>NC_064619.1:596238195-596868002 GCF_023898315.1 Schistocerca nitens
TTCTATGGATAAGATATGGCTGTATACCTGAGATTCACCAAGTGTTACCATAGTATAACGGAAATTAAAGTGATAACCGAATATTGAATGTTATTTTCCTTGTTTACTGCCTCCACAGAATTAATGTTTGTTCCCTTGGCTCATTGCAATTTAGGTTTTAAAAATAATTTATTAATGGTTTGTCAAGCGAAGTGTTTCTTGGCTCCTGGCTTAAATTCCAGACTAGAAAACTTAGGTGTAGATTCCCGGTCGGTCCTACGATTTTCTCTGTTCTTAACGCTTTTTTTCGCCAATAACAGAGACAATAACGCCAAGTCAAGTTGCACTGTATTTTGGAGTATGTCTTGAGATGTAGATTCCCCTCTAAGTGGCTATATATGCTCAAAGGTGGGAGGAAGCCAACGGATTAGTAAAGCAAAGCAGTGCTAAAACCATCCTTCAAGTTGAACACAGCCTTACAGATCTATCCATTATCCTTTACACTATTTAACCAAGATTACGAATAAATGTTTTTATTCATAAAAATTAATAATATATTGAATAATATTTATTACTCACGAACAACGAATAGTAATTTACATCTGTATTCGTTATTCGCATACATTTCGCCCAAATCCGGGGCTAAGCAAAGTGCATTGTGCATGCGCACGCTGTAAATTCGCAGAGTAATCTTCGGCTACTTCCTTAACTTTCGAGAACCGTACTAGCGCTCTCACTCGCACACCACAGTCGCGTGCGCGCGACGCGGGTAGCTCACGCTACTACGACTCACGTCCGCGCCGTGACGTGTCCGCGAGACACCGTGGATGTATCCTCCCGCCGGCGTTACTTACGTCAGCGCTCCACGTCTGGATGCAGTCACGTTCCGGGATCCATCGGATCAAGACCCACGTGAAGCATTCACGACGGACTCCTCCTGCCGCAGCCGCTGACTCTTTCAGTGCCCTGCAGGATGCCGTGCCACCTTCGACGTGGGGCACACCTCTGCTGCGCGGCCAACATCTGCTCCCGCGGGTCACCGCTTCACCGGGATTACCAGTGGCTGACTATGAGCACCTCGCCTCGTAGAACCGAGCTAAACTCTCTTCCCTGCTCCTAGAGGTGTTGTCCAGGATAGATGATTTTCTGTTATCACGTTGTGAAGGTATCCACTCTCAGAGGTGTTCGTTGTTTAGTTTATATAATAAACACTTGCCACCGCGAAGCGTGCATTTTGTTACGTTCAACCACAACACTCTGCAAAGTGTACAGCAACAATAACATTTGAGAAATTCCATTATATTCACTCCTGCACAGCTGTACAACTTCAGTATCGAAAAATATTACAATTTATAAGTATGCTATTTTGTCTAAAACTGACATGGTGAGACCGTGGCTTTGTACAATTAATGTAGGTTAATTCTTACAAAGAAGAAGACAGCAACCAGCCACTATTAATACTGCTATTTATTTAGGTAAATAGTGCCGTAACCGGTTTCTAACTGGAAAATTTCGCCACAGTGGAAGAAAAAGTTGAAAAGTGACGATTATCTAAAGTGTATCTTGCAAATCATGTGAAAAGCCGTCTGATGATGAACTTGCCAGTTAGAAATCAGTTACGGCGCTTTTTGCCCAAATTAATAGCAATATTAATAGTGGCTGGTTGCTGTCTTCTTCTTTGTAAGAATTAACCTACATTAATTTATACGTAAATGCGCAGCGACGAGTGTACAAACACGCCAAAGGGAATATCATAGAAACAGTGACACAAAAAAAGTATCTCATACATAATTTGGTATGTAGTTAACGTTTGTGAATACTGTATAAAATTTTTTTTAATAATTTAAAATTTTTGCAAAATACCCCACGATCATTAATTAGTTTTGAAAAATGAAAACTTTTGTTACAAGATAAGTGGAAGCAGCTTTTTGACCATCATACCCAAGGACAAGGAACTTCACCCCACAGGGCACAGGTACAGTCTTGAGATGCATACGGCTTTCGATGTTGTAACAGCTTTTTGGGTAAATATTTGTGTTGGATTGTTTTCCCCCTTATCACACCCGCCATGTTTGAGAAAGATCATTCATTGGCACTTTCGAAAGTTCCCTTGTACTTGGGAATTGTGGTTGCTTCTCGACCCATAGCTGATGGATTGTAATGGTGGAAAATTACTAACACTTTAGTGCATGAAGTCGTGAGCGTTAGGTGTCTATGAAACGATTTTTGGCTTATGTAGGAACAAGTGTCTCACTTATTTGACTGAAAATGTGCCAAAAGACTTTCCCATTTAGTTTTCTATATTCCAGGGCTCAATGCGCCTGCATGTTTATCAATTTTTTCTGGATAGTATTTAGGCTTGCTTAGCGTAGTATGTTAAGTTGTTTATGTGCTGGCTGACTTAGCCTGCTAAATTTAATTTTTCTTGTAACCCCCTTCAGGGAGATAGGATTTAAATTGTTTCGACTGATATCCATCGAGTGATATGATGATCCGAGAATCAGAGTACATTTTAAATTTGCTTAACAATAGTTATATAATTTTTTTTAACGACAAGCTCTTTAGAATTCAAGCTCTTAAACATCGCTGTTATTCAACGACTGTGTAAATTTGAAGAGGTTGTAAAAATCAGCCAATCAGTTGCAAATCAAAGGTTTATTTAGGCCTTGACCTACGTTTCGATATGTATAAAAATATCTACTTCAGACGGAGTAGGCCATAAAAAGTATATATACGGTTAAAAACTATTTCTACAAACATAGCGCCCACTGCATTCCAATTTTTACTTTTCATTTAAGCTTCCGTAGGGTTCAATGGAAGTTTCTCTTTTCTAGTGACGTTGGTTTAGCACGTATGTGCTCCTCTTTCCTGGTGTATTTGTAACAATGGTCCTTTGTAGACAGAACTCTGGCTTCTGCACGCTGAATTTACCTACAATATTACTCTGTCAGCAAATGTATTACAGATTTTATACGTAATGTATATCTGTGAATTCACTGCATTATTATTAACTTAGTAGAAGGAATTTCCTTTTTTGCTTTAAAGTAATATTCTCTAACAAGGTAAGCAAGGTATAGACCTTATGCGCATGTACTTAGTGCCCTCTGCACCCCAGCTTTTTCATATCACTTGTGCCTGTCCGCTTGAACCGCTTGTCTTTGTCTCTGGCTCGGTGAAAACTTACGTTATGTAAATATTTTATTCTTTGGACTCTTGTTATGATTTTGCGAAGACCAGCGTCTCTGTCAATTGGCGATTACATCTTTGTATTTATTCTGATGTACAGTGAGTGTAATCCGGGTCCTGTCTTAAGCCATGGCATGTGATGTTTCTGGTTTTTATATCACTTTTATGCACGACAAGAGCTGCTCGGCTTCATCTAATGTAATTTACCACCATGTGACGTAACAAGTTAGTACGCTTACCTCACAGATATTTTTCTGTTATTAATATGTTATGTACGTAAAAATAGTTTGTAACCCTTTGTATACATTTTTAAGGCCCAATACTTCTGAAGAAGATTTCTTTATAAGTATTGAAACCTAGGTGAAGGCCTAAATAAACCTTTGGTCTGCAGCTGATTAGCTGAGTTTTTCAACCTCTTCTTTAGAATTTGTCTAGATAAAGAATTTCAATTTCTAAAGGACTACGGCTCTTCTAGCCGCAGTTCTTTCTGTAAAATTATATGGTTCTTTTAATCAGTGCTAAGTTCTATTAATTGAAGTTTCCTTAAATAAGGCAACATTAGCTGAATATGTCTGATTTTGTAACACAGTTCTCTTGTTTTGAAGGTGGGCGTTACTGATCGTCTTTTGGTGCTATGTGTTTCATAATTTTGTATGTGTGTTTCATTTTTTCCCTCAGCCTTGTACTGTCAATGCGTTTGCAAAGACAGCTGCCGGGAACGCCATAAGGCGCCGTTTAGTTGTGAAAGCTGTCAAGCCTTGCATCAACAGTATTAGTGTAATGTGAATTTGTTGTTGATTACTCCGAACCACCACATGGTGTTTGTTTTTGTAACCTACAGACTTATAGTACTCTGCTGTTAAATAATTTTTTTGCAATTTATTGCATTACCTGCGGGTTTATGTCCCCGAGCTTTCCATGTGCCGACTGAGCGCAGGTTACGGTTTAATTCAATGTTATTAAAGCAGATCGGCTCAGTAACAATTAATCATCCGGCCCTATAAACAGTGTACGATTTTGGGTGGTTGAGAATCTACATGTTTTACGCAGACCAGTAGTATTGCTCCGTATAGTTACACTCGACATTGCCATCTACTGTGTCTCACTGGTGGTGTGGCTTCGCCTGATCCTGGATGCAGTACTTCATATTATAAATATGAAAGCGACTGCTGGTCTCACCCCTCTGTCTCAGTGACCAGGGAGTCATGTTACATCTGTGAAAGCCTCAGAATGCGTTCTCCATCTCGGCAGAATAAAACCTACAATGCTGATGAGGGTAATAACGTATTCATTGCCAACTACCACCATTTTAATTATCTCTCGTCCGCCCCCCCCCCTCCCCCCACAATCCCTCCCTTACCTCTTCTCTAAACCACCCGGGTGCGTTTCACCTGTGCTCCTCAACGAAGGCAACGTTTCGCACAGTCGGTAAATTATGTGCATCCATGACACGACTTGGTAATTCCCAGAGATACGCTAGGCAGCTAAGATAACCAAGGCAATCGTGTAACCACTGAGCGACAGAAGCCAAGGGAGTCTGAGCATCAGAGAGTATATAAAATTATTATCCAGAAGTTTTCGGAAACGTAAAAGAGCACTATCTTTTCTTCCGATGTTTCTCTTGAAAACATATGGGCATTGACAAGTTAATTTATTGACTGAGTTTACAGCTTTAATGTTTTTCCTTGAGATGCAGTGGTATACTGTTGAAAGGGTACAGTACCGCCCGACATTGAAAATAGGTACAACATACTTCATTATTTTTATCAGAACAACACTTTTTTTTGTAAAACTAACTCAATTTCAATTAATACAGCGAATCCGGATACCAGTGTGGGAAAGAATGGCAATTTATTTATTTAATTGATCACATGTGCACTCCCACAAAATAAATCCCGACATCCAGTTTGGTGAGATCTGTGAAATGAATGAATGTATGGTCGTCTGCTAACCGCAGATAGTGAATGTGGATATATGATCATCTTTGAGTCGATCCTTTGGCCACCTTTGGTGGGACGAAAGAGATGAAATTTACCAGAGCTTTGAGCGCCTGAAATGTGGCTGACCAATACAGTAAGAAGGTGCTGCCCCCACTTCGACAGAGGTGGGAGAGAACCTCAAGAACGGCCATGTTTCGGCACTCTGCCGCTGGATCTTGTGCTGTTAAGACCTGTTTTAGTTGTGCTCCGTAATGACGAAAGAGTGGAGACATGGTATGCATGTGGAATATTTAAGAGTAGTTTGAAATAATAATTTCTCTATCTCAGGAACTTTTGTGGGGAGAATTAAATGTCAGGCAGGTAATATTAATTGGACTGTAGTAATCTTCGAAAGTGACCAACGGTCACAACGAAACCACGTGTAGCAATAAGTTGAAATACTTCCGTGTGCTTAAGTTAAGCTGAATTACTAGCGTGTGTACAATAAGTTGAAATATTTAAGAAATAGCGTGTGTACCATAAGTTGAAATATTTAAGAAATGGCGTGTGCAGGACTTGAAATTAGAGACGAGTACTTCCACGTGGTGAGTACTGTGTGAGTCTCAATCTGTGTATGAGACAAAGGATAAAGAGAAGTACTCGTCCATGGTATCAGTTGAGGACTCGCGTGTGTGATGAATGTGTTCTTAATATTACTTTGCGTGATATGATTCCGTGTGACGCTAGAGTCAAACTCTGAGAGAGAAGCAAGGTGAGTCGGCCGTCTATCCAGAACGCCACTTGGCTTGCATTGCACAGGAAGACGTGCATATATCTCCAGAGTTCATAGTAGGAAAGTAGAATTACAAAGTGGGGCAGTGTCGTGTGAAACTGGGATAAATATTAATTTAAGTGGGAAAGCTGAAAGTGATAATGTTGTGACTATTTAGTGTTTTGTATTTCATGTCATAGTGTGGTGTATGTCATGTAATTTGGGTATGTGTGGTTTGCATGGGAGAGTAGCAAGGTAGTTTCAAAAGATTAGTGGGTTATGCTTGTTCCTTCGGTACCGCTCGGTCTGGAGGAAAGTTTCGTGATGATGATTGTGAGAGTCGAAGTGTGAGAAATAATAAAAGATCCACCATCCTATCCAGAAAGTGCACTGTAGCGTTAAATAAATTACGAGACCATAATATAGAGATTCACCAATGTAAAGCCATGCCCACTGGGCGGAATTTCTCATGTGTTATTGTTGTAGGTTATAGAATTTGTGTGTTTAGGTTAGAGAATTTATCGGAATAAATAAGATAGTGAAAAGAAAAAGATTGGTGGACTTTTCCTTCGAATTGTATGTTGTCATAATGTCCCGAATTAATAATGTGTGCGCCATTCATATTCAGTGCGGTGGCCACGTGTTGACAAAAGCCGTTAAATAAAAGACAAAAAGTAAATGTGGTATTGCCAGTGCGTAGTGTACAGTCAGAGTTCTGTAAATTACTGATAGTCAGATGCGTGTTTCCGTTGCGTATTATTCATACAGGAGGATAATTTGTAACTAAATAGTAAGATACGAGAGTTCATGTTACTCGATAAATTAAGAATGTATCCACTCGCTTGGCAGACCACTCATCTTGCAGGCCTGACTGCTTGATCCCACAGTATGAGCAACGCACGTGGGTGCCTCTCACTGTTCATAGATATACTGTGAAATTCAAGCAGTTGCGTCACCGTCACAGACAAAATTTATTTAGTTTCACAAGAAATGCATTATGTATGAACTTACACTAGTCATCTGTATAAAAAAATTCATAGTCATAAGAAATAGAATAAATATGTACTATAAAAGTATAACACAGTTCTAAAGGAGTGTGTATCATTCTGTGTATATTTTTACATCTTGAGTCTGACATATCAGTTTTGATTTCTTCACAATTATCTTGTAAGCTGAAATTTACTTTCATAGCATATTTTTATCCTATTTCTATTCATAGAATCGATTTTTTGACGTGTGTTAATAACTTTAGACACTGAATGCATGAAGCAGCACTAATACTTATTTTTATTGGTCTGCTTTTCATATCACTTATCTATGGACGCTCACACTTTCATTTGTTTACAATTATCGGGTATAAAAAATCGACTGGACACGGACATGAGACAAATATGTACCTTAAAAGGAAACATCAGTTGAACAAGAATGTGCATCACACTTTTTGTGTGCTTAAACTACTGGGTCTAATATGTTACCTTTTTCCGTTTTTCATTACACTCCTGTGCAACTACATGTACTTTTATAGTATATTTATCCTATTTCTATTTCTAGAAGTTATTTTTGTAACACATTTTAGAAAATTTTAGTGTCAAATACAAGAACCAATGCTAAACCACATCTTCACTTTTATTTCCTTCTTGTAATGCATGTCTATGGTAGTTTACTCCTTTATTTTTTAAGAACTTGCTGATGATTAGTTATAGCTGTACTTTCATGTCCTACACACCACGCCTTTAATAATTATAATCTTTGCTATTTTTGTGTTCAGCAGTTCTAATGGGGCTGTATTATTATCACTGCCGTATTCAGTTTGCGTGACATGGTAAGCAAATGGTATATGAACATTGGTAAGTATTAGGTTACGTTACCTGCTACATAATTGATTGCACTCATTGCGTTTCTGATTGTTTCATACTCTGTTAATGTATAGAGATTCTGTAATTATTACAAAAAATTTTAAACAAAATCAGTAGTGACAACCAAGGATCCATAGCCAGCTGTGTGTCAAACATTTCGTACAATAAGTATTTAGAATGAATGAACGTCAAATTTAAAATTAATTCAACTGAAGTAAATGGAACGAGAATGGGAGAATCAATTACATTCAAAGGCATGAACTAATAAGAATGAACTAATGTCAGTGTAATACCTAGGATTCAAAGATCAAATTCAAGCAGATGGGTACCTGCATCTCACATGGGCTCAGAACTGGACAGTCTGCTTCCAACGAGTGCCCGCCTTCTCTTAGGCTACTTGGCGACTCCTCCGGAACACACTCAAATATTTATTTCCACTGATTCTTATACCACTGATGCTTACCGCCGAACACATTTCGATGATATAATTTCATATCGCTGCATTTCGCTGATGTTATCGAACACATTTTGATGATATCATTTTGCTGATGTTATCCTCCTTTCAGTGCTTCACTGCCACCCCACTTTAATGCATTCAATTCAATTGATGTACAGCCCATTATATAAGAGGCACGTCCATAAATTAAGTGTACTGTGACCGGTAAAGGTCTGAGCTCTGTTATTTGTTGAGGACTAGCAACAATCAGTGATAAAGAGGAATTTCCTGACCAGAGCGAGCATCGTAGGAATAAGGTAGTACTTAAACTCACGTTTTGGTGTCCAGTTGTGTCAAAGACGTCGGTAAGAAATCCAGCCAAGTGCGAGCCACGTGCTGTGATCCACTTCCTGCTCACGGACGGAATAACACCTACACAAATTTTATCACGAATCCTAATCGGTTTACGGTGGAGATGTTATGAACAGAACGATTTTGTTTAGTGGAGGCAGAACTAATGGTCATAACGAACAGATGAGTGGAAGACCTCCTGTTTTCAAAAAAATCAAATGTGTGTGAAATCCTATGGGACTTAACTGCTAAGGTCATCAGTCCCTAAGCTTACACACTACTTCACCTAAATTATACTAAGAACAAACACACACACCCATGCCCGAGGGAGGACTCTAACCTCCGCCGGGACCAGCCGCTCAGTCCATGACTGCAGCGCCCCAGACCGGTCGGCTAATCCCGCGCGGCCCTCCCGTTTTGACTGAAAGGTTGGTGCAAAATATCGAGCAAACTGTTCATGTAATCGCCGATCAACTGTGGATGAAATTTCTGCGATGGTTCCACAACTCTCCAGATCTCTCCTCTACGAGACCCACAGAAATGCGGGGATACCGGAAACGTGCATAAGATGGGTCTGACAAAACAGGACAAGGAAAATCGGCTCAGTAGCGGCCGCAGGTTTTTGAGAGACTTGACTGAGAGACTTGAAGTGGATTTTATGAGCACTATTGTCATTGGAAATGAAACGTGGGTAGCTTATTTCACGCTTGAGACAAAAAGACAGTCGTCAAGGTGGCATAATACCATTTCCCCATCAGCCATAACAGCCTTGCTGCAATGGACCCACCGGTTGCCGTCAGATCACCGAAGTTAAGCGCTGTCGGGCGTGGTCGTCACTTAGATGTGTGACCATTCGCGCTTCAATGCGCTGTTGCCATTTTTCGAGGTGCACTCAGCCTCGTGATACCAACTGAGGAGCTACTCGACCAAATAGTAGCAGCTCCGGTCACAGAAAACCATCATAACGACCGGAAGAGCGGTGTGCTGACACCACGCCCCTCCTGTCCACATCTTCAACTGCGGATGACACGGCAGTTGGATGGTCTTGATGGGCCACTTGTGGCAGGACGAGGTGCCTGCCATCCGCCATAAAAATCAAAACCATAATCTCGTGTAAAAAAATTAATAGTCTCTTTATTTTGGGACCGAAAAGGCACCACCTTAGTGAAATTTCTGTCTCAGGTGGAGACCATCAATGCTTGCCGATATTATGAGGCCCTAAAAAGACTCAAGCATTCGAAACAAAAGAAGGGGTTTGCTGACGAGAGGAGTGTTCTGGTTGCACTACAATGTACGTCCTAGCACAGCTTTAGCCATGAAGGCGCTCTTAGACTTTTTTGGCTGGTATGTTTTGAATGATTCCCTCCGTATTCGACTCACTTGGTGCCTTCAGATTATCATCTTCTCATCTCCGTCAAGGCACACATGAGTGGAATTAAATTTTTAGCCTACGAGCAGGTGCAGAAAAAGGTTCTGAAGGGGAGAAGGAGCTCTCGCGAGAGTTTTTCGAGGAGGGTACAAAGAAGCTCGTGCCACATGCATTGAACGGGATGGCGACTACGTGGAAAAATAGTCAAAAAGTCCATCAACAATACCCTGTATTTTTTTCCGATACACATTATCCAAAAAAACATAAGTAATTAAGTTCACTTATTTTCTGAACGTGCCTCATAATTTCCTATAATGATGCGATTTCCACACACCCTGAGTATTTAATTCAGATACTGCAAACAATAAGGAGGAGGAAAGATGCGAAGTCCAACTTAGCACAAATTTTCATTTGCCATACAAATTCACTACCTTACAGGCGACGAGGGATGCGATGAGGGTGCAGTCAGTGAAATTCAATATCAGTGAAGGTCGCAGATATTGAATTTCACTGACTTAACCCTATCGAATCCACTTACGTATTACATTTCACGGAATTTAATATATGAATAAGAGCTCTTTTTTTTAAGTAAGTTTCTTATTTGTATCAAGAAAATAAAAGCACATTAAAAATTATTCTCACATAGAAGTATATGCCTCAGTTTACTTTTAAGCGTAATTTGCACTAATATTAACGTACTTATCAGGATGAACAACCAATATTTACGTATCATCCTCGTAAAAATCTTCAAACAGGCTAACCAACCTCTGCTGAAAGGCCTTTTTTATGTCATCGTCATTTTTTTTAGCTTTTTTTTACTAAAGTTCAGTCTTGATCACACCATTTATGTTTTAATGATATAAGTAACCGGTTTCGGTTCTTTTTACAAAACCATCATCAGACCCATGGCTCCCTTAGGATGGTAGGCGGAGCTCTCCTCGCTGCTACGCAGTCAACTGATGACTGCGTAGCAGCGAGGAGAGCTCCGCCTACCATCCTAAGGGAGCCATGGGTCTGATGATGGTTTTGTAAAAAGAACCGAAACCGGTTACCTATATCATTAAAACATAAATGGTGTGATCAAGGCTGAACTTTAGTCAAAATATAATAATTAATTGATCACTGTTTTCCAAAAATGTTTACCAAAATTTTTTTTTGCGTTTTCAAGTTAAAGTGAAACAAATTGTAGTCACTTGACGCTAGATAATAGCTTTAAAGAAGGCGATCAAGTCGTTCGGGCCGCGTGTCGTGATGCTGTCCTGTATTCGTTCAGCAGTATGCAGACGGACATCGACATCAAGCAAAATAGTACCTTTTCTGATCTTGGCACTTATTTTCCTACACTTCTCAACCAGTTGAAGTCTCTTAGTGTGTCTTAGAACTGATTTCTAAACGCGAGGCACTAAATCCACAACTGAAATGTTGGGCTTAACACATTCTTTGCATGCCTTTTTGTTTCGATTCTAATATCATGTTACGTCTCCACACTCAATGTGAATTTTTTTTAAAATCTATCAGCTCCATAACTGTGCTTCTTAAGGGAATTCAAATCATTTGCAACTTGTTTAGTTTTATGCACATTAGTCAGCGGTCTTGGTACCCAGTGAGAAAACATCTGATAGTTTCAGTGTCTGCGAATAATTTCAAACGAACACTTCCTGGATCTCTGGGACACTCATTAGGTGAGGATGAAATAGTACTGTTTCCTTTCTTTTTACATCTTTTTACATCAATTTTAAGCCGGAAGCCGAATGGTTGTGCGCATTTTGTACACGAAAAAGGAATGACTGTGTTTCAACCAAACGAGGAATACTACATAAGCACAAAAATTGAGTTCTTCCGTTACGGCATACCACTGAACCTCGGATTCTTTAAAGAATCAATATCTCATGTATGAAAGAGCTAGAAGCTTCTTCTTACCTTATAACTGAGTTACTTGTTAATTATTTTATTTTAAGCGCGTAAGCGAGAATAAGCTTGGAAAATTTCGAAATTATATCTAAAGTTTCTTGGAAGTTGCTAAGCGCCGTCATTATCAGACGCTGGTTGAGTATAATCTGGGTAAATTGCTCTTCTTTTGAAGCAAAATTTAATTTTCCACGCATCTTAGTGTATGGCAAGCCATGCTCCTCGAATTATATGTCGTACAGTGATATAATTTTATACGTGCATTCAGTGGTACATGTGGATAATCCAGTCTTAATTTTTCGCTTTGCAGCGTTGTTTGCGCTGATATGTAACTTCCTGGTAGATTAAAACTGTGTCGGAAACAGACTCGAACTCGGGAAATTTGCCCTTCCCGGGCAAGTGCTCTACCGACTTTCTTTTAATTGTATATAATTTTATGAGAAAAAAATCTAAGAGGAATGATAGAGAAACGTTTTTACAGCATAATGCATAAGCAAAGGAAGGGGATGGGATAAACAATCGAAGCTATACATCCGTCCATAGGCGGAGCCCGACGACAGCTATTGTAATTGAAACCTAGGGTGCCCCTGAACCAGTCCATCGTCGGATGCTTAGGAGGGGAGTGCATGTGGTAGTTAGGGTGGGATACGGGAGACTTCCATTTATTTATTTAATCTCAGTCCACATGGCACGGCAGGAGAGGTAAAGTGTGATGTTGCTGCCTTATGTTGACTGCCGTGTGCAGCGAAAGATGAGCGCGCGTTTATGACGTCCTCAGAAGCGAGGACGAAATATACACATGCAGCGAGAAGAGTGGGTGGAGATATCATAGAGGGGGGGGGGAAGGGTGGGAGGGGATTATGGACAAGGCCCATTACGCTCCAACCGGGCAGGGGGGGGGGACATGAATACGCCATGCAAGTAGTTCGCAAACAGGGTCCGATAATTAGGTCATCGCTCCAAGTCAGCGCGGGCATTCTGTAACCTGCCGATTTGTCGCTGTTGCCGTAGAGGTTGCTGAGCGTCCAACCATTTGTCCAGAGTATGGCGTTGGTCTGGGCAGCTGGGGAGCATATGTTCTCAGAAAAGGTTCAACCATGGTCAGAATGCACAGAAAGCGGGCGACCATCCTACGGTTTAGTAACCTTTCCGAGTTGTTGGGAGGCAGCACACAATGGGGTGTGAGCTAATCTAATTGCATGTAGCTTCTGGAGTGTCGCAATTTTGCCATTGGTAACTAAGTGCCACGTGTTGCTGTAACATGCGTGGGGAGGTGATCTTCATAGATATGGCGCCCTACATTTGACCAGCGGATCGCAGGGTGCCTCTGTTCGACATTTTTGCGTGACACCCGACGGAGCAGTCTTTGGCCATTGGAGGACGCGTGGTCGGGAGTGGGGAATACACGTAACTATAAGCCACAATAAAGGGGTAATATGTGACAATGAGGGTTGAATGTGACCAACCGGCACAAGGGGGAAGGATTGACGCCAGGATGAGGACGTCCACCAAACTGCATGTAATGAATGGCCCTGGTCCAGTCCATTGTTTCCACATTGTTCGCATATAGAGGGCATCAGCCCTCTTCTGTACATTGAGTAGACTAAGTCCTCCCTCACACCGAAGTTGGGTAGGGTTTCATACTTAACTTAAGGATTGTTCCCGCCGTCAAATAGCAGCCGATGTCCTCATGCAAACGTGGTCTAATCGTGTGCGGTAAGGGTAGACTTGCGTAACATGAATCAGTTTCGTAGCAACATGGCGATGGAGGTAGAACACCTGATAAAGGGAATCAAGATTCTCGAGTAGATTGTTGTAGATCTCGCCGTGAACACGCTGCAACGCGCGCAGAAAGTTAGTAGCTGTCGCACGGTATGTGTGGAGTGTGGAGACAGTGCCCAAGTACGTCATGGTGTGCACCCGTGGGAAAGGCGCTACTTCGGCATCGAGGAGGGCCCGTCATATTGTCAGCGCAGCAGATTTATTCACGTTCGTGGAACTGCCTGCCTCAGCGCCATACGTCATGACTGCTTCTGTTGTGTTTCCGTCCCCAAACGAGCCAAGAGGAGCATATCGTCGGCATATGCTTGACAACGGAAGGTGTGTAGTCGTAGCATGAATCCCGTGAGCGTAGATTTGAGCGTCCTAATGAGGTGTTCCAGCGCGAAGGTGTGTAGCAGGATCGATAGCGAACAGATCGCCGTATTTGAACTGGAATCTTCAAGCGACTGCGGACGTGAATGAGGGAGCTAGTGCTGTCATAAATGCCACTTATAGCGCTCAGAGAGTGGGCTCTGACGCCCATCCGGACCGTCACAGGGAATAGGAAACCGTGACGTACTTTGTCGTATGAGCTATCGAACTCGACTGCGAATATAGCTGCCCGAATGACCAACTGGGATCACCTGTTCCTATGAAATGATGCTGGGAAGAAAGGGTCAAAGCCGTGCTGCCAGAATGCGGGCATTAAGGAGGGTAGTCGGTAATCGCCGTTCTACGGCTTGTCTCATTTATAGGAATGATGATGCCTGTGACAAAGTTCTTGAATCATGCTTATCCATCTCGGGGTCACTAACGTCCGGAAGGCACGATATAACTCTATAAGCAGACCATCCATACCGTGAGTTTTGTTATTGGCACACTTGTCGATCGCAGTCGCCACTTCATCCTTGGTGATCAATTCCATCAAATGGGTATTCTGTCCCTCGGGGATGGTGCGGTTGACTTAAGACAAGACCTGACCATTCGCTGTTGCGACTGCATTCCCGGTACCATTAATGTTCCGGTAGTGATCGGTGAAGGCGGTGACTATTTCAAATTGTTGAGTATAGTCTGTGCCTGTGGCGTGACGAGTTTCGTTATGAGCTGTCGTCATCGTCTTCGACCGCCGGTTTGCTGTGATGCATGGTAGGTGTCAGGCAGTCAGTGAGTCCTGTCGACGCGTTCTCAAGAGGACTAATTGTTGGCGACGTTGGGTCATCGTTACTATTCGCTTCTTAATCTGCTGCGCCGTCTTTGGATGGTCGGGTCGATTCCTGGAGAGACTAAGTCTCGGAGGATGGCACCTGGTGTTAGTTGTGTGTCTACGTCAATCCGCTGTGTCCTTCCCGTATCGCTTCAGGATCTGCTGTAAAGAGGGCTTGACACACTCTAACCGCCCTACCATGTGGGTAGTCGTCGTTCGAAAGTCGTTCAAGTCTCTATTTCAAGTCGTTAACATTCTGCCTCCTGGTAATGTGTGATTTTCATATTCCACGGCGTATGCTGAGATTTGAGGAGAGTCGCTCAGATGTAAGCACTGTGGTCTGAGGAAACCAGCGGCCACATTTAAGCGTCTTGGATATGAGACACTGGCTCCTCGGGGACGTAATTTCTATCAAGTCAACTTTCCGACTGGCTTGTTTGATACCTGGTGCCACTGGAATTGCCAAAGCTCTCTCCTCACGTGTTGCTCAGCCGTAGGTCTCGGACGATCGCGCAGAGTTCTTGACAGGCTTTAAAGTGAAGTCGCCTGCAGATACACAACTAGCACAACACCCTGAGAAAAACCGAGCAATGTCTTCGGAGTAGAACCTCGCTCTCCGATTGAGCTACCCAAACACGACTCACGACCCTTCCTCACAGCTTTACTTCCTCCAGTACCTTGTCTCCTACGTACCAAACTCCACTGAAACTCTCCAGAGAAATTTTCAAGACCAATACTCATGGAAAAAAGCGTATTCCGCAAACATGGCTTAGCTAAAGCCGAGGAGAACGAAATTTTCACTCTGCAGTGGAGTGAGCGCTAATATGAAACTTTCTGGCAGATTAAACTGTGTGCCGAATCGAGACTCGAAACCGGGACTATTGCCTTTCGCAAAAAGGCAAAGGTCTCGAGTTAGAGTCTCGGTCGGGTACACAGCTTTAATCTGCCATTTCGATTTATGCGGGTAATGTTTGCAAAATGTGTTGAGAATAGTGTTAGCAGTAAAGAAGTCGTAAATTATAACATCTTGAGTGCTTAAACAGCGAAAATGTAGTAAACATTAAACTTTTCTCTTTTTGTCATTTTTTGGGGTGTCAGTGAGAAAAGTTTTTTAAAGATTTTGAAACAATTTTTAAAGTTTTCTGGAAGTCGGTAAGTGCTTTCATTCTCCAACACTGGGTGGATATAGTCAGAGTATTTGCGCGCACTGTGATACTTTTGCCTCACTACATATAGGCCTACACCTTTTCTAACTGTAACACTTGTGTTAAACGTGTAAGATAAAATTACAAAATCAGTACCTTATGATAGCTTGATAGCATCTCTAAATGGAAAGTAATTCCTCCTGATGCCAAGGTCACTAGATACACTGATGGAAAACATAGCAGCATCAAAAATAAGTAGTGTAGAGAAAATAAATTCCTGGAATACATTTGATTAAGTAATGTATTTAAGTGATTAGCTTTACAAGATCACAGATTAATGTATGCACCAGACGAGCTATTGCAATATGCTAGCACATTAATAACCAGTATAACTGCTAGAATGTGAAATGCAAGCACGTAATGAGGAGAGTGTTACTGTTATCATATCAAATCGCTCGCAGACCACAACTCCAGGGGAAGGTCCCCTGTATCTAGCAGGCAGATAGATTGGTTGCAGGCCCTCAACTGACCTCCTTCTAACAACACACGGGCAACACTGGCACCGAGGCAGAACCAGCTTTCATCAGAAAACACAACAGACCTACACTTTTGCCCTCCAATGAAATCTCGGTTAACACCATTGAAGTAGCAAATGGTGGTGGTTTGGGGTCAGTGGAATGCACGCTACAGGGCGTCCATGAAGTGACCCACATCTAACAGTTTTGTCACTGTGGTGCCAACTGCTGTTCAGGTTGCTGCTGCAGATGCAGCACAGCCATACGCAGAATACGATTATCTTCCCTCTCGATAGTGCCACGTGGCCGGTCGGAGCCTCGTCTTCTTGCGACTATAGGTTCTCTGGACCATCACTGCCAGCAATGGTTGACAATGGCCACATTCCTGCCAATCTTTCTGCAATATCGCAGAAGGGACATCTGGCTTCTCGTAGCCCAATAGGGCTACGACTTCGAGCAAAGTCAGTGAGGTGTTGATAGTGGCAGCTTTGTCACCTGAAAGGCATTTTTCCGTAACATCAGCTCACCACATCCAGTCTCAAAGGTAACTAACTCTCAGGACCGTTACAGCGTGTTTTCAAGGCAAATCTGATTTTGAATCCTCAAACTTGAACATCTTTCAAATGTAGAGTGCGCCTACAAACTTTCATTTACGTCACACAACTCCTTCCTGGTCCTGAAATTTTTTTTTCATTCAGTCTGTTATTTTTTTTTCACGATAACAGGTCTCAACAGAAGCTATCTGTCATCATGTGATCTTCGAAAAAGCAGATGATGACAACAAGCTCATCATGAAATAAATAATATTTAGAGATATTGGCCAAAGAAGACATTTCTTCCGAATAAATCGGCTGATCGCTCCCATCACTAAAACATGTGAAATCTACAGCATTTTAAGTTTTAAAGCTAGTTTGGTAGTTACATTAAAATATATTGAAAATCAAATTTTTCTTTGCTTACAGAAGCCGTTACATAGACAACCCACAGCGGGGACTGCATTACCATGCCCCCGATTAGTCGCTGCAGTGGCCGTTAATGGAAACGATAATTCCTTAAAAACTGCACAATTATCAAAGGGTAAGTCACGGTCATGGGCCAGAACTGATCCTCAGTTATACTGTTCTCCTGAACCTGTTGGAGAATTTCTGCTCGTATTATTGAGAAATAATGGGAGCGAAATGTCATTTACATACATTATTTGACCCCTGGAGGCGTCCTGAAATGGAATAACTGCTAAGGGCGTTCAACAAGGAATTAAACATACTTTTTTTGCTTTGGTCAATTATGGGTTGAAAATTGCGAAATTTTTGTGGCACGTTTCAGAATATCCTCCTTCAGCCCCTATAGTTTCATGAAGTTCGGATAGGTGGCGGCGATACACGTAGCCTTCAAAATTACGACTCTAGAGGAGGCGCGTTCCAAGTAGACAGCTGTTGTAGGGTTTCTTTTGGCGGATAACAAGAGCATGACAGATACTCATAGGCATTTGTAGAATCTGAACAAAGCACGATGAGCCGTTGGGCGAGGGGTCTGTTATCATCGCAACAAGGTCGCTCAGACCTGACGGATCTCCCACGTGCCGGCAGGCCACACACAGTTATGACTCCTGCGGTGTTCGAACGTGCGGACACTCTCATTCGATGTGATCGACGGATTCAGTCACCTCGCTGCACAACTGGACGTTTCTGTGGGTAGTGATGACACACCTGTCCACCTGTTGGGGTACTCAAAGGTCCGTGCCCGCTGGTTCCTCGCCGCCCAACAGGAACCTAAAGAGCAAAAAATGGGTCAAAAGGCTCTGAGCACCATGCGACTTAACTTCTGAGGTCATCAGTCGCCTAGAACTTAGAACTAATTAAACCTAACTAACCTAAGGACATTACACACATCCATGCCCGAGGCAGGATTCGAACCTGCGACCGTAGCGGTCGCTTGGTTCCAGACTGTAGCGCCTAGAGCCGCACGGCCACTCCGGCCGGCCCTAAAGAGCAACTTAGGTCCATCTCTGTGGAATTCCTTACGCACTACGAAGCTGTTCGTAACAATTTTTTGCCTAACATCGTCACTTTGAACCGGAAACGAAACGACGATCTATGGAGTGGCACCACACCACTTCTCCTCCGAAGAAGACGTTCAGTATCGCATCTTCAGACGGTAAAGTAATGGCGACGGCCTTCTGTTTGATGTCCTCCCTCATGGTGTCCGGATCGTCTCTTAAATGTTTTGTGCAACCCTCTGGAAACTGAGGAAACGACTTCATCGTGTTCGTTGCCACAAAAATGCTACCGGACTTCTAATTATCCATGACAACGCAAGGTCTCACACAAGTCTGCGCATCCGAGGGGGGCTCACAAAACTTTGTTGGACTGTTCTTTCGGATCCGTCATACAACACGCATCTCACACCTTCCGACTTCCGTCCGTTTGGTCCAATGAAGGATGCACGTCGCGGCAATCAGTACGTGGATGATGGGGATGTTACTGATGCAGCAAGACATTGACTCCGACGTCGACCAGTAGAGTGACATCATGCGGGCAGGCAGACCCTGCCAGTAAGGTGGCGTAAGGCCGTCGCAATGAACGGAGATTGTGTTGAAAACTAGGGTTTTGTAGCCAGGGGAGTGGGGAATAGAATGACGTATTGGGATCCAGGATAAAACCAACCTACTTTCAGAAAAATAAGTGAGTTGTTTTACTTATTGAACGGCCGTCTTAGTTAATGGGAATTCCTCTGATAAGCGTGATGTTCGGGTTCGAATCCTTGTCTGCCACAGACTTACAATTGTTGCAACATATTCGTGTATATACGTACATTCGACGTTCCCGATTACAGATACGTAGACTAATCTGTTCCGAGCATGCCCATGTCGTAAATTCTACTGAATGTATGTTCTAACCCGAGACTCCCATATTACAAATCAATGTCATTACGAGAATATAGATACCTCAGTTTTGCAGAAGATGAATAGACGACCCACCTGCTGTTTATTGTGCAGCTTTAAGTCAGTGACGATGCAGAGATTCGTGGAAAAAAATACATCAGGATAACTCCTGATAGTATGAGTGTTCGGAAATAGACGTATCTTGAATTCGAAATATGTTCAGGTTAAGAAAACAGCACCCAAAATAAATCTGATTATTGGATACTACTTTGTATGAAAAGACGTAGTAGATAATTCACGCATGAAGCAAATTATGAACAGCCAAAATTAAAGGCAAATATCTTGAAGATGGCTGTTTGGAGAGACAAATCAAACACCGGGTGATGCTCCCTCTGTTTGCCCACGCCAGTGGTGCGCGTCGGGAGGGTGAAATTAATGTTAGGACGTTCTTCAGTTCCTGCGGTTTGCTCTTTCTTAATTACAGACTGTTTTAGAGTTTATATTTGTGTACCGTTGAGGAGGTCGTAGGTAAAGAATTAATGGTAACATGCTTTTGCCCTACCCAGAAGTCTTACTTCACAGAGCACTTGAGATTGGTGCAAAATTCTACAGTCTGCTACCTTCGCACATTCTTTTCCACATAGTATCTCCACAGGTTCTGGGAAAGGCGCGATGTAACTAATAACAGGAAATCCCATTCCATCAGGCACACTTAAACATCCTGTCTGTTCTTTTATTTCAGGCGGTACCAAGGCGATAAACAAGGCAGTTGCAGCCCCCATGGTCCCACATATTAGGCAATGCATTAAGTTTAACCTTATCACCGCAGTTACGTATTCAGCGCTGTACCATTGTACAAATTCCCTGCTATTTTTCACAGAATTTTACCTACTTTTACGAATATAAGAATTATGCTCTTGTCTTGGCAGAATTTTTTGTTCTTTTTTGTAACGTGAAAAGTGTCATTAGAAGTTAAAAATAAAGAAGTTTAGGCGCCCAAGATAAGTGTAGGGTTATTAGTGCCAACATGGTCTCCTGAATGACTCTTTCTTTAAAGAGATGATTTACGGATGTGTAACGTCTGTGGTTGAGTATATGCGGTTTACCGTCCATCTTCCTGTCTTTCTGTTCGATTCACTGACAGAATGCAGAAGAAAGATTAAATATACACTTTTGTCTATGGCTTGACAGCATAACACGTTCGCTGGGTACATTTTAAAGTTAGATACACTTTAAGAGCACGACTTGTCTTGATTCACAGCACAATCTTTATAATGACTTCGAGCAGTTTGGGAGGTTTTTTTCTTCGTAATGATCTTGTGTTCATCAAACAGTGTCCTTACTACCGGTTTTGGTACTCTTTGAACATCCAATAATGATTGATCAGTAGAGGCTAGCCCTACTTCTGCCAAATAAAATTACTTGTCTCTCTCTCTGCTTCTGTTGGCTGTACAAACAAGTGGACGGAAATCGAAGTAATTACTTTTTTATGTAACATTTATTGCGTTGTTCCGATGACGCTGCAGTAACACAGAGTAAGATCAGTAAAATCAAAAACTTTCAAGAGGCCACGCCTGGGGTGGGACCAAACGCCTTATGGACGAATAATCAGCAAATATCAAAGCTTTGAGAAAGCAGAAATCATTGGAAAGCGCTGCATTAAAGACACATAACGCGTATCCACTGGAAATGCGGTCTGCAACTCGAAAGGAGTCGTGACGGTCTCTTCGTTAGCAACAACTATGCGGAACGATCGCCATTCGGATATGGTAACGTTTTACGAATCGGAGTGTAAAATATCGAATATGATAGGTAAGCTAGAAAAATCTGAAAAGGCCAATGCAAAATCTTAATCTAGATGTATTACGGATCACTGATGTGAAATGAAAAGCGGATGAACATTTCTGGTCATATGATCTAGGGTAATATCAACAGCAACGCAAGCTGGTGCAAGAGGAATAGGAATTGTTACGTGTGAGATAGAAGGGCAGAGAATGAGTTACTGTGAACAGTTCAGCAATAGGAGCATCCTCATCAGAATCGAAAGCAACCCAATGCCATCAACAGTGGGTGAGGTTCACTTTTGCTCCTCAGAAGCAGAATATTAAGAAATAAAAGAGATGAGGACGCTGAATAGGAAACTATGTATGTAAAGGAAGACAAAAAACTAATGAGCATGAAGATTTGAGGCATTATAATAGAGCAAACAATAGAGGTCTCGTTACAATGAACACAGGCTCAGTTACAATACCGAGAGAGCAGGAAATCTCCTTGACTTATTTAATAATTTTCAGCTAATAGCAGCAAACACATTTTTCAACAATTAGAAGAAGAGGAGGTGTACTTTGAAAAAGTCTGGAGACACGGAAACACAGCTTTTTGAAGAGATCATTGTTAGACAGAGCTTTCAAAATCACACTGTAAGGCATACCCAAGGCAGATATAGTCCTGGATTGCAATTTAGTGAAAATGACGAGTAAGATCGTGTTTGTAACCTCCCCCTCACTTATCGACCTTAATGACAGTGAAAAATTAAACCGCGTGTACCTAATGGAAATTTGGGAAAAGCAATCGTCACCGAGGTTAATTTGTCGGTAAAGAGGGAGGAAAGGGTTACATCTAAATGAAAGGAAAAATGCTAATGAAACTGGTGGAAATTAATTTTGAAATAGGGGTAAAGTTAATAAAGAAAGTAAATGTGCGGCCGTTACGTTAACAATCAACTAGCGGTAATTAGATATTTGAGATTTGGGGGAAATTACGGTCGCCAGTCCTAAGGACAATTACTATAGTAACTGAAAAAGAAAGATTATTACACATATAATTAGCACTAGAAGCGTGGCAACTGAAGGTTGACAAGTGTAGTGTGAAAACTGAAAGTAATAAATTTCGCTACACTTAATTTAGCAAAAGAATTAATAAAACCGGAAAATCGAAAGTTAATTTAGTGACTGAAGTTAATAGTGAGCTTTCTTTCTGAAGCACATCGAAATTCAGTAAAATACGGTTAGTCTTGGACTACCTCAACAATCATTTCAAAAGCTACTTGAATCTACGCAATTTAGAAATAAGAGATTTAACTTTGAACTTGAATTAAATGATTCTGAACAATTAACAATAGTAAAATTTAGTACGTACCAAGCTGAGCTGCAGCCACAGGTAAGCTAAAATATGGTAACAAAACTAGCACTCTTAATTTGTGCTTGTGTAATCTAAGTATGGTAGCCAGCTATGAATACTTTAACTGAACTTTGAAATTAAAGCAGTGAAATGGAATTATGCTGGCGTTTGAATTTCAACGACACTCGGGTTCATTTCGGAAAAGGAAGGGACCCTGCTTGGTAATGCAATTGGGACAATGAGCAACAAAGGTTCATGCTAAGTAGCTGTAATTTTGTGATGCAACAATTTTAAAAGTTTGAAAAACTGAGGCATGCCATACAGTTCTAAAACTTTACGTGCTTCCAGTCTTCCTTGTTGGTTGATAGAAGGTTTGAAGCCGTCGATCGAGGATGTGGCGACAGTCACTCATTGTCGGCCGTCGCTGTTGCAGAAGCTGGATGTTGGCGCGCCTTCTTCTCGACACGGTCACCAGACGAAACGGGCTCTTGATGTGCGCCAGCTAATGCTTCCCGTCCGCGACACCATGTCAGAAACCATCATCGCAAGTCGAGCGCAATTACATGCTGCCAAACCCCGAAAGCGCGGCGGGGAGCTTCACACCACACACCTGCTCCACTCGCTACTCCAGCCAGACTCTCTATGCCCGCGATCCACGCGGCCGAGTTAACACTACCAAAGATCCTACACACTTTGATTCTTCACACGACCTATCGATGTAATCGTTCGATAGCAGTTTTCCCTAGGCAAGACCCAGCGTAAAAATACAAATAATATTTACGAAACAAACCAATTATACATCGACATAAATGCATATATATATATATATATATATATATATATATATATATATATATATATATATATATAAATAGTAAAACAAGTACAATATGTAAAGACACAGAAATGTCATATATTCAGTTAACAAAAATAAGCAAACAAATTTATAGTACAATAGATGGAAATAGGAGGATATGCATTTCCGGCGTTACATGTTGAAGAGAATAGACACAAACAACGTGTATGGAAGTAGATTACTGGAATAGTGAGGAATAATCACGTGTGTTCGATGATCTAAGCTTGTAGACACGGCGATAATTAATACTGCTGTTGGCAGTTTTGTTCAGGAGGAATAGACATATCTCGACAGTGCAGTCAGGAAAGTTGGACATAAAAATAATGCTGTAAGTGTGTGGAAACCAAGGTATCAGGGGAGATATTTCAGTTAACCGAAGGAAGTAAAATATACAAAAATGTTCAGGAAACCAGAGAATACAGAAACATAAGCCACTTAGTAACGAAATCAATAGGCAATACTAGGCAGTTAATGTAAACTGGCTCCATGAGGAAAATGAAGAAATCGAAGAAGTCAGGACAGATTCAGCATGCTGAAAAGTGAAAATTACTGTTTGAGCAATTAAAAGCAACGGCATCGATATTAAGAAAGCAAAATGAAAAACGCTGTTATATGCAGAGAACGCTACGCAACACCTGGAATAGGCTTATTAATTGACCAAGGAATGCGCAGGCAATCCGACTCACCGAATTTAAAACACCACACTAGAGATGCACATACTGCTGTGTTCCTCCTACAAGACAGGAAACTGCAACCCTGCAACACAATTGCCGCCCGCGGGTGGCTACGTTTCAGGCATCGTTTGCCACAACACACTCAAGCGTCTAGTAGTCAATCACTGATACGGGTTCGACCCTATGATGGTAAATGTTCCGGGCAATAACATCAACAACAACAGGAAGCATAGCGATTTGTAGTCCACGGTCTCTGGCAGTCACCAACAATGCGTTAAGGCAGTGTTTCGGCCGACATTCAGCCACATACCTCCAATGACCCTCTCACTATGGCGGAAACGATTGTTACCGCCTTTGAACGACAGACGATGCTGTTGCAGGAACCATTGTTGCACAGATGGAATATGAACTTACTATTTTCAAACTCGTCGACAGGATCATCAACACGGACGAGCATCTGCAACTGCGTTTAATGACTCACAGTGAAGTCAGTTCTAATAACAGAACACATAAAGCACTTACCTCATAAACACTTGGTGCCCCTCACGAGGCTTTATAATGGCTGTCTTATTGCAAAGTATTTTCCGTTTGCTTAGAAGATTTCCAAGGTGGTTCTGATCCCCAAACGGCCGAAGGATTTGACACGTGCTACCAACTGTTGATCTGTCAGTTTTCTTAGCGGCTTGGGTAAAACGTTTGAGAGGGTCATACTCGCCCGCCTTTTGGAACCCCCTACCTCCGAAAGCAGGCTAAGACGGCGGCTGTCAACTTTAATACGAGACTGTCTTTACTTACTGTAATAGCAAACGGCCTTTACTTCCTGCTAATTTGAGGGGCAAAATGTCGCTTGGAGGACCACGGTAAAGTGTCTGGAGTTGCCTTGGATAAGCAATTCTTTTCTCCAAAACAGATTGAGGCACTTGGGAATAAGGCGTTTGGTATGGGCAAACAGTTTGCCCTATTTTGTACGAGTACTGAATTTAGCACCACAGCGGAACTTCGGCTATACATAGTAACGGTACTATCCGCGATCCTAAATGGCAGTTCGGTCTGGAGGTTAGCTAGCACTACTCAAAGAAGCCACCTGCTGATTCTCCAAAATCAGGTCCTTAGGTTGAAACTGAGTGTCAGTCGGTACGTTCGCATCGTCGAGCTACAGGCAGATGTTCGTCTGGACACGGTCGTGGAAGCAGTACGTAAGTTGCACCATAAGGCTGATGTCCTGCGAGAGTTTAGGCTGCAATGTTCTTGATCCATGGCGCAAGTATAAGGTGCCAAATTCTTGATACTACAGCAATGTAACACCATTCAATCGGTTGGAGCTATCTTGCGGGTCTACGTATGAGCCCTGATAAGTTGTTCACAAGAGTACATTAATAAAGTGATTCTCTGTATCTCATCACCTTACACTTTCAAGTCGGAATCAACTTCAACCTAAGTCATGCCTATCACATAAGACACATCCCCTTTACTTCGCCAATGGTTACACATGTCGAAACTCGGTCTTCGGCAAAAGTTAAAGGAGTACTTATGTTTTTGTTTGGTTAATGTTTTTAGCTCTGGTATCAGCGAAGATACTGAAGTAAGTATGCCTTTTTTTAATGGAACAGTATACTTTTTATAACCGCATTCGATAGTACTGGAGAATACAATTACAGTGTTACAGCGTTTTCAATGTTCGCGTTGAAACCTGTCGTAAAAAATTCGAGAAATATCCTAGAATGTGAGAGCACAGTGGCCGGAAACAGCATTTGCGGTACAAACAATGACAAGCAGAACACCTTATTTCCCCTTGAACCAACTTAGGACCTAGATGCAGGATGTTGTAGATGGAAATACGACATATGCCAGGATCCAGCGTGCTATAAAGGTCTTACGAAAGCTATTTCAAATTTTTCTATCCTTCCAGATTTACTTAGAGAAACCAACTGCTCATTCTTCAAAAATAAATTGGCCTTACAATCTGCAAAAAGCAACTACTGTATTACATACCTTAATGTCAGAAGAAAGATTTGACCAATCTTTTCCTGTGCGTAGCTGTGCACGCCTTAGGGGTAAAATACATGCTGTCGGACAATTGTCTCTACCTACACTGTTGTAAATTACACCATGTGGAGTACATTCGTTGAACAAACCATTTTATTAAAAATACTTTGGTTACTACCTGTACACCGCATAATAAATATTCCTCTTAACGAGACGTCGTTTCATGTTGACACCACGCCTTGCAGTGACGAATTTGGAGAATTTACTGTGTAGATAATAGTTCAGTGACCAACAGTTCTCCTGCTTTAACATTCTATACCCTCCATTCTTTGATATTTTTTGATAGTTCACTTCATCACAGATTTTAATTAGCATAACTTTATCGCAAAACGTATCCATAATAGGTGCGAACCCATTTAAAATCTTCTTTTTAACGATAATACTATTTTCGGTATAATTTATGTTGCCAATGCCAGGAACAAATTTTTTTAGGTTCTCCAGTAATTATCACAAACCAAAACGTTCATCAGTTGGTCTTGCCTAACAGCTGAGGGATGTTTAGCACTAGAGTATAAAAGGAGGTCTGTTAGCCACAACTGATCAGTCTTCTGTGGTAGCTGCCAATATGGATTCCTTCGAAATGCTAAACATCCCTCAGGTATTATGGAGTAAGGCAAGACTAACCGATGAACGCTTTGGTTTCTGGTTATTACTGCAGAACATGGACAGTCTTGCTACTGATATTGGCAACTTAGTTTACACCGGAAATGGTATTTTCCTTAGTAAGAAGAAATGAAACGTACTCACTTATTACACAACCGTTCTGTGATACCATTATAGTAGTTAAAATCTACGATTCAGTTTATCGGTGACCATCAGGAGTACACTCCTTTATTTGTCGCGGTATTGTTCAGCAGCACTTCAGTCGACGGTGATGCTCTAGGCGCTGACCGTGAAGCCCACAACTCTGTTTAAAATAGCTTCAAGATATGACCAAACAATATGCAGCGGTAATTAGTAGTAGGCAGTTCCAGAACAATTAATCTTACACATAAATGTGGGTGCTTGTGGTTCTTACACAACACTGTCCTTCACAAAACAATCGGTAAACAGTGAATTCCTTTATACCTGAGATGAAACTCAGTTACATCATGTTGTTTTTAACGGCTGCGTTTCTTTGAGGGGAAGACACACCTCTCCTAAAGAGATTCAGTGACTGCTTTGTGCCAACAACAATATCCTGAAATCACAACAGAAGTGCACCATCCCAGTGTCAAAAATACAAAGCTTGTACCCCAAGAACACAGTCGAGTACTCACAACATAATAACCTTGAAGTAGTGGCACAGAATGAAACAATATCACATAGAAAAATGGGAGAGCACTGTCACACTACTTGCATCAGAACAATCCCAAAATTATTGACCCTATGATTTATTATAAACAAAATTAAATTACTGAATGCTATCTGACTTCGAAAATTTAAAAAAAGTATCAAATAAGCAGTTCACACTTACATATATTGGACAACTCAATAAATGATAGGGACAGTATGCATAATAGAACGTCTATCATTATGAAAATCACTCAATAGATCCTTTTAAAGCTTCCTGTGTGTAATATTGTACAACTTAAACTTCATCATTGTTGAATTGAAACCTCGCACCTTTCATGTAAACATAGTTCTCAAATGTGAAAAGAAAATATCCTGTATCACGTCGACTAAAAGGTAGTTGAATTATGTTGTAATTGCATAGATTTCCAGGAAAAGTTAGTGAGATCGAAGTAACACCATGTGTAATTTACTTAGTGTATTATATTTGACTCTGTCTTGAGCTGCCTCACACCAACAGGTAGACAAGAAGAAATTATTTGTATGACCCATAATAACAGGCTATTGTAGCCATTTTGCACTGCAGTTTCACTTTCTAAAGAACCACATATGAATTCATTTCTATGACAGGAAGGTCATATTGGAGGCAATGGAAGATCAAACTGCTCTAACCTAGTACGATGATAAAAGCTGTTTGACGTATTTCTAATAGCTTGAAATTAACAGACAAAAAATATTTTATTCAAAACCAGGTATCCCTCCACCGCTTACGGCCCCATGATAAAAATGACCACAATTACGATGAGTCTATCATCTCTCACAATGTCCTACAGGATGTGGCTCATATTCATGACCTAAATCCACATTTTCATCACGAACAAGAATTTTTTCATAACAGTGACCTTTCGGAACATCTCCACTAACCATTCTTCAATTTTAAACCGTCTTGGAACTCCTCATAAAACCGTTGGAACATTGTAAAATGGTTAGAAATTTTTCCTGTATCTGAGATACAACTTTCTGATTTTTCTCATACTCCTCTCTCCATAGATTATGCTGTTGTACCATCTTCCTTAACATCGACTATAGAATTCAGTTCTTTCCTTAACTGAGTAGTAGGTACATCAAATCTGCCTCAGATATCTTCTTCAAGAGATTCAAATTTCTGATCTAAATGTTGTACTTGTAATTCAAATACACCAAAGCCGTTCCCTGGAATACGCCTCCATCGTGAAACTCATGTACTCATCTTTTTTTCCCAAAAAAATCTTTCTTTTCTGTAGCATTTGCCCTGTTTTCCTTTATATTAGTCGCTATTTGTTCCTTGAATTCAGCATTGTGGTCTTTAAACTCCCTCAACAATTCCAGTAATAAACTATTCATATTATGATCATAGAGAGTTGCTGATATTACAATGGTACCCTGATGTTCAGCTTGAATAGAACAACTAGCAAGAGCTGAAGAATTATCTGTAAAAACACTTCCACTACTACTTTGTTCAGGTGGGAGCACTACCCCAGAAAACATCACAACATCACTTATCACCTGAGGCACAACATCTGAAGTATAACTTCCAACTCTCTCCCTTTGATTAGTCGATACCATAGCATTATCACTCAGCAATTGACATACAATATCAACACACTTACTGTCAATACCCTCTCCTTCACTAGCCACCGTCACCCAAAAATTTTCTGAAAGTACTCGTACATGATCATCTTTAGTAGCCGTCAGTAGAACCAGAAGGCTCCATCAATCTAGATCTCTCATTCCTATCCTGACTACTTCCAAATCTACACCCATTGGTCAGCATAGGCTTCTTCATGTTATAATGTATCGAGGAAGAACATGAACAATAACGGACTCCGTCAGGTGAAGACACAAAGCAACAGAGATGCACAAAAATATTACAAGTGCAATAGGTCACAAAAACAAAGTGTTCTTACACTAAATATCTACAAAGTACGTAACGATATTGGTTACATAATCAAATTCGTGTTGTTTAACCCGAAACATCATGCTGTCAATTCACTCACTTTCCTCTTAAACTGTTTATTCTGTGGTCATGATATAACTTTTGTGATAACTATCATTCCGGCTTTTGCTTCTATCTTTTCGATGCCAAATGGCTTCTGTATTATGTTCACTTGATTTAGAACCAATTCTATAATGTAGTTGAACATGGTACATATCACTGTTGGATATTTAAATATATAGTGACACACTCTTGTCTGCTCCCATTACGCGACCACATCTCTACATTTTCGCTAACTGTTGCAGATTGTTCAATTTGCCAATCCCCTATTTATAACAATAATGAAGAGTAGTGGTGGCACTCGGTAGAGTGAGTACTGGCTCGTATCAGGGATTTTGGGACCCAGTAGATACAGTGATGATCAAGAAACAATATTTTTTTAGCTTGAGATACTCAATACGTCGTTAGCAGTGTAAGGCAGACCTGCCCTACTCCAGGGCAGCGGAGGCTTGTAGCCAGTGATTTCCGCTCTGGAGAGAAGGAACAGCATAAGTACCCACAAAGGCTCACTTTAGAGCAATGGCGGCCTGACAATGGGCCATGTTCATGACGTCAGCGGCCCTTTGTGTTGAGCTGTGACGGCGTTCTCTAGTGGTGGACACCAGCACTTTGGTGGCTCAGACCCAGCGATGTACACCATGAAGGCGAAGGAATACTGCCTGGCGTGGGACACGACACGCAGCTTCATGGCAGAAGTTGGTTGGCGGTAGGCACGGAGAACGGGTCAGCACTGCTGCGGCACAAAGTCCAGCGAGGATACACAGCACAGGCCGGCCGTTCCTTGGCCTGACCGTCCCGTAAACATGGCTGCAGCTGGCGATGCGCTCTCATCTCGTAGTCTGGCGTGGCCCTGGAATCATAGCGGTATTGCTGGACCCCGAATGCATCTGCCTCAAAAGTATCTACTATTTATACGGCTCTGGTGCGCATTAATTGCACTAAAACCCCACATCCAGTGAAGCAAATCATAACAAGACTTTTGTACCATTGTGGTGACGCCATCCTTTCTATTCTGGTTATTACCACTGCATGGTGCAGTTTTCCACTGACTAAGTAAGGCAAGCCCGTCTGTCAACCTTCCGTGTACATGTTGCCATGACCCATATGATGCCACTTACCCCCAAGCTACACAGTGGCTCCTTACAACTAATTCCTGGTTCTACTAAAACTAGGTACTGACACTACACCATCTCACTCCATTGAGAAGACCTGCCCCCTCAGATCTTGGTTAGGACCAATTCTCCTCCGTGACCACTTCCTCATCTCTACTAAGCTATCAGCTTCAGACACTATAAATTACTATAAAACCTCCTGCTCTACGTATTTGCTCTTATGCCCTTGGTATCCAGCCTACTGGAACCCAGATTACCCATGGATCAGATTTCTCTAGCCTCGTCGTCTCAGATAAACAAAATGATGAGCAAAATTAGTCACCATGACGTTTGGAATTGCGGCACTGAAGGCCACAGCTACTACTATCCAGATACTGCGTCCTGTGCTGCATTAACTTCTCTACAGTGATCCATTCCTCCTGTGTGGCTGCCAAGTGTCTTAGTGACTGAACTAGGCTTGGTTTCCAGGTACTGTTTAGAAAGATAAGGTTTTGCTTAGGAAACATTCCTAAGGGCCCATCTGGCGAATACAATTGCAGTTATCTTATATTTAACGGTGTAACTCCTGTCATTGTAGGTGGCAAATGAAAACTAGCTATAAAATGCCACACATTGTTCCATTTATCAACAACCCACAGCCTCTTAATTCTAAGTATCTGGCTCCCACGTGCTTCCCCTGCTCATAACAACTCGCAACTCGCAACCGTTACTATGTCGAAGTACATTCAATACAGTCAAAGTACGCCTGCTCGCTGCAGGCACGGTTTGGTTGTGGCTAGCACAAGTACTTCCTCCCGTCTTAATCTCTTTTGAATGAAACATGGTTATTTTCCCACTCCGACACTTTGTTAACACTTCCTCCAACCTCCTTACCTCATACTTGGAACACTGTAATTAATTTCCATTTTTGGCTGGATAATAACACATCCTGCTGCCTAGAAAACGAAACTTTTAAGTGAAGGTGACGGTTCTGCAGCACCCATACTCCATCCCAGGCGAAGACGTACAGCCGGCCGCGGTGGTCTCGCGGTTCTAGGCGCGCAGTCCGGAACCGTGCGACTGCTACGGTCGCAGGTTCGAATCCTGCCTCGGGCATGGATGTGTGTGATGTCCTTAGGTTGGTTGGGTTTAAGTAGTTCTAAGTTCTAGGGGATTGATGACCACAGCAGTTGAGTCCCATAGTGCTCAGAGCCATTTGAACCATTTTTGAAGACGTACAGCACTGCGAGAAGTATCATTCTTTTGTTCCTCGCTTACACCAGCTGGCAACCTGAAGACAGGGAACCTCTTCATCTCCCCTTCCCCGTAAGCCTGCTGTCTCTGACCTGGATCATTCATATAATTACTAGACATAATTTCTAATCTGACACGTAAACATAACTCTACTTCCAACTATGCTAACAATCTACAACACACAAAAACAAAATAACCAAAGTCGTAAGAATCATAACAAAACGCAACACATATTAACTACCTCCTCGAACTTAAAGCACATGGCATCCGAGGTATATGGCTCTCTTCCACCCATTATTCATTATTCCGCTCCTTTTTTCTCGCTTACTTCTTTGGTTCCACTGTTACTCCATCTGAGATTACTTCAGGCACGTCTTTGAACGGTTGTAGAGGCCCAGCACATACAGCTGTTGACCTCGTTGTCAACTGTGGCTTCACATTTGCAGGTGACATGGTTTCAATCACTTGGTACAGGCCTTGGTAACTTGTCATAATCTTCTTTGCCTTTCCTTTTGGAGTATAGGGACTTGACAACATCACCCACTGGCCCACATTGTTCTGAGATGAAAAACCCTCTCCTTTCATTTCCAATGCATTTCTGTTCCGTTGTCGAACCTTCTTCCAAACCTTTCTCAAATTGTTGCAAATTTATCTACTGACGCTCCATCCCTGCTCCCTTTCTGTTTAGTCATATCGAATGGCGACAGTATCTTCTTACAACACACTAGCAATAGTTCTGTCCAAGTGTGTACTTTCTAATTAAATGCACTCCCCACAAAAGATAAATACGTTTCTTGAATGGTATGGTGACAGTTCACGTAATAACTAAGCGTCCTCCAAACCATCTCTGTCCTTCCATTTGACTGAGGATGAAGTGGGCTGGTCCTTAATATCCTCAACAACCGACACAATCCCATCATCAGGTCTGACATGAGATTCGTTCTTTGATCAGTTATTATTTTTTCTGGCGCTCCAAACATCAACACTCATCTGTTCACCAACGGATGCACGACTTCGATTATCTGCTGGTTCGGCTTTGCCACCATCTCGATGTAATGAGAAAAATGATCTATGATGTTTAATACAAAACGATTTCTTGCTGGCTTTCGGCTGAGCAGTCCTAACACATCTGCCCCAAAAAAGCTAAAGGGTTCCTTTGCTTTTGGCAACCCTTGCTACAGTATCTATTCTGATTTAAATTCACATACTCTGAATGCTGTACACAGTTCCTGACGAACTTACTTACCTCGTTTTTCAGTCCTCTGCAACAGTACTTTTCCACCACCCTCTGATTCGTCATGAGGGACCCTCCATGCTAGATAAAACGTGATGATCCTTTTCTGTAAGTACTTCACCCGCCAACTTTTGCTGGTGCAGCCACGAATTGTTCTAATTTCGTCTCCTTGTACAATACTCTCTCATACAGGCAAACCACTGCTACTGCTATACTGCTTACACTCTCCGCCAGCCTTCCGTGCTACTTCTCACGCAGAAAGGTCTTGGCCAAACGTCGTACCACTGCTATATTCCTGCTTAGCACTACTGCATTTCTGTGTTTCTTCCGTTGTTTGTGGATTACTTCATTCTCAAATTCCCTGAGCCTTAATGCCCAAATAGTCTACTGGATGGGTCCTTCAAATATAATAACCAGTATTGTGTCCACTGCTTTGACCTTCTTTCCATACAGGTAATACCATAAGAATGCTACTCCGTACACTAGTCTTAGCATCTCCCTCTGTCTTAGATAGTGTAAGTTCTCTCTGTTCCATTAAATTGCCTTCACAAAAAACCAACAGGACCTTTTCTCCATCGACCTCCAAGCTCGAAACTCAACCAGCAGTATGAATGGATGCACAACATGATAATATAAAATCCTAATGAAAATCTGTGGACACCAACACTGGACCCGACGTTAGTAACCCCTTTAATTCGACATCGCTCCCTGACACTCTTCAGACCGCAAAAACTTGATACTTGTCTTTAAAAATTGCATAAGCAGCTGTGCTTTACCCTCAAATCCTCTCACGAACTTCCATGAATAATTCGTGAAGTCCAGAAAAGACCACAACATCTGGCTCATACCTACTACTGGAAAAGCATCAGCTGTATCGATCTTGTATCGTTACTAATTACGTGATCCAAATAATTTACTTCTTGCGACACAAAATTATATTTTCCGTAATCAGTGTTCGAGGTGCAGTTCGTAACATCTTCAACATTGTCCTCTATGTTCCTCCACATCCGTTGAAAAGGCAACAAGATATCGTTGGCTGCGTTGCGGATGATACAGGTGGGATGGTACACCATTTGATGTTTACTGTGGCGGCGTCACCCTTTCCTGGAACCCCTGACACAACTTTAGTTCGTGTGGTGGTGGTGACAGACCAATGGGGCCCCGTAGATACACTGATGGCCGAGAAACAATACTTCATTAGCTTCAGGTACACATTACGTCATTAACATTACGGCAGACACGCCCCACTCCAGCGACCCAGGCCGATAAAGGGTTATAGATGGCGGCTTCTCCGATAGCAAGAAGGAACAACGTCACCACGCTGCGATGCTGACATCAGGCAGAGCGACGGCCGATAGTTTGGGCTGACAGTGATCTATGAGCTTGATGTCAGCGGAGCTCCGCGTTGTACTCCGATGGCGTTCCACGGTGAAGAATGCTCGCGCTTAGGCAGCTCCGGCCCGGCGACGTCCACCACGAATTGGAAGCGAGACTGCCGTGCATGGCACGCCACCTGTTGCCCCCTGGCACGAGTCAGTCGGCGACAAGCGCGGACGCCAGACCAGCGGTGCTCTGACTCCACGTACTACAAGGAGGCTCAGCGCAGGAATTGCTGGCCTGTCCCGAACTTAAACTCATGGTGCAGCTAGCAGCTCAGTCATCGGGGGGTAGTCTGACGTGGTCCTGGCGTCGAGGTGGTGCTGCAGGATTCTGAATGCAAGCTCCTAATATCCACTACAACTTATACTTCCCCAGTTCGCACTTACTGCACAAAATCCCCACACCCAGTTACGTAGCTTCCAGCAGCAACTTGATGCAATGCTATACTGTGGCTCCTCAGATGAAGTTATTCCAAGTTCTCTTGATATTAGGCAGTGACACTACAACACCTACACCATTCTTGTGCGTGCTCATTTCAGCCTGTATAGTTGATCTTCACGGCAGTTGGTTCTTCCAGAAATTCTGTGACTGATTCCCTATAATGTATTTGTTCATGTTAGAGAAGCTAAATTACATACTGTTACCTCGACGTGGATAGCATTGCCTGCTGGCTTATGCATATTAAAATTTTTTCAATGTATAACGTCATTCAACTAACATTAAATCGAATTGCTGCCAGTTGTACTCTCTTAAAGTTTAGTATTGTGAGTACCTTAAGAGGCGTCGATCCCCATTGCACAGAGTTCGAATGTAGCGACCCCGATGGTTCCATAGGATTTGCATCAGACGAATTTGGTCTCCGAGAAGTCAATGTGAGTTCACTATCATGCTCCTCAAAACACCGTTGCAAATATTCTGGCTCCGAGACGAGGCCAATCATACTTCTGAAAGATTTCATCCCCGTCGGAGAAGACAGCATGGAGGGCTGCATGTGGTTCACAGCTGTTGGCGTGTCTTCGATTACTCCTAAAGGTCCAGCGCAAGCGCAGGAGTATGTCTCCCATATCATAACATTGCTCTCACCAGTCTGCGTCCATAGCGCGCTGCATGTTTCGATCCGCCGTTCACCTTGTTTGTTGAGACAACCATTGACCAAGTGTAGCAAAAATTTGATTCCAGAAGTGCCGGCACTTTTGTTTTGATTAACGTTCGAATCCCGATGGCGCCATGCTCACTACAATCACAACTAATGTTATCGTTGGGTCAATATGTGAACGTGTAGGGATTGTCTGCTGCGGAGCTTCATTTTCAACAATGTACGATGAACGGTGTTCTCCAAAACACTTATGCTTGCACCAGCGTTGTGCTCTTTGGCAGAGATGCTGCCCTATTTTACAGAGCAGACAGGCCGCCAAATCCAACGTACTGTGAAACGTCGTGGACGTCCAACCATTTAGCGCCTAGTGGTACTTTCACTGTCCTACCTCTTCCCGTAGTAGCACGTGAACATGCGACCAGTTTCGCCACTTTCAAGATACTGGTTCACAGGCTCCGGTTAATAATAATCTGCCTTCATCAAAGTCGTTTGCCCCAATGGATTTCCCCATTTGCAGCCCATATCTTCGCTCAGGTGATCCCCTGTCAGGGTCTGCTCGGCTGACATACTTTTGTTAGAGCGTCATGCGCGCGAAACGCCACCGGGCGGCATTCAGGGTAGGATTGGGTTCAAGAAAATGGCTCTGAGCACTATGGGACACAACATCTGAGGTCATCAGTCCCCTAGAACGTAGAACTACATAAACCTAACCAAGGACATCACACACATCCATGCCCGAGGCAGGATTCGAACCTGCGACCGTAACGATCGCGCGGTTCCAGACTGTAGCGCGTACAACCGCTCAGCCACCCCGGCCGACTAGGGTTGGGCAGCGGTCATAATGGTTTGACTTATCAGTATAATATGATTGTCAATAAATGGAAAAAGTCATGAGATCAAAAGTGTATTATGAGATCCTGGAAATTTACTGTAGTTTGGTTGTAACTGGCACTGGAAATTTGGACCAAGCGAAATCTTTAACTAAAAATATCTTTTTAACTAACAGAGTTTGGGTTAATGTAAATACTTCATTAAAATGAGGAAAAACAGTTAGTTTGGAAATGGTCTTTCTTTCCGAATTTATCTGTTAGCTCATTAGATTATCCCTTTGCCTAAACGATAGAAATTTTATAATTGCAGTAACTTTTAGTTGCCATCGTTTCTGACGAAATTAATTAGCTTATTGCAACAAGGAGAACAACTGTATGCTCTGAATAATAAAGTTTTGTGTGTAATTTGTATCTACCACTTTGGTAATATGCCTACTCTGTGCTTAATATAGGAAATTTAACATTGGAATTTTGAAAACAAAGTTAGTGAAAATTGTATATAGACTTTAATACATGAAATAAGTGTTCACGCTAACGGGAATTCTTTACAGATGAATGGGAAAACTGATCAGTTTGGATTCCGTAGAAACATTGAACACGTGAGGCAATACTGACTCTACGTAGAAGCTAGATTAAGAAAAGGCAAACCTACGTTTCTAGCATTTGTAGACTTAGAGAAAGCTTTTGACAATGTTGACTGGAATACTGTCTTTCAAATTCTGAAGGTGGCAGGGGTATAATACAGGGAGCGAATGGCTATTTACAATTTGTACAGAAACCAGATGGCAGTTGTAAGGATCGAGGGGCATGAAAGGGAAGCAGCGGTTATGAAGGGAGTGAGACAGGGTTGTAGCCGCTCCCCGATGTTATTCAATGTGTATATTGAGAAAGCAGTAAAGGGAACAAAAGAAAAATTCGGAGTAGGTATTAAAATCCATGGAGAAAAAATAAAAACTTTAAGGTTCGCCCATGGCATTGTAATTCTGTCAGAGACAGCAAAGGACTTGGAAGAGTAATTGACCGGAATGGACAGTATCTTGAAAGGAGGATATAAGATGAACATCAACAAAAGCAAAACGAGGATAATGGAATGTAGTCGAATTAAGTCGGGTGATGCTCAGGGAATTAGATTAGAAAATTAGACACTTAAAGTAGTAAAGGAGTTTTGCTATTTGGGGAGCAAAATAACTGATGATGTTCGAAGTAGAGAGGATATAAAACCTAGATTGGCAATGGCAAAGAAAGCCTTTCTGAAGAAGAGAAGTTTGTTAACATCCAGTATAGATTTAGTGTCAGGAAGACGTTTCTGAAAGCATTTATAAGGATTGTAGCCATGTATGGAAGTGAAACATGTACGATAAATAGTTTGGACAAGAAGAGAATAGAAGCTTTCGAAATGTCGTGCTACAGAAGAATGCTGTTGATTAGATGGGTAGATCACATAACTAATGAGGAGGTATTGAATAGAATTGGGGAGGAGTTTGTGGCACAACTTGACTAGAAGGAGGGATCGGTTGGTAGGACATGTTCTGAGGCACCAAGGGATCACAAATTTAGTATTGGAGGGCAGCGTGCAGGGTAAAAATCGTAGAGGGAGACCAAGAGAGGAATACACTAAGCAGATTCAGAAGGATGTGGACTGCAGTACGTACTGGGAGATGAAGCAGCTTGCACAGGATAGAGTAGCATGAAGAGCTGCATCAAACCAGTCTGAGGACTGAAGACCACAACAACAACAGAAGTGTTCATACAAAGAAGGCTGGTTGTGTCAACCTTCTTTGTCACACAGTGTGTCTGATTTATTTGAACAATGTTTTCAAATAATGACCAGTAAGAGTAACATCTATTTAACATCATTAATAGTAGTTCCACAAGGAGCATGTATCGACTTTCTGCAGACATAGATATTTCGCGAACATTACTGTGGCAAAAATTACGTGCATTAATAAGGCTTACACCCATTTCAGCTGACGTTTTTGCTACACACATACCGGTTTTATGTCATCTCTTTCTGTTAATACAATTTACTGATTAAGCGACCTTCACACAAGATGAAATCTATGACCAACGACAGTTGTAGTATAACATACATTTAACTGTGGGACCAGGGAACAAATTAGTTTTTCTGTGATCCTGTAGTGTGATATGGTTGGTCGTATTTTTAAAGAATGCGTTGTTATGGAATATCTAATAACAGGATCCAGTTACTTACATAAAAAGGCAACAACACAGGATGTTTAAAAACTGACTTTACAACTTTAAAAATTCATACGAATTTATTGAAAGAAGATATAAAGCTTGGTTGAGTGTTATTTTTTAGGGAAACACATCAAGCTTTTTTTTTTTTACCTGAAGCTAAATATGTTGTATGCGGCTTCCGTTGGTTACACAGCACACATCCCGTCTGAATTCAATTTCTTCTCAAACCCGCTGTGGCGTTGCAGGTGTAACTTGCTCTAAGTTCAGGTAGAGAAGCCAGCACAGGATGTACAAACAGGATATCCTTGATGAACCCCATTTTAAAATATCGAGTGCCGTCAGGTCTGGGGAACGTGGTGAACATGTAATTGGCACATCACGGCTTATCCATTGACCTGGAAAGCGATCACTGAAGAAATCCCGGACGTCAGCCAGGTAGTGGGGTGGTGCACCATATTGCACGAGGTAAAAATTTCTGTCTATGTCATCCTCATCGATCTGTGGTATCAAATATTGTTGTAACGTATCCAGGTACACTATCCCGTTGATTGTTCTCTCACGGAAAAAAAGGGGCCGTAAACATTGTTCTTGCCCAATGCACAAATAACGTTTAGTTTAGGGCTATCACGAACATGTTGCAAAGTTTGATGAGGATTTTCACTGCCTCAAATCCTATAGTTACGTGTGTTAACCTTGCCACTTAAGTGAAAAGTCGACCCGTCAGAAAAAGTGATTTTGTCCAAGAAATTTTTATCCTTATGTAATCGATTCCGCATATCTGCAATTTTAACAGTGTCTTTTTTGAAACACCTGTTATATCCCACCAATCACATGCAATGCAGTGAAGTTCCTCTTCTTTGTCCTATGTGTGAGGCAACGTTTCATCAGCCGCTGTTATATTATCCAAATGATGATAATTGTAGTATCATTATCTGACAGCCAAATCCCTAACATAACAAGCTCACAATTTTGTTGATGAGGATGGCTCGAGACAGAAATTTGCAGGTGAGTAAGCGAGGTAAAAAAATAGGTCTCATCATGGCTAGTACTGTTCTCACAAAGTAATACTGAGCTGCACAAAACAAGACATGTATCATTCATCCTCGACAGTAAAGATGTGCACCTATGTTCATGGCCGGCCGATGTGGCCGAGCGGTTCTAGGCGCTTCACTCTGGAACAGCGCGACAGCAACGGTCGCAGGTTCGAATCCTGCCTCGGGCATGGATGTGTGTGATGTCCTTAGGTTAGTTAGGTTTAAGTAGTTCTAAGTTCTGACTGATGACCTAAGAAGTCAAGTCCCATAGTGCTCAGAGCCATTTGAACCATTTGAGAACTCGAACCTCCGACGTGGGGAGCCGCGCGGGTCGAAACGAGGTGCCTTAGGCCGCACGGCTACCCCGTGAGTCTTAAATCCCTGAATCGATTTGAACCGAACTTGGTATACATATTATACACCACGTGGAAAGAAATTGTTAGGGTAAGAATCAGCAACCTCCTATTGCGCTGGGGTTATAATGTGGGGAGAGAACGGGTAATGAGGAAATGGACAAACAGGGAGGTGGAAAGATCAGACGGACACACTTACAGGGGACGAAGAGATGGACAGAGAGGGGATGGAAAATTGACAGAGAATGGAAAGAGGAAGAGATGGAGAGTGAGAGGGGGCAAGGAAGGAATGGACAGAGAGCGGCGGGTTGAGGACATGGGCGAAGAGAGAAGGAGAGGTGGAAACGGGTGGAGAAAAGTAAGAGGAGAAGATGCACGGAAAGAAAGGAGAGGAGGAGATGGACAAAGGAAGGAAATAGGAGGGAATAGACAGAGATAGGAGAGAGGAGATGGACAGAGAAAGGGCAGGGGAGGAGATGGACAGAGAGAGATGCTAGTAGGAAACAGACAGTGAGAGGAAGGAGGAGGAGAAAATGGAGAGAGGGAGAAGAAGGATGTGGACTAGAAGAAAAGTTGAATAAACACATATCCGGGCAACGCTTAATATTCACTAAGTAAATACATAAATATCTACACACATGGGCCTTAAATAGGGGATTCTGTAACTATCGTTAAAAATAACCAGGGGAAACAGTTATTCTAAAACGGAACTATCAGCTACAAAAATCTTTCATACTTTCGCACATTAAAAGGAACATGTCCTTCCCAACTACGGAGAAATATTCCCTCTTCTGAAACTTGCGGAATACTTTTAGTTGTTTCGCTTTACATATTGGACAGCCTCACTATCTGCTCAAATATCGCATACCTTTCACAGTAATTCTTATACTTGTGCAAATTGAAACCCACTTGTAAGTAAAACATATTAAATACATAAAAAAGGAAATTATATTCTCATACTTAATAAGTGACATAAGTACACACAGTACTTCAGCTCTACGTGAGGAGGGCTTTCGATATCCGCTGAAATTAATTCGAGAACGTTGTGTGCAGACCAAGAGATTTCAGCCACCGATTATATTTCTTGAGCACTGTTACTTCTCGTGGAAGATCAGACGAAATATCATACATCGACAATCCCTCTGGAACTGATGGTGCAGGGAACCGTCGGAAAAAAATTCTGTACGCAGTGATTCAACTTCTCATTGCAATACGGCGGAAAGCCTATTAGCTTTGAAGCGTAATGAAATTCTGTGTACTTCTTCGTGCTTTTTATGCTCTGGAAGTTGGCTGCTCCCATCCCTTCTATGAAAGTATCCGAAATATTAACCCTTTAATTATAACTTCGAAAGTAATTAATTTACGTAAGACCTTTTATTAATTTTAACTCACACTGACACGGAAATTAATTTGAAACTATAAGTAGTGGAGGAAGGAGGGAAACTAACGTGCGTCGACATCTCATTTATCAGAGCACTCACTCAGCTGGCAAGTCTCGCACAAGTTTATATTTTGACGTCGCCAACACATTTTTAAAGCCACCTGATTTGATACTGTTCTCGATCTTTTCATGTACCATACTACCCTTTTCAAACAGTATCTCCTACAATACACGTTACATATTCTACTCTTTGTCTTTCATTACAACTAATTAAATATTCCTCAATGCTGTTTTGTCAATTTGCCTTTTTCCCTGGTATGGATTTACCATAGACCAAGGATGAAGCCAAAGGGAGGGTCTGGGGACGGGGGTCCGGAACCCCCTCCCCATATCTTCTAAACGAAGTTCCGCAGTATCTAGTTGCCATGTAGTGTAATTGAAAGATATTTTGATTTTCAATCATATGAATAAAGATGGATATGCTCTCTCGATAGTCAATGAGGTCATAGACAAACTATTGATATATCGGTAGCACTATTGGAAATCGCCCATCCCTCATTTAGCCAATTCCAGCTACAGGATATTGTTGACCTTACCTGAGCTCAGCTGTTGTTTTGTTAATTAGTTCAGTTCATATTTGCAGTTGAACTTAATTTAACTACTTCTATTTATTATTTCTGTGTTACGTGCTGTTATGATAGTTCCTAATTATGGATAAGTTTGTAACAAGAAATAGAGGAAAACCAATTTTGATTTGTCCAATAGCCTTACGATAAATTAAAAATACGTACTCACTACCATAGCGGCATAATTACCTATCTACAGCTTTTTAATATTAGCACTGGAGTCGTTTTAGAGACAGGTAGATCGTTGGGGTTGAAGTAACTCAGTATTTCAGAAGGCATTGGAACGCTAAACAATAGTACAAACAACATTGCATTAAAATTAGAGCTCAAAAATATACTTGGATTTGCCTGTCTCGAAAATCAGTTCCGATGCAGAAAGACGGCGAAGGGTTTCCGGAGAGCGGAAGGGATATGTGATGATACCACTGTTCATAGTTACCTTCTGAAAGATTACTTCTGTGGGCTGCTCGAATTCGTCCAAGCTGACTGTGTTCTCCATCCGCCCACAATTAGTTAACGTTCTTGTAATGCTGTAGCAAATGAAGCTAGGAATTCCATGCAGAGTTAAATCTTAAAATATGCACTATCAAATGACCGTCCTAGCCCAATTGAAGGAAAAGCATGCAGTATCAGAATTTCTTCTTCTGTTGTGATGCATTTTATTTTATTTAAAAACAATGTGAAACAACCAGGTTTTCAAAATTCTTAACTACCGGCGTAGATATGCGCATTGAGGTGCTGAGTTAGCAAACCGTGGATTCGGGAGGCGTGGGGTTCAAATCCACCAGCCGGGAACCTTGAGAATGGGTTTCTGTGATTTCGCATTTTCAGTTTAGACGAATGCCGGCGTTGGTTTGGCCACACAAACTCCGAAATCCTTCCTAGCCTGACAAAGTCCAATTCTCTTAAGGAAGCAGCCTCATTGCTTAAATGAAAAGAACTGCATCGAAGAAGAACAGAATTTATCAACGGAGACTCCCAGCGTTAAAAGCCACACCATAAATCGGCACGCATGTGACAGCATGTGCTACCTAATATGTCCCAAAACTCTATGCATAAAAATAGGATTTTTCCGTGGCTCATACCTGGGGTTCTATTGATAACAGAACGTTAGGGTCAAATGTTTTCGATAGCTCCTGGGCTACACACCATTTGCATACCTAACAGAAGGAATGTCTTAAAGTCGCCATTCTGCAGTACGGGAACAAAATACGAGTATGAATATTACACACTCACTCGTACTTAGGAAAATGGAGCACATAGTGTGGTTCTCTTTGCATTCCATGTGGTCCACAGCGAGCCTTAAGAGTCTCACGGAGGCCCCTTTAGTTCACGGATGGTTCCTTAGAAAACCCCAAAAAATGGGTTTTTGCCATTTTTTGTGCCAAAACCATGCCGCGGATTCGAAGACGACTATGCACACCAACTGGGCTGGAATTTTTGCTATCTATTCCTAAGACCCCGATCTCTAACATCTTTGAAAATTTTACTGATATCTTTATCAGTTTCCGAGATACAGAAGTTCAAAGTTATAGTACTTGTAGAAACAAAGTACATACGTAAAATCAGGTCTCAGGCGGAAATGTAGTCTATAAAGTGACGTAGCACGGAGAAATTTGCTGTTGAGTGTCTACGTTATCATTAGAATGGTTCTGGGACCCCCACGTTGTAGTACAGAAGCATATGCAAAATTTTGTGCATGTAAAATCCAATTTACTGAGTAAAACTAGTTCTGTGTTGTTTCAATTTCGTGTAAGTAAGCTATCGAAATTTTACTCACCCATACAGTTCTGCAGTAACAGGGAAAAGAAGGAAACCAGCGGAAAAAATGCTTCTGTGAGAGCAAAAAATGGCGAATATCCTCTTGTTTAAAAGAGACTGATTGAAAAGCTGGGAACCAGCTGCCTCGTTCTACCTTCAGCAGTTAAAATTTTCCCCAAGTTGTGGCATGCTGACATATTCGCGCATCTTTATGCTCAGAGAGAAGGAGACACAGTCAGAGGGAGAAGGACATGATCCAGCGAAAAGCAGCGCGATTCGTCATGGGGACATTTAGTCAGCGCGAGAGCGTTACGGAGATGCTGAACAAGCTCCAGTGGCGGACACTTCAAGAAAGGCGTTACGCAATACGGAGAGGTTTATTATCGAAATTACGAGAGAGCACATTCCGGGAAGAGATGGGCAACATATTACTACCGCCCACATATATCTCGCGTAATGATCACAACGAAAAGATCCGAGAAATTAGAGCAAATACGGAGACTTACAAGCAGTCGTTCTTCCCACGCACAATTCGTGAATGGAACAGGGAAGGGGGGATCAGATTGTGGTACAATAAGTACCCTCCGCCACACACCGTAAGGTGGCTCGCGGAGTATAGATGTAGATGTAGATGTAGAAAAATAATAAATACTGGACGATGTAGACAGTAGTTGTGGAATAGAAAGTGTGAGGTAGACGATGGCATTGTGAGAGGAGAGGGACACAGCGGCATTGGAATGTATCTCACAGTGACAGAACAGTGCTAGGAGAAGAGTGAAGGAGACAGTGCCTCTGGAAGAGGAATAAAGATACGGGCCTCTTGGAGTTGTCGCGCGGTTTGAGGCGCCATGTCACGGATTGCGCGGTCCCTCCCGCCAGAGGTTCTAGTCCTCCCTCGGTCATGGGTATGTGTAGTGTTCTTATCATAAGTTAGTTTAAGTTAGTTTAAGTAGTGTGTAAGTCTAGGGACCGACGATCTCAGCATTTTGGTCCCTTAGGAATTCACACACATTTGTACGATACAGAGAAAGATGAAATGGATGAGAGACAGAGTCTATGATAGTGACAAAGAGGAAGAGAAAGAGAGAGAGAGGAGCAGCAGTGACAAGGAATAAATGAGACAACAGCATTAAGAGAAAGGAAGAGGACGATAATGACAGTGTTAAAGACACACAGAGATAATTACAATGGGTTGGGCCGAATGATTGAGTTAGAATGGGATGTGGGAGCGGATGAATATGAGCGATCGTTGAGCGATAGACGAGTGGGTGTGAACGAGTTACAGTTAGGACAGTTTGTGGGAGTGAGAGGTAAGATCATATTAAAACCAGCACGATTATGTTCGTATGCCCAAATGGGAAATTTTTAGAGGTGCTGGGTAAGGTAGAACTATGCAGCTGATACCCAGTCAGAGTCTTTTAAACAGGACCATATTAAACGTTTTTGTGTACCGATAGGAGCGTTTTTCCGCTTGTAAATAATAATCGAAATTCTTTGCGTTTAGGCTGACGCAGAAAATGATCTTTCTCCGTTCAAGAAGTGACAGCTGAATGCTTAAATGAGCAAATTTGGGAATGTGTAAGATCGAATAATTCCAGGTTCCTTGCATTTTCGGCACCCAAAACGTCTGTCCAAAGCAACAATATCAGATCTGTTTGCTCCAACAACGCTGTCGGTAACAATCGTAGTGCCCACAAAAATTTCACTTTAGTTCATTCCTTATCACTGCCTCAGCTCAAATCGAGACTGGCAGAACAAAGAGTAAAATAACCTCGGAGGATGAACGGAAATTAGACTACGACTGTTTCATGGTTTGTCAAAATACAGCACTCGAAAGTGACGAGATTTATATGTGCTTGATAAAAACTCCGAGATAGTTGTAGAAAAAAATGGTTTATCGTTATTTATGGAAATACCTTATTTTATGGAGCAAAACTGAGAAAATGCTCTATTATGAACAATAGCGTAATATCATGCAGTAAAGGCAGGAAAAAAGTGATTAATATGCAGGACTGAAATGTAACATATATCACAGTAAGTGTACAAAAATCAAATATGCTCTCTGCATGAAGTTACTTCCTATGAGGTTAAAACATGGGAAGTTGCACGAGAAAACCCTGAATCTTGCAGTGACATAGCACGAATGGTACTGGATATTTACAATGACTGAAATTTTATCCGACTCGCATGGATAGCCGCGCTCATTAACACATCTTTCTAGAGAACCTTATATTAGAAGACTTAGCTGTGTTTTAATAGCAAAAAGACAGTACATTATACTAAAATTGCATTTCATTTGACAATAAAGCTATCATACTTCCAAATAAAGAAATATTTGCTGAAACCGTAGTGTAAAATATGAATGAAAGAAAATAGTGGCTGCTAGCAGAAAAGTTGTGTATAAACAATATCCTTGTTTTCACAATCTTGGGCTTCCACAAACCATTTACAATGGATCAAATCATGCGTTCTACGCTTTGCTGGGTCGGTTAACACCATCCAAGGTTCTTCCACCTTCATTGCCATTGCCTCTGCAAAGCTTCTACTTCATCATCCATCGCATGACAGTATCATCACAGCACGAATAATGACTTTTACGAAATCAGTGAGAGTCGGTAGAAAGAGACATTCTCAAGCACCAAAACCCAAACGCTTCATGTAAACTTTTCTTGTTCCTTCTTCTGTTAACACTCTCTCACAAGTGGATGGCATCCAAATTTGTCGATAACTTCGTTATATGTACACATCGATATCATCTCTATTCACTTCTTCTGCCACCGCAGGATTCTGTTCTTGGACGAAGTTTCTACAATAAAAGCTATTCCCATGTTATCTGTAGTGATCTCTCTCTCTCTCTCTGTCTGTCTCTCTGTCTCTCTCTCTCTCTCTCTCTCTCTCTCTCTCTCTCATCATCATCAGTCTTCTAAGGGGTATGATACTCCCCGCCACCAATATCTTGAGTTAACCTCTTCATCTCAGCTCAGAGTAGCTCCTGCAACCTACGTCCTCAGTTATTTCCTGGATGTATTCCAATCTCTGCCGGCCGATGTGGCCGACCAGTTCTAGACGCTTGAGTCTGGAACCGCTACGATCGCAGGTTCGAATCCTGCCTCGGGCATGGATGTGTGTGATGTCCTTGGGTTAGTTAGGTTTAAGTAGTTCTAGGTTCTAGTGGACTGATGACCTCAGATGTTAAGTCCCATAGTGCTCAGAGCCATTTTTATTCCAATCTCTGTTTTCCTCTACAGTTTCTACCCTCTTCAGCTCCTCTATTACAATGGACGTAATTCTGTGATGTCTTAACAGTTGTCCTACCATCTTGTCCCTTCTTTTTCTCCGTGTTTTCCATGTATTCCTCTCCTCGAATATTCTGCGGAGAACCTTCTCATTCCTTATCTTATTGCTTCACCTAATTTTCAACATTTTACTGTAGCACCGCATCTCGAATGCTCTGATACCCTTCTTTTCCTTTTTTGTCACAGTCCGTGTTCCACTACCGTACAATGCTGTTCTCGAAACATTCATCATCAGAATTTTTTTCCTCAAATTAAGGCCTATCTTTGATACTAGTAGACTTCTCTCGACCAGGAATGTACTTTTTTCCAGTACTAGACAGCCTTTTATGTCCTCCATGTTCCGTCCGTCATGGGTTACTTTGCTGCCTAGATAGGAGAATTCCTTCCTTAACTTCGCCGACTATGTGATCACTAATCCTATTATTCAGTTTCTAGCTGGTCTTATTTATGCTACTTCTCATTACTTTAATCTTCCTTCGATTTAGTTTCAGTCCATGTTTTGTACTTATTTGACTGTGCGTTGCTTTCAGCAGATCCTGTAATACATCTTTACTTCCTCTGAGGATACAGCGAATCTTATCGTTGATATCCTTTCATCTTCAATCTTAATGTTACTTTTCAACCTTTCTTTCATTTCCATAATTGCTCGTTCGCCGTATAGATTGAAAGAGGGGGCGAAAGACTACATCCCTGTCTTACACCCTTTTTAGTGCGAGGACGTCATTCTTGGTCTTCCACTGTTATTGTTCCCTCTTGGTTCTTGTACATATTATAAATTACCCATCTCTTCCCATAGTTTATCCCCAGTTTTCTCAGAATTCCGAACATCTTGTACCATTTTACTTTGATCAACGCTTTTTTTAGGTCGACAAGTCGTATAAATGTGTCTTGATTTTTCTTTAGTCTGGGTTCCATTATCAGCCGCATCGTCAGAATAACCTCTAAGTTCTTTTAAATTGTGATTATAATACTGGATCCCATATCTCTTCTATATTATCTCCTGCTCCTTCTTCTATCACGTCATAACTCTTCTCCCTCATAGTGGCTTTCAGTGTATTCCTTCCACCTATCCGATTTCTCCTCTTAATTTAAAAGTGGAATTCTCTCTGAAATCTTAATGTTGCCGCCCTTGCTCTTAATTTCACCGAAGGTTGATTAGACTTGTCTATATGCTGAGTCATTCCTTCTGACAATCATTTCTTTTCCGATTTCTTCACATTTTTCATGGAGCCATTTCGCCTTTTCTTCCTTGCAGTTCCTGCTTATTTGCTTACTAACTGACTTATATTTCTGTATTCCTGAATTTCCCCGAACATTTCTGCAGTTGCTTCTTTCGTCAATCAACTGAAGTGTTTCTCCTGCTACCAATGGTTCAGTCACTCTTACCTTCTTTATAGCCGTATTTCATTCCAACTTCCAAAACTGCCCTTTTTAGAGAGGTCCATTCCTCTTCAACTGAATTGCCTGTTAAGCTATTCGTTACCGCAGCATCTGTAGGGCCACCGAACTTGAAACGTATCTGCCCGTTCCATACTGCTTCCGTATTCCACTCCTTTGCGCGTTAATTCTTCCTGGCCAGTCTCTTAAATCTCAGCCTACTCTTCATCGCTACTGAAATGTGATCTGAGTGTATATCTGCAACTGGGTACTCCTTACAATACAGAATTTGATTTCGGAATTCCGCCTGACCTGATCTGATGTAAGTGAAATCCTCCTGTATTCCCGAACTTTTCCAAGTATACCTCCTCCTTTAGTGAATCCTGAATAGAGTATTTGCTATTACAAGCTGACTTTTATTGCAGTTAACCTTTCTCCTCTCTCGTTCCTACTACCAAGCCCACACTCTCCAGTAATCCTTTCTTCTACTTCTTCCCTTAAAACCGCATTCCAACGCCCGATGACAATTAGGTTTTCATTCGCCTTTACGTACTGAATTACCCGTTCAATGTCGTCATATACTTTCTCTATCTCTTCGTCTTTAGCTTGCACGTCGGCATGTATACCTCAACAATTGGTGTCAATGTTGTGATTCTTGAGTTTCTCCCGGCGTATTTAATAATCAAAATATCCACGGGTGTACTGCCGGTCTACAGTGTCCAACGGGCACAATATTTCGGCGATCATACGTGTCGCCATCATCAGGTGAACTGAAGGAATGAGCTCCTGTGAACTTGCCGGCACGGAGATCCGTACACTATGGCTTCTCAGGGGGAACTGGGTTCGGTCGCGGCGGCGGACGATTTAAATACCCTCCGCCCGCGGCGCGCTCACTCCGCCGTCCGCGCCCCGCGCCACGGTCGCGCGGTGGAACAGATTGCGACGGCGTCTGAGATGACATCAGTGTGATGGCTCTGTCCGCCGTGGTCGTCACAACTGTACATTTGCTCGATTTACTCTTGATTAACCCAATCGCTGGTTCCCAAGCCTTGCTAACATTATAGCCACAGTCACGGTTTATGAGGTCGTCATTGGTGCGAATTTCGATGGCCTCTCTAACAACGCTGTCCCAGTATCTTGACGTCTGTACCAGAATCCTCGTGCGTTCATACTCCATAGCGTGATTTTCCGACAAACAGTGTTCAGCGACCGCCGACTTGCTCGGATACATCAGTCGAGTGTGCCTCTGGTGTTCACGGCATCGATCCTCGACGGTACGCATCGTCTTACCAATATACGACTTGCAACATTGACACGGAATCTGGTACACGCCGGCCTTCCTCAAACCGAGGTCATCTTTGGCGCTCCCCACCAGTGCACAAGTTGAATGTGTCAATGTTGGCTTGTCGTCGATTCATTTGAGAACAACCGTATCACTGAACTGTTCACAGTATCTCACTTTCTGTCCTACCTTCCTACTCATAACGAATCCTACCTACTTTATATGTACCATTTTATGCTGCTGTTGTTATTACGCTGTACTCAACTGCCCAGAAATCCGTGCCTTTTTTCCATTTCATTTCACTTACCCCCATTATATCTAGATTCAGCATTTACATTTCCCTTATCAGGTTTTCTTGCTTTCCTACTATATTCAAGCTTCTGATATTCCATGCTCCGACTCGTAGAACGTTATCCTATCTTTTGTTGTTCAGTCTTTTTCACATGGTTATCTCCTTGTTGATAGTCCCGTCCAGGAGATCCGAATGCGGGACTAGCCGGGAACCTTTTGGCAATGGTGAGATCATGATGATACTTTTTCAATTGCAGGTCACACATCGTGTGGATTCACATTATGTCTCTTTAATGTAGTGGTTTCTACTGCCTACTGCATCCTCATGTGTCGATTCTTCGGCCCTCAGTGGTAGTTTCCTACCCTAACGCCACCAGAGTGACTTGAACCTCTGTCCACTTCTTCGCCCTCTTTGACAAGGTCGTTTTCGGAATGAATGTGACATAATTCGGAAGTCTTGGTCGCCATTGTTGATGATATTTATTTAGAATTTAAGCGGGGGAGGGATTGGAACCTGGGACTGCGGACTTTTTGATTAGTAATCGAAGACGCTTCTTCTAGTCCACGGTGCAAGTTAGACCTTGTAAAAGAACGTTCAGTATCACCATTTAAGAAATGATTTATACATACTAACGCTGACCGTTCTTTTACAAGTTTTGAATTGATGTCGGCAACGGACAAAATGTCGTTGTAAATAAGGAAATGTATTAAGCGATTTAAGCGGCTTTATCCACAAAATATCCACACTGATCGCAGACCCATTCAGGAAATGTATTTTGTTTATTAACAAGTCTAAATTTGGCATCATAGATCTGCAAAAATCGCAGATACCTTCAACAAATTTGTTCCGTTTATTAATGAATCTACATTTTCCGTTACAAATCATACGGATTTGGTATCTACATCCAACCTAGCTCTTTTATTATATACTGAAGATATCTACGTGAAGCGTAACACGGAGGCAGCTTAACAGTCACATCTTCCTAGGCTGACTGTTTTTCAACGTTGTTTCTAAAAAACTATTTCACCTTTCTTCCAAATATTACCATTTTAGCCACTTCGGCATGTCTTTTACGCTTAAGTACGAGCAATACGGAGCTACAAATATTCTAGTAGGGCGTTTCTGAATTGCAACGCTTGCTGTCACTGCCGCTTGAAAGAATTCCAAGCGCTGGAACAGTATCACATAAACGGTAGCGCTAGCTATTTCCATTGCATATTCAATTGCGTTCCAAAACAGTATTATGTCGAGAAAATGAAGTGGATAATAGAAAGACGACCTGACGTGTTCAACACTCATGAAAGTAATGAGACTGTAATTTGTCCCCACAACTCTCATCGACAGAGTGTTCGCTTGTAAGAATTATTTCACAGTAATGGTTCAAAAATCTTGTCACACACCTCGATGTATGAACTTTCTGGTGGAGGAAAGTATGAAACGAATGATATTTTCCGCGTTTCAAAATTCGACGAACAATAATCGGGTAATTCCTGAATAACAGCTTCGCTGCGGAGTGCTAATATGGGGGCTATGACTCGCTGTAGCTAATCCCCAAGATTCACTATTGTCTCTAGGAACTATTCTTTGACGGTTCCTTTTTCTGACTGTACAGTTTCCTCGCTGGACAACTGTCGAACAACCCAACAAAAAGAAGCGCATCTGGAAGCAGGTTACAGCATTATCGACATTCCTGCCACATTCTCCATGAATGTAAAGCATTTCAATTTTATTTTCTATCGTAACAGCCTGTAATCTGAATAATAACGCGCTCATTTTTTTCCTGTTTCGTTATTTCATCCTTCCCCCCACCTCAGATGGGTATGGTAGGGGTGTAGGGCTTTCAGCAGGTACAGTTGTCTGCTCTTCAGCCAAACAGTCATAACAATTTTAAAACAAATTAAAACTGTACATTGAAGTAGGAGCAAATGTTTTACACAATAGAAAGACAGATGGTCAGTTCCGTAAGTCAAAAGAGAAACAGTTTACACTCCATGCATAAATCAATGGAAAATTGATGTTTTGCACAATATAAAAGACAGATGCTCTGTGGCGCAAGTTAAAAGTTTAAATGTTGACGTGTAAAGTAATGAGAGTGTGTAAACTGCCAGGGATACAGATATGACGGGAATGCAACTTCTGTGGTAGAGCATAGGAGGGGTTTGTGTGGCAGGATGTTTGAAGGTGGAATTTAGGAGAGTGAAGAGGGGTGCAGTTTCGAACCAAGCTGTAGGCAAAGAGGAGTGGTGACGAAGGTAGCCCTGATTTGGGGACGAGAGGTGGGATCTTCTGGATCTAGTACAATAGGTATATACACTACTGGCCATTAAAATTGCTACACCAAGAAGATATGCAAATGATAAACGGGTATTTATTGGACAAATACCGGGTGATCAAAAAGTCAGTATAAATTTGAAAACCTAATAAACCACGGAATAATGTAGATAGAGAGGTAAAAATTGACACACATGATTAGAATGACATGGGGTTTTATTAAAACCACCTCATATTGCTAGACGCGTGAAAGATCTATTGCGCGCGTTGTTTGGTGATGATCGTGTGCTCAGCCGCCACTTTCGTCATGCTTGGCCTCCCAGGTCCGCAGACCTCAGTCCGTGCGATTATTGGCTTTGGGGTTACCTGAAGTCGCAAGTGTATCGTGATCGACCGACATGTCTAGGGATGCTGAAAGACAACATTCGACGCCAATGCCTCACCATAACTCCGGACGTGCTTTACAATGCTGTTCACAACATTATTCCTCGACTACAGCTATTGTTGAGGAATGATGGTGGACATATTGAGCATTTCCTGTAAAGAACATCATCTATGCTTTGTCTTACTTTATTATGCTAATTATTGCTATTCTGATCAGCTGAAGCGCCCTGTGTCGGACTTTTTTGAACTTCTGGATTTTTTTGTTCTAATAAACCCCATGTCATTCTAAGCAAGTGTGTCAATTTTTACCTCTCTATCTACATTATTCCGTGATTTATTCAGTTTTCAAAATTATACTGACTTTTTGATCACCCGGTATATTACACTAGAACTGACATGTGATTACATTTTCACGCATTTCCTGAGAAATCAGTACGCAGAACAACCACCTCTGGCCGTAATAACGGCCTTGATACACCTGGGCATTGAGTCAAACAGAGCTTGGATGGGGTGTACATGTACAGCTGCCCATGCAGCTTCAACACGATACCACAGTTCATCAAGAGTAGTGACTGGCATATTGTGACGAGCCGGTTGCTCGGCCACCATTGACCAAACGTTTTAAATTGGTGAGAGATCTGGAAAATGTGCTGCCCAGGGCAGCAGTCGAACATTTTCTGTATCCAGAAAGGCCCGTACTGGAACTGCAACATGCGTTCATGCATTATCCTGCTGAAATGTAGGGTTTCGCAGGTATCGAATGAAGGGTAGAGCCACGGGTCTAACACATCTGAAATGTAACGTCCACTGTTCAAAGTGCCGTCAATGCGAACAAGTGGTGACCGAGACGTGTAACCAATGGCATCCCATACCATCACGCTGGGTGATACGCCAGTATGGCGATGACGAATACACGCTTCCAATGTGCGCTCATCGCGATGTCACCAAACACGGATGCGACCATCATGATGCTGTAAACAGAACCTGGATTCATCCGAAAAAATTACGTTTTGCCATTCGTGCACCTAGGTTCGTCGTTGAGTACACCATCGCAGGCGCTCCTGTCTGTGATGCAGCGTCAAGGGTAACCGCAGCCATGGTTTCCAAGCCGATAGTTCATGCTGCTGAAAACGTCGTCGAACTGTTCGTGCAGATGGTTGTTGTCTTGCAAACGTCCCCATCTGTTGACTCTTGGATCGAGACGTGGCTGCACGATCCGTTACAGCCATGAGGTTCAGATGCCTGTCATCTCGAGGGCTAGTGATACGAGGCCATTGGGATCCAGCACGGCGTTCTGTATTACCCTCCTGAACCCACCGAATCCATATTCTGCTAACAGTCATTGGATCTCGACTAACGCGAGCCGCAACGTCGCGATACGATAAACGGCAATCACGATAGGCTACAATCCGACCTTTATCAGAGTCGGAAACGTGATGGTACGCATTTCTCCTCCTTACACGAGGCATCAGAACAATGTTTCACCAGGCAACGCCGGTCAACTGCTGTTTGTGTATGAGAAATCGGTTGGAAACTTTCCTCATGTCAGCACGTTGTATGTGTCGCCACCGACACCAACCTTGTTTGAATGCTCTGAAAAGCTAATCATTTGCAAGTCACAGCGTCTTCTTCCAGTCGGTTAAATTTCGCGTCTGTAGCACGTCATCTTCGTGGTGTAGCAATTTTAATGGCTAGTAGTGTATTATGGTGGACGTCATAGCCAGTTAAGGGAGGGTGATTATGGTTTCATCGGGAGAGGACGAGGACAGTGAGGAGGTGTCGTTTGTGCGGGTATGTGGTGGTACAGGTGCAGCTGAGTAACAGGATCTGAAAGCAGGGCGAAAAATAGGGGGTCGCTAAAGTTTCGGATTTGTGGTTAGCGCAGGATACTGGGAGGTGCTGAAGATGGAAGACTAGGGCTGGAAATCTTGTAATTTGGCGCAGCGCTCGGCACTTTTGGCATAAGGCTAGCGTCTTTTATTTCTAGCCATAACGTCCTCGGTCCCGCGTACGAACCCCGTCTTCGCTTAAATTTTGAGTAAAAATCGTCAACAGTGGCGCACGAAGGCTTCCGGGATACGAACGTCTGCCAACGGACCCATCAAAGTTGGCGGAGGAGCGGGCAGAGGTTTAGGACACTCTCTCGTCCTTGGGATGGGAAACTGCCCCTAAAGGCGGAAGAATTAACAACGATCAACGGCATGAGGATGCAGAAGGTCATGGAAACCACTGCATTAACGACGCATACGTATATCTTCAGGACAAGTGGGGTGTTGTTGAAAAAGTGTCATGATGATTTTTCCACGGGCAAAAGATTCTGGAGTAGTCCCTCGTTTGTATCTTCAGGGGGGGTGGGGGTTGCCAAAGGGTAGGTGACCGTGAGAAATAGATTGAATAATCAACGAAAGGGTAATGTTCTACGAGTCGGGGGCGTGGAACGCCAGAGGTTTGAACGTGGTAGGGAAGCTAGAAAATCTTAAAAGGGAAATGTTAAGTCTCTTATCGTGGGTGAGTGAAGTGAAATGGAAATAATAATGTTTTGTGGTCAGATGAGTATAAGGTAATATTAAAAGCACACAAAATTATGCAACGGTGGCATGATTCGTTATGAATAGGAAAATAGGGTGGACAGTGAGTTACTGTGAACAGTTCAGTGACAGGGTTGTTCTCATCACAATCGACGGCAAGCCAACACCGACAGAGATAGCTGAGATATACATACCGATGTCGCAATCCGACGACGAAGAGATAGAGAAAATATATGAGGATATTGAAGGGCTAATTCAGTACATAACGGGAGATGAAATTTTAATAGTCATGGGGGACTGAAATGCGGTTGCAAGTATTAGATTAGATTCATTTTTCGTTCCACAGACCGAAAATTGAGTTGATTATCGTTGGTGTGTGGAACATGTCAGAAATAAAGGGGAAAGACTAGAATGCCACGGGAAAGACTAGAAGAAAAATTTCTGTAAGATATGGGTTTGATGCCACTAATGAAAGAGGAGAAAGACTAATTCACTTCTGCAATAAATTTCTAGTAATAGCGAGTACTCTGTTCAAGAATCACAAGAATGGAGGTATACTTGGAAAAGGTCGGTAAATACATAAATATTGCAGTTAGATTACATCATGATTAGACAGAGATTCTGAATTTAGGTATTGGATTGTAAAGCATTCCCGACTGCACATTTACACCTAGATCACAATTTCAGAGTTATTTAAACACTCCTTGTTGATTTTATTGCAATAAATGAAGCCTGTTTAAAATTACATACTGTAAGCTTCCCACTATTGGTTTCTGTACGAAATTTAGCCCAGCTTTACCGGCCACTCTATAAGGATACGTATTACCAAAACTATGTAATTGCAACTTACACTGGTATGCTAACTTTTGACTAATCAGATCCTAATTTGAACAGAACTGTAACTGATCTGAATGCAACTTGTCTTTATGTTAAATCTGAAAATGAAGTAAAACAATTATCTGGCCCTATTCAATATTTCCAATTCCCTCTCATCTTGACGACATTGTTGCAGATTTTTCGAAGCATTACATACAGCAAACAGCAAGCAGGCAGCGGCTAAGCTAGATTTGGTTTCATGTAGATTTGGTATTGCGTAATGACATACAGTGAGATGATGAGAGTAGCAATTTCTATCAAATGATATCACTATACAACAACAAAACTTTTTTCAGCTGCAGAGATAAAACATGCTGAACCTAACTAATTTGGACTTGCTGAATCTGAAAATACAGTTACATTTTCGCCATCATCTTCCAGTTTTTTGTTACCGAGATTTTTAAATGCCTAGAACCAAAAACAGAGACTAGGGTGGTCTACACTAAATTTGAACAGTATATAACATACTTAATGCCATAAAACTATCTTATTCTAATGACCTGGGCCTAATGTACATTTTTACAAGGAAAATTGCAACATTCATTTGCTCGATGATGATGTTGATGGTGGAGGATTGAGTCTTTTTGATTACAACTACCTTCTGTGGGATATATATCCTTCCCGCTCCAAAAACCAACAGTAGTCACTTAACATTGAAGCTTTCCATCTACCTTTATAGCGGCTTTACATTCGCAAAATGTCCTGATGGAACCTTTATCCGTGTTCGTCACCAACAGCTCCCAAACAGGTAGGGAAGAAATCTAAATGAGAATGAAGGAAATGCATTTTAGTGACATTCCACATCCAAGATTTTTATAGTTCTCTAAGAGAGTTCCCACTAATATGTCTCTATTTCTGCCTTTCCCTAGCCAAGTTTCAACGAATCCTTAAAAGAACGCCAGGCTGCAAGTTCTAACTGACTTAATTTTTGTTCGAAGTACTTATCATGTATTAACTTCTTAATTTTTGGCTCAACGGAAAATCCCCTCTTTCAATTTGGCGTCACTTAATTCAGAGAATACTTCATGTAGATACATGAAACCATTAGCATTTTTGTCCAGTACCTTGACAAAATTCTTCGTAAGGCCGAGCTAATGTGCAGTGGGGGATGGTAAACTTATTGAAAATCCACCAAAGGTACATATTTCACAATTTCTCTCCCTGGAGCCAATATCTCTCGTGGTGGCCACTGTTTAACTGTATAATGTTCGTATGTTGCACGGCTGTCCCAAAGACAAAGGAAACAGCAGTACTTTATGAAACCACTTTGGAGACCAGTAAGTAAACCAGTCACCTTAAGATCACCAAATATTTTCCAATTTTCTTCCTTACGCTTAACAGCTTCAAGTATATCTGACAAACTTACGTAGTTATCTTCCATAGTCACAGAGTATCCTACAGATACAGATGGAAACATATTACGATTATACAATAGTACAGCCTTCATACTTGTCTAGGAATCGCCAATAAACAAGCGCCACTCAGCAGCGCCGAATGGTATGTTTAATTACTGCATCAGTAGAAGCACAAACGTGCCCACCATACGGAAATATGTCATCAGATCTTTATTACGTTGCCTAAAGCGAGTAATTCTTGTTTCTTCATGAAGTGAGTTCAATTCCTTAAGGCGTGAAGATAAAATTTCTGCATGCTCCATGGGTAAGTATAGATCACAAACTGGGTCATTCAAGTCTGCATATGTAATTAAATGTGGTCTTCGTTCTGGAAGGTACTCCTCTTCACTTGATTGACATTATGCTTCCTCAGCGTTTGTAGGTTCATGATCAGAACTAGGAACTTCTTCCCACACTAGTGGAGGAGTCGGAACTGGCAGGTCTTCACCGTGGGGAACAGCTCTAATTGCTGAGGGTGAGTTAGGGTGCTTTATATTCTTCTTATTCTTTGATGAAAAGACAGTTACGTTAGTGAAATTGAAGTAGCAATCACCAACATAATTTTGAGGCACTCGCTAGATCATCGATATGCCAAATGGTAAGTACTCTTTTTTTCCATTCGGCCATTGTGTTAATTTAGAATTGCACCTAGCGAAAGTTATGTGAGGTGGCCAATATTTATCCTGATCTCCCAGTTGGCATTTGAAGTATAAATGATACGACGTCTTCAGTAAGTTAGAAATTGGTCGTCTTTGTTTGCTTGTCGGTAATTCACCACATATATAACAAAATGCATCATGATGATGTGGGCATCCACATTTTGATTTCTTCATGTTATATTTTCAATGCCTACAAAACACTTTTATGTCGAATGAACTTAGCCAGACCAATTCCTGGAAAAGAAATGAAAAATTCAAAGACTTGAGATAATATCGAAGGATGAGTATGCAAATGTATGTGACTGGAGGGTTTAAAAACACAATGTAAAATACACTAATTTTACATATTACATTTAAAAAGTACTTCACATTAAAGTTAAGAATAAAAAAAGGTCACTGTACTAATTTTCATCACGCTGTAAAACTATCGACCTGGTGAGAGTCGAGAGACTTTGCACTAATGAAGCAAAGAATGAGATTTGTACAGTATGTAGTGTATAAGAGTGTCTGCAGAAGACAATATTCCTTGAGTATGTGAAGTTTAACGTTTATATCTAAATAAAAAATGTTTATAATGTTATGTAACTAACAATAGCTATCTTTTATTTGACTATGTATAATTGTTTGTCAAGTGAAGTCAACACCAGCTCAGGGTTAAAGTTAAATAGAGGTGAAAACCAGTAGGGATATACCGACGTTCTGGAAGGTCGGAAAAGGTGGAGGTTTTTTGCTGCTAACGGAAGCAGGTAGAAGGGGGGAGAAGTGGAGTGGGCCAGACAGGCGCAAGACACTTCTGAGGCAGGTGACGAAAGCCGATGTGCGCTGTACTCCGCAGTACTGTTTAAACGAAGGCAAAAGTTTAACTGCTTAATAGGTGTGAGTGAAGGGGAAGTGTTAAGATACATGTTTGCAACGCTTTAGATGAGATATAAAAGTACGTTTGCAACGAGTGTTGGTTCCTGGATGGGAAAGGTTTAAGATATCCATTACTTAGATCGACGCTGATCCTCAGGAAAGCCAAACTAATAATTGTGCTGGTATAAGTCACATAATCTGACTCCACGAAGACAAGTAATAATCTCTGTCACTGCGAAACGGTAAGTGCCTTCTAAGCACCTAAATCTCCAGCAACTGTGCTCACGACGTCAATACTGAAATTAATCGTCTATAGCTCTGTGTTCTATAGTTGTGTGTTTTATTCAGTAATCATTTCATTGTTTCTTAAGCGCAAAACGACTCATTTAACCTAAACTGTTCCAAGTAGGGATCCTTTCCTATACTCAAGAGAAAGAAACAGAGAATCCATTGGTGTGAAATATTATTGCGCAACTGAGCGTTTTCTTTCAAAGTAAATTTAAACTATCACTCAAGTGCAGCAATTAAAGCAAATGTGGAGAATTGTAGATTGCATTGGAAGTACGTAAAGTAAATAACAATTCTAACTGTGTAAACTTGGTTATTGGGACCTTCTGTCCAAGAAATTACACAAATTATTTCAATAAAACTGAGAAAAAAGCAAGTATAAAACTTTTTGCGATCATTTCGTTACTTACAAAAGTATCGTAAAATATTTCTTGTGTATAATACATGGTTTCAGAGGCAGTCTTGCTGATCTTATATTCAGAAACGTAAGTAGGTACTATTGTCGTTTCTAAGTGTGTGTATGTGACCCATTCTGAAAGCAGTCATTATTCAGCTATCTACATACATTAGCTTGTTCCTTCAGTGATAGAAATTATTAAAAGAGAAAAACTTTTTATTAGAACCAAAATATAGTAAAGACCAAATTTGGTCAATTCGTTGAATAACGTCAATTGATTCGTCATTTTGGCTGGCAACCGTTTTTATTATTATCGCTTGCAAGAAGTAGTTTGGCGGAATAGAAAAGCTGCAACCAAGACTTTACGATAACTTCACATTTGATCAAGCTTTATCCACTACGCAGCGTCTGAGGTCACTAGCGGTTGTTAAAGAGGTAATTGTGTTTAAGTGCTTCAATTACCGAAACTAGAATAACATCTGGAGTCCTAAACGTAATTGCAAGAGTAGAAACCGCGGGTGTTGTAAGCGGCCTTTAGAAGGCGACAGAACAAAATTGTTCAAATGGCTCTGAGCACAATGGGACTTAACTGACGAGGTCATCAGTCCCCTAGAACATAGAACTACTTAAACCTAACTAACCTAAGGACATCACACACATCCATGCCCGAGGCAGGATTCGAACCTGCGACCGTAGCGGTCGCGAGGTTTCAGACTGTAGCGCCTACAACCGCTCGGCTACTCCGGCCGGCCTGACAGAACAGCATTTACATCGCCATACTACCGTTATAACACTCCTTTCAAACACAAAGCACTTAAAGTTATATAGTAATTCTACTATGTTATACAACTTGCAGGTAATAACTTTTAATCCTGACGTGATGGAGACTTTCTGATTTCACCTTTTATCTCACATTACAATATAGAATTAAGTTTTACATGTACTTTGTCTGTACCGAAACCACTGATCACTAGTGTTATTGTTAGCTAGTTAACTTGCTCGAGCTGAGGGAAAGACTACCTCACTTCCTTAAGTCATGAATTCGCGTATTAATTATTTAAGCTGTTCGATTTTTATAGAAATTCTCTGTTAACTTTGTACCCCTTGTTTACTGTTCAGACCAATGTTTGTTCAGACCAATGCTATTTGTGAAGATGATGCGAAGTTTTACTCTGTCTTTTTTGACCATATACTATCTATTACGTGCACATCGAAGACAAACAAAAATGAGAATGACATGACCGCCTTCCAAAATTGGTGTCGAAAACTCAAAATGCACAAAGAAGTGGGATACAGAAGCACAAAGGAGTGCGGGGAAACGCTTGATGTTCTCTGAGGCTATAGATACTGTGATAAGGGTTAGCTCAGTAGGCACTTCAGTTGAAGAGAAAAGGACATCTCTGAAAAGTGAAATCACAGAAGATGGAGAGAAAACATAGGTACAAAGAAGGCAACTCCGAAGAAACTATGGACAACACAAGAAACACCTCAATTGATCGACAAAAGAAGAGAGTACAAGTATGTTCAGGGAAACTCACGAATACAGAAATACATGTCGCTTGGGAATGAAATAAATAGGAAGTGAAGGGAAGCTAAGGCGAAATAGTTGCAGGAAAAATGTAGAAAATCGAAAAAGAAATTATCGTTGTAAGGACTGACAAGATGTAGAGAAAAATGGAAAGAACCTTCGGTGAAAATAAAAGCAAGGATGGTAACATTAAGTGTGCAACGGGAATTCTACTGCTAAATGCAGAAGAGAGAGCAGACAGGTGAAAATAGTATATTGAAGGCCTCTGTACGAGGGAAAACTTGCCTCATGACGTGATGGTAGAAGAAACAGGAGTCAATATAGAAGAGATAGGGGATCCAGTATTCGAATAAGAATTTAAAAGAGCTTTGGAAGACTTGCGATCCAATAAAGCAGAAGGCATAGACAACATTTCATCAGTATTTCTATGATCGTTGGGTGAAATGATAATAAAACGACTATTCACGTCGGTTTGTAGAATGTATGAGTGTAGAGCTATACCATCTGACTTTTAGAAACATATCATCCACACAATTCCGAAGACTGCAAGAGCCAACTACGGCGAGGATTATATCGCACAATCATCATAACAGCTCTTACATCCAACTTGCTAACAAGAATAAAAAGAGGGTCGTTCAATAATTCATGCCCCTCCCCCCCCCCCCCTTGTTTTCTCAGAACATATTTATTGTTAAGAGTCAGAATTTGGTGACAACATACATCAACATGCCTTGCCCATGTCCTATTTTTCTACATAGTCTCCATCACTTTCCGGCCGTACGTCAACATTGAGGAAGAACATGTATTCTATGTATTCCATGCTGGCTGATCATGGAGTTCTGTCTCTGCATTTCCTGAGGCCAACTGTACTCCTACCAACTGCAGCATCGCCATACACTGCACGCAAACATTTATGGATGTTCACCAAGGGTTCTTTCTCTACATACAATAATTCAATAACAGCACTCTGCTTGTAACGTGAGTCGTATGTAGACCGCATTTTGACCCTGTACTACGGCTCTGCCATCTGCCAGAACAGTTCGAAACTTCACCGGCGCACGGAACAAACATCAAATCTGAAGCACCAACAAGGACGTTTGTCTGTGTATATTAATGGCTTTTTTTAAAAAAATGCGGGGCATTACTTACCGAATGACCTTCGTATACAGAAAACAGAAAGAAAAATTGAGGATGTGTTAAACATCGGTAAATTCGACTTTGGTAAAGGTAAAGGCACCAGTGAGGAAATTGTGGCGCTACGGTTGATAATGGAAGCAGGACTGAAGAAAAACCAAGACACGTTCATGTGATCTATCCACTTTGAAAGATGATCCGTCAACGTAATATGGTGCGAGAAATAAGGAAAAAAGTGGAGTTAAGCTATAAGGAAAAACGGGTAATAAATAACAAGACCAAGAGAAAATAATGTGTGTGGAAGAACGAAGCGCTCGGATTGAATAGGATCTAAGGCAGGGATGCAGTCTTTTGCCGCTACTGAATAATCTATACATTGAAGAAACAATTCCGGAAATAAATGAAAGGTTCAAGAGTGGAATTAAAATTCAAGGTGAAGGGACATCAATGATAAGATTCACTGATGGCGTAGTTATCCCCAGTGAAAGTGAAGAAGAATTGCAAGATGTGTCCAATGTAATGAACAGTGTAATGAGTACAGCACATGGATTGAGAGTAAATCAATTAAAGATGAAAGTAATGAGAAGCAACAGATATTATAACAGAGAGAAACTTAAAATCAGGATTGGTGATCACGAAGCTAAGTAAGTTAAGAAATTCTGCTACCTAGGCAGCAAAATAAGCCATGTAGGTCGGAGCAAGGAGGACATCAAAAGCAGACTAGCACTAGCAAAAAGAAAATTCCTGGCCAAGAGAAGTCTGCTAGTATCAAATATAGGTCTTATTTTGAGGAAGAAATTTCTGAGAATGTACATTTTGAGCGCAGCATATTATGGTAGAGAATCATGGACTCTGGGAAAACCGAAAAAGAGCTTAATCGAAGCATTTGAAATGTAGTGTTACAGGAAAATGTGTTAGGAGAACTGATTAACTAAGGAATGAGGGGGTTCTCTACAGAATAGGCGAGGAAATAAATACATGGCAAGAAGGGACAGGATGGTAAGACGTCTGTAGAGACATAAAAAATAGCTCCCATGGTGCTGGAGGGAGATGTAGAAGATAAAGCCTTTAGAGGAAGACTGATGTTGGAATACAGCCAGAAAATAATTGAGGACGTAGGTTGCAAGTGCTTCTCTGAGATGAAGATGTTGCCACAGGAGAGGAATTCGCCGCTGGCCGCATCGAACCGGAATAATGATGACTCATAAAAAAAAGAAAAGAGGATTCGGGGAGGGAAGTGTTAGCAGATGCAAAAGGCTAGGTGGAGTGCGTGCGATTTGAGGGCTTTTAGGGCGTGATAAAAAGTGCGAGGAACGGAAATTCATGCCACATTTTCGTGCCACAAAATGAGTCTGATTAGAGATTTGTAGGTATGGAGGAATGTAGAAGGGCGCAATAGTCATGTTTGGCCTGTTAGTAGTTTAAGTAATTTTTGTCTGTTGTGGGCTTTACCTTGAATGGTGAGTAGATGTGGCTTACATTATGGTAGGCGATCACTTGTTAATCTGAGATATTGGATAGGAAAGATGATAAGGTAAAATTTGTGGATGCTGAAGCTTTGGGTGGTTCAGCTGATAATTATTTCCTGGGTTTTGGTAGAGCTGATTTTGGTAAGCCACTGGCTGCACCAGGAGCTGAACTGATTGAGACGTAGTTGGAAGGATCGTTGGGATTTGTGGAGGTTAGGGTACAAGGTTAGGAAGACATTGTCATCAGCATACTTTCGAAGATTAACTGTGAGAAGTGACTTTGGCATACCAATGATATAGCGAACATAGATGACAGGAAAGAAGACTGATCGTTAGGGGACACCTGCAGTGGGATGGAAGATACAGAAGTTAGTGTTGTCAATAGTGACCGAAGACGGGCAGTTAGAGAGAAAGGATGCGATGAGGCAGACATGAATTATTAGAACAGCGTAGGTATCGAGCTTCAAGAGAGGTCTGGAACGCCACGCGTTATCATATGCTTTTTCAAGGTCAAGGGACACAAAAACGGCGGATTTGTGGTTGGTGGTTTGGTGGGTTAGGTCAGTGGAGGAGAAATTGGTATAGAAACCACATTCATCGACAGATATAGGTAAAGGTATTTATGAATGCATCAGGACAGGATGGATTCAAAAACCTTGGTAAACAGAGAGGTGAAGCTGATGGGACAGTAGGAGAAGGTGTCAGTGGTGAATTTGTTAGGTTTGAGGAAGAGGATACGTCGAGAGGTTTTCCATGGCCCAGGATAGAAACTCGTGTGAAGGATTGTACTGTTAAGGGCGTCCAGGGTTTTTGAGAAGGAAATGGGTTACTCATTCACGTTTCTGTAGGTTACGCAGTAGTGAACAGGAGCAGTGTGGCGTTTTTTATTGAGTATCCGTTGAACGCGTTGTATTGTTCTTGGAGTATTGAGTTCTGTCTTTGGGATATTGTCGAAGTACTGAAAGCTTGTACTGAGGAGAGGGAGGGCGATATTGCTTCACTCAGACACTGCCGGGAATAAGGAGTAACTGAAGTGGGGGTTATCAAGGACGGTGAAGGTATCATGTACGATGCAAAATGACTTGCTTTTTTAGGTTATTGGGCAATAAGTGGTAGGAGGAAGTAGGGTTGCTGCCAGAAAGACGGTGATATGCTTTCCAGTACCTGGGAGAGATTATGGGCCGTGTGGCCTTGAGGATGGTACACGTTCGGCTCCAAACATGGCGTTTCTTTGCGTTTAGCAGATTTCTAATGTCTCGCTGTAGATGTCAGAGGTATGTAAGCATGTCTCAATCACAGGTCTGCAGGAAGGATCAGTATAGGTGGTGGAATCCACGGAGGAGGAGGAGAGCATTTTGAGGAAGTGGGGGATGGTGTTGACAGATGACATTTGTCGCATTTGTTAAGTTATGGCTTTTGACAAGGTCTGTAGGAGGCAGCACAAAAAATGTCACTGGGCTTGCGATTTGGATAGTGATGGATTCTCTTTAGGCTTCCCAGCTGGTATGTGAGTAGTGTCACATGGATAAGGTGTGTTGTGCAGGGGATGGTGAGTAGGTTGGGTGGATGGTCACTTCCAGTGGGATCGACGACTACTGTAGTAATTCACCCAAGGAGGTTAGAAGTTGTGAGAATGAGATCAAAAACTGAATTACTTTGTGGGCAGGTATGTTGTGGGAGAGGGAGTTCAGCATGGAAATGGCTATGTATGTTAAGATCTGTGGCAGTAATACAGGTCGAGAAAGTATGATTTTTGTGCGAGAGGTGACGCAGTTGGATTAGGCAGATAGGAGCACAGGTGTTAGTTATGTTTTTGAAAAAGATACTGAGGATGTGGTTTTCTTTAAGAGTACTGCAGATGGATTGCGATCGAACATGAATGTTCTTGTGGTGGCCAGTGGAATCTCCTCCTGTAGCCATGGATAGTGAGCTATCTGTATAGTGGAGTGTGTATAGCAAAATTCAGGTTCGGTTTGAACTAGGATGTCAAGATGGTTGAAGAGTAAGAGGACCTGTTTGTGGGAATAGGTAGTTCTATTGCTGAGGTGGAGGAGAGAGTAAGCAGGAAGGGTGTGAGACGTCTAGAAAGGGTGGAAGTTTTGAAGAACTATTGTAAGGATACAGACTATGTCTTCAGATGTGGGACGAGAGGAAGGAAATTTGTTGGGGCAGAGGATTTGTCAGTAGGTTTGAAGGTAACTGTCAGTTCAGGTTTTGAAGATGGAGTTTGGGCTTTGCACTTTGAAGACTAGGTCTTGTGGGAAAAGTTACATGTATTGCATGAGGGAGGGGAAATGAGGTTACAATATTCCTTGATAATATGGAGAGTGAAAGTTCAGTTCATTGTATCTCGGTCAACCACTTTGTTCACAGTGGCGATGGTGGAGGGACAGTGAGGAGGCAGTGGTTGCTTGATTCATATGGTTGTAGGAAAGACTACAATGTTTGCATGGTGTCTCTGGCCAGTACTGAGATCGTTTGATGTGGGTGTAGGCATTTAGGTTGTGGTGGGCACAACTAGGCGTAACTGGTGAGCTGCATTTGGACGATGTGGTTGGTTGGTTTGCGGGCTTGAAGGGACCAAACTACTAGGGCCATCGGTCCCTGGTCGGTGAGGGTAACAGTTGCAGAGTCATCTGTTGGTGGTGATAGTGCAAGTGGATCGACATATGGTGGCAGTTCGGGTGTTGTTGCTGCTCTCTATGACGCTGGTCCTTGTGCTGGAGATCCTGGGTCTGCAGGCGCTGCTGCTGATGGTGGCATGCTTGGAGAGAAGGAGACAGGGAGAGGGTGTAGGCCTGGTGGAATATGGGAGAGCTCCATGTGTCGATTGAAGTGGAATGAAAGGCATAAGTGTAAGCAATTGCGGTGGTGGGAGAAGGCATTGGGACGAAGAGATACGAAGATATGGTCGATGAAAGACAGGTGGGGAAGTTACCAGTTGACCGGTGATGATTGGTTGACGTCGTCGATAGTGGTGGTGACGGTGACAACGACGGCACCCTTGGCAGTGGGGGCAACGGCAACCAGACGGTGGCGAGAAAAAGGTGACAACAGTGACAATGATCCCCAAGGTGAGGTGGCGATGAACACACAATGTAACAAACAGAAGAAATTTCGAAGACACAAATAAAGTACACAAGAACAGGCACTGATGGGAAGCCTAGTGGAGTTACCCTACCTAATCAAAGACGGTAATGTAGGTGAATTCGCACAACTAATGTAGCAAGGGAGTAGCTTAGCAAGTCTATTACAACAGCTGCTCGAGGATGGACGCACTCAGGTTATGAAGGAGCCTATTCAAGAGATGAACGACACACAATGAGATCAAGTCAAATAATTAGTTAATGAATGTTTACAGATAGGTACATGGAGAAAGCTACAAAACATTGAGTCGTTTGCCACACAGGTCTGGTTTTTATAGCACCATCTATCGTTCAACGTCAAAATTATTACACACGATAGTGACGTATTTTTCCTGTAGAATCCGAGTCTACAATGAATGTGGGGTGATACTGTTTAACATTTCATATTCCTCCCCCTGGACGTGAGGCGGGGAGGGAGGGGGGTGAGATTCAACAACATTGTTGATATAATAAACGTTTCATTATTCAGTAAGAGGAGTAGTACATTTTATTTCTCTGCTTAGATAATATTTTAAAAAATGGCAAAATGCGAGCTGAACTCACGCTCTTATTGTTCCGTAGAAACTTAATAGTCAGTCCATCAACTATCGAGAATCTCGACCATTTTTGTCTGTCAGTGTTGATACTGACAAGCCATCAGTCCCAGGAATTAAAAGATTTTCGAGAATGTTTGAATTTCGATAATATAAATGTAACATAAAACCACGCAATAGTCAGACGGCCATTGTTATAATAATCGCCTGTTCTGCATTCATGCTGACTGGATCGCAGTGGTGAAAGTCGAACATCAGGCAGTGAATGACTTTACTGGTCGTATGAATTGTTTTGGAATTTATCAGGTCCAGGAGCGATCGCTGCACATTCATATGAAGTTTCAAGTTTTATGTGAAACAGACGTTCGCAGACTATTACCACTGTATATCTGATGATGGATAAATTCCGAAACGCGTCATATGAGCAATGAAGTCGTACCTTGCCTGATGTTTGAGTTTTACCAAAGCGATCCAGTCAGCCTGAATCTAGAACTACTGATTGTTTTAATTTCAATTTTGATGTCACACGAAAAATGACAAAATAAATATGCACTATGTGAGCAAAAATATCCGGACACCTGGCTGAAAATTACTTAGACGTTCGTGACGCCTTCCATCGGGAATGCTGGAATTCAGTATGTAGTTGGCCCGCCATTAGCCTTGATGACAGCTTCCACTCTAGCAGCCATGCGTTCAATCAGGTGCCGGGAGGTTTCTTGGGGAATGGCAGCACATTCTTGAAGGAGTGCTGCACCGAGGAGAGGTATCGATGTCGGTCGGTGAGGCTTGGCACGAAGTCGGGGTTCCAAAACATCACAAAGGTGTTCTGTAGGATTCGGGTCAGGACTCCACGCAGGCCAGTCCATTACAGGGACGTTTTTGCGGTGTAACCACATCATCACAGGCTGTGCAATATGAACTGATGTTCGATCGTGTTGAAAGATGCAATCGCCATCCCCGGATAGCTTCCCAACAGCGGGAAGCATGAAGGTGCTTCAAACATCAATGTAGGCCTGTGCTGTGATAGTGCCACGCGAAACAATAAGGGATGCAACCCCCTCCATGAAAACACGACCAGACCATAACACTACTGCGTCCAAATTTTACTGTTGGCACTACACACGTTGGCAGATGACGTTCACCGGGCATTCGCCATACCCAGGCCCTACTATCGGATTGCCACATTGTGTACCGTGATTCGTCACTCTACACAACGTTTTCCCACCGTTCAGTCGTCCAATGTTTCCGCCCCTTACAGCAATCGAGGCGTCGTTTCGCATTCACCGGCGTGATGTGTGGCTTATGAGCAGCCGCTCGACCATGAAATACCAAGTTTTCTCACCTCTCGCCGAACTGTGATAGTACTTGCAGTGGATACCGAAGCAGTTTGGAATTCCTGTGTTATGGTCTGGATAGATGTCTGCCTATTACACATTACAACCCTATTCAACTGTCGCCGGTCACTGTCAGTCAACACACGAGGTCGGTTTGTACCCATTTGTGCTGTATGTGTCCCTTCACGTTTCTACTTCACTATCACATCGGAAGCAGTGGACCTAGAGATGTTTAGGAGTGTGAAAATCTCGCATACAGACGTATGACACAAGTGATACTCAATTACCTGACCAGATTCAAAGTATGTAAGATCCGCGGAGCGCCCCAGTCTGCTCTCTCACGATGTCTAATAACTACTAAGGTCGCTGATATGGAGTACCTGGCAGTAGCTGGCAGCACAATGCACCTAATATGAAAAAAGTATGTTTTTGTGGGTGTCCGGATACTTTTGATCACTTAGTGTATATAAAAACACACATATAAAGATATAATTACAAATTAACAGTTTTCAGATTTTTTGCTGTTTCGCGAAACCTTCTTTCTTGCCAATTTCATGATTCTAGACCAACGGTATGAGCTACATAGGTTATGATGAGTAAGTTTCTCGAGTATCGAAATACGTGACCTAAATGGCCGTAGCTTTTCTTGCAGTTATTACATCGCCATTGGACCACAGACCTTAGTTTGTGATATAAATTTCAGTTTGCTACATCTTCCCGCTCCTGACAGAAATTGTTTTAAGCAGTCGGACAGACAAGTGGCCAATAGTTCTATGACATGAGAGTTTCATTTTTACCGATTGAGACACGGAACCCAAAAACGGAAGAAATTTACATCTAAGAGAGTGAAAGCTGATCGGTACGTTTTACTACTAACAATAGCGTGTGCTACATTTAATTCTCTTTTACTGCTTATATGATTTCTTCAGATTCTGAATGCCTGTTTGATGTGGATGTAGCTGTTAAAAATGTTTTCTGTCATGTAGCTAAGATAAAGACTCTGACTGTGATTTGTTTACTAATTCCATAATGTTTACAATATTGGATGAGGATATCTTAGTTCATACAATAAAGAAGCTTGGCCTGGTCATAAAATATTTTCATAATTTCTCAGTAAGTAATTCTATTACATCATCTCAAAATACGTGTAATTTACTAAACTGACAAATAATTTTTCTAAAATCACTGCTGTCTGCCATCGAGAACATTTCTCGTAACCAGATGAGGCAGCGCAGTTGTTGAGACGCTGACTATTGACTTTCCCCTGTGCATCTACCATTGTTGTTGTTGTTTGGTCTTCAGTCCTGAGACTGGTTTGATGCAGCTCTCCATGCTACTCTATCCTGTGCAAGCTTCTTCATCTCCCAGTACCAACTGCAACCTACATCCTTCTGAATTTGCTTAGTGTATTCATCTCTTGGTCTCCCTCTACGATTTTTACCCTCCACGCTGCCCTCCAATGCTAAATTTGTGATCCCTTGATGCCTCAAAACATTGTCCTACCAACCGATCCCTTCTTCTAGTCAAGTGGTGCCTCAAACTTCTCTTCTCCCCAATCCTATTCAACACCTCCTCATTAGTTATGTGATCTACCCATCTAATCTTCAGCATTCTTCTGTAGCACCACATTTCGAAAGCTTCTATTCTCTTCTTGTCCACACTAGTTATCGTCCATGTTTCACTTCCATACATGGCTACACTCAATACAAATACTTTCAGAAACGACTTCCTGACACTTAAGTCTATACTCGATGTTAACAAATTTCTCTTCTTCAGAATCGATTTCCTTGCCATTGCCAGTCTACATTTTATATCCTCTCTACTTCGACCATCATCAGTTATTTTACTCCCTAAATAGCAAAACTCCTTTACTATTTTAAGTGTCTCATTTCCTAATCTAATTCCCTCAGCATCCCCCGATTTAATTTGACTACATTCCATTATCCTCGTTTTGCTTTTGTTGATGTTCATATTATATCCTCATTTCAAGACACTGTCCATTCTGTTCAACTGCTCTTCCAAGTCCTTTGCTGTCTCTGACAGAATTACAATGTCATCGGCGAACCTCAAAGTTTTTACTTCTTCTCCATGAATTTTAATACCTACTCCGAATTTTTCTTTTGCTTCCTTTACTGCTTGCTCAATATACAAATTGAATAACATCGGGGAGAGGCTACAACCCTGTCTCACTCCTTTCCCAACCACTGCTTCCCTTTCAGGCCCCTCGACTCTTATAACTGCCATCTGGTTTCTGTACAAATTGTAAATAGCCTTTCGATCCTTGTATTTTACCCCTACCACCTTCAGAATTTGAAAGAGAGTATTCCAGTTAACATTGTCAAAAGGTTTCTCTACCATTAACCGCTTTATGTGCCAGTAATTTTCTTAATTTATTCCACGACCGGCTTAAATTAAGGAAATTACATGCAAATGAAGCAAGTTTTTATTCCACAACTATGTTCCTCAGTTTCAGATGTTCACCCGATCAGGTATTTTGCTATCCTGATTTTTTTATGTGGCTTTGCTAAATCCTTTCAGGCAAATGCTATAACGATCCCTTCAGCAAGGCCACGAACGACGACCTCTAATACCTGCGTGCAAACAGGGTAATTTTTCTAAATGGTAGAAAACAGTGACAGTAAAATAGCAAAGAATGTGATATAGATATACGACCGGATATGCGTTCCATGTGATGCGCCCACTTGCAGATGGAGATAACAGATCTTTGACTGTGTAGGTTTCAGTGACTGAAAACACACGTGATGACACATGAGGCAAGTGGGAATGTCCTGTCTGCACTTCGACGTTAGGTCCAGTCCCATGAGAGCATTAATATTGTCCCTGGCTGCGGCGCGTTCACATGTGGGTGGGTACTGTTGCTGTTGCCCACTCACTCTGCTGTGGACGTTTGTCGTGTAGTGCAGCGCTGAGGGACGATGGCCCGGTACACGAACCAGGAACCGGCAGACATGGACTTCACGTACGCACATGTTACGGCGGTGGTTGTCAAACTGCGGTGCCCGAGAACCATCTTGCTTTCTCATTTTAAATTTACCGCCTTCATTTATATTTTACTTCGTCAAAATTTTAGGATAAGTTATTGCACAGTTGTTGCCCCTAGTAATTCCATCTTATCAATGTTTTGTGTGCATTACATTTATAAAGTTTTAGTGGGTGTGTATATCCAGTTTACGATCTCTCATTCTTATCACTACTGCGTAGCAGCGCCACCTATTGAGGTGATCCTGTATTAGGCTTTAGTACTAGCACACGACGCTGTGGTGCATTATGCTTACTGCCTGAGTTCCCATCTTACTCTGTTACTCGCTCCTGTGAACGGGAACGCGTTGTGCAGATCTTGGTGCCTCTCGCGTCCATCTAGAAATGGTAATGATTTTACTACTTTATATTTCTAGTTTTTACTGAGTTTAACGAAGGCGATGTTGGTCTGATATATTCGACGAAGCCCATTGGCTACACTGACTAAAGGATTCTTCTAAGAAACGCCAAATTAAGGTATTTGCTCTTTCAATAGGTGATCTGTTTATGCATGCTTATAGGTTATCGAAGTCTGCACAACGCGATCGCGATTCTTAAAAAGATGTATTTGTTATCTGTTTTCTATCTAGATAACCTGAAGATGCCTAAATAAGGCGAAACTCGTCGTTGAAAAATAAAAAACTAAAATTTCAACCAAGACTGTTTTTAACCAATACCGTTACACACTGGTTTGCGGTGTGCCACATAGGGAATGGAAGGAGTCTCACTACTTTTTGAGCTTTCATCACGTCCAGCCTTTCTCTCTGACATTGTGTAGCAAATCATAAGTGGCACAAATGATGTCCGATTGTACGGGGGAGGGGGGGGGGGGGGGCGGCGGTGAATGGAGTAACAGGAAGCCCACCAGTTGCATAAAAAAATTTTATTTAACGCCACCGGTGTGGTATTCCTCCACGTCTGCATTCTTCAAAAATAGCTGGTGAAAATAATGAACAAAAATCTAAATAACAAGATCGGTCTTTGTTGTGGGCAAAGACGTGTGAGAGGAGATGCAGCCGCTAATCGGCGCACGGCGCTATTATCAGAAGCTGTAACGTTTAAGTTCACAACGGAATTTTGACACTTCAGTAGCTAGGTCGCTTGCGTTTGCAGAAATAAAAATTAAGAAAAGAAGGCAGTCGACAGAAGTGTTCCCCATAGTCCGATGTCTGACGAAACGTAACGACGGACCCAATGAACACCTTTTATTGTGCCACCTACCTGCACTTACCATTGCTAGCTAAGTGGTTATTGAGAAGCGTGAACGTGCATCGTTTGCGTTTCAGTCATTGCTCTAAGGGGGATAAACAGACTGCTAGCTTCTTGATGTACGGAATATCTAATAATACATCAGTACTTAAATATATAGCTCTAAGTCGACGTTATACACTCCTGGAAATTGAAATAAGAACACCGTGAATTCATTGTCCCAGGAAGGGGAAACTTTATTGACACATTCCTGGGGTCAGATACATCACATGATCACACTGACAGAACCACAGGCACATAGACACAGGCAACAGAGCATGCACAATGTCGGCACTAGTACAGTGTATATCCACCTTTCGCAGCAATGCAGGCTGCTATTCTCCCATGGAGACGATCGTAGAGATGCTGGATGTAGTCCTGTGGAACGGCTTGCCATGCCATTTCCACCTGGCGCCTCAGTTGGACCAGCGTTCGTGCTGGACGTGCAGACCGCGTGAGACGACGCTTCATCCAGTCCCAAACATGCTCAATGGGGGACAGATCCGGAGATCTTGCTGGCCAGGGTAGTTGACTTACACCTTCTAGAGCACGTTGGGTGGCACGGGATACATGCGGAGGTGCATTGTCCTGTTGGAACAGCAAGTTCCCTTGCCGGTCTAGGAATGGTAGAACGATGGGTTCGATGACGGCTTGGATGTACCGTGCACTATTCAGTGTCCCCTCGACGATCACCAGTGGTGTACGGCCAGTGTAGGAGATCGCTCCCCACACCATGATGCCGGGTGTTGGCCCTGTGTGCCTCGGTCGTATGCAGTCCTGATTGTGGCGCTCACCTGCACGGCGCCAAACACGCATACGACCATCATTAGCACCAAGGCAGAAGCGACTCTCATCGCTGAAGACGACACGTCTCCATTCGTCCCTCCATTCACGCCTGTCGCGACACCACTGGAGGCGGGCTGCACGATGTTGGGGCGTGAGCGGAAGACGGCCTAACGGTGTGCGGGACCGTAGCCCAGCTTCATGGAGACGGTTGCGAATGGTCCTCGCCGATACCCCAGGAGCAACAGTGTCCCTAATTTGCTGGGAAGTGGCGGTGCGGTCCCCTACGGCACTGCGTAGGATCCTACGGTCTTGGCGTGCATCCGTGCGTCGCTGCGGTCCGGTCCCAGGTCGACGGGCACGTGCACCTTACGCCGACCACTGGCGACAACATCGATGTACTGTGGAGACCTCACGCCCCACGTGTTGAGCAATTCGGCGGTACGTCCACCCGGCCTCCCGCATGCCCACTATACGCCCTCGCTCAAAGTCCGTCAACTGCACATACGGTTCACGTCCACGCTGTCGCGGCATACTACCAGTGTTAAAGACTGCGATGGAGCTCCGTATGCCACGGCAAACTGGCTGACACTGACGGCGGCGGTGCACAAATGCTGCGCAGCTAGCGCCATTCGACGGCCAACACCGCGGTTCCTGGTGTGTCCGCTGTGCCGTGCGTGTGATCATTGCTTGTACAGCCCTCTCGCAGTGTCTGGAGCAAGTATGGTGGGTCTGACACACCGGTGTCAATGTGTTCTTTTTTCCATTTCCAGGAGTGTAGCTCTAAGTCGACGTTATATTTACAGTGGGCAGCCGACATTTTTATAGGCCAGTACGTCGATATTTTTTCCTTCGGTATATCGATATACTGCTACTATTTTCGATATATCGCAGGACGCAGTTACATATTTTAGATATCGATAAATCGGATTATCGATATTTTTGAAAAATACCGAGTTCTGCTAACTATCAGCACCAGTTGCGCCTCAATGTGTGGGTGGAGTATTATCTGGCACCACCTTTTGGTACCAGTCAGCCTTCCACGAAGCCTTTTACGCCAGGATATCTGAACGTCCTGCGGGTGATCATGGAGCTGAAATAATTATGTATATGGAAGTCATTCTGGCGCGCAGGCACTGGAACGATGTATTTTTACTGCCTGCGACGCCATGTGGTTAAAGGATACCGCATTTGAATGCGTGTGACTGTTTTTGCTGCACCGCGTTCGTGCATGCGTAGACGCTCTCAGGAGCCATTTTAAACACTTTGTCTAACGACGGTTTCGTGTTGTGTGCTGCACTGTACTGTGCTGCCACGATAAATTAACACGTACTCTGTAGAAGAGACACTATGCATTTCCGGTCTTAGGATGTGTATATTACTTTTTTTCGCTCCTTATCGCCTCAGAGATGGTTCCCTGCAGTTTGTCCCCATTTAGCGAAATCACTCCTGAGACAACGAAATATCTCAAAAACTACACATCGGCTTAAAAACGGAAAAACACGTGTTCAGTATGCTTAAAAATGCTATCAGGTGTCCCAACGTTTTCTCGTGCCTACTGTAAGTCCTTTAGTATCTGTTTAATTCTATGAAGGAGTCAGTTATATCCAACATTTGGAAATGGGAATATTTATTTTTTTACTGGTTTATAAGTCATCCCTTTTCAGAAGCTATTAAACATTAACTCTTGTTACAAATGGAAATTTATGTTCGATATCAATAAAGAATAAATATTTACCATTGGCAGGTATTGGCTATAACTGACTCCATCGTCGAATAAAATAACTGTGATTCAGGAAAAATGTTACGAAGTGTCAGCAGATTGAATTCAGTACTACTTACAGAATGACATAATCTTAAATTGTACATTACAGAAACAAGGAAATAGAAGAGGTACAAAGTATTCATTCTAGACGTTAAAGATAGCAAGATGAAATGAAAAAGCCACAAACTAGATTCAATACAACATGTGAATTTAGCGACATGTTTACTATGCCTGGTTACCATTCATATCATACTTGATTTAAAACGAAGAAATTAGTCGGTTTATCCTGCGTGTGTCTAATCACTGGAGAGAAATTCTTTTTTAACTTGAGAGCTTGAATAACATTACTAGAATACAGATGTGTGTTACAGGAATTATTTATGTTGTTAGTTCTTCAACAGACTGCAGAGACATCTCATGAAAACTTGGTGCTTTTCAAATTTTTACAAAATAACTGTTTTTACGAATTCTTTGTAATATTGTCAATACTTCTCTATTGTCGTGAAATATGAAAATGTGTCACTGTACTCTACGACTGAAAACAACCTATGAAATTAAATAAGAAATTTTACATTAGCACAGGAAGCATTGGCACATATGGGCTCACATGTATTCAACAAGCTGCCCAGTAAATTAATCTTTCTTTGGCTAATACAGTACACTTTAAGAGTGAATTACGGAACCTTCCGTTGGGAAACTTCTTCATAGCGTTGAAGTGTAAATTGATAGAGACTCCAAATTATTACAGTAAAAAATAGTATAATTATACCACTACAATGTATGATAGAGCTGTCACTTGCTATTAAATAAAATATACATCTTCACACTATTCACTTACCCCAGAGACTGTTTTCAGCGGGATCTTTCGAAGGTGACTTATGTGACGAGAGGAGGAAAGATTGATGTTACTAAGATGTAAGACAGTAACGTGACGTGAAAATCGAATAAAATAACTCTGTAATTGACAAACAGCAATGGCGAATCTGGGAGGGGGGGAAAGAATTTTTACAGATTTAAAATTCAGTTGCCTAACAATTCGTTTACGTGTACTGTAAAGTAGGCATTTTATTTTGGTTTTTGCAAGTTATCTGTGTGCACGTCAGAGAGAGAGAAAGTTATGTTTCTGTTACCCAATATTTGATCTTGTTATGGCACAGTCGTTGCCTTTTAGCAGTCTGACAAATTCTTTGTTGAAGTGTTGCAGGTGATGGACGTATTCAGTAGTGCTGTGTTGACTTGTGGTTGTATCTGTTAGATAAGGAAGGATTTATTGTATACGACAGCAATGATGAATATTATGTACGTATAGCAAACCGAAGAGAATATGAATTTTGAACAATGTTATTTGTGAAGAGAAGAAGGATGAGGTAAGATTGCAACAATCCGCACCTAATTTCTTAGAATAATTACTGTTAGCTAGTTGACTTGCTCAGAGCCGAGAGAAAGACCACCCTACTTTCCTGAGTCACGTATTAAGATATCAACTGATTAAGCCGTTTAATGTTTATAGAATTTTTTTGTTAACATCGTACCCATTTGAAACTGTCGTTCACTTTGTTAAGCATAGTGTTGTTCAGACCAATGATATGTTTGTACATCACGCGAAATTTTACTCTGTCCTTTTCAATACATACTTCGTTCTAAAATCGTTGTCTTGGAATATCATTTCATAGGAATTAATTGTTACTCTCCCCCATTACGCCTTATCACATTGCACTATTGGCGTGCAGTTGTTGGAATATTTATTTAGAAATAGAAATCCAGCTTAGACGCTGGTCCGAAACAACGCGGCTGCTACGGTCGCAGGTTCGAATCCTGTCTCGGGCATGGATGTGTGTGATGTCCTTAGCTTAGTTAGGTTTACGTAGTTCTAGGTCAATGGTACTGATGACCTCAGATGTTAAGTCCCATAGTGCTTAGGGCCATTTGAACCATTTCTTAGACGCTGCCTGCTTGCTGTTTACTGTTGTGCTTTCGAGAAATCTGCGACAATGTTCGCAAGACGCGAGGTAAGTGGAAATTTTGATTAGAGCCAGACAATTGTTTTACTTCAGTGAAGCATTTCGTGTAAAGACAATTTGTGTTGAGACCAGTTACAATTCAGTTCCAACTAGGTGCTGTTCAGTCAAAGGTTAGTAGTCGAGTTTAAGTTGGACATCAGTTTTTGACCACATAGTTTTGGTGACTCGTCAAGTCATAGAGTGGGAGGTAAAGCTGGCCTAAATTTCGTTGAGAAACCTATGGTGGGAAGGTTACAGTACTATTTAAAAGTGACACAAAAGTATCTAATTTTATACAGGCTGTAGTTAGTGCAATAAAATCAACGAGAAGTATTTTCATAACATATAATTGAAGTGAAAATTTTCAGGTGATTAGCCGTGGTAAATCTCATTTTAATATAGGCATCTCACAGACGACAACAGAAACGTCATGCAGAGAATTAGGGGCTAGGTAAGCTGAAGTGGAAGATCAAAGCAGCCGAAAGTCTCATAAAAGAGTGTGAATTTTGTTGGAGAAAGAACTGTTTATTCGCGGCTTGTAGCATGGAAAAGAAACAACGTACTCTCTGACAACAGTAAAAAATCGTGTGTAGAAATTTCTTCACGTCCAAATAATGGAATACGTCCGTCTTGTAATTCCGTTCTGGTCGTTTGTAAGGGGTCAATAGTCAACAAGACCGGGAGGGGGGGAATGACGCCTCTCAACAAATTTCCTCGCTACAGGGCAAACAGAATAAAACCGAAACTGATTTCTGCTCTCTGGTCGCGCTTTTTCGCGCGCCGTTCGCGCCAGTGTTTACGCATTCAACTGCGGGATCGATACGATCCAGCGCCGTTTGCCGAAAACAAAGCGCAGTACAGCGCCAATCGGTGTAGCGCTAATAGCATTAACCGTTCGCGCCGCCCGGAATGGCTACGGAGCGGCAATAAAAACGGCCGCCGAGTGAACGGCGGCGCATGCGGACGCTACTGCAGTTTGCACCCTCTTTCTGTGCACCGAGGGGAGTGGGAGGGGAAGTCAGTGGGGGAAGGGGACGCAGCGCCGCAAATACAGAGCAAAACGCGAGCGGGCTGGTACCGCGCCGCGCCGTGACCGGCTTCTGTTTCTCGCGAAGCATAATGCCGACCGGCCACGAAAGGGGGCAGTTCGCGCCGCGCCGCCGAAATAATGAAGCTGTAGAGTCACCCTGATAATATATATCCCAGTGACAATCGAAATTGGAAAGGCAACGCCGGCCAGTCCATTTATTTCCACCGCCGAAGCGATCCATTTTATCCGCGAACAAAATACTGCCGCCGCGCGCTCCCGCCAGCTGTCTCTGTCTTTCTCGCTCGCTCTCTCTCCGTCCGCTAGGAGCGCTGTTGGGCAATATGGCGGACGTTGTAGGCATCGCTTGACTCACTGCGCGCGATGTGCCGATGACGGCAGAAGGGGTTCAGTAGCCACCACCGACAACGAGGGAGGGGCCCCCATCCGTCGATTTATGTGGGTGGGCGCATCACGTTTCAAAGTCGCCAGTAGAACAGGCGGGCCGGGACTGCTTTGAGCCGTAACGCTGACATGCACCAGGCGGGCCGGCCGGCCTGGATCGCGTGTCAACGATTGTCCTCTGCTGTCCAAACCCGCTGCTGCTCAGATCTGTGTCTATTGCTCTTGCGTTGCGTATCAGGTAGCTCACAGCGATCTCTGGGCCAAGTTAAAAGGCTTACTCACACCTTCTACCTCTGGTTTCATCAATGGAATCACGAACTTGGCCAGCCTGGCCAGGAGAGACTGCTGTTACCTTTATTTATAGCTATACTTTATTTTAGATTGCTGTGTGGCTACCTGAAGCGGATCATAATACATCAGCTTGTCTCTTAGGTATCTCTTAAATTCCAGAGGAAAATACAGTTTAAAGAAGAGAGATACATCTGCTTATGTATTTACGTACGAAAATACGAGAGCTCTTCGGAAAGTAAGGTTCGATCGGGCGCAAACTGGAAACCACAAAGAAAATCCGATGAAACACTGCAGAGATATTGTCAGGCAGCGTGTAATAATGAAATGGTCGATGCTTCATTACATCGGTATGACAAGAGTCTTACATTGTCTGTGTCTCCTTTCCACCTACCTTCGCCGTCAACAAGAGCCCGAAGGAAAATGTTGCTACTTGCTATTTACTGAGAGAAATCAGGAACTATGACCATAAATAAAAGTTGTGAGATTCGCCGATGACATTGTAATTCTGTCAGAGACAGCAAAGGACTTGGAAGAGCAGTTGAACGAAATGGACAGTGTCCTGAAAGGAGGGTATAAGATGAACATCAACAAAAGCAAAACGAGGATAATGGAATGTAGTCGAATTGTGTCGGGTGACGCTGAGGGAATTAGATTAGGAAATGAGACACTTAAAGTAGTAAAGGAGTTTTGCTGTTTGGGGAGTAAAATAACTGATGATGGTCAAAGTAGAGAGGATATAAAATGTAGACGCAATGGCAAGGAAAGCGTTGCTGAAGAAGAAAAAATTGTTAACATCGAGTATAGATTTAAATGTCAGGAAATCGTTTCTGAAAGTATTTGTATGGAGTGTAGCCATGTATGGAAGTGAAACGTGGACGATAAATAGTTTAGACAAGAAGAGGATAGAAGCTTTCGAAATGTGGTGCTACAGAAGAATGCTGAAGATTAGATGGGTAGATCACATAACTAATGAGGGGGTACTGAATAGAATTGGGAAGAAGAGGAGCTTGTCGCACAACTTGACTAGAAGAAGGGATCGGTTGGTAGGACATGTTCTGAGACATCGAGGGATCACCAATTTAGTATTGGAAGGCAGCGTGGAGGGTAAAAATCGTAGAGGGAGACCAAGAGATGATTACACTAAGCAGATTCAGATGGATGTAGGTTGCAGTAGGTACTGGGCGATGGAGAAGCTTGCACAGGATAGAGTAGCGTGGAGAGCTGCATCAAACCAGTCTCAGGACTGAAGACCACAACACACACACACACACACACAACATATATTCTGGAAAAGTTCACGCCCATAAAATATAAGTAATAGTATTGTAACAAATATCCCTATCGGAAACAGCACTATTAACAGTTCAGAGGCGACCTCTACATGCAGTTCCGCGTGAAGTAGTCTATCGCCATGACTTCTAACCACCATAAGTTATTTCCTTTTCTTAAAAGAGCAATATAATCTTGCCACTTGCCACTCCATTTTGTCACTATTGTGGGAGGCTCACAAACTGTTACTTCCATGAAAATATGCATGTCCGAAGGAATTTTGCATCATAATTCGGAAATAACATAGGCACTGGGCAAGTGACTTTGAAGTAAAATGTCTCGCCTGTATGGGAATATACTTAATTAACGAACGAGTACAGTATGCAGACACATGGTTGACAACATATGGAACTTTGGGTATGGCCATGAGTGATGCTCGGATAGCCAAACGGTAAAACAACTGCTCGCGATAAACGGGAATTCGAGTCCCGCCCAAGCACAAATTTTCACTGTCGTCATTCCGTTATACAGCAGATTGTAGTCCATATTCGCAATTGCAAATACATTTCATGTGTTTCATGATGGCTGTAGTCGCCACAGTGTCTGGTTCAAATGGCTCTGAGCACTATGGGACTCAACTGCCGTGGTCAGCAGTCCCCTAGAACTTAGAGCTACTTAAACCTAACTAACCTAAGGACATCACACACATCCATGCCCGAGGCAGGATTCGAACCTGCGACCGTAGCAGTCGCACGGTTCCGGACTGCGCGCCTAGAACCGCGAGACCACCGCGGCCGGCCACAATGTCTGTTCCTTCGGACATACAGACATGTAATTTCTTCGTAAATGGGAATGACACTTCACTGTAATATCTTCACACAAAATATGTGTCCTGGTATTGCAACTAATATTCCTACCGGAACCAGCGATGTGAACAGTTCAGAGGTGACCTCTAGGGGTAGTTCCAAGTAAAATGATATATCTGACCGACCTCTGATCAGCAAGACTTAATTGCTCGCCTTAAAACTATTAGATAATAGCTTTGTCGTTTAACAATCTACAATCGTTTCAATTTTTATACGAAATAATTATGTTTGTATTCTTTACTGAAGAGGTTTTGTCTCGACTGTATTTAAATTTTGCCAGCCAGAATTTTTAGACAGGAACAGGCAGTAGAACATGAAATCTGAACTGCTTATTTAAGATTCCTTGTAGACGTAGTTGTTTAAAATACAGTTTTGAAACTTGGTACCGCTGCATTATTTCAGAAATTTTATCGAATAATTTAATGAGAACTTACTATTACAATTACACATGATACTTAATCTAACATGAATAAGGACGTTTCCATTCCAAATTGGTATTTAGTAAATAACTTGAAAACTAATAGAGGTATGTCATTGGTGTCACATATGTAATGTTCTTACATGATACTGAGGCTACATACGAATTTTCAGCTTTCTGAATCTTATATTTAGTGGCTTCAATTTTTCGTAGAAACGCCGATTTTTGCCAAAATATTGCACTGATCAAGTTCAGACTTGTAACTTTTAATTGTGAGGTACATTTAAACATTCTCACAATTTTTAGCTTTCTAGTTTTATCATTCTGCGCCACTTTTTTTCTCAAGATCGTATATTTTGCCTAATGTATTCATTTGATCATTCTGAGACTTTACAGTGTTAACATTATTGTAGTTGAGCACATACTGTTGAAGTTTGGAGCACTTACGAGCCGTGGTGACTGGCGCTAGCTAAGCTCCACTTGCGTCGCTGATATCGAAACTCGTCTGGTCTTGTATCTCTTTTTCACCTTTGGTTTTCCGGCTTGGCATGTGGCTGATGCCTCTCTCCGGTCGGCGATCAACGAGACAACATGTTTCGAAGGCAGGCCCTCGTCTCGATTCGCTGTCCCTCGGCTTCCCTGTCCTTGTCGTTTTGCAGCGCGCCGTGGGTACGGTGCTGATTAGTCGGCGCGTTTCCTTGCGAAACGGTGGCTGGTCCGTCATCTCAGGCTGGACATCTTCTCATCGCGTAACTGGAAGCATTAAGTTACGAATGATTCGTATGCTGCAGTTAACCTGTGAAGATTTGTGAAACTTATGGTAGCACGTTGTATCTACCGGAGATCAGCCAAGGATGGTTCTGAATAACAGAGTATTATACTGAACTTACGAAGTCTTGTTTCCGCGGAGCGGAGTCTAAGTATTTCGGCAAATGCAAAAAAGGAATAGATTTTTACTGCTTGTTTTTAAAGTTCCTTGCAGTGTTAATTTGATGTAGGGTATTAATTAGCCAGACGGTGTGGCCGAATGGTTCTAGGCGCTTCAGTCTGGAGCCGCGCGACCGGTACGTTCGCAGGTTCGAATCCTGCCTCAGGCATGGATGTGTGTGATGTGCTTAGGTTAGTTAGGTTTAAGTAGTTCTAAGTTCTAGGGGACTGATGACCTCAGATGTTAAGTCCCATAGTGTTCAGAGCCATTTGAACCATTTGTTAATTAGTGTGCTCTTCGCCCAGTGTTAGTTTTAGAGTTTCTTTTAATATGAAGGGCAGAGCTTTGTTAAGTGAGTGTGATTTTAATTGTTCTTCTATTCGGTAAATGTCTCAGTGTGCTTTTCAGTTATGCTACAGATAGTCAGGTAGTTAGTAAACCTTGCATGGTCTTGAAAAAGGTGAATCACGAGTTGAATTTGCCTGCCACGTGGATTATTTGCTGTTGCAGAAATGATCTGGTATGCAGGGCAGATGGGGTTTGTCGCCTTGGCGGGCAGGCTGAGATGGTGCGTGCGTTCGGCGTGTTTTCTGTCCTGGCTTGCAGCCTGATAATCTTCGAAATTGCTTGGCGGTTGCCTTTTACTCGTTTGTTCCGAGTACCGCCGTGTAGAAGCCGTGCTCCCATCCTTTATCCGGCCTGATCGCCGGGACGGACGAGATCTTTTTATAAGTAACTCAAGGTGAGTTATTAGAGTTGTGTAAATTTTGGTTACGTAAGCTATGAACTGAATAGTGTGCTTATGGTGGTGACTGTCTGTGATCCTTTTTCAATAAGATCTAATTATTATCTTTAAAATACTGTTTGTTATATTAATTCATGATCTAATAACACAGTTTTTCTAAAGTCAGTTGAATATTTTCTTAAGAGGAAAAGGGTCTGAATTAAATTTTCACTTCCCCCCATGAACCATGGACCTTGCCGGTGGTGGGGAGGCTGCGGTGTCACAGCCAGACACCACACGTCCTAGGTGGTAGCTTAAATCGGCCGCGGTCCTGTAGTACATGTCGGACCCGCGTGTCGCCACTGTGTGATCGCAAACCTAGCGCCACCACAAGGCAGGTCTCGAGAGACTGACTCGAACTCTGCCCAGTTGTACGGACGACATAGCTAGCGACTAGACGTACGAAGCCTTTCTCTCTCATTAGCCGAGAGACAGAATAGCCTTCAGCTAAGTTAATGGCTACGGACTAGCAAGGCGCCATTAGCCTTACAGTGATTGTAATTTGAGTCTCACTTGTGTTCACCATAGAGATGTACAAGAAAACATTAAAGATAAGTATATTGTTGTGTCTAGTTAATACAGCTTAGACACAATGAGGTAGCTAGGTGCACGCTAAACTAACGCAGACGGGCTTGAAGATCTGGAACATGAGACTTATCAATGCACTAAAGAAAAGTACGTAGTTTTATAATACTTAACTTTATTCTCTTGTTGGAATACATCTCTCTTGAATATTAGTAAGCTATAAGCACTGATACAAATGGCGCCTTGCTAGGTAGTAGCTATGGACTAAGCTGAAGGCTATTCAATCTGTCTCTCGGCAAATGAGAGGAAGACTTGGTAGGACTAGTCGCAAGCAATGTCGTCCGTACAACTGGGGCGAGGTCTATTCCGTGTCTTCTGACCTGCCATGTGGTGGCGCTAGGTTTGCGATCACCCAGTGGCGACACGCGGGTCCGACATGTACTACAGGACCGCGGCCGATTTAAGTTACCACCTAGCAAGTGTGGTGTCTAGCGGTGACACCACATATATGAGAATCTCCGTTCTTTTCTTCATAGCATTAATTACGTATCCTGTTCTAGTACTTCACGCCCGTCTGCTTTAGTCTCGCGTGCTTTTAAGCCACCTCTATCTACAAGGTGTTGGCCCAGCTGCCGACACATCAGAGGCTTGCGTGCCTCAGCGATACAGATAGCCGTACCGTAGGTACAACCACAACGGAGGGGTATCTGTTGAGAGGCCAGACAAACGTGTGGTTCCTGAAGAGGGGCAGCAGCCTTTTCAGTAGTTGCAAGGGCAACAGTCTGGATGATTGACTGAACTGGCCTTGTAACAATAACCAAAATGGCCTTGCTGTGCTGGTACTGCGAACGGCTGAAAGCAAGGGGAAACTACGGCCGTAATTTTTCCCGAGGGCATGCAGCTTTACTGTATGATTAAATGATGATGGCGTCCCCTTGGGTAAAATATTCCGGAGGTAAAATAGTCCCCCATTCGGATCTCCGGTCGGGGACTACTGAAGAGGATGTCGTTATCAGGAGAAAGAAAACTGGCGTTCTACGGATCGGAGCGTGGAATGTCAGGTCCCTTAATCGGGCAGGTAGGTTAGAAAATTTGAAAAGGGAAATGGATAGGTTAAAGTTAGATATAGTGGGAATTAGTGAAGTTCGGTGGCAGGAGGAAAAAGACTTCTGGTCAGGTGACTACAGGGTTATAAACACAAAGTCAAATAGGGGTAATGCAGGAGTAGGTGTAATAATGAATAGGAAAATAGGAACGCGGGTAAGCTACTACAAACAGCTTAGAGAACGCATTATTGTGGCCAAGATAGATACGAAGCCCACACCTACTACAGTAGTACAAGTTTATATGCCAACTAGCTCTGCAGATGACGAAGAAATTGAAGAAATGTATGATGAAATAAAAGAAATTATTCAGATAGTGAAGGGAGACGAAAATTTAATAGTCATGGGTGACTGGAATTCGAGTGTAGGAAAAGGAAGAGAAGGAAACGTAGTAGGTGAATATGGACTGGGGCTAAGAAATGAAAGAGGAAGCAGCCTGGTAGAATTTTGCACAGAGCACAACTTAATCATAGCTAACACTTGGTTTAAGAATCATGATAGAAGGTTGTATACATGGAAGAACCCTGGAGATACTAAAAGGTATCAGATAGATTATATAATGGTAAGACAGAGATTTAGGAACCAGGTTTTAAATTGTAAGACATTTCCAGGGGGAGATGTGGACTCTGACCTCAATCTATTGGTTATGACCTGTAGATTAAAACTGAAGAAATTGCAAAAAGGTGGGAATTTAAGGAGATGGGACCTGGATAAACTGAAAGAACCAGAGGTTGTTCAGAGTTTCAGGGAGAGCATAAGGGAACAATTGACAGCAATGGGGGAAAGAAATACAGTAGAAAAAGAATGGATAGCTCTGAGGGATGAACTAGTGAAGGCAGCAGAGGATCAAGTAGGTAAAAAGACGAGGGCTAGTAGAAATCCTTGGGTAACAGAAGAAATATTGAATTTAATTGATGAAAGGAGAAAGTATAAAAGTGCAGTAAATGAAGCAGGCAAAAATAAATACAAACGTCTCAAAAATGAGATCGACAGGAAGTGCAAAATGGCTAAGCAGGGATGGATAGAGGACAAATGTAAGGATGTAGAGGCTTATCTCACTAGGGGTAAGATAGATACTGCCTACAGGAAAGTTAAAGAGACCTTTGGAGATAAGAGAACCACTTGTATGAACATCAAGAGCTCAGATGGAAACCCAGTTCGAAGCAAAGAAGGGAAGGCAGAAAGGTGGAAGGAGTATATAGAGGGTCTATACAAGGGCGATGTACTTGAGGACAATATTATGGAAATGGAAGAGGATGTAGATGAAGATGAAATGGGAGATACGATACTACGTGAAGAGTTTGACAGAGCACTGAAAGACCTGAGTCGAAACAAGGCCCCCGGAGTAGACAACATTCCATCGGAACTACTGACGGCCTTGGGAGAGCCAGTCCTGACAAAACTCTACCATCTGGTGAGCAACATGTATGAAACAGGCGAAATACCCTCAGACTTCAAGAAGAATATAATAATTCCAATCCCAAAGAAAGCAGGTGTTGACAGATGTGAGAATTACCGAACAATCAGTTTAATAAGCCACAGCTGCAAAATACTAACACGAATTCTTTACAGACGAATGGAAAAACTAGTAGAAGCCGACCTCGGGGAAGATCAGTTTGGATTCCGTAGAAACACTGGAACACGTGAGGCAATACTGACCTTACGACTTATCTTAGAAGAAAGATTAAGGAAAGGCAAACCTACGTTTCTAGCATTTGTAGACTTAGAGAAAGCTTTTGACAATGTTGACTGGAATACTCTCTTTCAAATTCTAAAGGTGGCAGGGGTAAAATACAGGGAGCGAAAGGCTATTTACAATTTGTACAGAAACCAGATGGCAGTTATAAGAGTCGAGGGACATGAAAGGGAAGCAGTGGTTGGGAAGGGAGTAAGACAGGGTTGTAGCCTCTCCCCGATGTTATTTAATCTGTATATTGAGCAAGCAGTAAAGGAAACAAAAGAAAAATTCGGAGTAGGTATTAAAATTCATGGAGAAGAAATAAAAACTTTGAGGTTCGCCGATGACATTGTAATTCTGTCAGAGACAGCAAAGGACTTGGAAGAGCAGTTGAACGGAATGGATGGTGTCTTGAAGGGAGGATATAAGATGAACATCCACAAAAGCAAAACGAGGATAATGGAATGTAGTCGAATTAAGTCGGGTGATGTTGAGGGTATTAGATTAGGAAATGAGACACTTAAAGTAGTAAAGGAGTTTTGCTATTTGGGGAGCAAAATAACTGATGATGGTCGAAGTAGAGAGGATATAAAATGTAGACTGGCAATGGCAAGGAAAGCGTTTCTGAAGAAGAGAAATTTGTTAACATCGAGTATAGATTTAAGTGTCAGGAAGTCATTTCTGAAAGTATTTGTATGGAGTGTAGCCATGTATGGAAGTGAAACATGGACGGTAAATACTTTGGACAAGAAGAGAATAGAAGCTTTCGAAATGTGGTGCTACAGAAGAATGCTGAAGATTAGATGGGTAGATCACATAACTAATGAGGAGGTACTGAATAGGATTGGGGAGAAGAGGAGTTTGTGGCACAACTTGACCAGAAGACGGGATCGGTTGGTAGGACATGTTCTGAGGCATCAAGGGATCACCAATTTAGTATTGGAGGGCAGCGTGGAGGGTAAAAATCGTAGGGGAAGACCAAGAAATGAATACACTAAGCAGATTCAGAAGGATGTAGGTTGCAGTAGGTACTGGGAGATGAAGAAGCATGCACATGATAGAGTAGCATGGAGAGCTGCATCAAACCAGTCTCAGGACTGAAGACCACAACAACAACAACAACATTGTTATTCTGATGCTGTAATTCTGTAATAATGGTATTTGTTCTGTAGTTGAAATTAAAATTATGTACCAACTACAAGTTTGTCCATCAGCGAAGATTCCGAGCTCTCTATCTCCTTTGAGTAGCTGTGGTTACATTGCAATTTTGATTTCTCTAGCACGTAACTTCAGCAGTCACACAGCTCACCTTATTTTTATTTTTAATTCCACCCTTAATTATCCTGCTGTCCCTTGTATCTCAAGCGTAGGTGCCTTTTGATGATGTGGCGCTGGTAGTAGTGAACTAGGGTAAGGCTCGGCACACCCGCTCGCCTCTGTTTCTCTTGCAGTGATGCAGCGCTTGTTTCGCCTCAGCATGTTGGGCAATGTCTCTAGTATGCCCTTAGATTGCATCATGTTGCTCTTTTCAGTTCAGAGCGCCAGGCGAGCACGTAAAAATGCCTAGAAAATCCCGCGAAGTACATGGGTCTTGTGAGAGATTTCGTCAGATTCCATGCAGCCCACATGACATAACTATCACGCATTTCCTTCTTCAACACAATTTTCGGCCGAAATCTGCAGGGGCAATGAAGGTGCTCCTGCAGCATTTTCGATGGGAAGCGTCTGATCACCCACAATAGGCTCTGAGCACTATGGGACTTAACATCTGTGGTCATCAGTCCCCTAGAACTTAGAACTACTTAAATCTAGCTAACCTAAGGACATCACACACATCCATGCCCGAGGCAGGATTCGAACCTGCGACCGTAGCGGTCGCGCGGTTCCGGACTGTAGCGCCTAGAACCGCACGGCCACGCCGGCCGGCCTCACCCACAATACATCCCGTAACTGGCTCCTCCTGTGCTTCACCTCTGCTCACATGGACCGCTGGCTATGAAGACAACATTTTGGCACAGACAAAAAGCTGTAGACCAGTGTAGAGAATTGGCATAAACCACAGGCATCTGCCTTCTATGACGAGGGTGTTGGGAAGTTGGCACAACACTACGACAAATGCCTGTCGGAGTGGTGACGCCTGCGACTATGTAGAGAAGTATCTGGAAGGTGCAGCTAACTGTTGCAAATAAAACATATTTTGTTTCAACCGTGATTTCCAATTCGCGACCGACCGAGCCTTACTGTTTGAATAGCCCTCGTATACTTCTATATACGAAGGATAGTGAATAAGAGAAGGTTATTTTACAGTATAGTGTCGTATTTTTTTGCTACATTATACTTACGGTAAAGAGCAGGATTTTAGGCGGTACCAAAAACCATACAAAAAAATGAATTCACAGAAGAAAAATTTCTTTGACAATTTTCCCTTTTTTAAAGCAAAATAAAGGTGTTCAGGCAGCAATCACCTGAACTTATGATTGCAGCATAGTTACGTTTATAAGATAAACGTTATAGACGTTCAATCCCGTCTCCAGCCATCCTGATTTAGGTTTTCCGTGATTTCCCTAAATCGTTTCAGGCGAATGCCGGGATGGTCCCTTTGAAAGGGCACGGCCGATTTCCTTCCCCATCCTTCCCTAACCCGAGCTTGCGCTCCGTCTCTAATGACCTCGTTGTCGACGGGACGTTAAACAACACTAACCTAACCGTTATAGACGATGAGAATGGTTTTCAGTCCAATTTGAATCAAACTTGATTAAAAATAAAGGAAAAGCTCTGAAATGAAGTGCTTGTGAAGGCCAAAGGTGTTCTACCAGCAGCAGAAGTAAATGTTCACCGGAGGCTTTCTTCATACCTTCATAGACAGCTGAGAACTCCGACACCGCGTGTTATCCAGCGTTAATGAGTTTTTGATTTTGATTCTGTGTTTAGAAATAAATGGAGAACTTTCTGTGAGCGCTGATTATCTTATATATTGATCCTTGTGGGTGGCAGTTAAAACTTACTGGTTACCTGTCAGATAGTCTGGTAGGAGGCAATGAAACTTTTTTAAGCTTTCACCACTTCTTTCCCGTAACTTCGCACAAAAAGTTGTCCTACGGAATATGTACCGTCTCATTTCTTGACGTTAATGATCTTCTCCATTCCAGGTCATAACACACACGCATTCTGACAGCTAGATTTTTCGATAAGGCCAACACCGATGAGGCAGACTGTACTTTCACTTCCTACGAATTATTGGAAAATAGTAGTTCCAATCACAATTCTGCAAAAAATTGTTATTCTCAAAGAATCGCAAGCGTGCCTTGTCCAGATTCACCATTTGGTAGAAGATATATATCAGACAGTAGGTTTTTCTCTCTAATGGTAGGAGCGATGCGTAGTGATGCGTTTTGATACAGACTCTCATACACTCTGTGGAATAATCCTCATTTACCACCATTTAACCATAGTGCAATGCCTTGCTTGAGGGACAGGCCACCTGTGGATTGCTGTAAGTGAGCAAACATGTGTACATGTCCAGACTGCAGTATATCTTCCAGTATGTATATAATGGTAGAGTATCAAGCTCCCCATTTACTGTTCTGTCAGTATCCCCCTAAACGATAATATCTCCACACCTGCATGAGCATAGCACCTTAACCAAGTGGGAAGCATCGCCTCATGTGCTTAACGGCGCATTTATACCCTCCCTACTGTATAAACCAATGTGCACCATGACCAGAACATGTGAAGGGGCATGAGTAGCCTCAGTTGTTGAGTGATCACTGTGAATGACTTGGAGGGATAATGGAAGCGCGTGAGACTGCGTTACGAGCGCTGGACAGAGTTTGAAAGGGTCCTAATTGTGGGTCTCCATTTGGCCGGTTGGTCGAATTGTGTAATTTCCAGTTTTGTGGGGCACTGGATTCGCAGCAGCACGATGGGAATCCTTACATTTGCGTCTGACGTTCAAAACCAAGGGACTGACTCTATGTCACACTCTATGTCATTGCACTGATCAGAGACTAGCTGCCGCTAGACTGTGGAATTGTCGCACCATGCGTAGACTTCCGTTAAGTCCAGAAAATGAACATCTCCATTTGGAGCGGTGTGGCACCGTGTGGACCACTGCTGTGTGCGCTGAGAGGTCTCGGTGAATGACGTGCAGAAGGATTACTTCAAGCATTTATTAATTAGAAACACCCATCTGACAAACAAAATAATTTCTTTAAATGAAGTTAATCTCGCAAGTAATGAGAGAAAAATATTACAGTTTAAAGAAAACACTATGTACGTTACTAAAAGAATCTAAGAATGAAATGACAAAATGCTTTTATGAAAATGATTTTAAGTATCAGCTAAAGTTTGATAATTACAGTAAATGCGTTTAGTTAATGATATTATGCTAAGAAAATAGGTTCATCGACCCAATGAAAGCAGCACTAAACTACAGCAAAAGGCGATGCATAATTTCCGTATCGGCGTTGTAACAGACTATACAAAACAGTAACTGTGCTCATCTGAAAAATAACAAATAGCAGCATTCATCAAACAGAATGAGATTTTCACTCTGCAGCGGAGTGTGCGCTGATATGAAACTTCCTGGCAGATTACAACTGAGTGCCCGACCGAGACTCGAACTCGGGACCTTTGCCTTCCGCGGGCAAGTGCTCTACCATCTGAGCTACCGATGCACGACTCACGCCCGGCTGCAGAGTGAAAATCTCATTCTGGAAACATCCCCCAGGCTGTGGCTAAGCCATGTCTCCGCAGTATCCTTTCTTTCAGGAGTGCTAGTCCTGCAAGGTTCGCAGGAGAGCTTCTGTAAAGTTTGGAATGTAGGAGACGAGATACTGGCAGAAGTAAAGCTGTGAGAACCGGGCGTGAGTCGTGCTTCGGTATCTCAGATGGTAGAGCACTTGCCCGCGAAAGGCAAAGGTCCCGAGTTCGAGTCTCGGTCGGGCACACAGTTTTAATCTGCCAGGAAGTTTCATTCATCAAACAGTCATTAGAATCGGTATCGTACAAATGGGGGCATTTGCCTGTCATATTCTGTTAGGCAGTACCACGACATTAGATATAATAAGCCTCTCCATTTTACAGTAAGAAATTTTAGACAAGTTCCTCAACATTATTATTACGTATAATAGGCTGCATACCAACTCACACTAGGCAAATTAAATTTTCAATAAACCGCAGAACAGAACAATTTAAAATTATACCGCACGAAGTTACTGCCGAAAGGAATTGCACTTATCTCCTATAAGATCTCGGCACCCTTGTAAAAGATAATCATAATATTCAAACAGTAACAATTAAAATACATTTCTTACAATACTGTTGACCGCAGTAAACATGAAAGTTGAACATGAAATGGGGCTGTCCTATTTTCGGGAAGTCTGGACCATAAATATGAAGTCGGTACTATCTACATAACCTAACTGTGTTTTTGAGACCAGAGATGTTGGCCAGAGTAAGTCAGAGAATAGCAGCCGCTGTCTGTGAGTTGCACAGTCTTGCAATGTACGTGTATTATTTAAAAAGTATTTTGTAGTAATATGTTTTGAGGAAAGATATTGAGCAAATGAGTTTATATTAACGGAAGAACGATAAAAGTCAACCTTTAAGGTAATGTAATTTTTTTTAATTTTGTAACTTTGTAGCTTCTTATTGTTTGAACATTTCATATGTTTAAAGTGTGCTGTAGAAATTTTATAGTCCAACATAGGGTCTTGCCTTATAGGACAGAGTTGTTAATAAATATTTTGCTAACCTGTCTAGATGTGAGAAAACTATGAAAAGGTGTATTGTTGTCATGGATTAATGAAGCTGAGTTAAACTTGGAGTCCTTGTTCTCATTTATCAGTCGCTAAGATTAGTTCTCCATTTTCATTTTTACCTTTATGACTCTGCTTGGACACTCGCAGCGCACATCGTCAGTTGAGTACTGAGAAGCATTTTATGAAAACTGGTAAGATACCGCATTGTATTGCACATCGCAAGTACGCCAAATGAAATTTTATTTTTCACACTCACATCATTATTCCTAATAGCAACAAGTTATAGGGTAGTCAAGAGTTCTGTGCGCACAGGTAGGCAAACAAATTTAATTACCACCAAAGTTCGTGTCCACTGTAGGTCACAGTGATTGTCAGAGTGTCCTTGTGAAAATAAAATCATATCTGTCTAGAGGCTTAATACCAGTACAAGATATCAATAAAGTGCTATTTTTCAAGCAATTTTATGAGAAAGCCAGATGCTTTAATTTTTATATCCATTTTCTGTGTAATTGTAATAACAGTTCTGAGACAGTGATTATTTCCAAGTTGTTGTTGTTGTCGTCTTCAGTCCTGAGACTGGTTTGATGCAGCTCTCCATGCTACCCTATCCTGTGCAAGTTTCTTCATCTCCCAGTACCTACTGCAACCTACATCCTTCTGAATCTGCTTAGTGTATTCATCTCTTGGTCTCACTCTATGATTTTTACCCTCCACGCTGCCCTCCAATGCTAAATTTGTGATCCCTTGATGCCTCAGAACATGTCCTACCAACCGGTCCCTTCTTCTCGTCAAATTGTGTCACAAACTCCTCTTCTCCCCAATTCTATTCAATACCTCCTCATTAGTTATGTGATCTACCCATCTAATCTTCAGCATTCTTCTGTAGCACCACATTTCGAAAGCATCTATCCTCTTCCTGTCCAAACTATTTATCGTCCATGTTTCACTTCCATACATGGCTACACTCCATACGAATACTTTCAGAAACGACTTCCTGACACTTACATCTATACCCGATGTTAACAAATTTCTCTCCTTGCCATTGCCAGTCTACATTTTATATCTTCTCTACTTCGACCATCATCAGTTATTTTGCTCCACAAATAGCAAAACTTCTTTACTACTTTAAGTGTCTCATTTCCTAATCTAATTCCCTCAGCATCGCCCGACTTAATTCGACTACATTCCATTATCCTCGTTTTGCTTTTGTTGATGTTCATCTTATATCCTCCTTTCAAGACACTGTCCATTTCGTTCAACTGCTCTTCCAAGTCCTTTGCTGTCACTGACAGAATTACAATGTCATCGGCGAATCTAAAAGTTTTTATTTCTTCTCCGTGGATTTTAATACCCACTCCGATTTTTTCTTTTGTTTCCTTTACTGCAGGTTGAATAACATTTTGGAGAGGCTACAACCCTGTCTCACTCCCTTCCCAACCACTGCTTGTCTTTGATGTCCCTTGACTCTTATAACTGCCATCTGGTTTCTGTGCAAATTGTAAATAGCCTTTCGCTCCCTGTATTTTACCCTTACCACCTTTAGAATTTGAAAGAGAGTATTCCAGTCAACATTGTCAAAAGCTTTCTCTAAGTCTATAAATGCTCGAAACGTAGGTTTGTCTTTCCTTAATCTTTCTTCTAAGATAAGTCGTAAGGTCAGTATTGCCTCATGTGTTCCAACATTTCTACGGAATCCAAACTGATCTTCCCCGAGGTCGGCTTCTACCAGTTTTTCCATTCGTCTGTAGAGAATTCGCGATAGTATTTTGCAGTGTGACTTATTAAACTGATAGTTCGGTAATTTTAACATCTGTCAACACCTGCTTTCTCTGGGATTGGAATTATTATATTCTTCTTGAAGTCTGAGGGTATTTCGCCTGTCTCATATATCTTGCTCTCCAGATGGTTGAGTTTTGTCAGGACTGGCTCTTCCAAGGCCATCAGTAGTTCTAATGGAATGTTGTCTACTCCCGGGGCCTTATTTCGACTTAGGTCATTCAGTGCTTTGTCAAACTCTTCACGCAGTATCGTATCTCCCATTTCATCTTCATCTACATTCTCTTCCATTTCCATAATATTGTCCTCAAGTACATCGCCCTTGTATAGACCCTCTATATACTCCTTCCACCTTTCTGCCTTCTCTTCTTTGGTTAGAACTGGGTTTCCATCTGACCTCTTGATATTCATACAAGTGGTTCTCTTTTCTCAAAAGGTCTCTTTAATTTTCATGTAGGCAGTATTTATCCTACCCCTAGTGAGATAAGCCTCTACATCCTTACATTTGTCCTCTAGCCATCCCTGCTTAGTCATTTTGCACTTCCTGTTGATCTCATTTTTGAGACGTTTGTATTCCTTTTTGCCTGCTTCATTTACTGCATTTTTATATTTTCTCCTTTCATCAATTAAATTCAATATTTCTTCTGTTACCCAAGGAGTTCTACTAGCCCTCGTCTTTTTACCTACTTGATCCTCTGCTGCCTTCACTACTTCATCCCTCAGAGCTACCCATTCTTCTTCTACTGTACTTCTTTCCCCCATTGCTGTCAATTGTTCCCTTATGCTCTCCCTGAAACTCTGTACAACCTCTGGTTTAGCCAGTTTATCCAGGTCCCATCTCCTTAAATTCCCACCTTTTTGCAGTTTCTTCAGTTTTAATCTACAGTTCAGAATCCCCTGGAAATGTCTTACAATTTAAAATCTGGTTCCTAAATCTCTGTCTTACCAATATATAATCTATCGGATACCTTTTAGTATCTCCAGGATTCTTCCATGTATATAACCTTCTTTTATGATTCTTGAACCAAGTGTTAGCTATGACTAAATTATGCTCTGTGCAAAATTCTACCAGACAGCTTCCTCCTTCATTTCTTTCCCCCAATCCATATATCAGCTACTATGTTTCCTTCTCTCCCTTTTCCTATTCTCGAATTCCAGTCACCCATGACTATTAAATTTTCGTCCCCCTTCTCTACCTGAATCATTTCTTTTATCTCATCATACATTTCATCAATTTCTTCGTCATCTGCAGAGCTAGTTGGCATATAAACTTGTACTACTGTAGTAGGCGTGGGCTTCGTGTCTATCTTGGCCACAATAATGCGTTCACTATGCTGTTTGTAGTAGCTTACCCGCACTCCTATTTTTTTTATTCATTATTAAACCTACTCCTCCATTACCCCTATATGATTTTGTATTTATAACCCTGTATTCACTTGACCAAAAGTCTTGTTCCTCCTGCCACCGAACTTCACTAATTCCCACTATATCTAAATTTAACCTATCCATTTCCCTTTTTAAATTTTCTAACCTACCTGCCCGATTAAGGGATCTGACATTCCACGCTCCGATCCGCAGAACGCCAGTTTTCTTTCTCCTGATAACGACGTCCTCTTGAGTAGTCCCCGCCCGGAGATCCGAATGGGGGACTATTTTACCTCCGGAATATTTTACCCAAGAGGACGCCATCATCATTTAACCATATAGTAAAGCTGCATGCCCTCGGGATAAATTACGGCTGTAGTTTCCCCTTGCTTTCAGCCGCTCGCAGTACCAGCTCAGCAAGGCCGTTTTGGTTACTGTTGCCCCTGCAACCACTGAAAAGGCTGCTGCCCATCTTCAGGAACCACACGTTTGTCTGGCCTCTCAACAGATACCCCTCCGTTGTGGTTGCACCTACGGTACGTCCATTTGTATCGCTGAGGCACGCAAGCCTCCCCACCAACGGCAAGGTCCATGATTCCAAGTATAAAGATAAAAATTAGCAATATTCAGAGCCAAAATTTTGATCTGAGTCAATTTGTTTTGAAGTCTGAGGTTGGTTGGTTGGTTGATTTGGGGGAGGGGACCAGACAGCGAGGTCATAGGTCTCATCAGACGAGGGAAGGATGGAGAATGAAATCGGCCATGCCCTTTAAAAGGAACCATCCCAGCATTTGCCTGAGAAGATCTGAGGAAATCAACAGCCAGATGACATATCAAAATTTCATTAAAAGCGGATTGCTTTATCGCAGACTAATTGTTTGATGTACCGCCTCGTCCGGATTTTGCATCGTACAGCGTTAGATCAACATATTTCCGTTCAGTATTAAATTTTCATGAAGTTTTTGTTGTGTCGGCTACTGTGGAAGCTATGGCCAGTGACAGGAATCCAAAATGATCCGTACATATCTCTTCAAGATTAGTTGCAGACTTTATTTCTAAAAAGAAAATAAACGCAACTACACTTGCTTCCTGTGCCTCCTACGTTCAAGTACATTGAAAATCTATTATACTACTAGTGGACTGCAGGCTAAGTAACGTCTTCCTATTACTCACTACTGATGCTCTCGAAGTCTGCGAACTAACTGGGCCGACCAGCGGTGGGCGACCAGTTAAATAAGCGTTGACAGGGGGCACTGAACCCTGTCTTCATGGAGGTGTGGCGCTGCCCGCCCTTCCCACTGGCGCACGGTTCAGCACTTTCTTGATGCTGTTTCAAGGCGCTGCGCTTGTCGGCGTGCATTCGATGCTTTAGAACTGCATAGTTTTGTTGCCCTGCACCGAGATTTACATATTCCGATATCAAAATAAATGGTCCAAATGGCTCTGAGCACTATGGGACCCAACTGCTGAGGTCATTAGTCCCCTAGAACTTAGAACTAGTTAAACCTAACTAACCTAAGGACATCACACACATCCATGCCCGAGGCAGGATTCGAACCTGCGACCGTAGCGGTCTCGCGGTTCCAGACTGCAGCGCCAGAACCGCGCGGCCACTTCGGCCGGCGATATCAAAATAAGTTTTACACGTTCCTCAGATACTCACTACGAGAAACTTTCAAATTTATAATAGGTTAATGACTTGTTAGACTTTTTTATTAATGCCAACTACACACAGAGACAAGATGTTCATGATTAAACACCAATGTGTGACTAATTAGATAAGTGTCTTCTATTGTAAAAGCGGAGGCACCGCCTTTCAGCCCTGCTTCCATAACTTGTTTGACAGGAAGGTAGAGGTCGCCAAGTAACTTCCATTTCAATTGCTGAAATCAAGAATTGGGGACGACAAAACTCGAGTTTAATTTGACTAAGCCAAGCAATTTAAGTCTCAGAGGACACGTTCCCATAAATTTAATGGTCCTTGCACTGCCGTGGCTCCATAAACAAACAACTCCCCTCCTGGAAGTTTAAATGTGCCTATGTGGTTCACCATGGCATCGTAGTTAATTCTACTTCAGTCAATACCGGTCGGCAGTGCAGATTCCGATACAATGCGGCTCAACCACCGAGTCCCGGGGCCGTATATAGAAGCCGGGCACATCTGTAACATACTCCCTGTAATGACCTCTGCTCACCCGAGCCCACATTACAAGTGCTTGTGGAGTTGTGCTGCTCCTTGGCCTCTCACTGTACGTTCACCAGCGCTTCCGCAACGGCCTACAGGTCGCGCCACAGCCGCGAGCCAGATATCGTTATCGAAACTCGAATGTGCCTTCAAACTGCGCACGCGAGGCATGGACCGGGGATGAATGTCATTGCATATTGTTCTGCAATGAATCCCGGTTCTGCTCTTCTCCGAATGACCATCGTCAACGAGTATGGCGGTGATCTGGGGAAAAGATTCTACTCGTCCAATGCTTTGTCGAGGCAGACGGTGTAGGGAGTCATCGAAAATGAGTTCAGGTCGCGGGTGGTAAAAGCTGAGGTAAACGTTAGAGCCATAGGTGTGTCACAGACTTCATGCATGCTCATGTATTAAGCCCATGCGACAGTTCGTGCTCATCCACACGAAACACATGTTTCTATAAAATGTTCGTGTGCTGCTGGGGTACTCTCGTGGGCAACGAGATCCCCATATCTACACCTCCTAGAAAATGCGTCGGATCAGTTTAGACGTCAACTTCCTCCCTGTGTCAGTGTAGAGGGCATCACGGACCAGTTACAACGCATTGCATCAGCCATAAGTGGAATGGTTGGTTGGTGGGTTTTGGCTGGGGGAACAAACAGAGAGGTCATCGGTCCCATAGGATTACGGAAAGATTGGAACCATCCCGGCATTTGCCTGAAACGATTTCGTAAAATCACGGAAAACCTAAATCGGTATGGCTGGACGTGGGTTTGAACAGTCGTCCTCCTGAATGCTAGTCCAGGGTTCTGACCACCGCGCCACCTTGCTCGGAAACCGGAATGTGATACTCATATACGATCAAATACATTATCGGTGTAAGATCAGTAGCACCCTGCTAATGATACCCTCAGACGCCACCTTATTAGGGGGGGGGGGGGGGGGGGCGTTGATGAAAAACACACACTATTTCAAAAATGCACCAAATCCTTAGTTTTTGAGATATGTCAATGAAATTTTGTACCACGCTTTATATCAAAGTAACATATTTACCCATAAAATCCTTTGATTATATATATTCAACTTTTTTTGAATGAAATTTGAAGTTTTATTTTCAAAAAATAATGTATGTTCCTTTTTCTCAGAAAGTATTCAAGAGATTTCTACAAAAATTTATCTGTTTTACCTCTTTATATGTTCTAAGCTTCTCCCATGAGGTCTTTGGAATAGGTCAAACAGGAGAATTTTCATAATTTTTTGATTATAATGCCACAAGTACAATTTTAAATTCATGCAAAATACCAATCACTTTTCCCCATATCTCAGCTTGCAATCAGAAATCCAAAATTTTCTCTTGATACAACGTTTATTAGGTTTACAGAAAAATGCGTAGAAAATTTCATAATTCTAGCATTCTTATAATCTGAGGAAAAGGTACATAAACTTAAAAAAAATCAGGAAACGTAATTTAAAGTTCAACCTAACTTTTTTCCTTGTGTCACTTCTTCAGAAGGCACCATATTTGTACTGTGGGTCGTCTTCCCCTTCAAGGTTTATCTTCTGGTTTCTTGTTTTCTGCCTTCTCTCCTTTACCAGGTCTTCAACCAACTTTTCAGCTGCAGAGACGCGCTGTAAATCTATTTTTCTCTGGATGTCTAGAGTAAAATTTCCTATCTTGAAGCCCATTCTTTCTAATACCTTCATCCTCCCGACGTTACCATCATTAAATACAATATCTGCATCATAAGTTGCAATTCTGACAACTGTAGCAGATCCAAATGTGTTCTCGGGGCATCGTTTCCATATGAGTGAATTTAGAGACTCATTTGGATTTTGGGTTTTGCCATGAACACACTTTCTGAGAGTTGCAGGATCGGCCAAAGATGATCTATGAAACCAAAGAGTATGTATCAGGGCCTTCTAGATGCATCCCGCACACGTTTGGTTGTAAGTAATCCACAGAATCGTTGTTCACTGAGTTGGTATTGAAGTGCTGCTTCAAAACGTGGGCGTGGCAGGGAGGCCGCGTCACACTTTTAATTAATTTTCAGGCACTTCGGATGCGATTTCAACATTGAAACTTTGGGAACTTATTGTCCATGAGTTGTACTAACAAATAATAAATAATTCGAAAATTGACGTTTTTGCTCAATTTCATCAACGTCCGAGGCATTTTGCTCTGATTGTTGCCAGCGTCATATTTAAAGTACCAGGGAAGCAGGTTGCTAGCCTTACTTTCCCCGGGTCCCATTGAGTTTTTCCCCTAACGGTTAAGGGACTAAACGGTGGATTAGGTAATCTTTGCCGTCTGAGCATAAAGGTGACCACGACTCAATATGTCCGAGATGCCCAGCCTTATTCCAAAGTAACTGGTATCCCACTGTCAGGACCACCTACTTGGCCATTCATACGTTGCCCGTGGTTCATGAACTACGACATGACAAAAGGAACCCACACCATGAACCACCATATTATTTATGGATCATATGTTGAAAACTGGCTGGGTGAGATTAAGATATGTGAACACAAAATAAGCAGTCTCGCATATGCGGATGACTTAGTTGTGATGGCAGATTCGATTGAAAGTTTGCAAAAAATATTTCAGAGCTAGATCAGAAATGTAAGGACTATGGAATGAAGAATATCATCTCCAAAACGAAAGTAATGTCAGTGGGAAAGAGATATACATGGATTGAGGAACAAAGTTAGAACAGGTGGACGGTTTCAAGTACTTAGGATGCATATTCTCACAGGATGGCAACATAGTGAAAGAACTGGAAGCGGGGTGTAGCAAAGCTAATGCAGTGAGCGTTCAGCTACGATCTACTCTCTTCTGCAAGAAGGAAGTCAGTACCAAAACTAAGTTATCTGTGCACCGTTCATTCTTTCGACCAACTTTGTTGTATGGGATCGAAAGCTGGATTGATTCAGGTTACCTTATCAATAAGGTTGAGGTTACGGATATGAAAGTAGCTAGGATGATTGCTGGTACTAGTAGATGGGAATAATGGCAGGAGGGTGTCCACTATGAGGAAATCAAAGAAAAACTGGGAATGAACTCTGTAGATGTAGCAGTCAGGGCGAACAGGCTTAGATGGTGGGGTCATGTTACACGCATAGGAGAAGCAAGGTTACCCAAGAGGCTCATGGGTTCAGCAGTAGAGGGTACGAGGAGTCGGGGTAGACCAAGGAGAAGGTACCTGGATTCGGTTAAGAATGATTTTGAAGTAATAGGCTTAACATCAGAAGAGGGACCAATGTCAGCACTGGATAGGGGATCATGGAGGAATTTTATAAGGGGGCTATGCTCCAGACTGAACGCTGAAAGTCATAATCAGTCTTAAATGATGATGATGATCATCATCATCATCATCAACGTCCCTCCTTAAATTTATTCACGTTATATGCATATTGTTTGAGTTCTGCAACTGTACTGTAAGATTTTTACGAAATGATATATACTGCAACGCTCACTTGTTGCCGATATTTTACTAGGAGAACGCGTTTCGTCACCATGCTGCCATCATCAGGTGCATTTACAATTATTTTTACATTGCAATTAAAATCAAGTGAGGTTAGGAATTTACCAACAAAAATGCGTCTTTTTAGACATATAACTCACTGGCACACACAGCAATGGAAACTAACTTATCTTTATTTAAATTACAATGTAAAAGTAATTTTTCATTGCATCCAGTGATAGCAGCCTGCTGCTGAAACGCGTCGTCCTAATACAATAATGTTAAAAATCGACTGTAGCATATATCTTGTGATAGAAAAGCGCTATGTTATTGTTGTAATATGGTAATGAGGATGACCTTGTGGTTGTCCGCATAGTGGCTAGTTCACTATATTCTACCAGCGCAATTGAACAATAGGGTGTAGTAGTTAGTCTGGTGGACGCATAACCATTCGAGACCGCGTACTACAAGAGAGGCATCGCCTGGGGGAGGGTCTGACGTCAGGCAGAGGCCGGCGACAAACACAGGGAGAACCGCTACGCCATTGCAGCCTCACCGCGCCGCGCCGCGCCGCGCCGCGCCGTTTGTTTCCGGTGAAAAGGCGGCTAACGAACCGCGGCCAGTGTTTCTGGCGAATCACCCGGTCTTTCATCGCCCGCGGCCTAGCATTCGCCACGCGTGCGCCGCTTTACGGATTCCTGCTGGGTGTGTGTGTGTGTTCTCTCCGCCCTCTGCCTCCAGCCTCTCCCCCGCGGGGATAGCTGCTGCTGCTGCTCGCTAGCCGCCTCTCATCATCGTCCCTCCAGCCGTTTACCTTGCCCCCGGAGTCGCCCTCCGCCAGACTGTAGTCTCCCCTGGAGTCGGCCACCGCCAGCCTGTAGTCGGCTGCTGCTAATAAATGGGCAAACGTCGAGCGCCGTTTGCAATGCAGGGTTGCGTGCGCCGTCTCTTGCCGCTGTTTGTTCTGTTGCCGGCACCTCCCTTCGATCCCTCCTCCGCCCAAGACTACGTCGTTCCAAGTCAAATTACAGCCGCTGAGCTCCTCTGCGAAACACTTTGCTTCGTAAAAAAAAATTAAAAGGTTAATACTCAGCAGAATTCTTTCCTGGCCTGTAACATTCACGGAATGATCACAGAGTTCGTCAGACTACCCTTTTACTGTTTCATTCTAGCTTCTCGGAAACTAAAATTGCGAGACGGTTCTTCTTCTTAGCGTGCCTGTCCGCTTCGGACGTAGGCGATCATCATGGCTATTCTGTCTTTATCAGTTGCAATGCGAAACAGTTCTTCAGAGCTAATATTAAACCAAGATCTCATTTCTTCTTCGTCCCGGAGGTCTCTTTCCCTCGATTTTTCCTTGCAGGCTACGTTGAAGCAGCTCATAGCATTTTTTATTCCTCGAGAAGTGGCCAAAGTATTGTAGTTTGCGACACTTGATGATGCTGAAGTGCTCTAGGCTTTTGTTAACTCGACGTAGAACCTCGACGTTTGTCACTTTTAGAGTCCATGATATTCTCAACATTCTTCTGTATACCCAGAATTCAACGGCTTGGAGTCTGGCAGTGCTTGCCTTTGTAAGGGTCCATGTTTCCACACCTGATGTGCTGCATTTTTGTGTTCATGGTAAGATCGTGACTCTTAAAGGCTGAGCTCTTCGAGCTGGAAACACTCCTCGCCTTTCCGATGCGACACTTTATCTCCTGCGAGTTGTCCCACGTTTGGTTAATGATGGTTCCCAGAAACGGGTACTGTGAAACTCGCTCTATGCTTGTGGGGCGCTGATGACCTCGATGTTGAGCGCCCATAAACCCCAACACACACACACACACTCTATGCTTGTGCCATTGATGTACAGATTCACAAATGGTTCAAATGGCTCTGAGCACTATGGGACTTAACATCTGAGGTCATCAGTCCCTTAGAACTTAGAACTACTTAAACCTAACTAACCTAAGGACAGCACAGACATCCATGCCAGAGGCAGAATTCGAACCTGCGACCGTAGCGGTCGCGCGGTTCCAGACTGAAGCGCCTAGAACAGTACAGATTGACACCTCGAATCTTCTTCCTGCTGATGATCCGGCAGTGCATTCGAGGTGGGAATCTGTACATCAATGGCACAAGCATAGAGCGAGTTTCACAGTACCCGTATCTGGGTAGCGGTAGCGGTGTAAAAATGTAGGTTAGTTCTGAGAACAAAGTACTTCATAGCTGTACCTGAAGTGCAGCCAGTGCAGCTACTAACGGAGGTCTAGTGTGAGCTTTAATTATCGAATGGCAGAGAAACTTTGTAGATATACCGGGTGATCAAAAAGTCCGTATAAATTTGAAAACGTAATAAACCACTGAATAATGTAGATAGAGAGGTAAAAATTGACACACATGCTTGGAATGACACGGGGTTTTATTAGAGCCAAAAAAAAAAAAACAAAGTTCACAAAATGTCCGACAGATGGCGCTGGACAGCAAAACTGCTACCGTGACGGGTGATAGGTATGCCAATATGTTACAGAATCGCATCATCCCCAGCCTGGCTGATATACAACTGCTGGGACGTACGATGTTTATGCAGGATGGCGCTCCATCCCATATTGCTAGACGCGTGAAAGGTCTCTTGCGCGCTTCGTTTGGTGATGATCGTGTGCTCAGCCGCCACTTTCGTCATGCTTGGCCTCCCAGGCCCCCAGACCTCAGTCCGTGCGCCCTTTGGAGTTACCTGAAGTCGCAAGTGTATCGTGATCGACCGACATCTCTAGGGATGCTGAAATACAACATCCAACGCCAATGCCTCCGGACATGTTTTACAGTGCTGTTCACAACATTATTCCTCGACTACAGCTATTGTTGAGGAATGATGGTGGACATATTGAGCATTTCCTGTAAAGAACATCATCTTTGCTTTGTCTTACTTTGTTATACTAACTATTGCTATTCTGATCAGATGAAGCGCCATCTGTCGGACATTTTTTTAACTTTTGTATTTTTTTGGTTCTAATAAAACCCCATGTCATTCCAACCATGCGTGTCAATTTGTACCTCTCTATCTACATTATTCAGTGATTTATTCAGATTTAAAATTTATACTGACCTTTTGATCGCCCGGTATTAATCCGTTAATGCGGAATCTATTTGCGCTGGAAAAGAATTAGTTCTAATTTTGCAAATATGGCGCTGTACTCTGTTTGTATAACGATATGACGTCCATACTGTCATATGACAAGGTACAACGTTCGTGAACAGTATGGCTATCGAGAAGAGAGGATGTGCGGCGGCAGCAATTTCAGTTCTACATTGAGAGGGTATCACAGCCTGAAACGCCTAGGGAGAGCCCTGCTGTCATTAAACGGTTTAAGGAACATGATAATCAAATTTGAAACGTGAAACAGGAAGCCATTGTGTGGCGGTGGAAGTTACTGACGAGATTGCTGTTGCAGCAACGATGTAGCACGGTCCCCGGGTAGTGCTAGTGCTGGTTCAGCGTCGCGATAATTGTCCATCCCATGGTGAACAGCACGGAAAGTTTTGCGGCCCGTATTCCACTGATAATCGTACGAGATACAGACGGTACAGCAACTGGAACCTCATGATCTGCGCAACGTTCTGAATTTGCTCTTTGCTTTCTGGCAGGGATCGAAGTTGGTGACGGGCAGCTGGGTAATATTCTGTGGAGTGACGAGCCACATTGTACACTGCAGGATGCAGTGAATACGCAGAACTGCAGCATCTGGAGTTTTGTTAAACCGCGTGTTGTGCAGAAAGAGCCACTGCATTCCCTATATGTGAGTATGTGGTGTGGATTTACTAGCACCTTTATTCTCGGTCCGTCCTTCATTGAAAAGAGAGCCTATCATATGTACAGGGACGTCTGCAGGTTATCGAGACCTCCTTGCACAGCATGTGATTCATGCTTTCGAAATCTCTGTTGCCGGCCGGCCAAGCGGCCAAGCGGTTCTAGGCCGGCCAAGCGGTTCTAGGCCGGCCAAGCGGCCAAGTGGTTCTAGGCGCCTCAGTCTGGAACGGCGCGACCGCTACGCTCGCAGGTTCAAATGCTGCATCGGGCATGGATGTGTGTGATGTCCTTAGGTTAGTTAGGTTTAAGTAGTTCTGTTCTAGGGGACTGATGACCTCAGCTCTCAAGTCCCATAGTGCTCAGAGCCATTTGAACCATTTGAAACCTCTGTTTTAATGCTAAATAGGGCTACACCTCAAGACGCTCACCCAGTGAATTATCTGCTAAATGCAGTCTTCCACGAACGTGTTATGTCTTGCGGTTTCCCAGATGCGTGGCCTGCGAGGTTACCTGATCCGTAGCCAACTGACTTTCGGCTCTGGGATATCTAAGAGAACGCGTTTGACAGGGACGCGTTCGGTCTCTACCTAATCTGAAGGAACATGTTGCTCACATTCCACCATTTTCCACACGCAGCATCTCGTCGACGCCTCCAGCACTCATACTGAACAAATTGTCTAAGAGGCAGTTAATAATAAAATCCACATTATGGCATTCTCACTGATTTTTTACCTTTTATGCTCACGTCCTGTTCCTTATCCGTTACATAGGGAAGCATTTCTATACGTCTTTCTTGCATTCACAGCGCCATATTTGCATCTCGTGGCCAAAATCGGAATTACTTATTTTAACGTAAATCGGTTCCGCATTAACACATCAGCACATCTACCGAGTTTTGCTAGTATACCATTGTGGTAGCCCACTCTGGTCTGGTTTTTCGCGGCCTGATTCTTCTGATGTGCCAAACTCTTCATTTCATCGAAGTAACGTTCTCAGTTATTTGTTTGAAATATTCCAATATCTGCCTACCCCCATACATTTTATCTTCTGCAGTTCGCTCTAGTGTCATCGAAGTTAGCCCCCCCCCCTCTACCTGATGTCTTAACAAATGTCCTGTCATTCAGTCCTCTCTAATTGTCAATGTTTTTCTTATTTATATTTCTTCGCAGGTTCTGCATAGAAATTGCTCATTCATTATCTTTCCATCAAATTTTCAACATCCTTCTAAAGCACAGCATCCCAAAGCTACACTCATGCTCATAAATTAAGGATAACGCTGATACATGGAGAAACAACTCTCTGGTGGGAGGTTTGCGGGTGTGTTGGTGCATGTCAGAGTACGGTGCAGCGAGTAAGTGTGTAGACGTTTTCAGACGTGCTAATGGTGACTGTGTGTTGAAAATGGTTCAAAAAACATATATTGATGACGTTATGAGGGGTAGAATAGTGGGGCTACCGCAGGCTGGTCAAACACAGCAGGTCGTAGCATGGACCCTCCGTGTGCCACAAAGTGTGACCTCAAGACTATGGCAACGATTCCAGAAGACAGGAAAAGTGTTCAGGCGCTACAGTACGGGACGTACACAGTGTACAACACCACAAGAAGACCGATATCTCAGTGCCGGCAGACGGCCACGGAGTACTGCAGGTAGCCTTGCTCGGGATCTTACCGCAGCCACTGGAACAGTTGTCTACAGACACATGGTCTACAGACTACCGAACAGACATGGTTTATTCGACCGGAGGCCTGCAAGGTGCATTCCACTGACCCCTGGTCACAGGAGACCCTCTAAAGCCTGGTGTCAAGAACACAGTACATGGTCACTGGAACAGTGGTCCCAGGTTATGTTCACGAACGAGTCCAGGTATATCTGAACAGGAATTCTCGCCGTGTTTTCATCTGGCGTGAACCAGGAACCAGATACCAGCCCGTTAATGTCCTTGAAAGGGACCTGTATGGAGGTCGTGGTTTGATGGCGTGGGGTGGGATTATGATTGGTACACGTACACACCTGCGTGTCTTTGCCAGAGGAACTGTAACAGGTCTGGTGTATCGAGACGTCATTTTGCACCAGTATGTCCACCTTTTCATTGGTGCAGTGGGTCCCACCTTCCTGCTGATGGATGATAACACACGGCCCCACCGAGCTGCCATCGTGGAGGAGTACCTTGAAACAGAAGATATCTGACGAATGGAGTGGCCTGTCTGTTCTCCAGAACTAAACCCCCTCGAACACGCCTGTGTTGCTCTCGGTCGACGTATCGCTGCACGTCTTCAAACCCCTAGGACACTCCAGGAGCTCCGACAGGCACTGGTGCAAGAATGGAAGGCTATATCCCAACAGCCGCTCTACCACCTGATCCAGAGTATGCCAACTCGTTGTGCCGCCTGTGTACGTGTGGGTGGTGATGATATCACATATTTATGTCGGGGTACATGCGCAGGAAACAGTGGCGTTTTGTAGCACATGTGTTTCGTGACGGTTTTCTCAACTTATCACCAATACCGTGGACTTACAGATCGGTGTCGTGTTTGTTCCCTATATGCCTATGCTATTAGCGCCATTTTTGTGTAGTGCCACGTTGTGTGGCACCACATTCTGCAATTATCCTTAATTTATGAGCATGAGTGTATTTCAAGATAGCGGAATTCCTTCACAACATCTACACTGTCGTCACTAATTTTGATGTTAAGTTCTCCACTAATCTCATTTCTGCTACTTCTCATTATTTTCCTCTTTCTTCGGTTTAGTCTCAATCCACATTCTTGTTCATTGCATTCAACAGATCTTGCAGTTCTTCTACAATTTCACTGAGTAATGTCATTGGTGGATGTGCGATATTATTTCACCTTGAATATTATTCCACTCTTGAATCATTCGTAAATTTCCGTGATTACGTTTTCGATGTATAACAGTGAGGGTGAAAGATTGCGTTTTCATCTGGCGTGAACTAGGAACCAGATACCAACCCGTTAATGTCCTTGAAAGGGACCTGTATGGAGGTCGTGGTTTGATGACGTGGGGTGGGATTATGATTGGTACACGTACACACTTGCGTGTCTTTGGCAGAGGAACTGTAACAGGTCTGGTGTATCGAGACGTCATTTTGCATCAGTATGGCTTACAACGTTTTAAACTTTAGTCCTTCCGTGCTTACTATTCCTTCTTGGATCTTCTACATATTGTACACTACCTGTGGTACCGGGCTTTGGTTAGGGAGTTGATATAAGATTATGTGGTAGTTCTTCGTTTTACAATTATGTCACGGCGTGTGTTTTCACTGTCCACAATTACGATGGCGACTTCGTATATCCGAAGTGCTTTAATTTGACATTCGTGTTCTGCATGCGGTCTTTCGTCTACTCTAATTATAGCTTTATTGTCATCAGAAATCATTCGGTCTGGTGCTGTTTTGAACAGGTGAATCAGGTGATTGTATTCGTGTATATCTCGCACTACTTCTCTACTCAAACCATTGATATCTGGCCATCGTTGATCTATTTCTGTTTCCTCATTTCCGATGAAATACACTTGCAGAAATTTATGGTCTTCGTTGGGTAGTGGTACTAATGATGCCATGTTGTGATACATTTGTCCTAGGGTGGAAAAAAAATAGTCCATTTCATCTCTGTTAGTGTCGATCCAAGTGACACCGAACGAAGCCATTTGGAAGGAGCCGTTGTAGGCTTTTATATTTTGAAGGAATTTATGTGATTCTGGAGTTTCCCCGATCATGTAATGTAAAAATATCTGCAGAGTTGCTCCCAGTGGTGGTAGTCGAATTTTTTCAACCAGGCAACAGAATACTGGTGTTTCTCTTCTGAATCGTTTCCCGCTGCAAAATTGGCAGATGTTACCCATTATTCAGATTATGCCGTATTTGTGTTCGTTATATCGTTCCCTCAGGCCGTAGTAGAATGCTTCGTTTGTTAGGTTGTACTGTTTGCTTGTTCACGTCTGTGCTTTTCGTTGCATGATATTTTCATGGCTGGCTTCAGTCCACTGTCCCCTATTATACGATTGTGTGGCCCTTCTTGATTCTCCAATCCGTTCTTCTTCTTCGGTTTCTCTGCTTCTCGCGGTGCACGTTGTCGTTCGTTGGGAAAGGATAGCCACACTAGTGACGAATTCCGGAACATAACAAAAAGGCTTCGAATGGTCCACAATGCTTCAGAACACTGCACAATATTCTAGAGTATTCTGGAATGTTCCACAATGATCTGGAATGTTCCGGGACGTATCCGAAATTTCTGAAATCTTCCCGAATGTTCCAGAGAATTCCTGAACATTCCAGAACATTTGAAAACATTCTGGAATACTCTGCGAAGCCCCCGAATAGTCTCGAATGTTCTGGACCGTTCTAGAAATTTCTAGAGGGCGGAACTTACCAACCGTTATGTCTGCAAAAGCACATTCTTCAGTTGAAAACAGAAACATTCTTCATTGACAGGGGATAGAGGGCTATCAGACCATATAACTTCCTTGATCAGACCGAAACTCATTTCTGAATTTTAGCGGCACGCACATTGTACACTTACTTCTATAATACATACTGATTATCCCTCACTCCCTATAGTTTACACCGATGTTTCTCAGAATCCGATCATCATGCACAATTTTACATTATCGACCGCTCTTCCTGGATCGACAGATCCTAGCCAATGTCGAGTACATTATGCAAGCAGTAAGGGAAATCTAAGAGAAATTTGGAAAATGAATTGAAGTTTAGGAAGAAGAGAAAACCATTGAGGTTTGATGATGTTGTAATTCTGTCAGAGACGTCAAAAAATTTCCTAGGGCAGTTAAACGGAAAGGATAGTGTCTTGGAAAGCATTTATAAGATGAAGATCAACAAACGTATTGAAAGATATTGATTTATATCACATTGATTGTGATACAGTTAGATGAGGGAAAGAAACACTAAAAGCAATCGATTAGCTTTGATCTTTGAGCAACAAAATAACTGTCGATGCCCAAAGTAGAGACGATACAAAACGCTGATTGGCAACAGCAAATAAAAGACACTTTTTTAACATCGAATCTAAATTTAAGTATTAAGATGTCTTTTCTAAAGGTATTTATATGGACTGTAGCCTCGTACGCAAGATAACCATTTCAGGCAAGAAGGGAATTGAAGCTCCTGAAACACGATGTTTTGAGACAGAACTTGACTACATGGAGGGATCAGTTAATAGGACACATTCCAATGCATCAAAGAATTGCCAATGGAGGGAAGTGCAAAGGGTAAAAATTTACAGGGGGATACTGGTTTGAGTACAGCAAACAGGCTGAAATTTATGTACGTTGCGGTAATTTCGCAGAGATGAGAGGCTTGCAAATGATGAAGTCAGTCTTTGAATTGAAGCACCACAGCAACAATGACTATTTGCTGTCAAAATAGCACAGTCCGCTGAATTTAATGAACCCTGGAAGATTTAATCTTATGAATTAGTCATGTTGCTGTTTTTTCCTTTGGGTAATCAGTATTCTGCCTGCTGAAACCACCTACGCCCTCAGTTGTTTGCTGGATATATTCTAGTTTCTGTCTTCGACAACAATCTGTTTCCCCTACAGCTCGCTCTAGCGCAATGAAAGTTATTCCGTAATGTCCAAACAGGTGTCCTGTCAACCTGTCTCTTCATCTTGTCATTGTTTTCCTCATATTCCTTTCGTCGCCGATTATGTGGAGAACCTCCTAATTCCTTACCCTATCAGTCCTCCTAATTTTCAACATTCTTCTGTAGCACCACATCTCAAATGCTTTGATTATCTTGTGTTCCGGCTTTCCCACAGTCCAAGTTTCACTACCAAACCATGAGATGCTCCAAACTTACAATATCAGAAATTTACTTCTCAATTTAAGGGCTATGTTTGATGCTAATAGATTTCTGATCCTACTAGACTTCTCTTGACCAGGAATTCCCTTTTTGCCAACGCTAGACTGCTTTCGTTTTCCTTCTTTCTCTGTCCGTCATAGGTTACTTTGCTGCCTAGGTAGGAGAATCCCTTGACTTCGTCTACTACGTGATCCTCAGTTCCGATGTTAAGTTTCTCACTGTTCTAATTTCCGCTGCTTCTCATTACTTTCGATTTCCTTCTATTTACTCTCAGTACGTATTCTGTAGCCATTCCATTCAACAGATCCTGAACCCCCCCCCCCCCCCCTCATTTTCAATGGGGACAGCAGTGTCACCATATAATCTTATCATTGATATGCTTCCACCTTGTATTTTAATTCCATTCTTCAACATTTCTTTTATTTCCGTCATTGATTCTTCGATGTATAGATTGAATAGTAGGAACGAAAGATCACACCTCCGTCTTACTCTCTTTTTAATCCGAGTATTTCTTTGTTCCCTCTTGGCTCTTGTGTATTTGTATAGTACCCATCTTTCCCTATAGATTTTTCCCAGAATTTCGAACATCTTACGCCATTTGACGTTGTCGAAATCTTTTTTCGTGTCGATAAATCCTTAGAATGTCTCTTGATTTTTCCTTATTTTTGCTTCAATTATCAGACTCAACACCAGAATTGCCTGTCGCCTTTACTTTTCATAAAGTCAAACTGATCGTCATCTAATACATCTTCAGTTTTCTTTTCCGTTCCTCTGTATATTATTCTTGTCAGCAAAATAAATGCCTGAGCTGTTAGGCTGCTTGCATGATAATTCTCACACTTGTCGACTCTTGCAATCTTCATAAATGTGTGGATGACGCTTTTCCGAAAGTCAGATGTTATACCGCCAGTCTCGTACCTTCTACACACCAACGTGAACAATCGTCTTCTTGTCGCTTCTCCCAATGATTTTAGAAGTTCCTATGGAGTATTATGAATCCTTTCGGCCTTATCTGATCTTAACTTCTTCAAAATTCTTTCAAATTTAGTACTGGAGTCCCTATTTCTTCCCTATCGACTCATAGAGACGTCCAGTCTACTATTTCCACCTATCCACTCTCTCCTCTGTGTTTAACAATGAAATTCGCATCGCACTCTTAATGTTACCGAAGATTGTTTTGACTTTCCTACATGCTGAGTAAGTCCATACAATAATCATCTCTTTTTCGATTCGTTCACGTTTTACATGCAGGCTTTTCACCTTAGCTTCCCTTTATTTCACCTCTAAATAACTTGGACCTCTGTATTTCTGAATTTCCCTGAACGTTTTTGGACTTTATTCTTTCGTCGAACAGCTGAAGTATATCTTCTGTTACCATGATTTCTACCTACTTGCCTTCCTGTTACCCAAGTTTTTGGTTACAGGTTGTGTCATAGTCCTTTTTAGACATGTCCGTTCCTCTTCATCTGAACTTCCTGCTGTGCTATCATTATCACAGTATCTACAGTCTCAGAGAATTTCAAGTGCATTTCTTCATTCCTTAGTATTTTCGTATCCCATTTCTTTGCGCATTGTTTCTTCCTTACTAGTCTCCTATGCTTAAGGCTACTCTTCATCATTACTAAATTCTGACTTGAGTCAATATCTGCTCCTAGGTACGCTTTACAGGGTTATATCTGATTACAGGATCTCTGTCTGACCATGATTTAATCTAACTGATCACTTCCCGTAACTCTCGGCCAGTCCAAGGATACCCCCACCTCTTCTGATTCTTGAACAAAGTATTCGCTTTTAGAGGAAAAATGTATCGCAGAACTCGATTAGTCTTCCTCCTCTCTCATGCCTAGTACGAAGCCCATATTCTCCTATTACCCTTCCTTCTACTCGTTCCCCTACAACTGCATCCCAGTTCCCTGTGACAATTAGGTTTCCGTATCCATTTATGTACTGAATTGCCCGTTCTCTTCATCTTCAGCATGCGACTTCGGCATGTATACATGAACTAAAATTGTCCGTGTCGGTTTGCTGTCGATTATGATGATAACAGCCCTGTCACTGAACTGTTCACAGTAACTCACTCTCTGCCCTACTTTCCTATTCATAACGAATCCTACTGTCGTTATACCATTTTCTGCTTCTGTTGATTTTATCCTGTTCTCATCTAACCATAAATCCTTGACTTCCATATGACTTCACTGATAACGCTATATCTATACTGAATCTTTGCTTTTCCCTTCTCGGATTCTCTAGTTTCCCTACCGTGTGCAAACTTCTGACGTTCCATGCCATGACTAATATAACGTTAACATTTCGTTGATTCGTTGATTATTCGATCTTTTTCTCAGAGTCATCTTCCCCTTGGCAGTTCGGAATAGTTGTCTAGTCCGGAATTTTTTGACAATGGAGAGATCATTTTGACGGTTTTTCATTTCCGGGCCACATGTACCGTGGATCAACATTACGTGTCTTTAGTGCAGTGGTTTCCATTTCCTTCTGCATACTCGTGCCATTGATCATAGCCGATTGTTCCGCCTTTTACGAGCAGTTTCCCACAGCAAGGGCAAGAGAGTCTTAACAACAAAGTAAAAATACAATCTTTGCCAACTAGTAGTATGTTGTGTAGCACTTTACTTTTTTTTTTTTTTTTTTTACTTTACATGTGGCAAGGGCCTTATCGACCATACGCCTGCTCTATGAGCCTCTTCCACTTCTGCCTGTCCAATGCGCTGTTTGTCCAGTTGCTGCTGCTGTTCATCCTCGTTTTGTCCTCCTGAATGTTATCTCGCCATGTGATTCTGGGTCTCCCGCTTCCCCTCGTTCCATCGATTGTTCTGCTGAATGCCATTCTAGGTGGTCTATTCTCTGTCATTCTTGCTACACGGCCTGCCCAATTCAACCTTCTCCTCTTGAGCACTTCGACGATGTTACGGTGTTTGTACAGTCCTCTTAATTCTTCATTTCTTCTTATTCTCCATTCCATGTTATTTTCGTCGTATACAGGTCCAAAAATTTTCCTTAGTACTTTTCTTTCTAATATTGTTTTTCTTCATCTTTCTTTCCAAATATTAATGTTTCACTTCCATATAACATCACAGATATAATGGTCGATTGACAAAAGCGGTTTTTGACGTTACTGCTAAGTGATCTTTTTCCTAGAATTTTGATGAAACTAAAAAGTATCGTGTTTGCTGTTGATAAACGGGCATCTATTTCTATATCTGTTCTGTTGTTATTACTAAAAAGACTTCCTAGGTACTTGGTCAACAGTCTTGAAATTGAATCCATCTACAGTCAGAGGTGCATCTTTTCTGGTTTCCTTACTTATGGGCAGGTATTCTGTCTTTTCTTCATTAACATGTAATCCTGTTTTCTCAGCAATTTTGTAGTAATTTTGTATCATTATGTTTAATGCTCTTTTGGAACTACTTATTAGTGCAACATCATCTGCATAGGCAAGTCTTGTAATGTTCACATCCTGCAGCTGCCAAATGGAATAAGTTGTCCAAGAAATACGATATGAGATTAAACTGAGAACATAATTTGCTACCTGTCAGCAAAATGGAAATGAGCGTATAGCATTGTGGGCCGGGAGTCCCCCATTCGGGGAAATTCGGCCACTGAGGGCAGGTACGTATTGCATTCGACACTACATTGGGCGACTTGCGCGTCGGAGATGGGGATGAAATGATGATGAGGATAACACAACACCCAGTTCCTGAGAGAAGAAAATCTCCTGCCCCAGGCGAGAATCGAAAAGGGACCCCTTGGCGTGAATTTGGCCTCGCTGACCACTTACCTAACGGGGGCGGACACCTGTCAGTATTTTGCTTATGAAAGATTTTAGTATCTAGTTGAATTTCTCTAGGAAACGCTGAAAACTTAAGTCTCGAGTAACGAATGAGAATTTTCTTTTTGGTTATATATACTGAAGATATAGCTCGACTTCCTCACTACTTACATAAGTGCCTACAAGTTCACTATGGATAAACATCACTGTTCGTTTATGTGTTATTGATACTTTCTTTCTAATTGGTGAGTTACTCAAGAAAATTATTTCACAATATAATAATGAGTGTAAATATGTAACATATGTCCAAAGTTTTGTTTATTGGTTACAGGAATTGTAACTCAGCAAAGAAAAATGTTGTTGCACCTAAACTGTTAGCAAAGCTCAACAATTTCCTTTTTCAGTTTCAAACTTTAATCACTATGGACAGCCAGCTTGCAGCGTTATGCTCTAGCCACCGATTGATATTTGTGTGCTTTTTTATTTTTGTGATAGTTGTGTTATTTTACAGAAATGAATAGACTCAGTTTTCGCAGAATTAAGGGCGAATTTAGCATCAGGGGTCCACGTAATGATTCTATGAAATTTACTAGCAGTACTAACGTCTAGCAGGACTAGTTATAACGTCGTCTACAAAGATTACCCACTCTTCTTGACTTTTTCACAGTGGAAGGCAACTAATATACGTAAAAAATGTAATTGGAATCAAAATTGAACCGTGTTTGGCCCCATTCATTATTTTTCCCCGTGCCATTAAATTCCTTTTCTGCTTCCACAATGTTTCAAACATTCGATACCTTTTATTACAAAATTCGATTCCTTTTGTTACGTATTATTAAGATGTACTAGCGCCGTATGCAACTTTTGTATTATGATCTACACAATCAAACATTTAAGACAAATAGTAGTTTCTACCAACTGCCGCTATTAGTTTACTTAAGGAATATGATATTTGGCTAGTAAATGTTTAAATAACATTCGAAGTCTAGCAACCTTTCTGGGCTATATTATGAAAATTACGTACTTTTACTCATGTCTGACGCTACTGTTGATTTCATTATTTTCCAGAATACACTGAAAAAAAGATGCCAGTACGTAAATTGTGCTGTTACTATTTAAATCTAGTGTCACTGTTCTTGAAATGAGACACGCTTTAAATTGTTTGAAAAATTAGCTGGTTTAGTGATTGATTGCATGTTATTGTTTGAAAAATTGGCTCTGTTAGTGATTGATTGCATGTTTCGATTACAAATCTGTCAATGCCACCTGTGCTGCAAGTCTGTCAACATTTGCCATAATTATCTGCACGATCCAAGATACGGCGCATTGTAACGAAGACACTGCACCATCAGTGGGATGGCTCTTAATCGGAACAACTATCACTGATATAAGAAACACTTGTTAAGTTGCTCAATATTGAGTTCATGTAGTACTGTTTTGTAAGGGAATATTTTAAAACGAAACAAATAATAACACGTTACAACTTCAGAAGAAAATCCGCCGGGGATTTCAACGGTGTCTCTCCCGAATACCAGTCTGGAGCCTCGACCACGCCCACATCGCTCGGTCCTGGTAAAAGACTGTACCATAAATGGCCTCTGTTCATAGGTAGTGAACCGTTTCTGATTCTCGCAACAGTATAGATTCACAAGCAAAAGGGACAAATCATCGGAACTTACGAAGTACAGACTCCACTGCCCTTTCAAAAAGCGATCTCAAATAAAATGCGAAACCTTAATATCGAAAATTTCCAGTGAGGATCACAGTGCGCTGATATCACATTTTTGCGGCATGACATCATAATAAGAAGCAGACGTTCCTCATAAACCATACACCATACCAATAAAGTCAGGAGATAGCATAATATTTTGATTGAGGAAATGCCAAAAGGTGTGTTGTGGAACGAAGAACCAAGGAGAACCAGTAAATGTTATGATGGCAATTAATTTCGAGAAATGCATGTGACGGGTGCCCTATCGACTGTGATACGATGTTTACTGCTGAAAGTTTTGAGATGTCGTAGTGATTCTGATAAAAAACGCCAGGTAACCTTACTCCCTTATAGATAAATTTTACGGAAAGATTTTGCAAGGATACTGTATCTGGTCGCTTGGTTCTAATCAAAGTACACATGTAGTTCCAAATATATCCATTTTCAATTTCCAAAGACTATATCATCTGCACAAATGAGGACAGAAACATGAGGTGAGTCTGAACTTACACATAGCAATAAAGTTTTTATACTGAAAAGAACCGTCTCAATTGACAAGAGTATATCTTTTATAAGCATGCTCATGCAAACAATGGATACTTTTAGCAAATTCGTTTAGCATCACAGTTTTCATTCACCACCCAAAAATGTTCAGTGTAAACACCAGACACACGACAAACGTCCAGACGTCAGTCAAACTAGTTCACTACTTTTGCAAGTATACCTGGGGCTACACCATACACTGCTGCTGCTGTTGTCGTCTCAGCCCTCTCAAAGTCGCTTGAATAAGAGGCATATAGATAGAGTATTTCACAGACGCGCACGCAAAAAAAAAAAAAAAAAAAAAAAAATCGTGATATCAAGAAAACTTGGAGGCTAAAAGTGCAATGCATCATTACGACAGCTGATTGTTAACAACTGTTCTCAAATGCAGGGGCCAGTGTGTTGGTAGCCCTTCACGTTGAAAATGAATTTTTCAGCATGGACTTGCCATTATGAAAAGAGTCATAGAATGAAGACCATTCACGGCAGGTGTTGTCATCACTTAACACATCCGGTCTGAGATGCCGTGGTCCATACGTAAGACTCTCTCCTGACGTTTCGCCTTCGACTGCGGAAGGCATCCTCCGAGGACAATCGGCGAACTGCGACGAGAGCACGAGTGAGAGCCTTATATATAAGCCATCCAGAGGGCGCCGATGTCAATCACGTGACGTCGGCTGTGCTATGATCTCTGATATTGCCAACTTTCTCAACTGAAATTAATTGATTGTCACGCTATTGCTGCAATGTTGACATCCATATCTTATCGATCTTAATGCCTTAATCTTTTCTATTAAAATTATTGCAGTGTTTGGCAATCTCAATGGCCTCTCTGTACATTCGCGCATAATAATGCGACGTCTTTGCTAGGACGGTCGTCTATCTAAACTTTATTTCATGATCACCTTCCTGAAACATATGTTCCGCTACAGCTATTTATCAATATGACCGGGCCGCAGTTCCTTTTATGTTCTCCCAGACATGTGTTGACGCTTCTTTTTGTTGTGCCTATATAGACCTTTTCACAACTGCACGGAATTTTGTAGTCACCTGGTGTAGCTAGAGGATGTCGTTTGTCTTTTGAGAATCCTAAACATTCTTTTGTTTTCGTGGTGGGTGTGAAAACAGTTTCCACACCGTACTCTTTTAAAATTTTTCCATTGTGGTCAGTGATCTTACTGATGAATGGTAAAAACACTCTCCCCTTGGCTTGGTGTCGATCCTCGTCCGTTCTGGTTGTCAGTCTAGAGCGTAGTGCACGATCCATTTCTCTGTTGGAATACCAATTCTTCTTGAAGGTCGCCCTAAGGTGTTTAGTCTCATCATCTAAGTGAGCTGGTTCACATATTTTGTGCGACTTGTCTATTAATGCTTTAATCACCCCTCTTTTGGGCGGTGGTTAGAATCTTTCTGCAGATAACGATCAGTGTGTGTGTCTTTTTCTGAAAACCTTATGACCCAACGATCCGTCCTCTCGTTTGATTACAGTCACATCTAATAAGTTCAGGTGACCATCGATTTCCTTTTCTATAACTAAATTCTTGGATTAATACTATTCAGATGTAACAGGAAGGCATCCAGTTCCTCTTCCCTATGGGTCCATATAACAAATGTATCGTCTACATAACGATCCCATCTGGGTGGTCTTTTTCTAGCTGTTTGAAGCAGCCGTTGTTCAAAGTTCTCCATGAACAAGTTAGCCACAGCTGGACTAAGAGGACTTCCCATAGCCATCCCGTCAATCTGTTCATAACAAACATTATTTTATTGAAAATAGGTTGTTGTAAGGCAATGTTTGAATAATGCCAAAATATCACTAGGAACAATGTCCGCTATACATGTGATCGCTTCATTCACCGGCACCATGGTAAACAACGACAGCACATCAAAACTGACCAGGAAATCATTAGGGCCCACACTAAGTTCCTTAATAATATAGATGAAGTGATATGAATATCTAACATAACTGTCAGTTCCACCAACATGAGGTTTCAGCAGCGAGGCAAGGTGTCCAGCTAATTCATGGGCGGCAGACCCTATTGCGCTGACTACAGGTCTCAAAGGTACCAGCGGTTTATGTACCTTGGGTAACCCATAGAGTCTGGGTGAGTAAGCTTCTGATTTAAAGAGTTGCTTCTTGTCGAGTTGCTTCTTGTCGACTGAAGAGAGGGAAGACGCTTTCACCAATTGATTGGTCATTTTTAAAATCCTCGTTGTCGGATCCTTCTGAAGTTGTTTGTAATCGTTGGGATCCAAAATGTCCATGATTTTTTCATGATAATCTTTAATCTTCATTAGCCCGCATCTCGTGGTCGTGCGGTAGCGTTCTCGCTTCCCACGCCCGAGTTCCCGGGTTCGATTCCCGGCGGGGTGAGGGATTTTCTCTGCCTCGTGATGGCTGGGTGTTGTGTGATGTCCTTAGGTTAGGTTTAAGTAGTTCTAAGTTCTAGGGGACTGATGACCATAGATGTTAAGTCCCATAGTGCTCAGAGCCATTTTTTTAATCTTCATTACTACAGTAGCGTTGCCTTTATCTGCAGAAAGCACGGTGATGTTTTCATCTGCGTTGATGTCCCTCAGTGTCTTCCTTTGTGCCCGTGATAGATTACTATTAGGTGGCTTACATGTGCGCACGATTCTAGCTGTTTCCATTCTTATAACATCAGCGGACTGCTGTGACAGCTGACGGATACCTGCCTCAACATTAGCCACAATATCTTCCGTGGGAACCATTCGAGGCGTCACTGCTAAATTTCCGCCCTTAGCAAGTATTGAAACTTCATCTACAGTCAAGACTTTGACTGATAGGTTAATAACTGTCCGAGAATTATCCTCTCTTGTGCCTCCCAACGTGATCTACTGTAAGCTCTCGAACTTCCTCTTTTGTCTAACCACTGATATTTCTGCACCTATTTCTATAGTTGTAAATGTAAGATTGTCAATATTATTCCAATCGTCATACTGCATGGTATTACTAATGAGAATATGAAGTTGAAATAGCTTACTGTTGGTTCTTGCCAGTGCTCGGCGCGTCTGGTGAATCCTCTCTCGTAACTCTGCTGATTCCATAAGGCTGTAAATTCGATGAGCTTGTGCCGAGCGGAATATCCTCTTCACTTGCAGAAATTTCAGAACAGTTGACGTATTCCTGCAGTGTAACGGGAAGGTGAGCGAACACAATCGTTGTGACTTCTTCTTGCGCATGCTCTCGAACTGTCGAACGGATGCTGACATATCCTCCCCGTAGAGGCGTTTGATCATAGAATGAAGGCTTTCACGGCAGGTGTTGTCATCACTTAACACTTCCGGGCTGAGATGCCGTAGTTTATACATAAGACTCTCCCCTGACGTTTCGCCTTCGACTGCAAAGACGTCGCATTATTATGCGCGAATGTACAGAGAGGCCATTGAGATTGCCAAACACTGCAATAATTTTAATAAAAAGATGAAGGCATTAAGCTGGATAAGATATCGATGTCAACATTGCAGCAATAGCGTGACAATCGATTAATTACAATTGAGAAAATTGGCAATATCAGAGATCATAGCACAGCCGACGTCACGTCACGGCTTGTATACAGGGTGAGTCACCTAACAATATCGCTGGATATATTTCGTAAACCACATCAAATACTGACGAATCGATTCCACAGACCGAACGTGAGGAGAGGGGTCACTGTAATTGGTTACTACAAACCATAAAAAAATGCACGGAAGTATGTTTTTTAACACAAACCTATGTTTTTTTAAAATGGAACCCCGTTAGTTTTAATAGCACATCTGAACATATAAACAAATACGTAATCAGTGCCGTTTGTTGCATTGTAAAATGTTAATTACATCCGGAGATATTGTAACCTAAAGTTGACGCTTGAGTACCACTCCCCCGCTGTTCGATCGTGTGTATCGGAGAGCACCGAATTACGTAGGGATCCAAAGGGAACGGCGATGGACCTTAGGTACAGAAGAGACTGGAACAGCACATTACGTCCACATGCTAACACCTTTTTATTGGTCTTTTTCACTGACGCACATGTACATTACCATGAGGGGTGAGGTACACGTTCGACGGGCGTTTCATAGGACGTGGAGGACGCATAAATTGGCCACCCCGTTCTCCTAATCTTACACCTCTGGACTTCTTTCTGTGGGGTACGTTAAAGGAGAATGTGTACCGTCATGTGCCTACAACCCCAGAGGATATGAAACAACGTATTGTGGCAGCCTGCGGCGACATTACACCAGATGTACTGCGGCGTGTACGACATTCATTACGCCAGACATTGCAATTGTGTGCAGCAAATGATGGCCACCACATTGAACATCTATTGGTCTGACATGTCGGAACACACTCTATTCCACTCCGTAATTGAAAACGGAAACCATGTGTGTACGTGTACCTCACCCCTCATGGTAATGTACATGTGCGTCAGTGACAAAAACCAATAAAAAGGTGTTAGCATGTGGACGTAATGTGCTGTTCCATTCTCTTCTGTACCGAAGGTCCATCACCGTTCCCTTTGGATCCCTACGTAATTCGGTGCTCTCCGATACACACGATCGAACAGCGGAGGAGTGGTACTCAAGCGTCAAATTTAGGTTACAATATCTCCGGATGTAATTAACATTTTACAGTGCAACAAACTGCACTGATTACGTATTTGTTCATATGTTCAGATGTGCCAACAAAACTAACGGGGTTCAATTTAAAAAAACGTAGGTTTGTGTTAAAAAACATACTTCCGTGCATTTTTTTTATGGTTTGTATTAACCAATTACACTAGCCCCTCTCCTCACGTTCGGTCTGTGGAATCGATTCGTCAGTATTTGATGTGGTTTACGACATATATCCAGCGATAACGTTAGATGACTCACCCTGTATAAGGCGCTCACTCGTGCTCTCGTCGCAGTTCGCCGATTGTCCTCGAAGGATGCCTTCCGCAGTCAAAGGCGAAACGTCATGGGGGTGTCTTATGTATGGACCACGGCACCTCAGCCCGGAAGGGTTTGGTGATGAAAAGAGTCAGTTACGCTGGTAAGCGAGTGAGCTGGATCCATCAGGGAGTTCCCTGCAGACAAATACCTTACGCCTGGCACGAAGGTAACTTCTATGTTTAAGTTAAAAGTTACCTGAAGTTCTATCTTTATCCGTCTAGAATATATAGTTTTGTGAAAGAAGATTAATATTTTTGAAAAACACTGTGTGTAGACCGTATCTTAATTGTGGAAATGCATACAGTAAAAAGTATATGATGCTAGAATCAAAAAAATTGCAAAAACGTACACTATGTGACCAAATGTATCCGAACACCTGGCTGAAATTGACCTACAAGTTCGTGGTGCCCTCCATCGGTAATGCTGGGATTGCCCACCCTTAGGTTCAAATGGTTCAAATGGCTCTGAGCACTATGGGACTTAACTTCTGAGGTCATCAGTCCCCTAGAACTTAGAACTACAGGATTCGAACCCCCACCCTTAGGCTTGGTGACAGCTTCCTCTCTCGCAGGCATACGTTCAATCACGTGCTGGAAGATTTATTGGGGAATGACAGCCCACTGTTCACGGAGTGCTGCACTGAGGAGAGGTATCGATGTCGGTCGATGAGGCCTGGCACGAAGTCGGCGTTACAAAAAATCTCAAAGGTGTTCTACAGGGTTCAGGTCAGGACTCTGTGCAGGTCCGTCCATTACAGGGATGTTATTGTCGTGTAACCACTCCGCCACAGGCCGTGCATTATGAACAGGTGCTCGATCGTGTTGAAAGATACAATCGCCATCCCCGAATGGCTCTTCAACAGTGGGAAGCAAGAAGGTGCTTAAAACATTAATGTAGGCCTGTGATATGATAGTTCCAAGCAAAACAACAACGGGCGCAAGCACCTTTCACGAAAAACATGACCAGACCATAAGACCACCACCTCAGAATTATATTGTTTGCACTACACACGCTGGCAGATGACGTTCACCGGGCATTCGCGCACACCCTGCTATCGGATCGCCACATTGTGTACCGTGATTCGTCACTCCACACAGCGTTTTTCCACCGTTCAATCGTCCAATGTTTCCTTACACCAAGCGAGGCGTCATTTAGCATTTACCGGCGTGATGTGTGGCTTATGAGCAGCCGCTCGACCATGAAATCTAAGTTTTCTCACCTCCCGCCTAACTGTCGTAGTACTTGCAGTGGATCCTGAAGCAGTTTGGAATTTCTGTGTGATGGTCTGAATAGATGTCTTCCTGTAACACATTACGACCCTTTTCAATTGTCTCCTGTCTCCGTCAGTCAACAGACAAGGTCTCCCTGTACACTTTCGTGCTGTATAGTTGATGTTAATACTAGACGTGGTAGGAAGGTTACCATCGCTTATCATGTCCTGCTGCAGCCCCTGGAAGTAATAATGGTTTAACCAGTTCGTGTGGTCCACGAAGTTACAGGCCCCTGCGAGTTACGGCTGGGGTATAAATAATTTCTAGTGGGTGGGTTTAACCAACCGCTAAAAATTTTGAATGCAACGGATGACGCAATATTTTTTAGGAGCACTACAGAAGGAACTTATGCAGGGATTAACAGGCAGCATAGAGGTTTTATTTACTTTCATTTGTCGGCCCAGAAATCGACTGTGATAGTGACTAACTTTCACCTATTCTTTATGACGAAGGGAGGAAATAATCAGTCGAGGGTATAGATTAATTGATATTTATTTAATACCGATGGAATTTCAACAAATATTCATGTACACTCTTTGACATAAAACTTGACCGGCGGCCGGCCGCTTCAGAGGCTAAGTCCGTGCCGATCGCGACATGGGACAAAAAAACTGGCCAACTCGCTAATTCTCTAAGTCCGGTTATCTGCACAATCTGGCTACACTGTAGACTGCGGCACTTCCTGGAGGAAAACTTGTCCCATGATAGAGAAACTCTAGGCTGATTACGCCTGTGGTCTAGCGGTAGCGTGCGTTGTTTCTGTTCATAATGGCAGTGGATCGAGAGCAGCTGGCATAAAATATTTTTATAGTCTCTTCTGTCTGAATGCTGAAGACGTGAATGTAATGGTAGCGCAGATTCAATCTATTTCGCTTTGTGACACACCGATATCAAAATTTTATCCAGTAACGATTTTGCGGCAGATTTCCTGCAGACTGTCCTCCTCTGGACGCCGTATGCGGCAAAGCTCCGGGATCCATTTGCTGGCTACTGGCAGCGGCCGTGGCGACAGCAGCGGCGCTGCACTCCCCCGTTCTTTATCGAAAGCGCCTGCTACCGCTCATCGCTTTTGATGATTTAAAACGATTTATTATTAAATGTTGCTCCACAGAAAATTTCTACAATTTCCATTCACGCTCAAAAGCAACGGAGACAGACGCCCTGATTAGTAGGCGGGTATTATATTACATTAATCGGCAAGAGCTGAGTATGGCCCGAAATTAATTTTATAGACTGGGACGAATTTAAACCACCTCACTACATTCGATGAATTTATAAATGCTTCATACCTCGTTTCTTTTCCTTTCAAACTCAATTGTTTGTGCAACTTTTGGTCAATGTTTGGATGTTTTCGTCAAGCCAGAGTGAGCGTCTGTGGTGTAAAGTGTATTACAGTTCTTGTTTCATTCCTTATGGTAAGTCTATGCGATAAACTGTGTGAATACCTTGCAATGCATGCTCTGTAGCAGTGCAGGAACACTGCACATTTGGAGTTCCATGTATGGGTTCATGAAGTATTTATTGTTGATCGGAAGTGATAGTTAAGGTCATCAGATTTAAACCAGAAAAATTTGTCGTTTTGAAGGTTTCTGAGAACGGAAAGGAATTGCTAACGCCGGTGTTAGAAAACGTCTACAGTTAAATGCTATTGCAAAAATTTAGAAGAAGGGAACTATATTAATGAACATGTGCACTTCATAAACAACCTTCTGACATGTTAGACCTATATGACGAACAAAGCTCAAATTTATATCGTTGACAGTCGGTTTGAATCTTTTCAGGGTCTATTTTACAGTGAAGCACCTTGGAATTTGCAAAACAGAAATCCATGATATTAACTTAATTTACTAAGTCGAAATCGGACGAAGATTGATGTTTAAAGTCATTCTTCAGATTTCGCATAAGAAATTTTTACTAGCAGTTTGCAACTCCATTAATTAAAATGGAAAATAAAAGGTTGTAGTCAGCGGCTTCTACCGTGATTCGAACTGATATGTCTTATAGTACAAGCACTGCAACGCACAAGGGAACCTCTGAGCTAACGACACACTGGCGGCCAGAGGCGGAATATAGTCACTGCGATTTTGCCTGAGCCTCAAAACGCAACCTTAAACACACGAACAGAGGAGGTGGAGATTACTGTTTTAACGTCCCGTCGACAACGATGTCATTAGAGACGGAGCACAAGCTCGGATTAGGGAAGGATGGGGAAGGAAATCGGCCGTGCCCTTCCTAAGGAACCATCCCGGCATTTGCCTGAAGCGATTTAGGGAAATCATTGAAAACCTAAATGAGGATGGCCGGGCGCGGGATTGCACCGTCGTCCTCCCGAATGCACACACAAACAGGTGTTACTTATGTGAAGAACGCCGTTCTTGGAGTCCAGAAATTAAATATACTTTCTAATTGTGTCATCTTGCAGTGGATTATATCGTACGAGTCTTCGATGTGGGAAACGAATGTCAAGTGAATTTAGCGAGGTAACGCAGACCTACACCCGGAAGTAAATGCACTATCAGAGTGTTGACAAATACTTGCTACGACGCTGCCATTTCTAGGCTCTCTGACGAGGCAGCTCTTCAGCGAAATGCTTGCCGTGATTCTCCGATACGGTTCTTCAGAGTGGAGACGCGCGCGCACGTTTGGTTTTTATGCGGCGTTCTCCCCTGATGGTTTCTGACGTCGCCTTGTGGGCTATGTATACATATGAGACATTCAATTATCATTAATCCAGAATGATACAAGTTTCAGCTTCCGGCGTGGAAGAAGGCTGTTGACGCCGACATTATATCATTTCAACGTAGGGAAAGCAAAACGGATCATTCAGTGTTTCTCATTCAACATAAAGCATGTGAGATAATTTTCCGTAACGTTCATAATCGTCTAATAATACAAACGAAGTAAAAATACACCGGAAGCTTATTCGAATTGAATATAACGCTTTGCACCTCGATGTCGAATTTGTCCACTTGCAATCTTTTGCAGCATACACATAGAATGTCATGATTACCACGAGAATGAAGAAATATGTTGGTAAGGATGGAAGCAAGAAGAGACGCAGTCAACAAATATTCTATTCCTCATGGCATTCATTTCATTTGACACGTAAGAAGAGGTAAAGCGGGAATTTACTTTCGTTAACACGAAAGATATGCCGCACATATTGATAACGAGGAAGTCTGCGTCTTCATACGTTTCCTCCTTGAAATCTGTATGCTCTATTATATACTAAGTAGCCCGGTCATTGTTTCAGTAATGTTACCCTCTTGTTTGACCCCGTAACGATGAACAGATTCCAAATGCATGTCTCCCTTCCTGGGTTGTTTTTTGTGTTTTATTGCTTGGAATTCCTGAAGCAGACCACTGTGCCTTCCCCCCTCGTGGGTTAGGTCTCAAAACTAAACCGCTTTGTATCCAATGGCATAATTTATTCAGACAGCATCAGCATAAGACTATCAAACAAAGCCTTCCATTTACAGTTGCAGCACTCTAACCAGCACTGACCAAAGTGTAATCCACGGTCATGGTCCTAAATTACCAGCTGTCTGCTACTGTGGCAAAGTCCGTACTACACTTTCGATTCCGCAGCACCATTTTATCTGGTAACACTGTGTAGTTGCACAGTTGTGCTACCAGGTCTGTCCTCACACTGTCAACTTTATGTATCTCACTTCTACTGTAGCGTAGATCACGAGGAGCCGAAGTAAATGAGTGTATTCTGCAAGACGTAACATTCAGTATTCCCTTCTTTCATAGCCACTCTTCATGTGCATCGATACCAAATAGGAATGCGAAAACTCTTGCGAGTGAGAGAATGACAATAACAATCGTAACAAGAACAAGCAAATAATGAATGATGTTTATTCCAACGCAGAACGAGAATGGCTTTAAATATAAAAATCTGTATCTATATCTATATCCCTATCTATTGATCTTTGAGTTGGCACAATGCAAATATATTCTTAGCATTTAGTTACTGAATTTAGTTCTGGATGTTTGCAGAGAAAAGGAAAAGTCGGTACTTCTCGCTAGTGTAATATAATGTGAACCAGCAACTACCCTTTCCTTAGAACACGACTCAAGCAGGTCCTCAAGTAGGTAGCAAGGCACTGCTGCATTCTGTTCCCTGACATTGCTCTGATGACGGTTAATGCAGATAGTTCCGATTATGAAATACAAAACGTGTTGCAGGTTAATTCCTAGGATAGTAACATTAAATTTGCGTTGTAGACGGCACATGAACGTGACGACTATCCGTATTACTCATCAATATAAAAAGACAATATTTTGGGAATTTAGCAGGATTACTCAAAATGAATTCTGAAATTGGGTGACTGACTGCACAGGTGCTAAACGTCGTCAAGAGTATACGATGTCCTAATCGCATTAGGAATATGAAGATCGTCTTCGACAGCTCGCAACTTTCACATTGCTATCTCCACCCTACTCCAGACAGCCCTCGGTGGAGTTGCACTACGTTGCCGATGTTATGGAAGGCCTTCAAACCGACAACAGACCACATATTGAAAAATACAAGCGAATTCTCTTGCAGCGTAAGCTTATTGTAACTAATCTAAAAATTATTGGAGAGGAACATTGTCCTATTCAAAAAAAGTAAAATGTTACACACTGTTGACGTCAAACGGACATTATCTATGTCCTGTCTTGTGTCCTACTCATCTATAATATCAAGTGTACTATGAAAATGATTATATATAATGGCTGATAGGGTAATGCATTGATACCAGATGGTGGGGGCCGGCCGGTGTGGCCGTGCGGTTCTAGGCGCTTCAGTCTGGAACCGCGTGACCGCTACGGTCGCAGGTTCGAATCCTGCCTCGGGCATGGATGTGAGTGATGTCCTTAGGTTAGTTAGGTTTAAGTAGTTCTAAGTTCTAGGGGACTGATGACCTTAGAAGTTAAGTCCCATAGTGCTCAGAGCCATTTGAACCATTTGAACTATTTAACACAAAATGACATTAAACATTAAAGTTATTCACGAGCAGCTAGTTGAGAATATGTATGAACATTAAATGACACGACGAACTGAAATAATATGACGAAGAGTTCAGCGCTCACTGGGAATAGAGCCCCACACATATCGTTGTTGACTACACACAAAGAGACGTCAGCTACCGAATTTTTCTTCACCAGCTGCTCAGAATAGCATCTTGAACTTACAGTCATCCCGCAAATAGTTCTGTGTCTCACTGGGAGTTAAAAACGTCAGATATCGTTAGTGTTGACAACGAATGAAAATACATTAAGAATCAAAATTATTATCCACCAGCAGATAGGTGTTCTCATGATAGAGCTTGATAATAAATAATTAAATCTTTAGTGCCGGGCCAGGATTCGATCCCATTCACGCGTAATATGTGAAGGTGTTGAGGAATCTGCAGTTTTGAACAAACAACAAATTGTAGCCGAGCTGTATTGCCACGAAGGGATCAAATTCCGCGTTAAGGGCGGTCTGAGTTGCATTCCCAGTTTAGAACCAATTTTATCGACATACAGAAGCTCAAATAAAAGATGGAATAAGTGTCCTGTGACCATACATAGCGTTTGTGTCGTCAATTGAAATAAATAACTAGTATAAGAAAGGTGACTGGTGATAGAGTTTCTACATGTCGCCACTCCAGACTTTATTGTGGTTCAACCTACCGTCTACTTTGTAAAGAAGGAATATCATTTTTAATGTGAAATTTTTAGACCACGCAGCCATTATATCTCCTTCACTTGGTGTAGCCAGGAGAGAATGGAATCTGTCTCTCCCTATCTAAAATCATTGACGGAAGTGGGAATCGAACCCAGACCATAGGTATAACAACCTACCATCCGTCCAACAGACCACGAAATCCTCTTCTCTGCGAGTCATTTTTCTATCGTAACGCAGTTGCGCCACACTGGATGAGAATTCTGACACACAGGCTCCCTGTAGTAATTTGCAGCATGTTCAGTAAATTCATTTACTTGGTTGACCGAATCACCATGAACTAGCTGCCTCGGCTACCCAGTGCATACATTCGACTATTTTGTAATCACAGAAATAAAATCACGTAACTGCCACCTACACACAACTGCCAACAGTGTAGGATGCAGAAGTTTAAATAGGAAGTGTTCCTTTCCACTTGAGCTATTCTATTGCGCTATCTGTTACTAGAAAACGTCGTTCAGTCCAAAAGAAAAGCTGTAACTGTTTGTCTCTCAGAAGTCAAGACCTGGCCATATGCATAATCTCACAGTGCTGTGGAATCCAAAAGTTCTGGAGGAATAGTTGCCGAGCTCTGGAGCGGCTGTAGCTACGTGTCAGCTTGTAGCATAGATAAGATGTCGCGAGTTCGAATACATTCAGTGCTACATTTTTTAAAACGCAATTCTGCTCTCTGCTGAAGGTATCAATCTAATGGAACTTTGAACATAATTCCCTTCACTTCTCAACCCAAAGTAGTCGCATGTGGAAAAAGGGCTAACTACTGTGACATTTTGTTCTATTCAGGTTTAATACACAGCAGGCAGCAGATGCATCTCGAAGATGTGCAGGGAGAGCGCATCGTGCCATAATATGTCAGAAAAGTATTTTCTACATTAGCCGTCGTGTGGTAGTGATATTTTATTCTTCTTCAAACTTTGTTTGACAGCTTTAACTCAGAACAAGTTTTCTACATGCATGTAATCAATAAACTGCATGTGCATTGTCAGACTGTCATAGGTAACATCAGAGAATTCGCATATATCGTTGATGATTAATTTCTCTCTCATGTTTACTATTGTTTTAACAACACTAAAGGAAACCTTACGAAAATTGTGCACTGTATTATAAGAAATGAAATAAAACTAACCATGATAACCTTACGACGAAAGTATCTGTACACAAGCATGCCTCTATCGACACGAATTAGTAAAATACTACTCACTTAGATTTTGATTGGGTCTGTGTTTAATTGGTATGCTGTGTCATACTCAAGAGGTATGCAAATGTGGCATTTCATAAATATAGTTACGTATTCCTAGAAACCCAAAATTCGCTTGTCAGCAGCGGAAAGAGGCCTTACCTGTTGTGCAGCATTGTAAGTTTTTCAACATTGCACTATGAGCTGAAAGCATTTTCTTGCGATTTCCTTATTGATGTTTGATCTGACTGCTTGTAGCTCTTTCACAGAAGGGATAAAAACGTTACAGTCAGTGAGACTGGAACTGCGAACCGTAACAGACGCTTTTTCACAGGTCAGCACGTTACCACAGAGCTGGCGAGGAGGTATGGGTCTTAGCTTCCTATTACGAGGGCAATAGTAACTAGAACTCGTAAACCGCTATTTGAAGGTCGAGATTAGTTGCGGTTTCCACCTGCAACGACTTTCCTGGGCTGAAAACCGTAAATTTTCAATCTTTTGTTACCCTTCAAGCGATAATAACTCAGATTATTCAATGGAAATGACAGGTAAAATCAAGTGAACTTTGAGGCTTAATTCCGTGCACACCAGGAAGTAACTCGTCGATCACAGAGTTGCCAAACATACGTTGCCTTGTTGCCAAATCTCAGTTACAGTACCAGCAGGAAGAAGACGAACCGATGTGATCCTACAGCGGTCTCGGAACTGACCATAGCTGGTGTCTCCAAGTCGCGGCTGCTACGGCCTGGAATGCGTAATGCGTCTGATTCGCTTTCTGTAACTAGGTTTAGGGACTGGAGCGTAGTTACTAATAATACTCAGAACTGACTGCAAACTGAGCATCATAAATCAGTAACTCTCATTGTTGTTTTTATATTTCTTTCGTAAGTGTACTCAAAACTAAGAAAGTCATTTACAGGCGTTTTCGTGCCTCGCCGATAGTCGAGCACAACATACAAATAAAAATAAAAGAGAATGTGTGTGTGTGTGTGTGTGAGAGAGAGAGAGAGAGAGAGAGAGAGAGAGAGAGAGAAAGATAAATAAAAAGCAATGAGAGAGAGTGTAAAAAATTGTTGTAAAGAAATTGAATCATGGTATTTAAAGAAATCTTTCATTAAAATAACACGTTCCACATCATTACGAAATGTCGTATTCATGATCTATGGAACAAGAGTTAATCTAATCTAATCTAATCACATCATATTGATGATTAGCCATGAAGAGTCATGAATTACCGAAATTTCGGCCAATACCAGTAACCAAATCTAAACTTGAAAATAAAAGACGACAATTTTTGTAATAAGCCGTGACTCCTATCAAGACCCTTTCGTCCCTGTTATCTAACCACGAAAGATGTCTGATATACCTCCATTCTGAAGTAACAAAGTGTGCATGCATTTAAAGATGAAGTGCATGATGTGAAGTTCTGTGACGGAGATACGAACCCAACACGTAATCCGATTGTTAACTAAGAAAAATCAAATGTTACGTATCGGTTTTTCTTACGAGCCGCTAGGTGTCTGAATCTAAAATAAGGATACAAACTTTTGTGCCTAAGCGACAAATGAACTGCACACCTACCACGAATATAGCTTAAGTATCAGTTGCTTACTCATGAACAGTAAGATGTGTGCGTGTTTGACCAGAAATAACGACACTTGTTGCGATTGTTGGAAACACATGAACAGACATTGAAATTGCGCGTTAATTTTCACTAGCAGGTGGGTGTGCACTTGATAAAGCTAGAAATGAAATTATGAATATTTTTGTACTGGATCAGGTTTCAGACCCACATACTTACCTTTGGAGGAGACCTAGAGAAGATTGCAGTCTTGGGAAAAGGAACGAAATGACTGAACTATACTGTTCCGAGAGATTCAGATCCTCGAAAGAGGAGATACGAATTCGAATCACAGTCCAGCACCAAATTTTTAAACGTCTCTAGTTCAATCAAGTACAAGTAAAATAAGAGCCCTGTCCCTTTAAATGGCTATCGGTTCATCAAATAAAATAAAATTTTCTAATGTAAGTAAGCTTACTGGCGACTGTGTTTCTGTTTACCATGACTTCCGCTGTGTCATTTTCCAACGTAAACCGGCTCTGCCCAGTTGGTAATGAAGGAACGTGATGTTTAATGCGGATTCTGGATTATAACGTCTTTCTCTTGAGGTTACCAGAGGTAAAATAAATCTGTTTGTGCCTCTTAAAAGTAAATGCCTGAACCCACGCATTGCACCTGTGATAGCTCGTTCCACCATACCATTGTGGCCACATTACCCAGCCCCAAGAGTGTGCTGTAACGGATGATGTGCTTAGCTTACAAAATTAGTCACGGTGGAAAAACTGCGAGTCTATTAGATGGTCAAGTAGAAGCAAGCTTCTGACGCAGAGATTATGCTATTCTCATGTCAGCAGGATGTAAAGACTCTTCTAGGCGTCATAGGCTGGATGTGAAGCCATTTTGATTTTTCACAAATTCAGCAAATTTCTTAGTTCGAGAAAATCCACTGTGAAGTGTGAAGTTAGCGGATAATTCGATTATTACTGTTATTATTAATATCATTTTATTCATACCGCTGCTGTAACACAAGTGCTTGAACATCATTTAATGCCTTTTGGTCACTATAGATGTAGTTTCCCAGGAACAGGTTCTTTCCCTGTCTACGGAATCCTTTTCATGTTAATATCAAACACCAGCAATTACTCGTAGATTACTTTAAAACTAAAGTAATTGACGAAGACGTTACTTGGTAAGAAAAACGCACTGCCTTTCTTCATTTACTTTCGCCTAGAAATGGCTATCGAGTACTGACAAACCAAAAGGCAAGAGATCTTACTGCCTTCCGATATACGTTGCTGTTAGTTCTTCCACATGATTTGGTCGACATGACCTGTTTCAAGTTGTGTATGACAGACAGTGTTTTAGAAAATCTATTGTTTCCCTTTGAAATAAACAGAAGTATTTTCATTCTAAGCTGTCCAAGTACAAAATTTTCGCAATATTAGTTCAAATTTAATATTCGCTTCTATAATGTAGGAAAGTATTTCACAGTCGCAAAACTCGCATCCGAAACGTTGACCTTACACTTAGTCGCTGACCATAAATTCTAGCTCAGAGTGACACCAGTTTAAATAACCTAATGTAGCGAAGACTGTTTGCCAGTGCTCTTTCTCACCGGAAAATACGCAATTCACTCATTTGGCTCCATAAGTACACTGTAACAGCAATTTCTGTGTGAAATTTGTCAGTAAGCTTTTGCCTTCCAACCGGCAAAATACGGCAGAGTACGGCCGGTAAACAATTCACAAACCACGATTTAGTGCCAATAAGACGATTTCTTTAAACATTGTCGAAGCTGAGGGAATTTAGTTTCTGCTTAAATCGTCTTAAGCAGCAACGTTCACAGATATCTCAAATAGGAAAAAGCTGAATATCCAGGTACGAAGGTTGTAAAACAAACTTCCCACAGTTTGTGTCAAGTTGATCTTTTCGTCTGATAACACTGCTTAAGTATTTTGTCTAAGAGGTATCACAAGTAGTATCCCTGTAGCTGTGAGAATCATTGGTTGAAAACGAGTTTAACACCAATGGGTACAGTGCTGCTAAATTTTCACAATTATTATCAACCTAAGTCTGAGTTCATCCACAAACTGAGGCGTATTTATAATATTGGAGCTAGACTGTGTATCCTTGTCTTTCTTGAGTGGTCATTGGAAGGCGTTTACACACACGTATACAATACTATGAATACTTCGAACGCTATGGTTAACGTTGCTCTCATAAACTACTTTTTTTTTTTTTAAATTCTTCTGGGTGTTCAGCGTGCAATATGTGTTGTAGATACAGTCTCAGACCAAAAAATTGACCGCCGAGTCGTTCACGTAAGGTGGATAATACAGTCGTGCTCCTCTCAGAATTCTATGTCCGGCAATATGCTCGATCTAGCAACATGTAGACTGCGGCACTTCCCAGAGGAAGTCTTGACTCCAGTCTTAGTACATTACTCTTGACTACGACCGTAGTCTTGAGGTAAAACGCGAGACCAGCTAATATGATATTGTAGATTCGCTTGAATTACACTCATAGCTTCAGCACCGAGAGGAAAGGGGCGATAAAAATTTTGTCGATAAGTGCTTTCGGTCGCCAGACGTCATATTAGCTGGTCTCGTGGTTTACCTGAAGACTACGGTCGTGTTCCAGCAGCGGTATGAATAAAATGATAGTAATAATAACAGTAATAATCGAATTATCCGCTAACTTCACACTTCACAGTGGACTTTCTCGAACTAAGAAATTTGCTGAATTTGTGAAAAATCAAAATGGCTTCACATCCAGCCTATGATGCCTAGAACAGTCTTTACATCCTGCTGACATGAGAATAGCATAATCTCTGCGTCAGAAGCTTTTTCCTATTTGAGATATCTGTGAACGTTGCTGCTTAAGACGATTTAAGCAGAAACTAAATTCCCTCAGCTTCGACAATGTTTAAAGAAATCGTCTTATTGGCACTAAATCGTGGTTTGTGAATTGTTTACCGGCCGTACTCTGCCGTATTTTGCCGGTTGGAAGGCAAAAGCTTACTGACAAATTTCACACAGAAATTGCTGTTACAGTGTACTTATGGAGCCAAATGAGTGAATTGCGTATTTTCCGGTGAGAAAGAGCACTGGCAAACAGTCTTCGCTACATTAGGTTATTTAAACTGGTGTCACTCTGAGCTAGAATTTATGGTCAGCGACTAAGTGTAAGGTCAACGTTTCGGATGCGAGTTTTGCGACTGTGAAATACTTTCCTACATTATAGAAGCGAATATTAAATTTGAACTAATATTGCGAAAATTTTGTACTTGGACAGCTTAGAATGAAAATACTTCTGTTTATTTCAAAGGGAAACAATAGATTTTCTAAAACACTGTCTGTCATACACAACTTGAAACAGGTCATGTCGACCAAATCATGTGGAAGAACTAACAGCAACGTATATCGGAAGGCAGTAAGATCTCTTGCCTTTTGGTTTGTCAGTACTCGATAGCCATTTCTAGGCGAAAGTAAATGAAGAAAGGCAGTGCGTTTTTCTTACCAAGTAACGTCTTCGTCAATTACTTTAGTTTTAAAGTAATCTACGAGTAATTGCTGGTGTTTGATATTAACATGAAAAGGATTCCGTAGACAGGGAAAGAACCTGTTCCTGGGAAACTACATCTATAGTGACCAAAAGGCATTAAATGATGTTCAAGCACTTGTGTTACAGCAGCGGTATGAATAAAATGATATTAATAATAACAGTAATAATCGAATTATCCGCTAACTTCACACTTCACAGTGGATTTTCTCGAACTAAGAAATTTGCTGAATTTGTGAAAAATCAAAATGGCTTCACATCCAGCCTATGACGCCTAGAAGAGTCTTTACATCCTGCTGACATGAGAATAGCATAATCTCTGCGTCAGAAGCTTGCTTCTACTTGACCATCTAATAGACTCGCAGTTTTTCCACCGTGACTAATTTTGTAAGCTAAGCACATCATCCGTTACAGCACACTCTTGGGGCTGGGTAATGTGGCCACAATGGTATGGTGGAACGAGCTATCACAGGTGCAATGCGTGGGTTCAGGCATTTACTTTTAAGAGGCACAAACAGATTTATTTTACCTCTGGTAACCTCAAGAGAAAGACGTTATAATCCAGAATCCGCATTAAACATCACGTTCCTTCATTACCAACTGGGCAGAGCCGGTTTACGTTGGAAAATGACACAGCGGAAGTCATGGTAAACAGAAACACAGTCGCCAGTAAGCTTACTTACATTAGAAAATTTTATTTTATTTGATGAACCGATAGCCATTTAAAGGGACAGGGCTCTTATTTTACTTGTACTTGATTGAACTAGAGACGTTTAAAAATTTGGTGCTGGACTGTGATTCGAATTCGTATCTCCTCTTTCGAGGATCTGAATCTCTCGGAACAGTATAGTTCAGTCATTTCGTTCCTTTTCCCAAGACTGCAATCTTCTCTAGGTCTCCTCCAAAGGTAAGTATGTGGGTCTGAAACCTGATCCAGTACAAAAATATTCATAATTTCATTTCTAGCTTTATCAAGTGCACACCCACCTGCTAGTGAAAATTAACGCGCAATTTCAATGTCTGTTCATGTGTTTCCAACAATCGCAACAAGTGTCGTTATTTCTGGTCAAACACGCACACATCTTACTGTTCATGAGTAAGCAACTGATACTTAAGCTATATTCGTGGTAGGTGTGCAGTTCATTTGTCGCTTAGGCACAAAAGTTTGTATCCTTATTTTAGATTCAGACACCTAGCGGCTCGTAAGAAAAACCGATACGTAACATTTGATTTTTCTTAGTTAACAATCGGATTACGTGTTGGGTTCGTATCTCCGTCACAGAACTTCACATCATGCACTTCATCTTTAAATGCATGCACACTTTGTTACTTCAGAATGGAGGTATATCAGACATCTTTCGTGGTTAGATAACAGGGACGAAAGGGTCTTGATAGGAGTCACGGCTTATTACAAAAATTGTCGTCTTTTATTTTCAAGTTTAGATTTGGTTACTGGTATTGGCCGAAATTTCGGTAATTCATGACTCTTCATGGCTAATCATCAATATGATGTGATTAGATTAGATTAGATTAACTCTTGTTCCATAGATCATGAATACGACATTTCGTAATGATGTGGAACGTGTTATTTTAATGAAAGATTTCTTTAAATACCATGATTCAATTTCTTTACAACAATTTTTTACACTCTCTCTCATTGCTTTTTATTTATCTTTCTCTCTCTCTCTCTCTCTCTCTCTCTCTCTCTCTCTCTCTCACACACACACACACACACACACATTCTCTTTTATTTTTATTTGTATGTTGTGCTCGACTATCGGCGAGGCACGAAAACGCCTGTAAATGACTTTCTTAGTTTTGAGTACACTTACGAAAGAAATATAAAAACAACAATGAGAGTTACTGATTTATGATGCTCAGTTTGCAGTCAGTTCTGAGTATTATTAGTAACTACGCTCCAGTCCCTAAACCTAGTTACAGAAAGCGAATCAGACGCATTACGCATTCCAGGCCGTAGCAGCCGCGACTTGGAGACACCAGCTATGGTCAGTTCCGAGACCGCTGTAGGATCACATCGGTTCGTCTTCTTCCTGCTGGTACTGTAACTGAGATTTGGCAACAAGGCAACGTATGTTTGGCAACTCTGTGATCGACGAGTTACTTCCTGGTGTGCACGGAATTAAGCCTCAAAGTTCACTTGATTTTACCTGTCATTTCCATTGAATAATCTGAGTTATTATTGCTTGAAGGGTAACAAAAGATTGAAAATTTACGGTTTTCAGCCCAGGAAAGTCGTTGCAGGTGGAAACCGCAACTAATCTCGACCTTCAAATAGCGGTTTACGAGTTCTAGTTACTATTGCCCTCGTAATAGGAAGCTAAGACCCATACCTCCTCGCCAGCTCTGTGGTAACGTGCTGACCTGTGAAAAAGCGTCTGTTACGGTTCGCAGTTCCAGTCTCACTGACTGTAACGTTTTTATCCCTTCTGTGAAAGAGCTACAAGCAGTCAGATCAAACATCAATAAGGAAATCGCAAGAAAATGCTTTCAGCTCATAGTGCAATGTTGAAAAACTTACAATGCTGCACAACAGGTAAGGCCTCTTTCCGCTGCTGACAAGCGAATTTTGGGTTTCTAGGAATACGTAACTATATTTATGAAATGCCACATTTGCATACCTCTTGAGTATGACACAGCATACCAATTAAACACAGACCCAATCAAAATCTAAGTGAGTAGTATTTTACTAATTCGTGTCGATAGAGGCATGCTTGTGTACAGATACTTTCGTCGTAAGGTTATCATGGTTAGTTTTATTTCATTTCTTATAATACAGTGCACAATTTTCGTAAGGTTTCCTTTAGTGTTGTTAAAACAATAGTAAACATGAGAGAGAAATTAATCATCAACGATATATGCGAATTCTCTGATGTTACCTATGACAGTCTGACAATGCACATGCAGTTTATTGATTACATGCATGTAGAAAACTTGTTCTGAGTTAAAGCTGTCAAACAAAGTTTGAAGAAGAATAAAATATCACTACCACACGACGGCTAATGTAGAAAATACTTTTCTGACATATTATGGCACGATGCGCTCTCCCTGCACATCTTCGAGATGCATCTGCTGCCTGCTGTGTATTAAACCTGAATAGAACAAAATGTCACAGTAGTTAGCCCTTTTTCCACATGCGACTACTTTGGGTTGAGAAGTGAAGGGAATTATGTTCAAAGTTCCATTAGATTGATACCTTCAGCAGAGAGCAGAATTGCGTTTTAAAAAATGTAGCACTGAATGTATTCGAACTCGCGACATCTTATCTATGCTACAAGCTGACACGTAGCTACAGCCGCTCCAGAGCTCGGCAACTATTCCTCCAGAACTTTTGGATTCCACAGCACTGTGAGATTATGCATATGGCCAGGTCTTGACTTCTGAGAGACAAACAGTTACAGCTTTTCTTTTGGACTGAACGACGTTTTCTAGTAACAGATAGCGCAATAGAATAGCTCAAGTGGAAAGGAACACTTCCTATTTAAACTTCTGCATCCTACACTGTTGGCAGTTGTGTGTAGGTGGCAGTTACGTGATTTTATTTCTGTGATTACAAAATAGTCGAATGTATGCACTGGGTAGCCGAGGCAGCTAGTTCATGGTGATTCGGTCAACCAAGTAAATGAATTTACTGAACATGCTGCAAATTACTACAGGGAGCCTGTGTGTCAGAATTCTCATCCAGTGTGGCGCAACTGCGTTACGATAGAAAAATGACTCGCAGAGAAGAGGATTTCGTGGTCTGTTGGACGGATGGTAGGTTGTTATACCTATGGTCTGGGTTCGATTCCCACTTCCGTCAATGATTTTAGATAGGGAGAGACAGATTCCATTCTCTCCTGGCTACACCAAGTGAAGGAGATATAATGGCTGCGTGGTCTAAAAATTTCACATTAAAAATGATATTCCTTCTTTACAAAGTAGACGGTAGGTTGAACCACAATAAAGTCTGGAGTGGCGACATGTAGAAACTCTATCACCAGTCACCTTTCTTATACTAGTTATTTATTTCAATTGACGACACAAACGCTATGTATGGTCACAGGACACTTATTCCATCTTTTATTTGAGCTTCTGTATGTCGATAAAATTGGTTCTAAACTGGGAATGCAACTCAGACCGCCCTTAACGCGGAATTTGATCCCTTCGTGGCAATACAGCTCGGCTACAATTTGTTGTTTGTTCAAAACTGCAGATTCCTCAACACCTTCACATATTACGCGTGAATGGGATCGAATCCTGGCCCGGCACTAAAGATTTAATTATGTATTATCAAGCTCTATCATGAGAACACCTATCTGCTGGTGGATAATAATTTTGATTTTTAATGTATTTTCATTCGTTGTCAACACTAACGATATCTGACGTTTTTAACTCCCAGTGAGACACAGAACTATTTGCGAGATGACTGTAAGTTCAAGATGCTATTCTGAGCAGCTGGTGGAGAAAAATTCGGTAGCTGACGTCTCTTTGTGTGTAGTCAACAACGATATGTGTGGGGCTCTATTCCCAGTGAGCGCTGAACTCTTCGTCATATTATTTCAGTTCGTCGTGTCATTTAATGTTCATACATATTCTCAACTAGCTGCTCGTGAATAACTTTAATGTTTAATGTCATTTTGTGTTAAATAGTTCAAATGGTTCAAATGGCTCTGAGCACTATGGGACTTAACTTCTAAGGTCATCAGTCCCCTAGAACTTAGAACTACTTAAACCTAACTAACCTAAGGACATCACTCACATCCATGCCCGAGGCAGGATTCGAACCTGCGACCGTAGCGGTCACGCGGTTCCAGACTGAAGCGCCTAGAACCGCACGGCCACACCGGCCGGCCCCCACCATCTGGTATCAATGCATTACCCTATCAGCCATTATATATAATCATTTTCATAGTACACTTGATATTATAGATGAGTAGGACACAAGACAGGACATAGATAATGTCCGTTTGACGTCAACAGTGTGTAACATTTTACTTTTTTTGAATAGGACAATGTTCCTCTCCAATAATTTTTAGATTAGTTACAATAAGCTTACGCTGCAAGAGAATTCGCTTGTATTTTTCAATATGTGGTCTGTTGTCGGTTTGAAGGCCTTCCATAACATCGGCAACGTAGTGCAACTCCACCGAGGGCTGTCTGGAGTAGGGTGGAGATAGCAATGTGAAAGTTGCGAGCTGTCGAAGACGATCTTCATATTCCTAATGCGATTAGGACATCGTATACTCTTGACGACGTTTAGCACCTGTGCAGTCAATCACCCAATTTCAGAATTCATTTTGAGTAATCCTGCTAAATTCCCAAAATATTGTCTTTTTATATTGATGAGTAATACGGATAGTCGTCACGTTCATGTGCCGTCTACAACGCAAATTTAATGTTACTATCCTAGGAACTAACCTGCAACACGTTTTGTATTTCATAATCGGAACTATCTGCATTAACCGTCATCAGAGCAATGTCAGGGAACAGAATGCAGCAGTGCCTTGCTACCTACTTGAGGACCTGCTTGAGTCGTGTTCTAAGGAAAGGGTAGTCGCTGGTTCACATTATATTACACTAGCGACTGTCAACGATATAAATTTGAGCTTTGTTCGTCATATAGGTCTAACATGTCAGAAGGTTGTTTATGAAGTGCACATGTTCATTAATATAGTTCCCTTCTTCTAAATTTTTGCAATAGCATTTAACTGTAGACGTTTTCTAACACCGGCGTTAGCAATTCCTTTCCGTTCTCTGAAACCTTCAAAACGACAAATTTTTCTGGTTTAAATCTGATGACCTTAACTATCACTTCCGATCAACAATAAATACTTCATGAACCCATACATGGAACTCCAAATGTGCAGTGTTCCTGCACTGCTACAGAGCATGCATTGCAAGGTATTCACACAGTTTATCGCATAGACTTACCGTAAGGAATGAAACAAGAACTGTAATACACTTTACACCACAGACGCTCACTCTGGCTTGACGAAAACATCCAAACATTGACCAAAAGTTGCACAAATAATTGAGTTTGAAAGGAAAAGAAACGAGGTATGAAGCATTTATAAATTCATCGAATGTAGTGAGGTGGTTTAATTTCGTCCCAGTCTATAAAATTAATTTCGGGCCATACTCAGCTCTTGCCGATTAATGTAATATAATACCCGCCTACTAATCAGGGCGTCTGTCTCCGTTGCTTTTGAGCGTGAATGGAAATTGTAGAAATTTTCTGTGGAGCAACATTTAATAATAAATCGTTTTAAATCATCAAAAGCGATGAGCGGTAGCAGGCGCTTTCGATAAAGAACGGGGGAGTGCAGCGCCGCTGCTGCCGCCACGGCCGCTGCCAGTAGCCAGCAAATGGATCCCGGAGCTTTGCCGCATACGGCGTCCAGAGGAGGACAGTCTGCAGGAAATCTGCCGCAAAATCGTTACTGGATAAAATTTTGATATCGGTGTGTCACAAAGCGAAATAGATTGAATCTGCGCTACCATTACATTCACGTCTTCAGCATTCAGACAGAAGAGGCTATAAAAATATTTTATGCCAGCTGCTCTCGATCCACTGCCATTATGAACAGAAACAACGCACGCTACCGCTAGACCACAGGCGTAATCAGCCTAGAGTTTCTCTATCATGGGACAAGTTTTCCTCCAGGAAGTGCCGCAGTCTACAGTGTAGCCAGATTGTGCAGATAACCGGACTTAGAGAATTAGCGAGTTGGCCAGTTTTTTTGTCCCATGTCGCGATCGGCGCGGACTTAGCCTCTGAAGCGGCCGGCCGCCGGCCAAGTTTTATGTCAAAGAGTGTACCTGTTGGAATACACATTATCACAGTTGGTCTCTGTAGTTAACATGATTCACTTTCGCCACGTAATTATGGAAAGGGAGAGGGGAGTGCAGACCTGGCTTCAATGGAATTTATGGAGGCACACAGTTATACCTAAACCCATGTTTACTACATTTAATTGCTATAGGTCACGCTGAACAAGTTCAACAAAAACATTACAAGCGAACTCGATCAGGGCGGAAGAGTATTTATCTCAATATTTCAATTTTCGTTAAAATGTACGCTGAAGAGGGGGTAGCAAGTGGTGCACTTAACTATGACTGCTTATTTTGGTCTAATATTGCGTTCAGAAACAACACCGTTGCTGAGCTGGGGGTAAGATCATTTACTATCGTGTACCAGGAAAGTGTTGCAAGTCTTTATCTGATCAAAGGGCACTAAAATCTGAACTTTCCTCCATACAACAGTTTAACCCGTATATTTTATGTAATGCGCAAAATTGCCGGCAAATCAAACACACTCCTGGAAATTGAAATAAGAACACCGTGAATTCATTGTCCCAGGAAGGGGAAACTTTATTGACACATTCCTGGGGTCAGATACATCACATGATCACACTGACAGAACCACAGGCACATAGACACAGGCAACAGAGCATGCACAATGTCGGCACTAGTACAGTGTATATCCACCTTTCGCAGCAATGCAGGCTGCTATTCTCCCATGGAGACGATCGTAGAGATGCTGGATGTAGTCCTGTGGAACGGCTTGCCATGCCATTTCCACCTGGCGCCTCAGTTGGACCGGCGTTCGTGCCGGACGTGCAGACCGCGTGAGACGACGCTTCATCCAGTCCCAAACATGCTCAATTGGGGACAGATCCGGAGATCTTGCTGGCCAGGGTAGTTGACTTACACCTTCTAGAGCACGTTGGGTGGCACGGGATACATGCGGACGTGCATTGTCCTGTTGGAACAGCAAGTTCCCTTGCCGGTCTAGGAATGGTAGAACGATGGGTTCGATGACGGTTTGGATGTACCGTGCACTATTCAGTGTCCCCTCGACGATCACCAGTGGTGTACGGCCAGTGTAGGAGATCGCTCCCCACACCATGATGCCGGGTGTTGGCCCTGTGTGCCTCGGTCGTATGCAGTCCTGATTGTGGCGCTCACCTGCACGGCGCCAAACACGCATACGACCATCATTGGCACCAAGGCAGAAGCGACTCTCATCGCTGAAGACGACACGTCTCCATTCGACCCTCCATTCACGCCTGTCGCGACACCACTGGAGGCGGGCTGCACGATGTTCGGGCGTGAGCGGAAGACGGCCTAACGGTGTGCGGGACCGTAGCCCAGCTTCATGGAGACGGTTGCGAATGGTCCTCGCCGATACCCCAGGAGCAACAGTGTCCCTAATTTGCTGGGAAGTGGCGGTGCGGTCCCCTACGGCACTGCGTAGGATCCTACGGTCTTGGCGTGCATCCGTGCGTCGCTGCGGTCCGGTCCCAGGTCGACGGGCACGTGCACCTTCCGCCGACCACTGGCGACAACATCGATGTACTGTGGAGACCTCACGCCCCACGTGTTGAGCAATTCGGCGGTATGTCCACCCGGCCTCCCGCATGCCCACTATACGCCCTCGCTCAAAGTCCGTCAACTGCACATACGGTTCACGTCCAGGCTGTCGCGGCATGCTACCAGTGTTAAAGACTGCGATGGAGCTCCGTATGCCACGGCAAACTGGCTGACACTGACGGCGGCGGTGCACAAATGCTGCGCAGCTAGCGCCATTCGACGACCAACACCGCGGTTCCTGGTGTGTCCGCTGTGCCGTGCGTGTGATCATTGCTTGTACAGCCCTCTCGCAGTGTCCGGAGCAAGTATGGTGGGTCTGACACACCGGTGTCAATGTGTTCTTTTTTCCATTTCCAGGAGTGTAGTTATGAGGGGCACAAGAAACATTAACTAATTATCTAATTAATACTATTCCATACACGTGGCCAAGATGCGCTAGCCAACAGCAGTGCAAAAAATATGTACACACAAGATTATTTCTTCTCTATCTTATACTCACTCAATACCGTATGGTCATTCACTTGTATACTATACATTTTCAGACCGAAACAGCATTTTATCAATGTGATATTTGCTCCATCTGACCACGTGGTGGGAAAGCAAGTAGACAAAGAAAACATATGAAAAATAAAAAAAAATCCCCCAAAATATTACTGTAAAAAAGACCACATTAAAATACATTAAATGAGTTAACTTCCGTTAAGCACAGAGCAATAATACCACCGTGAGCTTAAGGCCCATGGCGCGTGACCTGACCAAGGCACAAACGCAAAGTTCTTACTGAAATTTGACTAAATTATGAAAATAAACTCCCTTTTGGCCGTATATTGGTAACCTTACCCCTAATTTCAACATCTGGACCTTATTAACTAGCAGATTTGAAACACTGTAAAACCTTTGTTAACATTACCAAAATTGAGAGTGCGTCTCCACATCTGTCCAGCACCGCTACCCAGTAACAAGTGGGCCTGCGGACACATCGCCTAAACGTTATTCGTTTAAAATGTGGTGGAGGGGATGTTTCCCAACCTGGAAGAGCCAATACTCTTGCCTTCACGACCTCTCTGACTTGACTTGCTCACAGTCTTTGCCAAACTTGTCCGCGTTTAGGGGTTGGTAATATCCTACCACACAACCACTCTACTCATGCAGTGCTACAACCTCTGACTAAAGTTTCTGCTACTTCCCATAATATCTCATTCATACCGTCCAGTTCGCATAAGGGAAATGATGCAGGAAAAAGCGGCTCACACGAAATAAAATCAATCAATAAATGGATAAACACCGCTTGATCCATTCTGCTTGTTACCCGCAGATTTACTTCTGGTGAGTAAAAACACTCTCACTATAATTCACCTGCACGGAAATTTATTGAGAACAATATGGAACGGGACAACAAGTTCCGTTTCATCATTCTCAGGTATCTTCGAAGAAAATGGACTCAGGGCTCTCTTTCCGATGGAACAACAGTCTAGAACATATATCAGTTGGTGACACGAGGAGGAGACCCTAATCTACACGCTACACCAATCTGTTATTATTCCTTTTAACTTTCTTGTTATGCTTGGCAAGGTTCAAAGTACATCATTTGAAATAGTTAACCTGCGAAGACCACACAACAGTATACCATTGACACAGTGGCCATTGCCACAAATATTCATAACATTACAAAAATTCTATAAATGATATCATGTTAACACATTAATAACATTAATATCCAATACAGGTTGGTACTCACTACATAAGCACACTAAATTATCATAAGATATAAGAATCAAATGCTGATAACAAGGGTGACTGTTAGTGTATCTTAACAAAAATACAGTATATGCAAAGCATTGAAAAATGAGTAACCATTCAACGCAATCAATAATATAAAACACTCAGCATACAATGGTTTCAAAACATTTTATGTTATGCCTATTGCCTATACAACAATTATGCAAAACATCGAAAAATGAATAAACCTTCAATGGAGTTAATCATACAAAATACCCAGCCTTCAATGGTTCCATAAACATTTACTACTATGGATATTAATCATAGGTCTGATAAAGAAAGTACATATTTGAAACAGATCCTACTGGACACAATTTACTGGTAATGAAACTCTTAATAAAGTAATCTTTAATTAACTCCAACTCGCAAATTAAACTAGTACCAAATTATACAATGGTACATTAGCAACATCTGGTTTGATACATTAGATTTTTCTAATCTAATTTGTTCCTTACCAATTATAAATCAAATTATGTACGTCATGAAAGCAATGTAATGAATTATCTTCATCTAGTTAACTCACAGAGTTAGAGTCCTTTTAAATACATTATGATCAGATAACACTTGATTACGTCATATCTACTATCTTTAGGCTTATGGCCTCCTTGTCAATACACAAGTTTAGTTCTGGTCAGACAGGAATGAGGGAAACACTGTCGACCTACTTTCTGATCGAGTTATTAGACAACATTTTGCCTTGAGCCAGCAAACTTTGGTTCCTTTCACTGCCCCATTTTCAGGCTGAGAACTGACAGAAAACAACATACCATCGATCAAGCTTCTAAGATTGGAGGTACCCCATTGCAACGTACGGGGGGTTTATTGTAAAATTATCGGTATATTGAAAAATATCTATTGGTGGTCTTAGTCGACCATGAGTTGCTATCTGGCTTAAGTTGGCTCTGTTTAAACGCGCGGTTATTCCCCCTGTATCGAAATTGCCATTACACTCTAATTATTAAACAAAAATATGGTGATTGCTAGCTACGAAATCAATAATGCGGTGATTAGCATATGATACCAAATCAAGATTTATTCAGAAAACAGGATGAGCAATATTTGTAGCCTGGCATGACAATACAATACACTCGCTAACCTAACTAGCCTATGATTGGCACAATGCATCCTCTTTTCCTAACCACTTATGTCAACATTGAACCCGCAAGTGACTCTATTGAAGTTCTGCCTGAACCGACACAGACTCAGAGAGCGCCAGTCAAAGAGCTAGTTGACTACAAACCCATTTAGAATTACAGTGCCCTACTTTGGCTGATGATTGCTAATATCACCGTAATTCTCCGTGATGATTACGACGGTCGGCCCAGCCAACGTCGTGATGCCGTCTTTCCCGTGAGCGAGCGTGGCTTTAATCTCCAACGTGGACGTGGTTTGCGTCCGTAAACTCCTGTACGCAAGTGTTCAATTGCGGAGTCCGTCACTAGTCAATACTCTAGCTACTTGCACATATGCCAAGAGTAGTTGGTCGACTCAAGTGCGCGGCAACAAAGGTACACTTCAGGTTGCATATGAACACCACAAGTTAGTACAAATCTGTTTCTCTCCTCAGAGGAACAGATAATGCTACGTGTGTGGAGTCGTATGCTCTACACTATTCAGACTTGGAGAGTAACCACTGGACTCAATGCCGGTAACTTCTCCAACCTACTTCTCTCCACGCTCTCCAAGCAGGGCAGCCAGACACCGCGACTCTCTCCCCCATAGCCAACCACAGATTCATCCTTAAGAGTTTTTGCAAACCTGGCCGTTCTTCGCCGCATGGATCCGTGCGCGTTGGTAGCTAATCACGACACAGACTTCCATGTATCCGTGCCGGTTTGTACCCAACCACGACACAGAATTCTCCCGCGGTTACTGTCGCCGCCAAACTTTTAACACGTATCTCTACGCGCTCTGCGCCAATCCCGTCACAGTCTTCCGCAAATTTTCCACTGTGGCGCGAAATCGTCTTTCTCTTTCGCATGTAGTTCCTTCTCGCTTCCTGTTGTGCCTCTCCGAACGTCTTTAGTGGTCTGAAGTGCCAGCCGACAAAGGGGTCCGGCCGCGGCCATCCCGTTAGTTTGACGTGACATAAGCACCTTCCTTAGGGGTTCCGGCCGTGTTCCAGCCTCTGAGCCCATCTCGTTAGTCTGACATGACACACACAACTTCCTTTTCTGTGTCCATTCCCTCCTACCGGTCGGCCAGTTATCTATTATTATTCGGTTTATTAGTACTGATTTAGCATCATGTAAGGTGCAAAATCTGCTACCTTACACCTTTACATCAAAGCAACACTTTCCCTCTTTCCTCTCTGCTCAAAATTGTTACTCAGTTAACAACGTAGTGTTCTGTTGCACATTTCAAGAAGAAGGGAAATACTAATGAAATGACTAACCTAAGGCAAACAACATTTCATATCCTACTCAACATGTTTAACTAAGTCATAAACAATAACACAGAATTTTAATATGAGGATAACTTGACTAAGATACACATTATGCGCATGATCAAAGAACCAGCTCCCACGCTAGTTCAGTTATTGTTTGGCATGCCATACGTTTGAGTAGTCACACGGCTGTATGAAGTGACACGCACACTATCTAGGGTAATCGTCGGGGAGGGCTTTCTTCCAAAGGACGTTGGAAGTAGCCTATTACCCTCTGCAGACTCTCCTTCATCCAATGCTGTTTGTATAAATTTATTGTACCTTAGACAATATCTTTCTGCAAAATTATGGGGGCAAACTAGTCGTCCATTTGCAGTCAACATACTGTCAGAAACCAGTTCCCCTTTTAGTATTAGCCTTAGAGCAACTTGCAGGATGGATTGGACTAATGGTACACCAATTCCAGTAATTCAAATAAAGCTGTATGTAACAACTACACTGCATGTACGTGTCTCTAAGTTGTTGACCTATTTTACTGTCCTCAGTCTACTTCCGAATTCTTTAACAGGAATTTGTAATGAATTACGGGCCTAAGTTCTGTGATGAACAGTTTCCAGTCTGGCACTAATGTCTGTGCCTACCCCTCACCGTCATGGATCACCAAAACATAAGTGAAATTCCTCATGACTAAATACACACTTTACTCAAATAAATATCGGCTTATTTATCCCCTCTTTCTAAGTTCGAAGCCCGCTGGCTGCGTTGAATGTTCGACAGCGTGTTCTCCCTATTCTCAGTGTTCACACATCCAGCAAGGGTCACTAATGAGACTAGCAGTCATTAGTATTTGTCCTTTATCCCTTGACCTTTGCAAAAGCGACAGTGTTCTCAATCACCAACAAACAGGTTCATTAGTGCTGGTAGCCTCTGCCAAAAACGCCGTCTCCTGTGTCCTGGCGGAGTGACATTGCGATCTCCGGCTGACAAGATGCCTCGTGGCGATAACAACAGGAGTCTCCTTTGTAGTGAAAAGAGTTTAGTCACTCTGACCGGCCGTGACGTGGCTCGGGGCCGTGATCAGAGCGCGCCACCTCCGCTGTTGTCGCAATTTCAGCCGCCGCCACTGCCGCTTGGAAGAGGGGGGAGGGTAGCGCCAGACTCCACAAGTCCCGACCTGCCGCTCGCATCCACAGGATCAGCTGTTTCACAGGGACAGGTCCTCCCGTGTCTTTTCCGTTCGGAGCCCGCAGGCTGTCCGTGTCTCCTCAACATCACCTTGCAACATTTAAATAGAACAACTGTCACTCCCTTAAACGTTAGGAGTTCTCAATTCCTCTGTCGTTTGTACCAAATACCATTTTCCACTTATCCTACTGTACATTGAAACTTAATTATCTACGGATTTCGCCAGTGGTTTACAATCACTGGCGAATAGTTATTAATAAAAATAAATCAGTCCTAAATCGTTATATATTACACATTTGCTTACAACCACAGGCCTATAAAATATCCATTCTCATCGGTGAGGCACTTTAAAACTTACACTACTGGCCATTAAAATTGCTACACCAAGAAGAAATGCAGAAGGTACACGGGTATTCATTGGACAAATATACTAGAACTGACATGTGATTACATTTTCACGCAATTTGGGTGCATAGATCCTGAGAAATCAGTACCCTGAACAACACATCTGGCCGTAATAACAGCCTTGATACGCCAGGGCATTGAGTCAAACAGAGCTTGGATGGCGTATACAGGTACAGCTGCCCATGCAGCTTCAACACGATACCACAGTTCATCAAGAGTAGTGACTGGCGTATTGTGACGAGCCAGCTGCTCGGCCACCTTTGACCAGACGTTTTCAATCGTTGAGAGACCTGGACAATGTGCTGGCCAGGGCAGCAGTCGCACTTTTCCTGTATCCAGAAACGCCTGTACAGGACCTGCAACATGCGGTCGTGCATTGTCCTGCTGAAATGTAGGGGTCGAATGAAGGGTAGAGCCACGGGTCGTAACACATCTGAAATGTAACGTCCACTGTTCAAAGTGCCGTCAATGAGAACAAGAGGTGACAGAGACGTGTAACCAATGGCACCCCATAGCATCACGCCGGGTGATAACGCCAGTATGGCGATGACGAATACACGCTTCCAATGTGCATTCACCGCGATGTCGCCAAACACGGATACGACCATCATGATGTTGTAAACAGAACCTGGATTCATCCGAAAAAATGACGTTTTGCCATTCGTGCACCCAGGTTCGTCGTTGAGTACACCGTCGCAGGCGCTCCTGTCTGTGATGCAGCGTCAAGGGTGACCGCAGAAATGGTCTCCGAGCTGATAGCCCATGCTGCTGCAAACGTCGTCGAGCTGTTCGTGCAGATGGTTGTTGTCTTGCAAACGTCCCCATCTGTTGACTCAGGGATCGAGACATGGCTGCACGATCCGTTACAACCATGCGGATAAGATGCCTGTCATCTCGACTGCTAGTGATTACGAGGGCGTTGGGATCCAGCACGGCGTTCCGTATTACCCTCCTGAACCCACCGATTCCATTTTCTGCTAACAGTCATTGAATCTCGACCAACGCGAGCAGCAGTGTCGCGATACGATTAACCGCAATCGCGATAGGCTACAATCCGACCTTTATCAAAGTCGGAAACGTTATGGTACGCATTTTTCCTCCTTACACGAGGCATCACAACAACGTTTCACCAGGCAACGCCGCTCAACTGCTGTTTGTGTATGAGAAATCGGTTGGAAACTTTTCTCATGTCAGCGCGTTGTAGGTGTCGCCACCGGCGCCAACCTTGTGAGAATCCTCTGAAAAGCTAATCATTTGCATATCACAGCATCTTCTTCCTGTCGGTTAAATTTCTCGTCTGTAGCACGTCATCTTCGTGGTGTAGCAATTTTAATGGCCAATAGTGTACTAAATGAATTAACAATATAGGTCTTTTGATCCCTGAATAACGATTACATTAAGAAAATACGTCTCTAGAAGTCTTTACACTGTTGGAGACATCCTACAATAATTAGTCTATTTCTTATTTAAATATGGTTGATTACCTATAAAGGAGCAAATTGTGGAGTCAGTCAGGACAGGCATCATGGGTTGTAAGGATTGGTATGCAATTCACTACACCAACACCACTAAAAAAATGGTTCAAATGGCTCTGAGCACTATGGGACTTAACATCTGAGGTCATCAGGCCCCAACAACTTAGAACTACTTAAACCTAACTAACCGAAGGACATCACACACATCCATGCCCGAGGCAGGATTCGAACCTGCGACCGTAGCGGTCGCGCGGCTCCAGACTGTAGCGCCTAGAGCCGCTCGGCCATGACGGCCGGCCGCTATGTTCTGTCACGCGCTTTTTACAGAGTTCTGCTCTCGCTCGGGGACTCTCAAAGCCGTCACCGTCTAAGTCGGCAACACTACATAGCGCTGCGTCGCTGCACATCACTTTAACACAAATACAACAACACACAAAATTCTGTGCATTTTGCAGCCGACATTTGGTCCCATCGCTACTTCGGCGCGAGCCATTACTCCACATACGCGCATCTGCGGGGCGTTTCCCCATCATTATACAATGCGAAAGGTTTACCTTTCGTAACGTAGCTTCTACTTGTTTCCCTTGCAAAAGATCATCGCTCCTCCAAAGCAAATCACGACCATAACGTACGAATATTATCCTTCGATAGTTGTTATTACAATTCATACCTAGCAGATGACCAGGCAAAGACAGTAGAGAGTATAAAATCCTTCACATATGATGTTGCAGAGCACTGTTTTTATATTGAGCTAATTTGTTGTTTTCAAGAGATGACACTGCTTCCCCTGATTCTTACTCGAACAATTTCTTGACATTAGATATATGATGCAAACCTCTAGGACTACGAGACCTGGCCGTTTCTGTTTCAAATGCATTCTGATGAGCGACACGTCACACCCGAAAGTGTTCAGAATATAACAGGTGATCAAAAAGAAAGTATAAATTTGAAAATTTAATAAACCACGGAATAATGTAGATAGAGAGGTAAAAATTTACACACATGCTTGGAATGACATGGGGTTTTATTAGAACCAAAAAACCACCTCATATTGTTAGACGCGTGAAAGATCTCTTGCGCGCATCGTTTGGTGATGGTCGTGTGCTCAGCCGCCACTTTCGTCATGCTTGACCTCCCAGGTCCCCAGATCTCAGTCCGTGCGATTATTGGCTTTGGGGTTACCTGAAGTCGCAAGTGTATCGCGATCGACCGACATCTCTAGGGATACTGAAAGACAACATCCGACGCCAATGCCCCACCATAACTCCGGACATGCTTTACAGTGCTGTTCACAACATTATTCCTCGACTACAGCTATTGTTGAGGAATTATGGTGGACATATTGAGCATTTCCTGTAAAGAACATCAACTTTGCTTTGTCTTACTTTGTTAGGGTAATTATTGATATTCTGATCAGATGAAGCGCCATCTCTCTGACATTTTTTTAACTTTTGTATTTTTTTGGTTCTAATAATACCCCATGTCATTCCAAGCATGTGTGTCAATTTGTACCTCTCTATCTACATTATTCCGTGATTTATTCAGTTTTCAAATTTATACTGACTTTTTGATCACCCGGTACACTGTAAAATTTGCTGCTAATGTTCTGGTGTCTTTTGGACTATCTATGACTTGTAACGCGAACTTTATCTCCTATTTGACGGGTTAATTGTCTTGTACGTCCCTTTTGTTGCCGTTTTCAAATTTGCGATTTCTTTTTGAAATTTTCTATGGCCCAGGGTAATATGAGAAAACCTATTTCAAGGGTTAATTGTCTTGTACGTCCCTTTTGTTGCCGTTTCCTACTTTGCGCTTTCTTTTTGAAATATTGTATGGGCCCAAGAGAATCTGAGTAAACGGTATGGCACCTTCTGTGAATCCCACGTAGTTGTTCCCTTACCTCTGTCGATCGTAAACACCGCGTGCTACCTCCTCTGTTGTTCGCTCGCTATCCCGGTCTCCTTCCTCTGTATCTAGCACGCATATGCACATTTCTGCGTCATCATCCCCGCCGATGACGCGCATACCAAGGAACGCTCATCCCAGTCCTTCTTCTACCCGTCCCTCATCGAAAGCAACACTCACTCTTGTTTTATGATCGCGCAAATGGACGCACATATTATCAAAATCTAGAACGAGTTTTAGACACTTGTTAGAAGCGACACTTGTGGTAAACTCGAATGTGGCGACACTTGTGAGAAATCCGGGATGCTAAGGGACAGCAAATGGGTGTGTCGCAAATGCTGCGCCACTACCTACTCGTTACCTGCTGCCGCTTAGTGTGACTGAGCGCTCGGCTTGTGCCGACCTGGGCAGCTGCCAAGGGACATTCACACTCCTCCAGTGCAGCCAGGTTACATTGTTTCTGAATTTTTTTGGGCAAGGAAGAGTAACCTTAGTCAAATTAGAAATCGGAGCTGATTTTGCTCCCACGATATCATATCAACCATTACTTGCAGCACAGCTTTGCGTAAGACCTTTTTCATTTGAATTTTTGTTCTGATTAATCTTACATAGGGCATAATTTTCGCTTAACCTCATACTTAACGATGTATTTTACAGAAACTATAGAAACCGAAAATGTTTTCCATCTTTCAACCCCTCACACAAAATTTGTTATGATAGGAGTGGCAACCCTTTACCATATATTAAATGATAGAAGTGGCAACCCTTTACCATATATTAAGAGGAGCCAACTCTAGAATTTGGTTCACTGTAGGAACTTTCTCTCTAATTATTTCGAAATAAACCTCAATTATTCCGTACCACGGAGGGAAGTATACTGAGGTCTAATGTGAGTCCTGCTAGCAATTAGCGTTAAGGAATGCAGTTTATGTATTGAAAGAAGATGTATTCATCGTCCACTCAAACAGACATTGTTTCTACAATTCTCTACTCAAAAACGCTGATTGTGATTGTTAGAAAAGCTATGATTTTCTGACTTCATTAGTGAATCTTTTACAATTGGCAAGAGACATTTAGCCGACTTTGTGCCGTCTCCAGGGAATACCAACGAGGAGGTAGTCTCTCTTCGTCCCGCATTATATTTATTTACAATATTTACAGTATGATTATTTATTTACAATTTTTACAATAGGGCTATCGGCTTGAACTGAACCCCTTTTCAATATTTACAAGTGTTGCTGTAGCTTCTGCCATTTCCTTTTCATTGTAATTTCTGTGCATAAGCCACGCAAGTAAGAAATGATTTTATATTGCCGTCAACTTGGAGTCTTGTAAGGGTCTTAGAAACTATCTCGTCTGTCTTAATTGCGGACTTCTTTCTTCTTTTCCCACCTATATTTAAAACTAGTCAGTGCCCATGATATTCTGCGTCTTCTCTGAGAATTTTTACTAACGAGTAAAAATTTGGATGGATCTTCGAAATTAATGTATTTATCCTTCGATTCCATCCTTCTGAAACATTAGTGGTACAGCGACGCCTTCCTGCGCAGTTCCATATATCTCTTGGCATGTCTTCATTATCCAGCTATTGTTCAACAAAATAGTCGTAAAAAACCTGCAGTTTTTCATTCTCTGGTGGGCTCTCCTGAATGCATAGCCACCCATCATCTAACATGGCCAGGGAAATGTGAGCCAAAGCGGAACACAATCTTACGTGAAAACGAATTCCTTCGTTTTCTCACTTTTTATTTGGTAGCAAGGCGTACACGGTTGGAACCGTGTTTGTTTCCTCCTCAGAACAATAAATAACTGTCCAAACTGCTTGCTGGAGCTTTTGAACGTACCATCGACAAAGAACGAATTGCATTCTGTTAAACGGGATCTTCCCCTTTCGCTGGCGAACACCAATATCCTACCATTTGGTCTTCTGTCGTCATCTGCAAGAAAAATTTTGCTCCCATCATTCATTAGCAAGTGATATTCTTGCAGAAATATTCCTGCACCATCGGTCGGATCTTGTGTAGATCCCATGGTTTTTGCCTGACGCGTTGCAGCGATCGTTTTGCACTCCTGTGTGACGGCAGCGATGTGGCGATGCAGTACTGAACTGCGGTGCGCTACCTGTTTGGTGTCCCTGTAGACCGCTCGCTACCTGTTCGGCCGGGTCTCCTCACAAATGCCGCTCCTCACAACTGTCGCTCCTCAGAAGTGCTGCAACCCCTCTAGAACTGCCTTATAATGCCTCAGAAAGCCCGGGCCAAGCACTGCCTCAACTGCTAGTGACGCACCATCAGGAACACGGCCGTCAGGTCGTCTTCGTATGTCTTCGAATTCTAAGCACATTGCGTTGACATCGTAAGCTTCATCATTCTGGATCGCAGATGTGCTCGCTCCTATCACAAGTCACGCGTCCATACTTTCATTTATATTGTTGCCTCGAGAATTATCGTGTGGCTCCACTGACCTCCCGTCCATTGCGTACATTACCATTATCGGACCGGGGCCAATCCTCCCTAAAGAGTCTCCAACCTCTATCACTGCTCCGTGTGCTCCATGGTCCATGCCCACGCCTGTCATTACCACGATCATGATTGTTATTGCGAGCAAACTGAGGCCTCCAACTCTGGTTGCGTCTCTGCCTGTAATATCCGCCATGCTTACCTTCGAAACTAACTGCGTTCTGCTGCTCATTTACATTTCTTCCAACAAATAATTCTTGCTGCAGGTTCTAAAAACCACTAACGTCATCCATACCTCCTCCCGCAATTGTAATTTCTTTGCGCAATTTATTCGGAAGCTTAGTAAGAGAAATTCTGTTAAGTCCCTTGGGATCATACGGAGCATTAAGATATTGATTACTTTTGACGATTTCTTTGTAAAATTCCACGGGGTGTTTGCATGTACTCTCGGCATAGTTCTCTCGCATAAAGATGCTTAACTTTACCTGTTCTTGCATGCTCCGGAACCAGAACTCGATGAGGAAAGCCGCTTTTAAATCCTCGTACGTTCGACAGTCCATAAGCATTTTTTGCATTCGGGAAGCCGTTGCACCTCTCAGGTAACTGCACGCGAATTTTATTCTGAGCATATCTCCCCATGAGTGTGGTAGCGAGTGCTCAAATTGGTTTAACCACATCGAAGGTGCTATGTCGTGATTCGGGTCAGGTAAAAGAGAGCAAGATTATTCTGAGACAAAGTATCTTCTGCATTCTTCCTCGTCACTATCGGAATTCGCACCGCTGTTAGCCGTCCGTGCAGCTGGCGCCGAATTTCCTCTCAGATTACAGAGCCTCTCTTCGAAGTCACGGTATTTCTCGTCTTTTCCACGCCTACGCTTCTGCGTTTAGGGGTTGGTACTATCCTACCACACAACCACTCTACTCATGCAATGCTACAATCTCTGACTAAAGCTTTCTGCTACTCTCATAATATCTCATTCATACGGTCCAGGTCGTATAAGGGAAAGGCTGCAGGAAAACGTGGCACACACGAAATAAAATCAATCAATAAATGAATAAACACCACTTGGTCCATTCTCTCCTGCTTGTTACCCACAGAGTAAAAACACTCTCCCTACAATTCTCCTGTAGCAGAATTTATTGAGAAAAAAAAATGGCTCAAATGGCTCTGAGCACTATGGGACTTAATTTCTGCTGTCATCAGTCCCGTAGAACGTAGAACTACATAAACCTAACTAACCTAAGGACATCACACACATCCATGCCCGAGGCAGCATTCGAACCTGCGACCGTAGCGGTCACGCGGTTCCAAACTGTAGCGCCTAGAACCGCTCGGCCACTCCGGCCGGCTATTGAGAAAAATATGGAACGGGACAGCAAGTTCCGTTTCACTCGTTCGAAGTCCGTGGGTACCACGGAGCGCCCCATTCTGCTGTCTCACGATGTCTAATGACTACTGAGGTGGCTGATATGGCGTACCTGGCAGTAGGTGGCAGCACAATGCACCTAATATGAAAAACATATGTTTTTGTGGCTGTCCGGATACTTTTGATCACATAGTGTAAGTGTTAGTTGTGATCTTGTGGTTACCAGGCACCGAAGATGTGATTCTGTGTAAACACCTCATCCTATTCAGTGGTTTGGTCTTCGTTTACATTATCCAGACGTGAAACTGTAAACAGAATTACAACAGTACAGTTTACAGTGAAAGTGCCACTCATGTCAGCTCTTTGCGGAGAGTACGTTGTGTTGTACGAGTTTTGGAGGTAATATGGAACGTTACAATAATGAGGAATATGTGGATATGCATTTCGTGTATAATAGGGCCAACAACAATTCACATGCGGCTGCACACTTCTAACCAATGGCACCTGAGAGGCGAGCTTTACAAGGCTGCTCCAACGCCTCCTAGAAACTGGCCAGACAAACTCAAAGCTCGGATTTACCTTCGGTTTCTGCACCATCATCTTGCAGAACTGCTTGAGGATATTCCCTTAGTGCAATGCCAGATGATGTGGTGCATGCGTGATAGAACACTGGCACAATTTGCAGCTGTGATGAGACGACATCTAACGCTCCGAGATGGGAGAGATGGAGAGGACGTGGAGGACCCATGCCGTGGCCTCCAAGCTCACCTTATTTCAACTCCTAGGATTTATGTGGTTTGGGCCACCTCTAAGATCTTATGTACGGCACTCCAGGTAATACGGTTGAAGAACTGGGGCAGAAACTTGTCAGTGCTTATACAGAACTTTGGAATGATTCAGACAGGCCTGAAAGAATTCAAAAGTCATTGCGGTGACGAGTCTAGTTCCGAATCCAGGTATACGGACGAGACTACGAACGTCTTCTTCAACTATGAGTACAGTCATGTAACTGTTGCCGTGTCCATTCACAACACCTGCACGTCTATCAAAGTATCTCTGATAAGTTTTCTTAATGTTGTACTGTATTCTTTTCTTTTCTTCACTGGGATGGCGTATTCAGGTGGCTGATAACTACAATGTCACGGTTTCTTTTGCGGACCTATGTTTACTGAGACTTTTTTCCTTCGAGCATTGTGTATATCCAACGGTATGCATTTACGCCATTAATTGTGATGCGCTCTGGGAATATTACAAAAAAAATTCGTCCTAAAATATTTGACTGGCGTTAATTATGTTACTCACATTGTTTGGCTGACGTATATTATGGTTTGGAAGTTGAGACTAGTAGAGAGAGAGAGAAGATGCGCGCTACATCCATCAGGGAAGCTAATAAAGAGACAGCTGCGCCCGGCGGTACAAGAATTCTAACAACGCGCTGCAAAGGTATTTGCCGCCGGCTGTTTCGTTCCCTTTTTTGCGGCCATCAGAGTTACTATAGGGTAGGGACTCTCTCTCCGGTCAACGTGCCGGGGAAAGGCCTTCCTTTAATTGAAGCGTCTCCGCTTTAATTGCATTTCTTCCAGGCAGACAGCTCGCAGCTGGTCCCGCACAGTGGACTGCCTACACAGGGGCGTGGCGTGGCGCTGTGGGCGTTGGAGGGTGGGGTGTGGGTGGGCTCCAGAGGGCGGCACTGCGCAGTCGAGGGGTGTATAGTGTGGGGCAGCGCGCCTAACTGCCGGCCGCGCCAGGTCGTGCAACTGTAATACAGGTAAAGACCCGCGGCGAAATGCGGTCCATTTGCATAGGCGACTGCGAGCCCTGGAGCAGCTGCCGTAGCGCCTGCCAGTACGACTGCGACTGTGCCGGCGCTACGCTCCGCGCTGGCCATTATCGCAGCGGCAGGCCGGCTTAACGTCGCTGCCCTATGGGCCGTTAACCTAGCCATTGACATTTACGCAATACCGGTTACTGAGCTTACGATACGACTCGAAAAGTATGCCAATTTCTTGCCAGAAAGTTTATTCTTACCGTTTATTCTTAACACCAGTCCTGACGTGACGCACGTCATGAGATACCGCCTAGCATCGTGTCAGACCTCCTTTTGCCAGGCTTCATGCATGGGCTAAACAGGTCTGGGGAGCCCCTGCACAAATATTAAGTCACGCTGTCTCTATAGCCGTACATAATTGCGGAAGTGTTGCCGGCGCGGAATGTTGTGCACGAACTAACTTCTCGATTATGTCCCATAAATGATCGACAAGATTCATGTCGGGCGATTTAGTTGGCAACATCATTCGCTCGAACCGTCCAGAATGTTCATCAAACTAATAGCGAACAAATGTGGTCCGGAGACATTCCGCAAAGTCATCCATAAAAATTTCCTCGTTGATTGGAAATAGGAAGGCTCAAATGGCAGCCAAGTAGCCGGACATAACTATTTGAAGCCAACGAGTGGTTTATATGGCCCAGAGGACCCAGTATTTTCCACATAAACACAGCCCACACTATTATGGAGACTCCACCGGCTTGCACAACGCCTTGTTGATAAGTTAGGTTCATGGCTTCGGAGGGTCTGTACCAAATTCGAACCCTACTATCAGCTCTTATCAAATGAAACTGCAACTCATCTGACGAGGTCACGGTTTCTCCAGACGTCTACCGTCCAGCTTGTATGGTCACGAGCCCAGGAAGGACGCATCAGGCGATGTCGTGCTGTTAGCAAAGGCACTCGTGTCAGTCGACTGCTGCCACAGCCCATTAACGCTAAATCTTTCTTACGTCGTTCGTCTCATATTGATTGCTGCGGTTATTTCACGCTGTGCTGCTTGCCTGTTAGCCCTCATAATTCTACGCAAAACCCACTCCTCTCGGTCTAAGTGAAGGCCGTCGACCATTGCGTTGTCCGTGGTGAGAGGTGATGAGTTAAATTTGATTTTGTCACAGTCAAAATTAATATACGGGTGCGAAAGGAGGCTGGGTCAGTCTAGGCATGGCTGTGGATTTCTGAATTTTACAATGAAAGAGTTGATTAAAAATTAAAAGTACAGTGATTTCTCTAAGGGATACATATAGGCGCTCCCAAGTCAGTCTGTGTGGTTGTTTGCTAGTCATAGGAGTCATGAGGAGATGTTATTTTCGGTGACTGAGAAAAATTGAGAGTGAAAGAGGAATCACATTATTTCTAGCTGAAATCCAATGCCAGAGAGAGTGACTACAGCCAGGATACGACACCTCAAGGCCAGAAGCTGACACGTGATTTCTCTCCCACATTCCCTACTGGCTACCCACACCATTGCATACTGGCACTGTTTGTCAATACAGGCCTTGTTTGTCAACCTCTTCCGAAGCGGCGATCCTTCTCGGCTTGTAGGCGACAACAAATTATGCACACACCAAAAAAAAAGTTTCGCATCACCTCGGTTCCAAGAATTCCGGAACCTGTACAGAAAATTGGAACAGAGATAAACATAAACATCATTTGCGCCATTTTTATTGCTCGTGAAAACCACACATTGCATGTTCTACCACCACACAGCGAGACCTTCAGAGGTGGTGCTTCAGATTGCTGTACACACCGGTAACTTTAATACCCAGTAGCACGTGCGCTTGCGCTGATACATGCCAGCATTCGTCGTGGCATACTATATACAAGTTCATCAAGGCACTGTTTCTGCAGAGTGTCCCACTCCTCAACTGTGATTCGGCGTAGATCCCTCAGAGTGGTTAGTGGGTCACGTTTCGTTATCCTGAAGGAAGTCATCCACAAGATGTGCACAATGGGGGCGCGAATTGTCATCCAGGAAGACGAAAGCCTCGCCAGTATGATGCCGATATGGTTGCACTGTCGGTCGGAGGATGGAATTCACGTATCGTACAGCGGTTACGGTGCTTTCCATGACCACCAGTGACGTACGTTGGCCCCACATAATGCCACCCTAAAACAGCAGGGAACCTCCGCCTTGTTACACTCGCTTGACAGTGAGTCTAAGGCGTTCAGCCTGAGCCGGCCGGTGTGGCCGAGTGGTTGTAGGCGCTTCAACCTGGAACTGCGCGACCGCTACGGTCGCAGATTCGATCCTGTCTTGGGCATGGATGTGTGTGATGTCCTTAGGTTAGTTAGGTTTAAGTAGTTCTAAGTTCTAGGGGACTGTTGACCTCAGATGTTAAGTCCCATAGTGCTCAGAGCCATTTGGACCATTTCGTTCAGCCTGACCAGGTTGCCTCCAAACATGCCTCCGACGATTGGCTGGTTGAAGGCATATGCGACAGTCATCGGTGAAGAGAACATGATGCCAATCCTGAGCGGTCCATTCGGCAAGTTGTTGGGCCCATCTGTACCGTGTCGTGGTTGCAAAGCTGGAACTCACCATGGACGTCTGGAGTGAAGTTGCGCATCATGCAGCCTATTGCGCACAGTTTGAGTCGTAACACGATGTCCTGTGGCTGCACGAAAAGCATTGTTCAACATGGTGCCATTGCTGTCAGGGTTCCTCGGAACCATAAGCCTTAGGTAGCGGTCACCCACTGCAGTAGTAGCCCTTGGCGGCCTGAGTGAGGCATGTCATCTACAGTTCCTGTCTCTCTGTATCTCCTCCATGTCCGAACAACACCGCTTTCGTTCATTCCGAGACGCCTGGACACTTCCCTTGTTGAGAGCCCTTCCTGGCACAAACTAACTATGCGGACGCTATCGAACCGCGGTACTGACCGTCTAGGCATGGCTGAACTACAGACGACACGAGCCGTGTACCTCCTTCCTGGTGGAATGACTGGAACTGGTCCGCTGTCGGACCCCCTCCGTCTAATAGGCGCTGCTCATGCATGGTTCTTTGCATCTTTGGTGAGTTTAGTGACATCTCTGAACAGTGAAGGGGACTGTGTCTGTGATACAATATCCACAGTCAACGTCTATCTTCAAGAGTTCTGGGAATCGGGGTGGTGCAAAAGCGTTGTCATGTGTGTACTTGAAAACTGTATGAGAATTTCAAAGTGAAAAATTAGAAATGGAATAAAAATTAGGATGTATCTGACTAGCTAGCCGATCTGCACACCATGTAAGTTTAGCTGTTTTCTTCTTAGCGTTAATAATAAATACTGTTAATAATAGTATATAATTATTTATATTATTACTATTTTATTATTATACATAAATCAGTAATATTACAATAAATAATGTTTACTGTTATATAATAATTTCATTTCAATAGAAATGCCATAGAATCTCTCCAAAACATATTTGAAGAAATATGGAAAACAGAAAGAATTCCGGATGAATGGAAGATGGCCCTCATTCACCCAATTCATAAGAGGGGATCCAGAACAGACCCCAACAATTACAGAGGGATTTCGCTCCTTGACGTAACATACAAAATACTGTCTAAAGTCCTTTTGAACAGAGCAGAACCCCAGCTAGATTGTCAACTTGGAGAATACCAGGCAGGCTTCAGAAAGGGAAGATCCTGCCCAGAACAAATTCTAACCCTCAAAAATCTTATGGCCTACCAAAAATCGAGAGCAAAAGCGTATGTCATCACATTCATTGACTTTCAAAAGGCGTACGACTCCATAGACAGGGAATCTCTAATCTCCATATTAAAAGAATTGAACCTAGACAATAAAACTACAAACCTAATTAGAGAAACCATCACCAACACATACTCTAAAATTAAATTTATGGGAGAACTCTCAGACCTATTTGAGATAAAAACTGGAGTACGACAAGGTGATGGACTCTCTCCATTGTTATTTAACTGTGCCCTAGAAAAAATAGTAAGAGAATGGAACAAGAAAATCAATAGTGGAATCCGACTAGGAACAAAAAACAAAGGCATCAAGGTTAATTGCCTAGCATTTGCAGATGATATGGCCCTACTAGCTGAAACATGGGAAGAAGCCAAAGAACAGATCGTCGAATTACAGAAACAAGCAGAGAAAATAGGCCTTAAAATTTCTTTTGAAAAAACCAAAATAATCACAAATATAAAAAAGCCAATGAAATATCTTAAAGTAAGAGACCAAAAGATCGAAATTGTTAAAGAATTCAAATATCTTGGTGAATGGATTAGCTGGAACGCCCTTGAGAAAAAAGCAATAGAATTAAGAAGAAACAAAGTTGAACTAGCCTTTCAGCTTACTAAAAATACTTATAATAAAAAGTCCCTCTCATGGAATTCAAAAATAAAACATTACAACACTGTCATTAAACCAGAAGCACTATATGCAGCTGAGACACTATCTATCACTAACCATGGCCCAATTGAAAGGCTAGAGATCAAAGAAAGAAAAATATTGAGAAAAATTTTAGGCCCCAAATTTCATAACGACAAACTAATTCATACCAAAAATGAAACACTCTACAAAACCACAGAAAAACTTTCGGATACAATGAGGAAAAGAAGAATTGAGTTTTATGGGCACATTCTCAGAATGAACCCAAATAGACTTACAAAAAGAATGTTTGACTACTTCAGGAATAAAAAATCCAAACCAAATTGGTTTATCCAAACAGAGAAAGACTTAGGAGAACTACACATCACAGAAAAAATGCTCACAGACAGGACCGCAAAAATGATAAGCAAAGACAGAAAAGAGGGATTCCAGCTCCAAAATAGGAAGAAAAGAACGATTGTCATCTCTGATGAGGAAAGAAAAGCAAGATCAGAAAGAATGAAGCAGTACTGGGCGAAAAGAAAGGCACAGAACACACACAAGTGATTGATTCAACGTACCCCAAAGTTGGGTGAAACGAAGAAGAAGAAGAAGAAGAAGAATTTCATTGTATTACTATTTATAACGGTAGACATTAATATTTATGGTAATATTGCTGTTATAATTGTATAATATAATTAATATTAACAGTATATAATTATTAATATTAACGGTATATAATACCTTTATGATGTAATCATATTGTTCAATATAATAATTAAATTTTTAATGTAATAATTTTTAATAACATTAAAAAAATATTATACATAAATCAGTAATATTACAATAAATAAATAATAAGTTTACTGTAATATAATAATTTCAGTGTATTACTATTTATAATAGGAGACACATTAATATTTATAGTAATATAATATTGCCGTTATATTTGTATAATATAATTAATATGAACAGTATATAATTATTGATATTAACGGTATATAATACCTTTATGATGTAATCATATTGTTTAATATAATAATTAAATTTTTAATGTAATAATTTTTAATAAAATTAAAAATAAAACAGAAAATAGGTAAGAAATTAAAAATAAATAAAAGTAATGATTTCATGTTGTGCACTCCTAAAGCATCGACTGCAGAATGACTCGTGTGGTGCTGCGAAACGGCATCAAGAAGCCGCTGACCCCCAACTGAATGGAAAGAGAGGATAGCGCCACGCCTCCAGAAAGACAGCACCCTCTGTCAACGGCGACAACCAACTGTCCACCGCTGGTTATCCCCTGTTCGGTCACAGACTTCGTGAGCATCAGTACTGAATAACGTGAAGACGGTACTCAGCCTGCGCTCTGCGTGTAGTAATACAGTGTAAATGTTATCACACGTAGGAGGCACAGGAGCACATCAAGCCACCTCATAACGAGGAGTTCGGTTATTTTGCTTTTCTTCGTAGAAATAAAGTCGTCCATTAATCTGAAAGTGTTACGTACAGATCGTTTTGGATTCCTGCCACTAGCCTTCGCAACTTCTTTCCTTGTTTGCGTCGCTGTGACACAACGTATCACTAACATTTATATCTTTTTCTTTCAGAGGAACATTGATACTAATTGTGTTCTTTCTTGCAGACTAGCCGCAACGCTTCCGCTATGTGTGTATTTGCATTGCTTGTTGTTACTGGTTACGGCTCTTCTCTTATTAAAATGACCTCTAACCCGACTCCTGAACCACCAGCTCATACACCTCCAGTTGCTGCTGGCTGTGATCTAATGCAGTTTATTCAGTTTCAGAACCACCAAATGTCGCAGTTGACGACGGCAGTCCAGCAGCTCATTAATGTACAAGCCGCTGCTGCGTCAACTCCGCCACAACAGCCAGCCACGACCATGACACTGCCTCCGTGGGTCCCACCGTTCCGAGCTTTCAATGAAGAACAAGAGGAATGCAACGAGTACTGTACTCAGTTCGACGCTCATTATGCTACACACTAATTGCAAGGTGCTGTGAAACTTTTTTTTATTTCTTGTCAGCAGGTTACCGCCTCGCTCAGAAGTTATTCCCGACTAGTATGCCGGAGTTGCTACTTCTTGAAGATTTAGTTTGAGCCCTCACTAAGTGTTGCAGAGGTCAGGTACAGGCTGCTGCAGCTAGTTCTTCCGACTGCGGTAAAAGCCAGATCAGACACACCGTCAACTGGTCAACAAACTTCAGGATCTGACACGACAGTGTCGTTTTCAGTGTGACTGTTGACAGTACTACAGTGACGCAATCATTCGTGACGCAATTACGTACAATTTGCCAGACAGTAGGATTCGGAAACAAATTACCAAACATTCTGATCCTACTGTGAAACAACTGTTACAGATTATTGCATGTCAGTACTCGTGTGACAGTATCGTGGAAAACTTTGAGGTAGCTCCCATTAGCAGTGTAAAGCGAAGTGACGTACGGGCACGTCATTGCGACCGAGCACTGCACGCAAACACACCACAGCGCCGTGGACAAAACAAACGAGCGTCAGCGCGTGTGTATGCTGTGAAATCATGTCCGTGCCGCTCTTCCACGCATTAAAGACAAAATTTCCCTTCACGGAACGCGACTGCTTCCCTTGTGGGAAGCCAGGTCACGTACAGTCTGTGCTTGAAACGGAAAAAGAACTCCACCCACGTTCGCTCTCGTGTAGCACCTTCTGAGTGAATGTAGTTTTTTTTTCTAAACCGGCTGTCGGTATTAGCAATAACCAATTTCAGGATGTGAATTCACATTGCCCAAGTGCTGTGCAACGACAGTCAAACAAACTGTTAGTGTACTGCCGGTCGCTGTGTGCAACTTCAGCTAGACACTGGCCCTGCCGTTGCATTGCTTAATCATGACACTTATGAACAGTTGGGCTCGCCACTGTTGACAAAATCTTGTGCAAAGCTCACTGCATATCGCAGTCAGGACATTCCAGTGTTTGGTACATGTAGTTCGCCTGCAATATTTCACTCTCACCGCAGAACAGTGACATTTTGTGTTCGGGTGACTATGAAAATATTTTTATTTGTTTGGTCTTTTATTTTCTCAAGGACTTGGCAGAGCAAATAATTTCTTGGTGCACGTTATAATGAAGGACAATCCGCAACCTAAGCTTTTCGGGCTCTTCCTGTCCCTTATGCACTTGGACACAAAGTTGCAAGTGAACTTAAAGAATGGCAAGACAATGGTGTTATTGCTTCTATCCAGGTTAGTCAATGGACTTTCTCCATTAGTAATCTTACCAAAGTCTTCTGCAGGACTTCGTTTTTATGTTGACTTTAAATTCACTGTGAATCAACAAACATTAACTCATACTTATCCGTTGTCTCGTCCTGAAGAATTAATCGACAGTGTTGGTGCAGGCCGCAATTTTTTTTTAATTGACTTACATGACGCGTTTTTGGAAATTCCGCTAGATGAGGAGTCTCACAAAGTGTCTGTAATCAAAGGACATTTAGGCTTCAAACTTTTGTGCTTACCTTTTGGCAGCGCTTCCTTGCTTCCCATATTCCAACATTACTTGAGTAACTTACATCAGATGTCCCATTCTGTTCAAATTACGTGGATGATATTGTGTCGTCAGGACGTACACCAAAGGAAAACATCAGTAACCCTGGTATGCTTTTGCAAATATTTTCAGCTGTAGGTTTTGAAACGTCCTCTTTGGAAAATTATAAATAACTGTGCTGGTAAACCTCTTACGTTATTTTATTTTCAAACAGCTGAGCAAAACTGAACGTGCTCAGACATTTCTCTCTTTACTTATTCTGATCATCAATAAACAGACACACAATACATTTAGTACAACGCAGTCTGACTTTCAATAATCTCTACAAAAGAATGGCCGTGACTAACAATAACCTATACCTTTCATGAATCACTTACATCACAAAAATCTTCGTTACTCGAACTACTGCAATACAGCGAGCGCCAATACTGCCAGCTAAATAAAAGATTCTAACTAATGAAGGCACTAACTACTGATAGGCATAGTTAGCAAATGAAAGATTTTCATAGAGAACAAACAATGTATTTACCTTAATAGTGCTCAAAAGTCATCATGTATATATATCAGTACATGACATCCAGTCTTACAAATTTCCTTTTTCTGGCGGACACACGTCCAGATCGTCCGCTCTCAAAACTCTGGCATCTCTCTCCCGGCATCCACCACTGCTGGCGGCTCACCTCCAACTGCGCAACGCTACGCGCTGTTCACAGCCAACTTCCCAACACTGCAATAGCAAATGTACCAACAAAACCAGCCACAGACTGTACACAGCACAGTCAGTGATTTTCATGCCGAACGCAATGTGGCGTTACCAACATAAAAACCTAAACAGCCTACTTACAGTTTGAGGTGTCGCCTTGACAAACGTGCCATTTTTCAGACTGAAATTCAGTACTTATGCTATGTGCTTAATAGCCAAGGTGTTTATCCTCTTCATTCACATTTGCTAGCGATCCGGGACATTCCTTGCCCGTGGAACTTGACGGCGTTGCAGTCAGTTCTCGGGAAGATGCCGTATTATATCCCGTTTATACCAGATCGTGGCTCCGTTGCATCGTATGCGCCGGAAGAATGTACCTTTCCTTTGGACCAAAGAGTATCAGGATGCATTTCATAAATTTAAAACTGCCTTAGTGAGTGAAAGACGCCTTTTTCATTTCGATTCTGCTAAGCGTGTGGTTTTGGCAGTGGACGCTTCTTCGTCGGGAATCGGAGCCGTGTTCTCGAAAAGATTTGGTTTACAAGACAGGCTGGTTTCTTTCAAGTGATGGACTCAATGTAACTATTCCCCAAAGGGACTGACGACCCTGTAGTTTGGTCCCTTTATACCCCAAACCAATCTCAAGTCGAGAAGGAAGCGCTCGCTATTATCTATGGCGGGACAAAGTGTCACCGTTCTCTGCTAGTTTGGAAGTTGTAAGTAGTGCCAGACATTAAGCCACTTCAGACTTTGTTTCATCCCCTCCACGCACGGCTCAGAAGCTGCAAAGTTGGGCTTTGTTACCGTCACAGCTTCAGTACGAAATATTGTAGACTACCAGCCCACGTCGAAGCACACAAACGCTGACGTCCTTCCTCGCCTTCATATAGGTCCTGATTCTGAATTCGATGGCCGGCCGCGGTGGTCTCGCGGTTAAGGCGCTCAGTCCGGAACCGCGCGACCGCTACGGTCGCAGGTTCGAATTCTGCCTCGGGAATGGATGTGTGTTATGTCCTTAGGTTAGTTAGGTTTAAGTAGTTCTAAGTTCTAGGGGACTCGGGACTGATGACCACAGATGTTAAGTCCCATAGTGCTCAGAGCCATTTGAACCAATCTGAATTTGAAGACACTGGCACATCTTTTTGTCAAATCGACGCGCAGGACACTTAACTTTCTAAGACTTTTCCACTGTGTTACAGGACAATGACGAAGCCGCAGAACCTGACCCTGACTTACACCTTTTGTTGCACTATATGCGCACTGCTGGCCTCATTCAGTGAAAAACATTCAGAATGTTTTCTGCGTTGATATTTTGCTCGTCGGCATAGCCTCTCTGTCTAGCGCAGTGTGGTTTCATTGCAAAATGACTCGTGACAATCACGTGTGCTTGTCCCTAAAGAGTTGCAAAAAGCTTTGTTGAGATTGTTCCAGGACACTGGGGAATTTTACGCACAAAACAGCTGGCGCATCGGCACTGTACTTGGCCGGGCGTGGTCACTGCGAACGTGTCCATCTTGGCGAAAGTCTCAATCGACATGGCAACTAGTGCATATTGACTTTGCTGGTCCGTTTTGGAACACTCGTTGGCTTATTGTTGTGGACTCTTTTAGCAGTGCCCATGAACTCGACTACGTCGCATAATACGGTTCAGGCTTTGTCTGTTTTTTGCTTGGAAGGTTTGCCTGACGTGTTGGTTACAGGCAATGAGTTTTCTACAGCTAATGGTATTACTGAAATTGCCAGTGCTCCACTTCTTTCTCAGTCGAACGATGCAGTTGAATGATTTGTGCGTGTGTCCAAGCGGCAGATGCTCAAACTGCGCGCCTCCCACACTCTGGTACAAGCACTGCTGGCCTTCCTCGCATCGAACCCCCCCCCCCCCCCCCCCCAGCCACGCGACAGTCCGACGCCGGCGTAGCTTCTACATGGTCGGGGCTGCCGCACGCTGCTGCAGTTGCTGCACCCACTGCAGCGCACGGTGCCTCCCACATTCCGCAAGTACCGCTTTCCGCCTAATGATTCTATTCTTTTCAGAGTTTTTGGTCGCACCAGGCGCTGGAAGAGAGGAACGATTCTACGTAGTTTGGACCCTTTCCCGTATTCAAGGTCGCCAGCCGGTGTGGCCGTGCGGTTCTGGGCGCTACAATCTGGAACCGCGTGACCGCTACGGTCGCAGGTTCGAATCCTGCCTCGGGCATGGATGTGTGTGATGTCCTTAGGTTAGTTAGGTTTAAGTAGTTCTAAGTTCTAGGGGACTGATGACCACAGATGTTAAGTCCCATAGCGCTCAGAGCCATTTGAACCATTTTGAACCGTATTCAAGGTCCAGATTCGTGCTTGTCGATTGCGAAATACTTCAAATGGTTCAAATGGCTCTAAGCACTATGGGACTTAACATCTGAAGTCGTAAGTCCCCTAGACTTAGAACTACTAAAACCTAACTAACCTAAGGACATCACACACACTCATGCTGGAGGCAGGATTCGAACCTGCGACCGTAGTAGCCGCGTGGTTCCGGACTGAAGCGCCTAGAAACGCTCGGTCACAGCGGCCTGCGGAAAATACTTCCGCGGAATTTCTGTCCCCAGATTCGCATCTTCCCAGTATCTTGCGCCCGCGCGGCCGACTCCGGAAGTCTGTTCGGTTCCACCTGCAGAGTCGATGGAGCTGGACTCATCGCCTTCGATGCTGCAGCTGGCTTCCAGCCGCACGCCACGGCGACCGCTGTCGTCCCGGCGCCGCTGTCACCGTCGACATCATCGCTGCCTCCATCGTCATCACCGCCCTCTCCTTTTTTTGCCGGGCCAGCTCAGGAACAGGGTGCGCGCCCTTTCGCGGGTTACCCGTCGGCGTTCTCCTCGAAGTGCAGGACGGGTGTCGGGGAGCGACCAGGAGCTCGGTATGGGTCCCAGTAGCCACTACCGGTTCCTCACGGCACCCAGCTTCCTGCCTATAGCTCACCCACTGCCACCCCACCCCCACCTCCCATCCCCACGTTGACGCAAGATGGCTACCTACACAACAACGGTGCGGCATTTTGGGGGGAGAATAATGTGCAGTCCTAAAGCATCTACTGCACACCGACCAGTGTGCAGAGCTGCGAAAGCGCATCAAGAAGGTGATGACCCGCTTCCCAGTGGAAAGAGCGGGCAGCGCCATACGTCCAGGAAGACGCCCCCTGTCAACGCTCACTTAACCACCCACCCATCGCTGGTCGGCCCCAGTTCGCATACTTTGCTTTGGTGTGGGGCGGCGGAGGGGTGAAGTGGACTGCAGTATTCGTCGTGGGATTGTGGACCACTGCGGCTGCGGCGGGGACGGAGCCTCTCCGTCGTTTCTAGGTCCGCGGTTAACGTACAGTACAATACAGTTGAGAGGCACCCACATGCCTTGCTCATACTGTGGCATATTAAATGTGTGCAGAGAATATACAAGCTGGGAGAGATGGTGTTGTGTCTAGACCATACAGCCTAGACACAATGCTGTAGCCGATAGGGCACGCAAGGCTAACGCAGACGGGCGTGAAGTCTGGAACATGAGAACTTATAAATGAATAAGAAGAAAAGTACGTAGATGCTTGTTACTTAACTTTTAATTAGTCCTAGGAATACATCTCTCTTGAATATTAGTAAGCTATAGGCACTGATACAAATGGCGCCTTGCTAGGTGGTCGCCATTTAACTTAGCAGAGGGCTATTCTACTGTCTATCTCTCGTCAAATGAGAGCAAGGCTTAGCACGTCCAATTGCTAGCTATGTTGTCCGTACAACTGGGGACGAGGTCTCCTCAGTCTCTCGAGACCTGCCTTGTGGTGGCGCTAGGTTTGCGATCCCACAGTGGCGACACGCGGGTCCGACATGTACTACAGGACCGCGGCCGATTTAAGTTACCACCTAGTAAGTGTGGTGTCTAGCGGTGACACCACAGATGGGACAGCCCAAGTGTTAGAAACTTTGGTGCTAGTGGCCTCTTTCCCTAACACCAGATTCTGAACAACCATACGCAACACCTCATAACTGTCACTATGACATACTATAGATCAGATGGCATCTAATTTAAAAACTTCGATCACATTACTGATGTTACCTGTAACAGCAGTATAAACGTACCCTATTCCATACAGATCACAATGTTACGTGTTAAGTACCTGCAATAGTCAAATCACACTAATTAAACTGGACTCATTGGCATTATTACATAACATTTTAGCAACTGGTTTCCTTGAGGAAACAGTCCTTTTACTTTACTGTTCGAAATAAAAATTTGCAAATTTTGCTCTGAGAGACCAGCCTAACAGATGCCATTACTGGTGTTTTATTCTCTGATCAGAAGTATGGTATTTGCATTCCTACATATCAGTAGAGTATGTCTGTTACATAGACAATTTTCAGTGCCAGCGGCATGTGTTTTAAGGCAAGATGCTAAGGGCTGATATGTTGGATTAGTTTCTCCTATTCATCAATCCATTATGACAAGAATGAAATGCCAGGATTCCATGCTCTCCTGTCATTCTGATAGCTTCTGCCGTTCCTATCCTCGACACTATCTGACCTATGAGTCGTGTCTCCGTTCACGATATTGCTCTCATTACCCAATCCTTGTAACAAGTGCTGAAATGACGCAGAATCGTCTACGCCTCTGCCTGTTATCGCTATATCTCTGCGCAATTTCACTGGCAACTTCGCTATACAGATCCTAATGAGCTCCCCAGGTTCGTATGTCACATCCAAATACTTATTTCGTCTCAGCATTTCCTGATAGCACGACACTGGATCTCTTATACCACCTTCGTCACAATTTGGCATCATCAATATGCTTTGCATAACCTGGTCCTGCTTACTTTTCGACCAGAATTCATTTAAATAGCTACTACAGTCTTTAATAACTTCCTGCATTTTCGCTCTAGCCTCGTCCCTCAAATGGTTACACACAAACTTCATTTTGAGGAGCAGTCCCCACGATGAAGGTAATGAATCTTGAAATTGAGACAGCCTTGGACTATACCCAGTTGGGTTTGCCACCTGTTTTATCCGACACAACCGTTCTTCTAACTCTCTGAGTTCGTCTTCCTCTTTCTGCCTAATTTCGTTTTTTGAATTTATCTCACTCTCCCTCTGCAGTCTACCTGGTGGTGTTTCACCTTCACTTCTGCACGCTAATTGCAACTGTGCAAGTTCTTCCCTATGTTTCCTATTTGTTTCTAATTGTGCCTCTTTAAACTGTAATAGTGATTGTATCGCCTCCTGGTCGGCATAAACCTCTCGCTGCGTACTGTCAGAGCCTGTTTCGCCTCTCATACTGATCTTTTCTACATCTGCGCTAATCGTATTCATTCTGACCACTACCTCCGCAACTTCATCCCTGTGTTTATTTAGCGCCACTTCCTGCTGGGTGACTTGAGCTTCCACGCTGTCTAATGCCCCTTGTTTATCTGCAAGTAAGTCCTCCACTATCTCTTTGATTCGCTCATCCGGCAACACGTCCCTACGTTCTGTAATATCGCTCTCTATTGCACTTATTCGTACCTCCAAATTATTGGCTTTTTCTTTCACGGCATCACATACTTGCTTCATTGCACCCAGATTCTTCTCCCCCTCATCTAACCGATTATTAACTGCGGACAGACGCTCATCGATAACTGTGTGTAGCTTCCTCATTGCCTCTTTATTTCCCTTATCCATTGCCTCCAGTCTTTCCTTATTTGCTTCCAATCTTTCCTTAGCATCTCTACTCATCGCTTCTAATCTTTCCTTATTTGCTTCAAATCTTTCCTTATTCTCCCTATCTCTCTCCTTATTATCTCTATCCATCTTCTGTAACAACTGCAGTAGCACATTGTCATTTGCTACTTTCGGTGCGCTCACCTCGTTCGCCTGAGAAACTGTAGCTTCGCTAAAGCCCGTCTCACACGGAGCAAGGTTCGCCGCAAGTTTGCGAGATGGCGTGCATGCTCGCCGGCTTGCAGGGAAGGGAGCCGGCTATCTTCCATGTCGAAGCTCTCCCACGGTGCAAGATCGGCAGCTAGTTGTGTTGTGATTGGCTGCATGTTGTATCGAACGAAGATGGCTGCTTCAGGTACAGATGTTCAGAGCAAACTGCCGTTATTAGCTGTTTTGGTGCTAAACGATGCAGAAATGCATGCTAATGAGAGAAGAAGAAAGAAAGAATTGACGAAAAACTGTATTAAGAGGAGAAATGCTGGAAAAGGTGTGCTCTCCATGCTTCATAAAGAGTTGAGGTTACTTCGCATAACACCTACATTTGTTTGAAAAGTATCACCATTTCATTACTGTTTGACTTTATAAATATACCAATAATGACTGTTATATACGACTTTATTTTATAGGACAGAAGATCGTACATCCTTTGCAAATTTTATACGTATGGATATGGTCGAAGAAGACACACATCACTTGCAACTATTCCGAGTGCTTCTGCACGCAAGTGTTAATTATAATAGCTTGCGCTTTTCATGACGTGCGGACACTGTTCTTCCCTATAAGTACATATCAATGCTTCAATCGCTTCCTTGGACCACTGCGGTGCCATTATTTAATAATTATACGAACTTCCTACCGCACCTCACAACAGCAGAAAAGCGACTATCAACAAAGGCTTTCCGCCCCAGCTTTCCGCGACTGACGTGACAAACGAAACGTCTCATGATTGGCCAACGCAGGTGGCATGCAGAGAACCTTGCAAGAAAAATAGCACCGGACCTATCCTGGAAATCTTACAAGGTTCCCAGCAAGGTAGCCCGCTAGCAGAAGACGGAGCCCGCAAGGTAGCCGTCGCGCGAGCCAGCTCGGAAACTTGCAGCGAATCTTGCTCCGTGTTAGACGGGCTTTTGGGTAGCTTCACTTTCACTGCATACCTGACCCAGTCCCGGCTCGCCCGCGTCGTCGGGAAAAACCCCCGTTTGTGGACAAAGCCCGCCGCATAAAGGATCAGCTAGCCGCCGTCCGCTGAACAATTCAGCCCCTTCCGAGTGTTTGTCGTTCTCGCTCATTAACCCATGGTCAACAGCTACTTCCTGCTGCACTGCTACGTTCACCCTAGAATCACTATTCTCTATGGTGACTACACATTTTGACTGCGACCTAGTTACTACGGACATTACGCAAAAAAAAAAATTATACAACGATCTTCCTGCCTTGACGATATAGCAATTAATTACATAAAAAATAAAAGATCCTCACCAATCCAGAAAGAAATTGCAAACAGGAAAAATTTTACTTCTTAGCGCTATCACAATATATTCCATCAAAAAATAAAAAAAATCTTAACAGCAAACCCTAACAGCAAAATATCCTGGCAAAATATCCTGGCAAAATATCCTGGCAAAAAAACATCCTGGCAGGGTCGAAATTATGAGAGGCACCCACATGCCTTGCTCATACTGTGGCATCAAGCAGTCAGGCCTGCAAGATGAGTGGTCTGCCAAGCGAGTGGATTCATTCTTATTTATCGAGTAACATGAACTCTAGTACTCACACTTAAGTTACAAGTTATCCTCCTATATGATTAATACGCAACGGAAACACTAATCTGACTATCAGTAATTTACAGAACTCTGACTGTACACTACGCACTGGCAATACCACATTTTCTTTTTGTCTTTTATTTAACGGCTTTTGTCAACACGTGGCCACCGCACTGAATATGAATGGCGCACACATTATAAATCGGGACATTATGACAACATACAATTCGAAGGAAAAGTCCACCAATCTTTTTCTTTTCACTATCTTATTTATTCCGACAAATTCTCTAACCTAAACACACAAATTCTATAACCTACAACAATAACACATGAGAAATTCCGCCCAGTGGGCATGGCTTTACATTGGTGAATCTCTATATTATGGTCTCGTAATTATTTAACGCTACAGTGCACTTTCTGGATAGGATGGTGGATCTTTTATTATATCTCACACTTCGACTCTCACAATCATCATCACGAAACTATCTTCCAGACCGAGCAGTACAGAAGGAACAAGCATAACCCACTAATCTTTTGAAACTACCTTGCTACTCTCCCATGCAAACCACACATACCCAAATTACATGACATACATCACACTACAATATGAAATACAGAACACTAAATAGTCACAACACTATCACTTTCAGCTTTCCCACTTCAATTAATATTTATCCCAGTTTCACACGACACTGCCCCACTTCGTAATTCTACTTTCCTACTATGAACTCTGGAGATATATGCACGTCTTCCTGTGCAATGCAAGCCAAGTGGCGTTGCTGGATAGACGGCCGACTCACCTTGCTTCTCTCTCAGAGTTTGAATCTAGCGTCACACGGAATCATATCACGCAAAGTAATATTAAGAACGTATTCATCACACACGCGAGTCCTCAACTGATACCATGGACGAGTACTTCTCTTTATCTTTTGTCTCATACTCAGTTTGAGACTCACACAGTACTCACCACGTGGAAGTACTCATCTCTAATTTCAAGTCCTGCACACGCAATTTCTTAAATATTTCAACTTATGGTACACACGCTATTTCTTAAATATTTCAACTTATTGTACACACGCTAGTAATTCAGCTTAACTTAAGCACACGGAAGTATTTCAACTTATTGCTACACATGGTTTCATTGTGACCGTTGGTCACTTCCAAGATTACTACAATCCCATTAATATTACCTGCCTGACATTTAATTCTCCCCAGAAAAGTTCCTGAAATAGAGAAATTATTATTTCAAACTACTCTTAAATATTCCACATGCATACCATGTCTCCACTCTTTTGTCATTACGGAGCACAACTAAAACAGGTCTTAACAGCACAAGATCCAGTGGCAGAGTGCTGAAACATGGCCGTTCTCCAGGTCCTCTCACACCTCTGTCGAAGTGGGGGAGCACCTTGCTACCGTATTGGTCAGCCACATTTCAGGTGCTCAAAGCTCAGGTAAATTTCATCTCTTTGGTCCCACCAAAGGTGGCCAAAGGATCGTCTCAAAGATGATGATATATTCACATTCACTATCTGCGGTTAGCAGACGACCATACATTCATTCATTTCACAGATCTCACCAAACTGGATATAGGGATTTACTTTGTGGGAGTGCACATGTGATCAATTAAATTGTCATTCCTTCCCATACTGGTATCCGGCTTCGCTGTATTAATTGAAATAGAGTTATTTTACAAAAAAATGTGTTGTTCTGACAAAAATAATGAAGTATGTTGTACCTATTTTCAATGTCGGGCGGTACTGTACCCTTTCACAGTACAAGACGATACTTAGCCTGCGTCCTGCGACTACCGATACAATGCAAATGTAATTACATGTAAGAGGCACTGGAGCACATAACGTTACCTCATAACAAGAAGTTAAGATGTTTCTTTTCTTTTTAGAAATAAAGTCTTCCATTAATCGGAAAGTGTTTAACACAACTGATATAATAATTAATTTAATAATAAAATATGAAAATAGCATTTAGCTACTTTTCTTTACTATTTTTAGTTGGTTTCTTTGTACGTGCAGTGTGAATATGCCTTGACATACTATCACTTCGTAACACATCGTTTCTCAGACTTGCATAACGATCCTATCTGCCTCGTAGATGATTTTACTGCAGAAAGGCCTTTTACCTTTACTAATCTGGCACGATATACTGGCTCTGCAAAATATATTGTTGATCACAGACACCACGGCGAGGTATGGGCCGAAAGAATGGTTCAAATGGCTCTGAGCACAATGGGACTTAACATCTATGGTCATCAGTCCCCTAGAACTTAGAACTACTTAAACCTAACTAACCTAAGGACATCACACAACACCCAGCCATCACGAGGCAGAGAAAATCCCTGACCCCGCCGGGAATCCAACCCGGGAACCCGGGCGTGGGAAGCGAGAACGCTACCGCACGACCACGAGATGCGGGCCCGAAAGAATGTTTCCGACAATCTCATGCATTGATGCCTCCTCTTTACAGCAACAATAACAGGGCAGATCGTTCCAAATACTACTGTAGAATCTTTTGTGGAAGGTTCTGGGCTGGTGTAATCGTCAGAGTGTTTTGTATAACACGAATGGAAATTTTTGTCGACAACGTCGTCTGAGTAACAACAATGAGAGTTCCTGCTAATATTTAACAGCAAGTAACCAGACATATCTCTCTTTTTGGTTCAAATGGTTCAAATGGCTCTGAGCACTATGGGACTTAACATCTGAGGACATCAGTCCCATAGAACTACATAAACCTACCTAACCTAAGGACATCACACACACCCATGCCCAAGGCAGTATTCGAACCTGCGACCGTAGCAGCAGCGCGGTTCCGGACTGAAGCGCCTAGAACCGCTCGGCCACAACGGCCGGCTATGTACATTCAGAAGTGAGTATTAGGGTCAAGCGTTCTAAATACGTTATATTTCGTTTTGTGACATGTTCCACAACTACGAGAATCGGCTCATTTTTGGGTCTATGGAATTAAAAATAAATCTAATCTAAACAAAACAATTTTATTTGTTCATCGACTATAACATAGAGATATAATCCCAATAAAATTTAATTAATGTGCTTGTATAATCTATGTGTATTCTACAAGTACACTCATGTTCAGAAAAACAGGACACCTTGAACAAGTAGAGATAGGTCGTTCATATTCACAGCACGTGGACATTTATAGCTTATGCAGAAATGATTAGCATTTTAACCATGTCGCCCGATGGTTACAGGTCAACATCGATATCGTGGCGCAACACCACCTATCGGCAAAATGTGACTGCGGCTCTCGTTGTCGCCATAACCTGAAGGTAATGGATCAGAGTGACTTGAGCAGTCGTGCACGGTGCCTCGCAGACGTAAACGCAAACCGTACCGACAAAGAAGTGAATTTAAAAGAGAGTGCATTATTAGCACGAGAGAAAGTGATGCATCCATCCAGGAAATTGCTGCTCTTGGGGGACAAATTATTTTGGTAGTGCAACCGGTATGTGCAGAATACAAGATCGACACCGCATCCGAATGACATTGCAGGACAGATCTGCATCTTCCACGGCCCTAGTGGAACAGTGGAACACTTCGTATACCTCGAGGGGTGACAATCCATCGCCGTTTATTACGGCATGGGTTACGTGCGGGTCGTCTACCTCTCCACCTACCCTTGGCGAATGTTCAGAAACATCCTAGACGGCAGAAGCGTAGGGCCCGCATCTCGTGGTCGTGCGGTATCGTTCTCGCTTCCCACGCCCAGGTTCCCGGGTTCAATTCCCGGCGGGGTCAGGGATTTTCTATGCCTCGTCATGGCTGGGTGTTGTGTGCTGTCCTTAGATTAGTTAGGTTTAAGTAGTTCTAAGTTCTAAGGGACTGATGACCATAGATGTTAAGTCCCATAGTGCTCAGAGCCAGAGCCATTTGAACCATTTTTGAGAAGCGTAGGGTACAACGTGACGGGAGACAGGAATGGCATCAGACAGTGTTTTCGGACAAATCCAAGTTCTGTTTGTTTGAAAATGATGGCCGCATTTTGGTTAGCCAAAGACAAGGGGAATGGCACCAGAGTGACTACTGGGTACAACCACATATTGCAGTTGGTCCATGTCCCGGTAACAGTGACCAGTGTGACCTAATTGAATAATATCCGGTGACCGTTACTGCCCAGACACCGTCTTTCAGCAAGACAATGCACGACCACACTTTGCTGCACGAAAACATGCCTTCTTGGTATTACAGGATGTCAGCCTTTTGCCCTGGCCCGCCACATCACTAGACTTACCGCCAATCGAAAATGTGTGTGGTATGGTGAAAAAATGGATGCAGTTCTGTGGACCAGTGTCAACTTTCACAGATGAACTTTGGAACGAGGTGAATGCACGATGGATGGCTATAACACAGGACTGCATTCGCGCCTGATATGCGTCGATGCAATCACGCATGGAACAAGATACCAGGGCTCAGGGCGGAACCGGTGCGTACTAGGCAACAGGACGCATGCTAAACCGAGGTGTCTGAACATACTAATGTATATATTTTGTGAATATATACGTCCCGTCTCTAGTCGTTCAAGGTGTCCTGTTTCTTTCTGAACACGAAGGTACTTATTTACAGAAGCAGCTGATATTTCTAATTTCTTATCTTCGCCCGCAAATTTCTTCGCAAATATAATCAAAATTGATTTCAATCATAAACTTCCAGTTAGTAATAAGCTGCTGTTGTTTCTCTGATCGATCCACTTTCTGTAAAAAATAACTTTTTCAGAGCGTTGCGAAATGTACTGTGGTGTGAGTCAGTTGAGAAATAAATAACGTCACGAGCATATTTAAACATGAACGTCTCCATACTCCTCTTTCGAGAGTCTTTGTTACTTCTGTGTGTTATTTGTACCACAGCTGCTGTCTAGTTCGAGATGAGCGCATCCGTTGGTTCTCAGTACTGACCGAGGAACGAGTAAACACTCCCCCTCCCACTACCCCTCTAGGAGCGTAGACTGCTCCTCGCTTTCCCTCGAGCCAAATCGCCTCCTTTCCACGGAAGCACAAACAGAAAAGAGATTACATGTCTTCAATAGTATCGACAATTACAAAAAACGTTTTGTGATTTGTTCGTCGTGAAACTGCAACTATCGACAGTACTTCGCAGAATTATATCCACAACAGTGAACACAGACGGAATATACGGGAGATACAGGTATTTAGTAAGAAAGCCGACAGGATTTAAGAAAGTGTTGTTATAATACGGGAGATTCCGGGAAATACGGGTGAGTTACTTAACCTAGCCGTAGCTCACCCGACCGTGCTGCACCGCTCGACCACACCCAGAAAAATTTGCAGCCAACCAGAAATCTCTAAAATCTGCGCCCAGTATTCCTGGAAACTACCTGATCACTACGCCACAACCTTCCTGCACCCAGAGTCGTCAATTATACACTTCCTACGCCCGCTGTGGGATTTTGTGCGACCCGTTCGGAGTCGCGGCGACGCCGCCATGTAAATGCACAACGCGAAAAAAATATCGCACTGCCTGAAAAAAGAGCTAGAGCGCCAGCAATTGCCCACACAAACTTCTACGGTAATTCATTTTACATAAGCATGTGGCACTAGGTAGACTTGTTTTCCACGTTTTTGTCCTACGTTTCCTTCTTTTATGATGCTTACCCACATCTACATGACTGATGTGCAGTTCACACTTAAGTGCCTGTCATTGTGTTCATAGACCTGTGCACACATTATTTCTCTACCGTTTCGATATCGCACAGTGCGCCGGAAAAATTAACGCTTAAATCTTTTTGTTGGGTTGGCTGAAGAGCCAACACCGTGTTACTAGAGGAGGCCGAAATGCACGCGTTTTAGCTCACGCAGGCTGGCCTGAGGAGGGAAGAACAATATTGACGTGAGGTCTGGAACATGACAAGGAATTAGAATTCAGAAAGCGGTCGTAGCTGGTTGGCTACTGAACTTTAATCCATTAATGATGAACGTCGCTCTTGACGGTACATGATTCACAACATCAATATCAATAGTAACTGAATATGGCGCCTTGCTAGGTCGTAGCAAATGACGTAGATGAAAGCTATGCTAAACTGTCGTCTCGGCAAAGGAGAGCATATGTAGACAGTGAACCATCGCTAGCAAAGTCGACTGTACAACTGGGGCGAGTGCTAGGGAGTCTCTCTAGACCTCCCGTGTCGCGACGCTCGGTCTGCAATCACTGATAGGGGCGACACGCGGGTCCGACGTATACTAACCGACCGCGGCCGATTTAAAGGCTACCACCTAGCAAGTGTGGTGTCTGGCAGTGCCACCACACTTTTGGTCTCTGTTGATGCGTTGTGGACGTGGAACAGTGACTGGTCAAATATTTAACAAAGAAATTCACCAAACAGTCGTGCAGATTGAGAAGTTATTTTGTTTTATTTTCGCTACCAGTTTCGGCAATTGAATGTGCGATCTTCAGGCCTCATGAGCACATATAAAAAATTATCGATATTGGCGCACAGGAGGCCAACGGCCTTACCGCAGTGGTAACACCGCTTCCCGTCAGATCACCGATTAAGCGCTGTCGGGTTTGGCTAGCACTTGGATAGAAGACCGTTCGGTCTGGCAAGCGGTGTGCATTCATCCCTTGTGAGGAAAATTGAGGAGATACTTGATTACGAAGTAGCGGCTCCGGTCGCAAAAACTGACAACGGGCGGGAGAGCGGTGTGCTGACAACACGCCTCTCCATATCCGCTACCAGCGACGCCTATAGGTGAGGATGACACGGCGGTCGGTGAGTACCGTTAGGGTCTTTCGAGGCCTGTTCAGACGGAGTTCAGAGTCCGGCGTACAGGGACCTTCGAAGAGGTCATGTGAAAATTCACGACATCCAGAAACAGATGGCCCCAGTATGCCAATATCGATAATTTTTGAGAGTGCACATTGGGGCTGAAGACGGCACATTGAATTTCGTTAACTGGCAGCAAAAATAAAATAACTTCTCAATCTGCACGAATGTTTGGCGAATTTCTTTGTTAGACACTCAAATTTTTTTGTGTGAGATCTGATCTTTTTTATTTACTGCCCTCATTTCTACGTATGTAGGTGAGCGTCAACAAATTATTTTCGCAATCGGTTGAGAACTCCGGAGATTGAAATTTGTTGAAAAGATCAAGCAGCAATTAAGAACAGCTTTGTTTTGATGATTGCCACCCCCAATCACGTATCGTATCCGTGACAAACTCTCCCATATTCCCCGATAATACAAAACAAACCACCTTTCTTCGAACTTCCTCGATGTTCGGAGTCAGTCGTAACTGGTAAGGATCCTATGCCGCTCAGTGACACTCTAGCGGAGGAGAGACGCACGTAGTGTAGGTAGCCACTTTAATTGATTTGCTGTATCTAATAAGAATACTGACAATAGAACGCAGTCTGTGGTTCGCTTTCTTCACAACATTATCTTGTGTGGTCGTTCAAATTAATGTTCTGCGCAACTCTTGTCACTATATATTTAGTTAAACTGAAAACCTTTAGATTTGTGTGATTTATCGTGTAACAGAAATTTAGCGAATAGCTTTTAGAACTCATGTGAATCACGTCACACGTTTCATCATTTACAGTCACAATTGTCAATTTCCGCACCATACAGATTTTTGTCAAAATCATGGTTTTGATAATCTGACGACTTTCCTAGACGACAAATGACAGCCCGATCTGAAAAACTCTCAGATGTCTGCTCAAATTGTCTCCTGGCCGCTGTCGCCGATCGGTTCTAGGCGCTTCAGTCCGGAACCGCGCTGCTGCTACGGTCGCAGGTTCGAATGCTGCCCCGGGCATGGATGTGTGCGATGTCCTTCGGTTAGTTAGGCTTAAGTAGTTCTAAGTGTAGGGGACTGACATCTCAGATGTTAAGTCCTGTAGCGCTTAGAGCCATTTGAACCATTTTTTTGAGAACGCCAGATATCACTTGTGTTTTTCTCGTTAACTGTATGTCAGTTACTGTGACCTGTGATCTTCCTGATATGAAATCACAAATGCAGTCTCACAATTGAGATGATATTCCATAGAGATATAATTTGACTGGATTTTACTTATGAGGGACAGTATGAAAGGCCATCTGGAAATATGGAGTCAATTTGAGATCCTATCGATAGCACTCACTGCTTCACGAGAGTAGAGTGCTAGTTCACAAGGACGACGATTCAGAATCAGTGCTGATTGTGTGTCAATAAATCATTTCCTTATACGCAATTCATAATGTTCGAACGCAGAGTATGTTTCTAAATTCTGCTGCAAATCGTCGTCGGTGGTATAGGTTTGTAATTCAGCGGATTAATCCTCTTTTGTTTGGTAGGTACTGGTGTGACCTGTGCAACATCCCACTCTTTATGTACGAATATTTTGTCGAGCGAGCTGTTGTATATGATTCCTAAATGCGAAAGTATTACATCATCATACTCTGAAAGAAACCTTATTGGTATACATTTAGGATCAGAAGACTTATCTTTATTTAGTGATTTGTGTTCTTTCACTACACCGAGAATATATCCATCTACGTTATTCGTATTGGCAACAGCTACCGATCCTAATTCTGGAATATTTACTTCTCTGGTGAAAGAATTTCGAAAACCCGTATATAGTAACTCATCTTTAGTGGCACTGTTATCGGTAACATCGACTAATATGAAAATGCTTTATGCTTTGTCACCTTGAATTTTTTTCTTTTTGTTCGTGAACTATGTTACGTAAATTGCGATGAACACTCTGTTCTTCTAAAAGTGTCTCTTAATTAATATACAATTTTACAATGCTCATGTGTCTTCCACTTCGCTATAAGAACAATGATATTCAGAATTATTGCTCCTACATAATTCTCGCAACACTGCAAAGAGCAGTGACACAGATTTTTGTTAGTGGTTTTGAAAAACACCTGAAAGAAATAAAATTTAACGAAGTTGTAGGTCTCGATGGAATCCATATTACATTTTATCCGTCTGTAAGCCCCCTTTTACCATAATCTGTCATAGATACATCGAAGGAAAAGGTATGCCCCGTGGATGGAAAAAAGCACAGTCGTGAGCATGTACAATAAGCGTATCAGAAGTGAACAAGAAAACTAACGTGCATTATCCACGAGATCCATTTGTTGCACAGTCGTACAACATATTCTGAGCTAAAAAGTAGTGGATCTCCTCCATGCCAAACAGCATAGACTCCGAAAACACCGACCATGTGAAACCCAAAAATGGCTCTGAGCACTATGCGACTCAACTTCTGAGGTCATCAGTCGCCTAGAACTAAGAACTAATTAAACCTAACTGACCTAAGGACATCACACACTTCCATGCCCGAGGCAGGATTCGAACCTGCGACCGTAGTGGTCGCTCGGTTCCGGACTGTAGCGACTAGAACCGCACGACCACTCCAGCCGGCCGTATGAAACCCAATTCGCCGCTTTTTCACATGACATCCTGAAAGCCTTGGTTCAAGATAGTCTTGCAGACGCCGTATTTATCGATATTAAAAAAAAAAAAAGCGTTTGACTCACAAGTGAATGGTCCAACCCTACGTGCACAAACCCACGCTGAAATTTTTTATGCAAATGGGAGACAACGAAAGAAATTCACTGTCAAAATTTACCTGTCAGACGCACTACAAGTATTGTTGAAGATACTCTTTTTTGTCGTACGAAGAACCGCTTATGATAGCGGTTTGTATAGCCCTTCTTGCATAGCACGCGATTAGCCTTGACGAGAGATCATAGCGCAGCGTGGTGCTAATGACCGGATTGACACAAACGAATCTGAAGTACTTAAATCATACAAAAATTTCAAGTATCGTTAATGTTTTGAATAAGAGTTGCGGTAGTTCGTATCAGCCGGCCGGAGTGGCCGTGCGGTTCTAGGCGCTACAGTCTTGAACCGAGAGACCGCTGCGGTCGCAGGTTCGAATCCTGACTCGGGCATTGATGTGTGTGATGTCCTTAGGTTAGTTAGGTTTAATTAGTTCTCAGTTCTAGGCGACTGATGACCTCAGAAGTTTAGTCGCATAGTGCTCAGAGTCTATGAACCATTTTTGAAGTTCATATCAACAGCTAAATTGCTGCATGTGTAAATCTTAGAATGATAACTACCAGAGGAAAATAAATCAAGGCAGTGTTTGATGTTACATTTCAGTAGACTTCCGACAATTATGACTTTAATGTATTGTAATGAAATTCATTTATATATATACATCATTTTGTGGCACTTCCTACAGAACGGTTCTTATGATAATATTTCAATAATGTATATTTTAGTAACAATGAGATCGTTCCTAGTTTATTCCTCCTTAGTTGTCACAGTAAAGCGATGTGTCATTTGAATGACGCAAGCCGACCGGGGTGGCCGAGCGGTTCTAGGCGCTACAGTCTGGAACCGCGCGACCGCTACGGTCGCAGGTTCGAATCCTGCCTCGGGCATGGGTGTGTGTTATGCCCTTAGGTTAGTTAGGTTTAATTAGTTCTAAGTTCTAGGGGACTGATGACCTCAGAAGTTAAGTCCCATAGTGCTCAGAAGCCATTTTGAATGACGAAAACAAATATTTTCATTACGCCAGGCGCAGCAGAAGAAAGAAAAGTTAATGCTTTCAGGCATCTCACACTATAGACGATCCAAGAACGATGGCGGTTCGCGAATGTCGAAGCACGGACGAGGATTGCATTGTTGACGATTCCAAGCGACAACTGCGGTAGGCACATGCGCTTGCTTTCCGCTTGAAGAAAGCTTATGTCCAAATCATGCCCCACTCGTGCTTATGAGGAATGTATCACTTACACCGCCATCAGCAATGATAATTCGCAACAAATGAAATAAAACTTCACTAAACAATTCGCTACGATTACTTTTAATGCTCACATTAGCTACGGCATTCAGAGCAGTGTGCTCAGAACACTCCTGAACGCTCATTGGCAGTTAGAGAATGCGTGACGTAGGTGCGCAGAACAAGCTTAAACTCGATCGCCGTCATTCGTGTCTCCAACTACAATTATCAGTTTTATTTAGGCAGAGTTATGGTGGAGTCAGAAATGGTACTGGCCGTTGCTCTGATTACTGTGTTGCATACCGAGGTTACTTAGAGGTTCGTAAAATGTACCAAAGCAAACTGATAATGCACAAATGATTGAAATTTAACAATACCGATCTTCTGGTAAACCTCAAATGACACGGGGCTGTCGAAAATTCTACTTTCCTACAATTTCTTGAACAATACTTTCCACAGTCGAAAAAATTCTTTATCGAGAGTCACACTGGTTTTTCCGTGTGAAATCTGTACTATATCAACAGTCTTTTCGTCGTCCTCCTGAAGCACAGAGGCATCGTTATGGCTCAAATGACTCTGGGCACTATAGTACTTAACATCTAAGGTCATCAGTCCCCTAGAACTTAGAACTTCTTAAACCTAACTAACGTAAGGACATCACACACATCCATGCCCGAGGCAGGATTTGAACCTGCGACCGTAGCGGTCGCGCGGTTCCAGAGTGAAGCGCTTAGAACCGCTCGGCCACACCGGCCGGCCGCATCGTTATGTCCAGCACTACAGTTCAACAGAAGCAATGAGTTAATATCGGTACCTGGTTAGAAACAGTTTTTCAAATGAAATGTTAAAAATTATTCTTTCCTAGTTTTTCACGTTTTGAAGGACCTATTATACGATTTTTGCCAGCAAACGTTCCTCCTTTTATTTTTGGTCCTAATATGCATTGAGATGCTGAAGAAAGATACGAAGCTACAGAAACAGTAATTAACTCATACTTAATCCTGTCGTTGTTGTGTTGTATATGCCAAGGCGTTGATCGGTTTCACTCGCCTCGAAATGATAAAAGGGCGATTTGTTCAAACTTCTTTCGCGAAAACTGACTGACCGGCATTAGACGCAGGGATGACATCAAACTAAGTCTTCACAACAACTACGAATTAATGTCATCTCCTCTGCACTTTTACTTGGAGTAAACTTCGTTGTTTTGCGATTTCCTATATTGTGTCATTTCTTAAAGCTGCTGAACCAGGTGGGAGAACACTTGAAACCAATTATGTTGTGGTTCAGAGGTCTCAGGCTCATAGACCTCCATCATTAACTGTGCAGTGCCTCTCACAAGCAGCTCTACATGTTTCATATCGCAAGAAAACTCCTCTAAGGAACTGTTGCTCTTGTTATTTATTCAAGTTTAGGGGTTTGTGTTGGTCAAAAATGGCACTGTGCACTATGGGACTTCACATCTGAGGTCATCAGTCCCATAGAACTTAGAACTACTTAAACCTAACTAACCTAAGGACATAACACACATCCATGCCCGACGCAGGATTTGAACCTGCGACCATACCGGTCGCGCGGTTCCATGCTGAAGCGCCTAGAACCGCGCGGCCACGCTGGCCGACTTTGTGATGGTTCTTAATTTGGTGGGTGGGGCGGGGGGGGGGGGGGGGGGGAATCTGACTGTGCCCAAGCTGTACAGCATAGGGGAACCATATGAGTAGTGCATTTCAACAAATGGTAATCGTTATAATGTGGAATTGTAATAATACACAAAACGGCACATGTAGTGTGGGTACTTACAAACAAAATTTAGCTGTTAAACCATAATAATTATCATTAAGCATAAATCAGTTAGTAAAATTCTTTTGTCGATGGTGTCTCCATTGAAGTATGTCGGCAGGAGACGTTTTTTTAGAGATGGCAGTGAATATTTGCGCATACATGTCGGCAATCCACGTCTGTGCAACAAATCGTACAAGTTAGTGAGTGGGGGTAGCAGTACACGTTGACCGCCAGAAGAGAGGAGAAGCTCAGAGCACCGTTTCCACTTCATAAGCCCGTCGATCGTCTATTGTGGCTGAAATAATGGAATAAGTTTAGTGTTTTATGTCTCGTCGACACCTAAGATCATTAGCAGATGAAGGACTGCACCCATTTTCAAATACTAGATTTAAAGGAAGCGGCGTGGCCATTTCAAGGTCATTCGCCAAGGGTGAACTGCGAAGCCACCTAAAACTCTAATCTGGATCGCGCCTGTGGGTTTGAACTCCGGTCTCCCGAATGCGAATCTAGCACGTTAGGCACTACACCTACCCTCTCAGTGCAAGGTGGAAATGGCAGACAAAAGCCTTATCAAGCTTCGTGAAAGTGGAGAATAGGACCATTTGTGTTCAAACGTGGTATTTATTGGTAGTAACGAATATGAAATTAAATTAGACATATTGTAAAATTGTTTGAATGCTTAAGTTGATAATGGCCAGGTACCGCAAGACTTTTGCCGATACATAGGCCCACTGATTTCAACTCTATCTTGTAAACGTTTTCTTGTCAATTTCCGCTCCTTTCCTGATTGCCACATGTCGGTAAGGTCGGAAATCGTCTCGCCCTTTGGTTTATGGTTGAGGTCACTGTGGGCTAAGGACTCAGTGAACAATTGTGTTAGGACAGCATTAATTTAATTCCATATTCATTATTTCAAATATGCACCGCAGTTGAATCTGAACCTATCTGTAATACACCTTGACGAAGTATCGTTCTTCATCTTTCGATAAACATCTGCTTCGTCGCCATAAAACGTGGAATGACTGAGGACTGGCCAATTTGAAGAAGACATTTCTACGAGAAAAGTGTAGAGCGTTAGAATATATTTTGGAAAATTCAAATAGAGTTTCGAAAAACGTAGTTGGTTACTAAATATTGCCATTTATCAGTTTTATGGAAATCATGTGGTTCATGACCGTCAATTTTTTAACTCTTTATTCAGTGGTTTTTTTCCGATAGCCGCTGTTGTTGTTTCATTTATTTATGAATACAATCATTCTGCACACATCACTAAAGGTTTGGCATCACCTCGGATCCGAGAATTCCGGAACCGGTACTGAAAATTGGAATAGAGATCAACATAAACATCATCTCGGCCTTTTTTATTGCACAAGAAACATACACATCGCATGTTGTACCTCCATACAGCGAGATCTTCAGTGGTGGTCCACATTTCTGTACACACCGGTACCTCTAATACGCAGTAGCACGTCTTCTTGCATTGATGCTTCCCCGTAATCGACGTGGCATACTATCCACAAGTTCATCAAGACACTGTTGGTCCATATTGTTCCACTCTTCAACGGCGACTCGGGGTAGATCCCTCAGAGTGGTTTGTGGGTCACGTCTTCCATAAACAGCCCTTTTCAATGTAACCCAGGCATGTTCGATAGGGTTCGTGTCTGGAGAACATGCTGGCCACTCTAGTCGAGCGATGTCGTTATCGAAGGAAGTCGTTCACAAAATGTGCACGATGGGGGCGAGAATTGTCGTCCAGGAAGACGAATGCCTCGCCAATAAGCTACCGATATAGTTGCAGTATCGGTCGGATGATGGCATTCACTTGTCATACAGCCGTTAAGACGCCTTCCATGACCACCAGCGACGTACGTCGGCCCCATATAATGCCAGCCCAAAACAGCAGGGAACCTCCACCTTGCTGCTCTCACTGGACTGTGTGTTTAAGGCGTTCAGCCTGACCGGGTTGCCTCCAAACAAGTCTCCGACTATTGTCTGGTTGAAGGCATATGCAACACACATCGGTGAAGAGAACGTGATGCCAGCCCTGAGCGGTCCATTCGGCATGTTGTTGGGCCCATCTCTACCGCGCTGGATTGCATCGTGGTTGCGAAGATGTACCTCGCCATCGACGTCGTGAGTAAAGTTTCGCACCGTGCAGCCTATTGCACATATTTTGAGTCGTAAGGTGACGTTCTGTGGCTGCACGAAAAGCATTATTCAACATGGTGGCGTTGCTGTCAGGGTTCCTCCGAGCCATAATCCGTGGGTAGCCGTCACCCACTGCAGTAGTAGCCCTTGGGCGGGATGAGTGAGGAATGTCATCGACAGTTCCTGTCCCTCTGTATATCCTCCATGTCCGAACAATATTGCTCTGATTCACTCCGAGACCCCTTGGCACTTCCCTTGTTGAGAGCCCTTCCTGGCTCAAAGTAAAAATGCGGACGCGATCGACCCACGGTATTGGCCGTCTAGGCATGGTTGAACTACAGACAACACGAGCCGTGTACCTCCTTCCTGGTGGAATGACTGGAACTAGTCGGCCGTCGGACCCCTCCGTCTAATAGGCGCTGCTCATGGATGATTGTTACATCTTTGGACGGGTTTAGTGACATTTGTGAACAGTCAAATGGACTGTGTCTGTGATACAATTTCCACAGTAACGTCTATCTTCAGGAGTTCTGGGAACTGGGGTGATGCAAAACATATTTTGGTGTGTGTATAAATACGCTTCAGTTTGGGGATGACCTCAGCCTTCAGTTGATAACCTGCATCTACATCTTCGTAGATACTTCGCAAGCCGCAATTCTGTGCGTTGCTGTGAGTATCCTGTACCACTACTAATTTGCGTTCCTGTTCCACTCGTAAATGGAGCGACTGAAGCGACTGTCTATATGCCTACGTATAAGTCCTTTTTCGAATCTGAACTTGGTAGTTCTTCCGCGCAATATATGTTGGCGATTGTGGAATCGTTACGCAGTTAGCTTCTAACGGCGGTTCTCTAAATTTTCTCGATAGCGTTTCTCGAGAAAAACGACGCCTTCCCTCCAGAAATTCACATTTGAGTTCCCGAAGCTTCTACGTGACACTTACGTGTTGCTCGAACCTACCGGTAACAAATCTAGGAGCCCGCCTCTGAACTGCTTTGACGTCCTTCAGTCCTACCTCATACGGATCCCAAACACTCCAGCATTCCTCAAGAATAGGTCGCACGCGCCTCCTATATGCAGTCTCCTTTACTGGCGAACCACTCTTTCTTAAAATTCTCCCAATAAACTGAAGTCAGCCAGACCCATTCCCTACGACAGTTCTCACATGCTCGTTCCATTTCGTATCGCTTTTCAACGTTACGCCCAAATATGAGGGCAGTTCAATAAGTAATGCAACACATTTTTTTCTCGGCCAATTTTGGTTGAAAAAACCGGAAATTTCTTGTGGAATATTTTCAAACATTCCCGCTTCGTCTCGTATAGTTTCATTGACTTCCGACAGGTGGCAGCGCTGTACGGAGCTGTTAAAATGGCGTCTGTAACGGATGTGCGTTGCAAACAACGGGCAGTGATCGAGTTTCTTTTGGCGGAAAACCAGGGCATCTCAGATATTCATAGGCGCTTGCAGAATGTCTACGGTGATCTGGCAGTGGACAAAAGCACGGTGAGTCGTTGGGCAAAGCGTGTGTCATCATCGCCGCAAGGTCAAGCAAGACTGTCTGATCTCCCGCGTGCGGGCCGGCCGTGCACAGCTGTGAAAAATGGTTCAAATGGCTCTGAGCACTATGGGACTCAACTGCTGAGGACATTAGTCCCCTAGAACTTAGAACTAGTTAAACCTAACTAACCTAAGGACACCACAAACATCCATGCCCGAGGCAGGATTCGAACCTGCGACCGTAGCGGTCTTGCGGTTCCAGACTGCAGCGCCTTTAACCGCACGGCCACTTCGGCCGGCCCGTGCACAGCTGTGACTCCTGCAATGGTGGAGCGTGCGAACACACTCGTTCGAGATGATCGACGGATCACCATCAAACAACGCAGTGCTCAACTTGACATCTCTGTTGGTAGTGCTGTCACAATTGTTCACCAGTTGGGATATTCAAAGGTTTGTTCCCGCTGGGTCCCTCGTTGTCTAACCGAACACCATAAAGAGCAAAGGAGAACCATCTGTGCGGAATTGCTTGCTCGTCATGTGGCTGAGGGTGACAATTTCTTGTCAAAGATTGTTACAGGCGATGAAGCATGGGTTCATCACTTCGAACCTGAAACAAAACGGCAATCAATGGAGTGGCGCCACACCCACTCCCCTACCAAGAAAAAGTTTAAAGCCATACCCTCAGCCGGTAAAGTCATGGTTACAGTCTTCTGGGAAGCTGAAGGGGTTATTCTGTTCGATGTCCTTCCCCATGGTCAAACGATCAACTCTGAAGTGTATTGTGCTACTCTTCATAAATTGAAGAAACGACTTCAGCGTGTTCGTAGGCACAAAAATCAGAACGAACTTCTCATTCTTCATGACAACGCAAGACCTTACACAAGTCTTCGCACCCGAGAGGAGCTCACAAAACTTCAGTGGACTGTTCTTCCTCATGCACCCTACAGCCCCGATCTCGCACCGTCGGATTTCCATATGTTTGGCCCAATGAAGGACACAATCCGTGGGACGCACTACGCGGATGATGAAGAAGTTATTGATGCAGTACGACGTTGGCTCCGACATCGATCAGTGGAATGGTACCGTGCAGGCATACAGGCCCTCATTTCAAGGTGGCGTAAGGCCGTAGCATTGAATGGAGATTACGTTGAAAAATAGTGTTGTGTAGCTAAAAGATTGGGGAATAACCTGGTGTATTTCAATGCTGAATAAAACAACCCCTGTTTCATAAAAAAAAAGTGTTGCATTACTTATTGAACTGCCCTCGTACTTAAACGACTATACTGCACCAAACAGAACACTAGTAATGCTGTAAAGGAACATTGCAGGTTTGTTTTTCCTACTCATCCGCATTAGCTTACATATTTCTACATTTAGAGGTAGCTGCCGTTCATCACACCAACTGCAAATTTTGTCTAAGTCGTCTTGCATCTCTTTACAGTCAACAACTTCGGCACCTTACCGTACACCACAGTATCTTTAGCACACACACCCTCATATTGTTACCCATCCTGTGCGCCAAATCATTTATGTATACAGAGAACAACGGCGGTCCTCTCACACTTCCTGTGGCACTCCTGACAATACCTTTATCTCTGATGAACATTCGCATCATTTAGTACTTTCAGAAGCTCGGATTTAGCTAATGATTTCCACAGCTACAGGAACCCAGCTTGTGATACCTCTCATGCAAAATACTAATGCAGTGCTATCAGCCGAAATGATCGACCTGGCCCAGAATGTGCGGACTTTCTTTTTAAACCTCTGTCTACCTGCAAAATTCTCATTCGGAAATTTCGGGAACGTTATTAAGATGATTTAAGAGAAAACTAACTTCCTTTACTCATGACAAAGAAATCTTCTTAACAGTACTAAATAGTGGTTTGTGAATCTATTAATGGCCGCAGTTTGCCGCATATCTATAGTTCGGTGGAAAAAAGCTGAGTGAAAAAATAAATAAATCCCTCAGAAGGAAAGGATGAACGAAATGGATCACTCATGTCGGGAGGTAATGAGATTTCATTTCAGTGGTAGTAAAATCAATTGAAATGAACATGGACTTGGCAGTACGAGTACACACTGCTTGTGTCAGTATCATGTTGCACTACCTGGGACCTGATGTGATACAGTGTAGCTCAGGCATATACAGTCGTGGAAGCCATGGCACTATGACATCCGGCAGTCCTTATGCACTGCTGGGATACGAAAATAATTGTACGGCGTAACTATGGAGCCCAATAAGTCAACTGTCTTCTCTACAGAAGATTACTAATATTGGTGTTCCACAGAGTTAGACCTTCCGGTTGGCGACTAAGTGTAAGCCCACTGCGTCAGATGTAAGTTTTGCAACTGAGCAATATTTTTCTACGCTACTGAAATGAACATTACATTTAAACCAATTCAGTGGAAAAGTGCACTTGGTCCACCGAAAATGTAAAATTTGGGTACACTACAACGAAAACTGTTGCTCTTATATAGTATTTTCTTCCTTATGTTGCCTGAAATAGGAGACGTCGACCATGCCATCTGGAACGAATGACTGTGAAGTTTAACGGAAGATTTCAACATCCTCTGGCTCTGGAATCGGCATTTACTGCCAGCTTCAGCATATTACAAGTCTAGTTACTAAGCGCAAGTAAATGTAAATGCGACGCTATTTCTGCTATCAAATAACGTCTTCATCACTTAATTTATTTTTACTGTAATCAACGAATAACCGGAGATGTCCGATATTAGCTTGAGAAGCTTTTCTTCAGGCACTGAAAGAACTAAATAACTGATGAAAAGTATTCGCATTTGCGAATATGGACAACCGTCAGCTGTGTAAGGGAATGACCACACTGAAAATTTTTTGTCAGACCGGGAATCGAAAGCGGATTTCCTGCTTGTTGCTAACGGTCGCCTTATCATTTTTTCTGATTTTTTTCTATTTTTTTCCGAGCAGAAAATAAAAATTAATGTCTTCTGCATCAAATGAAAACGATCCATCCTCTTCTGCATTTCTTTCTTTCTTTTTTTTTTTTTTTACACAGAAACTGACGTGTTGTATCAGATTGGAGGCTAAGTGCGTGGAGGGACTGATAGAACATAATATATAGCTACTGTCTCAGACAAAATAAAAGGGAGTGAAGTCTGTGGGTTACGAAGCTGTGAAATAAAATCGAATCTTGGAATCCGCACCACTGCATTACGTGCTGGACTGAAAACATAAAACAGCGGGGGATACTTCGTTTATTAAGACGCAGCGCAAAGGGTCACCACGAAACTTTCCCATAACTTAATTATCCAGGTATTCAAATGTTCAAATGTGTGTGAGATATTATGGGATTTAACTGCTAAGGTCATCAGTCCCTAAGCTTACACACTACTTAACCTAAATTATCCTAAGGACAAACACACATACCCATGCCCGAGGGAGGACTCGAACCTCCGCCGGGACCAGCCGCCATCTAGGTATTACTTCTCGTACTTGCCAAGGTAAATCCATCTTTAGGCTATCCGTGCGCGACTTACGGCCAGACCCAAACTTCCATACGTCGTCAACGAGGTGTGGACAACATGCACTTGTAAAGTCATTATCTATGTTCCCGTAGAGAGGAAACATTTTAACTGAATGTCGCTTGCCCAGTATCGGCTGATAAGTATGATATTGCAGTTCCTGTGATGCTCAGAAGTACGATGTAAAGTTTCTTCGGACATGCATGCATGTCCGAAAGAACACACCACCGTACATCTGAGCAACACAGGAACACTGAAATTTCTTAACTAAATTATTAGATGTTTGTAAAAATGACCGACAAGCATTAAACGCTTCCTTCAAGTACACATGTAGCAGCAGCGGAATGAAGAAAGTAATAGCAGTAACGAAAATAATAAACAAATCTTCTAACTTCATATTCTGCGGCGGTATTTCTCGAACTCAGAAATTTATTGAAGTAGAGAATATTTCAGAATGGCTTTGAAGCAGGGCTATGACATCTAGAAGCCTCTCCACATTCCACTGGCATGAGACTAGCATAATTTCCATTTCACAAGCTTGCTGATAATTATTCAGTTAACAGAAAGCCAGATTTTCTTCGCCGTGTCTAATACGTAAGCTAAGTGCGTCTTCCGTTGCAACACAATTACGAGGTTCCCAACTGTTCGATACAGCGTCAGTGACATTGTTGCAGATGTATCGGTGCAATGAAGGCTTGATACGCTTTAATTTACTAACAACGGTCGAACTTCCTCCAGTCAATAACAGCTACAATATTCACGTAGTGTCGTCATTCCTGAAACTGTGTTTAGAACCGTCACATGCTTACCGCGCACATTCGTCGCAGCTTCGGACGCCGGACTGGAGCGAGGAAATTTCCGTCGCTGCTAGCGGGACGTTGGGAGGGGTTGGACGGAAGGTGGATGGTTTTCTGAAACGTCAGCAGCAACCCGAGCGTCTAAGCAGGATGTTCCACCACACACAAGCTACAACAGATGCGAAACTTTGTCACCGCTTTCTTCTGAACACGTCCTGTTGAGTGATTTGCACAGGGCAAAAATTTGGAAAGCGTTATATTTTATGTAAAAACGTCTAAACCCAATTTCTCACTTCCATTCACCATAGTGCTTATATCATTCACGTTTTTCGACGCGTTTGGATCCTACCTAAATTATAAGAAATTATTGGCTGATATTATTATATATGTGCTTCTTTTTTTCCCACCACGATAGTTTCTGAAATATGGATTGCGAGTGTTAGACACACTAAACACTTAGGGATTACAATTACAAATAACCGAAATTGGAACGATCACATACATAATATTGTGGGTAGAGCAAACCAAAGACTGCGATTCATTGGCAGAACACTTAGAAGGCGCAACAGGTCTACCAAAGAGACTGCTTACACTACGCTTGTCCGCCATATTTTGGAGAACTGCTGCGCGGTGTGGGATCCGCATCAGGTGGGACTGACGGATGACACCGAAAAAGTACAAAGAAGGGTAGCTCGTTCTGTATTGTCGCGAAATACGGGAGATAGTGTCACAGACATGATACGTGAATTGGAGTGGCAATCATTAAAACAAAGGCGATTTTCGTTGCGACAGGATCTTCTCATGAAATTTCAATCACCAGTTTTCTCCTCCGATTGCGAAAACATTCTGTTGGCACCCACCTACATAGGGAGAAATGATCATCACAATAAAATAAGAGAAATGAGGGGTCGGACAGAAATATTTAAGTGCTCGTTTTTCCCGCGTGCCGTTCGAGAGTGGAACGGTATAGAAACATCATGAAGGCGGTTCATTGAACCCTCTGCCAGGCACTTTACTGTGAGTAGCAGAGTAATCACGTAGATATAGGTGTAGGACTAAATTCATTATATCTGTCATCGCACCATATGTGCTGTATTTTTCGCACTCAGATCCATTCAGTATGAAACGTTTTGCAAAAGGAAACTGAAATTTACTGAAGCGTCAGTTTCTGTCAGTTCTTTTTCGTTTGTTCGATGTATTTTTCTTCGTTGTTATTTTTCAAATTGCCTGTTTTTTCCAGGTGTTGGAAAGCTTCGTCAGGTGATGTGGCGTTTAACTCAGCGGGAGTTGTTACTGACGGCATGGGCTTCTGTGTTCTTGGCAGCTGAAGGGCCGGTTTCAGCAATGAAACCACAACCAGCAGCATTTGGGTCAAGTCTATTCCTTATGTACGAAGCCATCGGTAAGAAAATAAAAATAAATAAAAAAACATATCAAACGTCGCATCTATGTTATCGATTTAAAATAAATGTAAGACACAATTTGCTTACGTAAATATTGCTTTGGATATGATCTACACTTCGATTACGACGGACTTACTACATACCAAAAGTTACCCACAAAGTGGTAGTGATGCAGGTAGGCCACTTGGGCCATTGTGCCGCTATTTCTGTGGGTCATTGCACCCTATCACCATAATTTACTTATTTTATTTCGTTTACGAATACTTTTTAAATATTTGCCGCTGTATGCAGTGTGAAAATAATCCTTCGTCTATGGAGCGTTGACTTCTAGTACACAACAAAGTATACTGAGCAAGCACAATTTCCTTTCATTAACAATAAAACATAAAATGCTTCTTATTTCTCGCTCGACAGTCTAACAGCAATGTCGTATTTGTGGAAAAATCGGCGCTGTTGTTGCTACCACCCTCCTTGGTCGGTGGCGTAAGCTAACGTGTCCCTATGACCAACGTACTCTAGTCTAACCCCGTAAGTGCCCTATCCCTACGAATTGCTACACACAGGAATTTGTGTCAAATGGTTCAAATGGCTATGAGCGCTATGGTACTTAACATCTGAGGTCATCAGCCCCCTAGAACTTAGAACTACTTAAACCTAACTAACCTAATGACATCACACACATCCATGCCCGAGGCAGGATTCGAACCTGCGACCGTAGCGGTCGCGCGGTTCCAGACTGAAGCGCCTACAACCGCTCGGCCACAATGGCCGGCGGAATTTGTGTCAGTTTACTGATTCAGTCAGCGACTCTCTGACATTCTAATCATAGGATACAACATTTTTTTCATTTTGTGAACAGCACCATTTTATATATCTGATAATTTAAGGCGAGTTTCCAGTGTTTGCACCACTTTGAAATCTTCTTAAGATCTGAATATTTGTGCAGCTGTCTCAGACTGTACTTGATTATAAATAACTGCATCAACAGTGAAAAGTCTGAAGTTACTATTCATACTGTATGCACGGTGCAAGAGGTATGCGATGTATGCGCTGCCTGCAACAGGCAAGACTTAGGAGAGTCTCTGACCAGAGAGCAGTATGTAGTTAGTTGTTGCTTGTCGCTAGTCGGCATTAGTCTTCAGTAGTCTTCAGCAGTCTGCGTGAGTCGGCTGTAGTCGACAGTAGTCGGCGCGTGTCTGCGCTTGTGTGCAGTCTGCTGTGGTCGGGACTCGGGAGGATGAGTATTATTGTAGAAGGTAAAGAAGCAGCCTTGCGCATATCTAACAATGTATGTCAACTGTCATTCAATTTCTTTTAAAAAATGCCCCAATAATAATTTTTATAATATAAAGTAATTTTTTTTAAAAAAAAGCATTCATTTCAATTTAAAGATTTTATTCAATGGATTATCTTTCTAATTTTTTCTTTAAGAAATACTTTATATTATAAAAATTATTATTGGGGCATTTTTTAAAAGAAATTGAATGACAGTTGACATACATTGTTAGATATGCGCAAGGCTGCTTCTTTACCTTCTACAATAATACTCATCCTCGCGAGTCCCGACCACAGCAGACTGCACACAAGCGCAGACACGCGCCGACTACTGTCGACTACAGCCGACTCACGCAGACTACTGAAGACTACTGAAGACTAATGCCGACTAGCGACAAGCAACAACTAACTACATACTGCTCTCTGGTCAGAGACTCTCCTAAGTCTTGCCTGTTGCAGGCAGCGCATACATCGCATACCTCTTACAACGGTAATTAATATATAACATGCCAGCCGCTGTGGTCCAGCGGTTCTAGACGCTTGAGTCCGGAACCACGCGGCTGATACGGTCGCAGGTACGAATCCTGCCTCGGTCATGAATGTGTGTGATGTTTTTAGGTTAGTTAGATTTAAGTAGTTCTAAGTCTAGGTGGTTGATTACCTCAGATATTAAGTTCCATAGTGCTTAGAGCCATTTGAACCATTTTAGCTGCGCGGGATTACCCGAGCGGTCTAAGGCGTTGCAGCCTTGGACTGTGCGGCTGATCCCGGCGGAGGATCGAGTCCTCCTTCAGGCATGGGTGTGTCTGTTTGTCCTTAGGATAATTTAGGTTAAGTAGTGTGTAAGCTTAGGGACTGATGACCTTAGCAGTTAAGTCCCATCAGGTTTCACACACAATTGGACATTTTTGGAACCATTTTATATAACATGAGCAGCAACGGTGCAAACACACGTACCTAGGGCCCATCTGAAGTCTTTACACCTGTATCGATGACTGTCCACTCAAAACAACATACTGGTCCTCCATACAAACCCAAACACAAATCTCGCTTGAACCTCATATGTTCACCCTTCTGATCATGTGCGCTTTGAGACTCAAATGTGTATAAAAGAGAAATCACGCTATGTATACCAATGTAGCAGGGAATTATTGATTATTTACAGGTTTTTGCGCCACATTGTACGTCGTTCAGTGTCTTAATACCGAAGAGTCCTCGTCGCGATACGTTTACAGATTCAAAAGTTGCGGCTACCACAGCGTTGATCAAGTTATGGCGCCTTTATTTAAATCACTAGCTTTGTAGATATTTTCCATTGTTTATGAAATGCTGGTACAGATATTGTATTGGACACAGTGTACAGAACACGACATCCGACATAGCTCTGTTCCTAATAAAATATTAGCAGTTACACCCCCTCTGCTAAACATGAAATTATCACATCGTAGTATGTATGTTTCACCAACAAAATTGCCCTGTCGGTGTAGCGGACAGTGTAGCTAAGAGTGTAATTATACAATGACTGTTAAGACAATCTGCTAATTTCAGTACTGTTCGCGTCCCTCACTTTCCAGATTGTTGGTGCCCGTAATTATGGAAGCGCTGTTAAAATCATCGGCAATTTCATGCCACACGCGCCGGCCGACCGCACCCTATGAAGGGATTAGCGGCCGCACAGAACTGTAAAATCAGATAGCTTGCCTTACAGGCCGCCCTCGCTTAACGAAGACCTTTTTTCGAATAAAATTTAATGGCACAGCGGTCCTCGCAAAATTCGGCCGCGCAGTTGGAGCAGCAGCAGCCAGGGCGTCGACGCTTTGCCCCGCTCGCGCAGTTTGCAGCGCGCATTTGCGGCCAAACGATGCCATTTGTGCCACAGGGGCGCAGTTCGCGCAACGCTTTTCAATAGCGCCGGATAAATTCTGTTTTTAATTGGCAAATGTTGCTTGTTTAATTTGCATATTTAGTGAGGAGATGCGTGTTTCGCCACATAGGGACTTGTAGATAATTGGCAACAACAGTTTGAGAACAACAGGGAATTGTACGTATTGACAGCTGGCAATTTGAAATGTAGAGACGGCGGCAAGAGAAACGCACAAAAATAAGGAAATGGGGACGCCCGCGGAAATTAGCATCATTTAACGAATAAATATCCACGGCACAGTACAGGTAAATTACTTTACAGGCTAATGAGCAGTATGGCGGCGTTTGATCTTGCGCAGTGCAGTTACGATTGCTGTTTGTTTAACACTGCATGCCGTCCGTAATCATATATTGTTTCCTGATTACTAATTGATTGGTAGAAACGGAACGCTGACGGGAAACATTATGTATTTGTCGTTGCCCCCGTAACTCAGGAAACATAACAAACAAGCTATTTTGCCGAAAACTGACATTTTAATACCGTGGCCGAGTTCAAAATAGAATTAAATTCTTGCAAAGACGCCGGCCGCGGTGGTCTCGCGGTTCTAGGCGCGCAGTCCGGAACCGTGCGACTGCTACGGTCGCAGGTTCGAATCCTGCTTCGGGCATGGATGTGTGTGATGTCCTTAGGTTAGTTAGGTTTACGTAGTTCTAAGTTCTAGGGGACTGATAACCACAGCAGTTGAGTCCCATGGTGCTCAGAGCCATTTGAACCATTTAGCCATCTTGCAAAGACGATAACAGCAACTAGCTGTGGAAATGTTCATCTTCAGGCGGCTGTTAACTTCTAGGCCAGCCGGTGTGGCCGAGCGGTTCTAGGCGCTTCAGTCTGGAGCCGCGCGACCGCTACGGTCGCAGGTTCGAATCCTGCCTCGGGCAGGGATGTGCGTGATGTCCTTATGTTAGTTAGGTTTAAGTAGTTGTAAGTTCTAGGGGACTGATGACCGGAGATGTTGAGTCCCATAGCGCTCGGAGCCATTTCATTTTTTTGTTAACTTCTATATTTGGTTCAAATGGCTCTGAGCACTACGGGACAACTCTCTGAGGTCATCAGTCCCCTAGAACTTAGAACTACTTAAAGCTAACTAACCTAAGGACATCACACACATCCATGCCCGAAGCAGTATTCGAACCTGCGACCGTAGTGGTCGCGCGGTTCCAGACTGCAGTGCTTAGAACCGCTCCGCCACTCTATATTAGAGTTGTTGTTGTTTATAGTAACTGTCGGCTATTTTTCCCGGTTGTGGCGAATACTCCTTGCTGTGGTAGTGCCCTACAGCAATATACGATGTGAGAAGTGGCCTGTTTCTTTGCAACTGTACGTTAGAACGGATTACTTAATATAAAAAGGGATTAAAATATAAGTGTTATAGTATTAGGATACTTACACGAAATTCCCGCTTCATTCTCTTGCACTGTTGACTGCTTCTGAAGAAATAGCGAGAAATATATAAAACATAAGAAATGTATATCAAAAAACTATTTTATATACTTTTACTATTTCGTAAATGGAAATAGTACACAACATAACATAATCACGGCGGAACGTCGTCATGAGTTACCTAAAACTATAGCAGTTCTACCTTAGAGATTTATGTAGATTGTTGAATTCGTTAATGGGTACAATTATTCTCAAATAGGCCAGTTCTCTCATCAGTTTTTGCTGCAGTGCATCCCCACCCGATGAACGTCAGCCGCAATGGGGAAAAAATAGCAAACAACTAATACGAACAAGACAGCTGTAATGTAAATGTGAACTGCTGTCTGAAGGTCACTTTGCCGGTTGAAACCCGGTAATTGAGCTATATGTTTAAATGAACAGCATTATTAACAGAAGCTGGTTGCTGTCTCCTTCTTTGCAATGTTCAACGTCACAAATAAGCGGTGAACTGGCATAATGCCCAGTACGGTGATGTTGATTCGGGTTTCGATTGATTTATCTAAAAAAATGCTCTAGGACTACAAAAAAAAAAAAAAGACGCACAACGAAGGAATTATCCTAATGGGACGGAAATCGGTATATGTGATGCATATGCACAACGAACCAAATGTTTACGGTTTCGAAAACATTGGCTGATTTATTCAAGAGAAAGATCCTCCTAAATTCAGCAAGTCAATAACGCATTGGTCCACCTCTCGCTCTTATGCATGCAGTTATTCGGCTTGTCATTGAATGAGTTTTTAGACGTCCTTCTGAGAGATATGGGGCCAAATTTCGTCCAATCGTCAAAATTCTGAGACGATTGGACAGTCCTACTTGTACATGGTGGCAGCCAGTCAAGGAATATTTTAAGGAATTAGTTCCAAAAATTTATTTCAAATGCTCAGTCAAATCTTTACAAGTGTTCTCCCAGAGTAACTTACGAAGTGCCTATGTGACGCAAGCCGCTTGTCTTTGACAACCGAGGCAGTTCTGTCCAGTTAAAGCTGCTGACAAGAGACGCCTTGAGCCCTCTGCTGAAACTGCTAGCGAATTCACGTCACTGGTTTTAACCAATAGCGTGTACGGGATTCCGATCACGTGCGTGGACCCTGGAATGTTCTGCGGAGCAGAACACACTTGCTTCTCGCTCTTGTAATCCAGACCTCGAGCAGAACAGACATCTTTCTGGAAGGCAGAGCCTCTGACACTGCTTTTCACGCCCGGCCACCATCGTAAGTTAACATGAACCGCTTCCACTTCCATTGCCCATTTCAATTAATTGTTCTACCTACTAGACTGGCCTAAACCTGGTAACTCCCGACCCTAGGCGCGCCCTATCTACTCCGTATGTCGAAATATCTCCTGTTCATTGTACCTAATTTCCTGTTTTGTCATTTAACGGCAGCCCTGGATGCTCACTCTCTACTCCTGACCGCTCGTCCTCCTGCACCCTGTCGTCATGAGGCACATGTAACAAGCGCCTCCCACCCGCCTCCCACCTTTTCCAAACCCTGTATACATTTGGAATTGGTGACCGGAAGTGGGATCATATACATTTACCATTGGTGCCCGTATACTTTACATTTGGTGTCAGATGTGGTATAAACTTTACATCATAATGCTCAAAACGTTCTGAACTGGGGAGAGACCTGGTGATCTTTCGGGCCTACGTAGAGTTTGGCAAGCACGAAGACAAACAGTAGAAACACTCGCCGTCTGCGAGCGGGCATTATCTGTCTGAAATGTTAGTCCAGGACAGCTTGCCATGAAGGGCTACAAAACGAGGGGTAGAGTTTAGTCGACGTACCGCTGTTCTGTAAAGGTGTCACGGATGACAACCATGAGTGTCCTGATACGAAAAGATGTGGTTCCCCTGACCATAACTTCTGGTTGTCGGACCATACGGCGAGAGACAGTCAGGTTGGTATCTCGCTCCTGTCCAGGGCGTCCCCAGACACGTCTTCACTGGCCACTGGGGCTCACTTCGAAGTTGATTCGTCACTGAAGACAACTCTACTCTAGTCAATGAGATTCCAGGCCGAAGACGTATCTGGAGACGCCCCGGCCAGAGATGGAATACCAACATGAATGTCTTCCGCCATACGGACCCACAACCAGGAGTGAAGATCTGGGGAGCCATTCTTTTTCACATTAGGACCCCTCTGGTTGTCGTCGGTGACACCCTTACAGCAGCACAGCAGTACGTAGACGATATTCTACGCCCTGTTTTTTGCCGTCAACGCAAGCCGTCCTGGACTTCCATTTCAGCAGGATAATGCCCGCTCGCACACAGGGATAGTTGCTACAGCTTCTCTTCGTGCTTGCCAAACCATGGCCTGCAAAGTCGCCCAATCTCTCCGCAGATGATAACGTTTGAAGCGTTATGGGCAGAGCCCTCCAATCATTTCGGGATTTTGACGAGATAAGACTTCATCTGCACAGAATTTGGCGCGATATCCCTCAAGAGGACAAGCAGCACCTCTATCAATCAATGCCGAGCCGAATAACTGCTTGCATAAGGGCCAGAGATGAACCAACGCGTTACTGGCTGTTCAATGTGTGACCATCTTTCTCTTAAACAAATCGTTCAATTATTCTGAAAATGTAATTATTTGTTTAGCGGTACATGTACATCACTTGTACCGATATTCACCCCATTCAGATAATTCATTTGACGGCCGTCGTTCTTTCCTTTGTATACGACTGATGCTGGAAGAATTTATTAAGGTTGATGATAAGGTTCCTCAAAAATTTGGAAATTTGTGGTAAGGGCTATGGGACCAAACTGCTGAGGTCATCGGTCCCTAGGCTGACGCCCTACTCAATCCAACTTACGCTAAGGACAACACGCACACACACCCATGCCCGAGTGACGACCCGAACCTCCGAAGGGGGAGGCGAGAGGGTAGCCGCTCGGACCGTGACAAGACACCTCAGACACGGCTACCCCGCGCTGCAAGGTTCCTCAGTTCCTTGTAGGGCGTACCATGCTTCTTCACACGAACTCTTACTAAATATAACGTTTTATCTACGGAATATCACACAGATACGCGTACGTCTTTTAACAGAAGGAAAGTCGGGACTTTATTAATAGAAACATGGTCGGAAGATAAAGTATCACATTGCGCGCCTCAAGGATGCGTAGTAGGACCATTTCTAATTACGATGTGCACCGAGTGGCGAAAAGTTACGAGGTCTGTTGTAGGCAGCTTAAGCCTACATGAGGTACTTCACCTCAGTATAAAACTTCCTGGCAGATTAAAACTGTGTGCCCGACCGAGACTCGAACTCGGGACCTTTGCCTTTCGCGGGCAAGTGCTCTACTTGCCCGCGAAAGGCAAAGGTCCCGAGTTCGAGTCTCGGTCGGGCACACAGTTTTAATCTGCCAGGAAGTTTCATATCAGCGCACACTCCGCTGCAAAGTGAAAATCTCATTCTTCACCTCAGTATAGTTCTGACGGAAATCAGTTCCTGGTGCTCCACATTCATATCTGTGCCGATGAGACTCGCAGTAGACCATGAATCACCTCATTTAGTTCCGAAGGGTGTACGTAACGTTCTTTCATCAAACACTTAGGTGCGGCTCTCACCGTGGTGCTACGATCAGTGATACGACACACTGTATTAAATGTTTCACTACACTGCGGTTGCCCAAACGTTATTCGTGTTGCCACGCCTGCAATACAAGAAGTAACAAAACTCAGCAGCCGGCAACAGCCTCACATGTGGCACACCATTGCCAGCCTTGTCGTGGACAACTTCCAAATACGCCACGTATTTACTCCAGACTGGAAGAAGGTACGTCTGTCCTTCCAGCATTAAAACAATTTCGATCTGTTAGCTACGTTTGGAATGCAGCCGTGTACGACGTGAAACGCACCAAATGTAAACTGGCCATGGACTACAATTTCTTTACCGCTAACTTTTCACAATATGCACATGTTTTACTTAATTTTGAACTATCACAATAGCTATGGGCAATAGAGAAATGAAAACCAGTTAATTATGAAAGCTGTGCTGTCAGGGTATAAGATACAAAAAATCGCTGTTTTTATCAAACTGTTCCCACAAAATAGAAAAAGATAGCCTGCATATCAGATAACATGCACGGATTGATAAACAGCGGTTTTTCATTGTTTCTCAAAAGGCTGAAGTCTTACTGAGAAACTAACTACAAAATGGGTGTAGCATTACATCAACTACATAAAAAAATTTTGAGGAACCTAATAGTTTCAAATTTTCTTGCCTGCATATGGTATGATACAGCTGCGTGAAGCAACCAGCCATCCCTGTTGCACCGAGCGATCTGACAGAGAATCGAGTGGTTGTTGTATTACTGTCATCCCAGTACTCTTTCAATGTGCTCATTCAGTACTGGTTGCTTCTACACTGTACAGTGAGTCGGACTGTGTCGTATCACCCCAGTCATAACTGCGCCTAAGGTTGCATGTTCTGCATCTTAAGGGTGCGATGCTAAAGATCTACCCTAAGCACTGAAATCTTGTGTAATCTCCAGTATGGTGGGAAACATACCTCTTGCACAGATTATTATGCCACAATCAAAGTCGGTTGACTCGTGATGTGTAGCCATTTTCAATACTGGTCTATCTGCAACGGACTCCTGAGATATCCTATTTTCAGGCCGCAATGCCGCGACTATTTACAACATTATTCGGATGTCATACACGGCCCATCTTCAAACGAGACGACTTTTCCTGTGACTTTATGCCAGTCAGGTTTTAGTAACGCAGTGATAGAAAATGTCGGTGACTCCATGACTTACTCACACACAACAGAAGGAAATATTGTAGTTACCAACAACACCCATATGCTTTAACCAACGAAAGCACCAAACTAAACTACTCTACGAAATTCAACATACGCAAGACAAGCGCAGCGACAAGAACTATAGTTATTCTCATGACATTACCTTCGCTGCATTCAGCCACACTCTATTACCACCTTTCAACTTAGCCACGACGTCGGCGTTCGCTACAGATCACAGAACAGTATGTCACCTCAACTAACATTTCGTATTCACATTCGTTGCCTTTGCAAACTGCCACTTCCCAACGCAGTCTTCCAACGTGTCAGTCACTAAGGCGCTAAGGTTTCATAATTCGAGCCTCATTAAGCTCCATATAGTTGGAGAAGCGACTAACGTTTAGCAGAAGACTTCCTCTCCATACCTTTCGTAACATCAACCTGGTAACAGCTACAAAGTTCATATCTTAGTGACTTGCAGCAATCCCGCCAAATTTCAAACGGAACTGGGGAGTTTAGTTTTGATTTTGTGATAGCATACACTAGTCTTTGACTTGAAAGGGTTGTGAAGCTTTGGGAGCCTTTTTCTGCCGAATCTGGAAGTAACAAGGTAAGGGTAAAATCCTGTGAAGTGGAAACCGCTAGAGAGGAGAGAGCGGGACTGCTAACGATCCAAGGGCACTTCTTTTATGGCGGCATTCGGGGGTAGGCTAGTCCGCCCAAGAGTACGCCAGTCCGAGGTCACGGGGTGATATATCCCTTCACATACATTTCTAAGTGGCATTTAACTGCTTATAATATTGAGAAAGTGTTACGATCATCGATTTCATACAAATTTCGTTTTGACTAGTGGAGAGGGGTTCGGGCTGGTGATTGTACAGAGGTGAGGCTCAGTTTAATGGTTATTTTATTCCGCCTCCAAGCCTTTCAGCGTTCAGTCTGGAGCATAGCACCCTTATAAAATTCCTCCATGATCCCCTATTCAGTGCTATCATTGGTGCCTCTTCTGATGTTAAACCTATTACTTCAAAATCATTCTTAACCGAATCCAGGTACCTTCTCCTTGGTCTGCCCCGACTCCTCCTACCCTCTACTGCTGAACCCATGAGTCTCTTGGGTAACCATGCTTCTCCCATGCGTGTAACATGACCCCACCATCTAAGCCTGTTCGCCCTGACTGCTACATCTATAGAGTTCATTCCCAGTTTTTCTTTGATTTCCTCATTGTGGAGACCCTCCTGCCATTGTTCCCATCTACTAGTACCTGCAATCATCCTAGCTACTTTCATATCCGTAACCTCAACATTGTTGATAAGGTAACCTGAATCCACCCAGCTTTCGCTCCCATACAACAAAGTTGGTCGAAAGATTCAACGTTGCACAGATAACTTAGTCTTGGTACTGATTTCCTTCTTGCAGAAGAGAGTAGATCGTAGCTGAGCGCTCACTGCATTAGCTTTGCTACACCTCGCTTCCAGTTCTTTCACTATGTTGCCATCCTGTGAGAATATGCATCCTAAGTACTTGAAACCGTCCACCTGTTCTATCTTTGTTCCTCCTATTTGGCACTCAATCCGTTTATATTTCTTTCCCACTGACATTACTTTCGTTTAGGAGATGCTATTCTTCATACTATAGTCCTTACATTTCTGATCTAGCTTTGAAATATTACTTTGCAATCTTTAAATCGAATGTGCCATCACAACTAAGTCATCCGCGTATGCTAGACTGCTTATTTTGTGTTCACGTATCTTGATCTCACCCAGCTAGTCTATTGTTTTCAACACATGATCCATAAATAATATGAACAACAGTGGAGACAGGTTGCAGTCTTGTCACCCCTAAAACTACTCTGAATCATGAACTCAATTTACCGTCAACTCTAACTGCTGCCTGACTATCCATGTAAAGACCTTTAATTGCCTGCAAAAGTTTGCCTCCTATTCCATAATCTCGTAGAGCAGACAACTTCCTCCTAGAAACCCGGTCATATGTCTTTTCTAGATCTATCAAGCATAGATACAATTCCCTGTTCCACTCATAACACTTCTCCATTATTTGCCGTAAGCTAATGATCTGGTCCTGACAACCTCTAAGAGGCCTAAGCCCTCACGGATTTTCTCCAATTGGTCATCAACTAATACTCGCACTTTCCTTTCAACAATACCTGAGAAGATTGTACCCACAACGCTGATTAAAGAGATACCTCTGTAGTTGTTACAATCTTTTCTGTTTCCATGTTTAAAGATTGGTGTGATTACTGCTTTTGTCCAGTCTGATGGAACCTGTCCCGACTCCCAGGCCATTTCAATTATCCTGTGTAGCCATTTAAGGCCTGACATTCCACTGTATTTGATGAGTTCCGACTTAATTTCATCCACCCTAGCTGCTTTATTGCACTGCAATCTATTGAACATTTTCTCCACTTCCTCAAATTTGATCCTATTTCCATCCTCATTCCTATCCCATTCTACCTCGAAATCTGAAACATTGCTGATCGTATTTTCACCTACATTGAGCAACTCTTCAAAATATACCCTCCATCTGCCCAAGGCATCCACAGGATTCCCCAGCAGTTTTCCTGACCTGTCCAAGATACTTGTCATTTCCTTCTTACCTCCCTTTCGAAGACTGCTAATTACACTCCAGAATGGTTTTCCAGCAGATTGACTCATGGTCTCCAACCTGTTTCCAAAGTCTTCCCAAGATTTCTTCTTGGATGCTGCAATTATCTGTTTGGCTTTGTTTCTTTCTTCAACATAACTTTCTCTATCTACCTGAGTTCTAGTATGTAGCCATTTTTGATACGCCTTCTTTTTCCTTTTACAAGCTGCCTTGACTGTGTCATTCCACCAAGCTGTTTGCTTCATCCTACTTTCACACACTACTGTTCCAAGACATTCTTTAGCCACTTCTAGTACTGTGTCCCTGTACCTTATCCATTCCTTTTCCAATGACTGTAATTGACTACATTCAACTAACTGGTACCTTTCTGAGATCGCTGTTATGTACTTGTGCCTGATTTCTTTATCCTGAAGTTTCTCCACTCTTATCCTCCTACATATGGACCTGACCTCCTGCACTTTCGCCTCACAATCCCAATTTCACTTACAATAATATTAAATCTATCAGAAAGAAAAATGGTCCTATCGTAGAACAAAAAAGGGGAAATCGTCGTGGACAGAGTTTGGGATGTTAAAGAAGGGAACTAGCTTCACGGCTTACCTGGAAGCTTCAAAGACATTAAAATCAAAAATACCTTGATATAGTCTGGATTTTTTACTTGTTACTATTAGTACCCAATTTGTGTAATATATCATACATTGTATCAAGCAAAGCAACATGACACATCATGTATTGTTGTATGACACGTGCCATCATGTCATCCAACATTGCATTTGTCATGTCGTGCAATATGACACAACGCGTCATTGAAGTTTAGGAAGCGTGTATCTCCCCTCTGGGATACTTCCCTTTATAGATGCATCTCTACACTCGGATACTTGCTAGTGTAAATGCATCCCACTTTTAGAAGCACTTAAATTTGTGTTTATTTGTTCCTTCACCCCTCACCATACAAGTAAAGGCGATGGACCTAAGAGAGCTCACTGCTCTGGGGAAGCAGGGTTAACTCGTAAAACAGTGCAAATATGTCAAGATGTTCGGTCTCAAAATGTCTTTGATACTGCCAGATGAGACGGAAATCTAGTTCCTCTATTTTACATCCCTAGCCCTACTAGGGACCTATTCACCTTTTCTTGTGCTACTATGGCAGAATTTTTCATTCTGCTTCCCAGCTTTCACTCTTCCACAACTTTGACGTTAGACTTCCATAGCTTGGCAACCGATGTAGATCTTTGTTGACTCGGGCGGCTGATCCGGGGTAGGATTTTAATTGTCATTCAAACCATGCTGCTTATATCGTGGCAACAGATAAGGCATTCACAAAATAACAGGTTCATGAATTACCTGTACTTGTCTACCTTCTAACAAAAACAAAATTTGAAACGATTCGTACAAGTTTGAAACATAGAAGTGGCACACGTACAAAAAAAACAAAAAACCGAAAACGTTTATTTGCGCATAAAATCCGAATAAAGCTATATTGTTGCGAGAGAATTTTCAATTTTGTAGTAAAAATTCAGTTTTTATTTACTTAATTCACTGCCACTTCCACGCATTCAGTTCACATAAGAACGAATTATATGAGGAAAAGAACCACCACAACTGTATCTTGAGGATGATTTTACTGTCTCAGATGACTAGTTTCGGCGGCACATTACCACCATCTTTAATCTTCACCCCCCGGTCCGCCGCTCGTGGTCTAGTGTGGCTAGCGTTGCTGCCTCTGGATCACGGGGTCCCGGGTTCTCTTCCCGGACGGGTTGGGGATTTTCTCTGCCCGGGGACTGGGTGTTTGTGTTGTCCTCGTCATTTCATCATCATCATAATTCGTGACAGTGTCTAGATTGGGCTATGAAAAAGATTGGACTGTGTAAAAATTGGGACTTTGTACGGGCGCTGATGACGGCGCCGTTGAGTTTCCCATAAACCAAACGTCATCATAATTTTCAGGTCCCAGCACTGCCAAAAGAGTATAAGATTTCCTTTGCTCGTTTATTGTGGACTGCTTGTTACTAGTACACATGGGCTAGTTCTCCTCAGGAGTCTCTACTCGGCACCTTGTGTACTAGTAACAAGGACTCCACAATAAATGCATCAAGAAAATCTAATATTCTTTTTGCAATCGTGCGTCCGAGGATGACGGTAATACGCCGCTGAAATTAGTCCTGTGAGACAATAATGTCAATATCAAGAAACAGCTCAGATGGTACTTTTCCTCATAAACATTATTAGTTGAAGATCCTCGTCCATGCAGTACAATGGACATCCATAAAATAAGAGCGAATTTTACGAGCCACATTTAGTTCGATTTTAAAATATCGTATCTCGACAGTGGATACAGATTATTGGATACAAAAAATTGTTTCGACTTTATCCATTTATCCTCATCAGTGAAAAGTTAGAATCGTTTGGTAGAAGTTTAAATTACGAGAGTGACGCGTTTCAAAAACCTAGCAAAAACTGAGCAAGATTTTTTTGAGTCTGTTAGAAGTCAGATCAACGTCCGATGCACCAAACTTGAACCATCAGTCTGTCTCCAGCCCGGAGTTTTTTCAGTGTGACTGGTTCTGCAAGTAAAATCCGAACGACAGTGGTTGTTTTTGCACGTGAAAATTGTGCCATTAGCTGAGTATTAATTTCAGGCCAATTAAAATCTTTTGTAAAAGGAATTAGTCAATTCGCAAAATTTAATCGCTAGCAACCCCGGTTCGTCCGTCAAACCTTTCTCAATACACTGTAACATAGCTACAGTAAGTGAGATGTTCGGATGGCTATACAAATAGTCGGATGTCCAGGTTACACCAAAAACTTTTCATACCTTGTTTTTGCACAAATAAGATCCAAGCACCAAGACGTCCCCCCCCCACCCCCAAACCTTCCCACAAAACCGCGATCTGCGCGCGTCCTTTTCAGCCATATTTGTTACAGCCCTAGCATTTCCGCACTGTAGCGATGTTTCTGTAGCTCTTCCAATAACCGTCCGCACACCAACCTGTGGCGGCCCCTGGACTATTCTCCGCCCAGAGATGTTTTCGTCTTCTTCCTGTCACTCCAGCAACGGGCCAGCCACCTTCTGTCCACACCTCCACGTCAGCCATGGCGTCGTTCGTGGTGCTCACGTGTCCACCCCATCCATCCCCTGGCGGCAACAGCGCAACACCGCTCACCATGATCCCTGGCGCCAGAAAACTAACTGTGCCATTCCACACGGCACAGTTAAGCGAACTGATGCCACTAATTCACTAATTGACGTTGCTTTCTTAGTACGGTGAACTACGCTAGCCTATTCACGTTGTAATACCATTAAATGTTTTCAACCTGTATTGACTCATTGATGGGAGTGTCTTGCTAATTGCTATGTAGATGCAGATTTAGCAAAGGGAACTAATGCCATTTCCTTTGTATATGAAACTACGTGCCTAAAGGTCAAACTTTTCGCTTTGTAATGCCAGTAAATGTTTCAAAACATCTTTTATTCATTTTTAAAAACATCATGGGAGTGTTTTGCTTATTAATTACATATTAATTGCAATATATTTAAGTTACTTATAGCACTTTCTTTGTGCACTGAAGCATGTTACCTTGGTTAAAGTGGGCTATACTGGGATACAGTTACACATTTCGCAACTTTTGTGTGTGCGATACGTCCTGTTTCACATACACCCCTGTTATTTACTATTCCTTCGTCCAAACTATTCCACATGACCGAGATTAGCAGATTTACTGTCCACGTTTGAAATGTGTGTTCTGTTACTGTGGATAGTGCGATGAGGTCTCCATCAACAATTCATTGCTAATAGTATGTTTCCTTTAGTCTTGATGAATATGAATTTAGGTTTATAGTTTATTTACTCCCTGCATCGTCCTGAAAATAACTAACGGAACTGCTAAGACGAATGCTTACCGTACCTGTTTGTCAGGAAAATACCTCAAATTTTTAAAGTGGTATTCTTGCAACCAACACCTCGGCTTACGCTACAGATAGTTCTGTCACTGTAACCTACGTTCCAGAAAATAGTATGTAAGCAAAATAGGTAATATCTGTGTTCTGCTCTGTCTTAGTATGCGCAGGGAAACTGCCTCGTTGCAAACAATATCATTATGCCTCTAGTCAAAGTGCTCCACAAGTCACCAAAGTTGTTTCTTCTACGCCGCAGAAGTGTCGTTGTTGAAGTCCTTACTTATCCTTCTTGCACTCTCGACCTCTACCTGTGCGTTTCAATATTCTTGGAGCCTTGAGGAAAAACATTCGTGACCGTGGATTTGTCTTGCGCTGAAAAGATGCGCGCCCTGGTACAATCATGGTTCCGCAGGCAACCGCAAACATTTTTGCATGAAAGCATTGACCGTGTTCTTTAACAGCGGGATAAATGTATGAGCAGTTACAGGGATTACTCTTGGAATAATAAACAATTTATGCACTTTCTTCCATCTGTCTCGGTTTCATTCGAGTGCCCCTTGTACGTAAGGCAAAAATAATGATTAAATTGGGTTAAAGGTAATTTTACAACACTGTAGTGTTCTGTGAGAGTGTGTACTTAGAGCTCCATGCAGATGCAAGTGACTAACAGATGTGAAGTGGTATTACGCAAACACTGAAGAACAGTTAGATGAATAAAAGTAAAGGTGTGTAATGGTTATAAACAGCTAGAGGAGAGAGAAACTTGTGCAGTAACGTAGTGTTTCGTAATGCTATACATGTTAGGCCTTTTGATGTCAACATATCGTGAAGACTTCAGAAGTGTATATATACTTTTTGCAAGGAATTTAAAGCGACTAGTTTCAGTATAAACATAAAGAATCCTCTACTTTTCTACAGAAAAAAATGAATTTGGATAACCAGAAAGGAATTTGAACAATCGTACTTTCGAATGCGAGTCCAGTGTCTTGCAAGTGAGCACCTCACTCCGCTATGCGTAGAGGAAAATGGGAGCTATTTGTATCCAGTGAATTCAAATAGAAAACAATATTAGGGTATGCGTGTCACCTTACAAAAAGTCTGTTAACAATAGTACAAAAATCTTTCCTATTAATGTTAATACAAAAAGTCAACTTTTTTGCCTAGAATAATTATTTTTCGCTATGCCCAATATACTGGTCATGTTTCGAAATCCGGTAATAGAAGATTCTAATAACGTTTTCCTAAGCTCGGACTGATTACCAGGAGGAATCTTCTAACTTCCTGTATTCGATCATATACAAAAACGTCATTAGAAGAACACTGCAAGGAATTCGAGAGCTACTGGAGGATTCAAATCGCACCATCAGTCAAATAACGTGGGGAAATACAAGTATATACTTCGAAGCACACTGTTGGTGGACCGTGCACCGCCTTGAGTCTTCGTGACAGCAAAGAGCCGCTCACAATTTAAGGTGGTTAAAAATTGTATGCAGATTCTGACTCGTCAGTTAATTTAAATTAGTATTAAGTTTAGAAACAGTTATTTATAAAAGATACATAATAGAGACTGTGAACAACCCATATTAAAAAAAACACTTGGTTAATTGTTGTGTATACATCATGTTAAGAATTCCAATCAGCGATTAGAGACATTGCGTTTGATTCAGTCTGATATATTAATTTCTTCATTTGTGTGGCGATATTGTCTGTAGTTGCTTTACAGTTCCTGAGGACATTTTTGTTCCGTCGTTTTAACTACAAGAAAATACATGTTGTTCTTTTCACCTGAAGCGTTTTGCTGTATTGAAATAAAGCATCATCAGTGGTCTGTAATTAGAGATATCTACAATCTGATTTGTTTTTAAGATCGGAAAACAGTTCTTTAACAACTTCTTTTTTTTTAGTGGATGTAACTGCACAGAAGTTTGGGGAGCAAGTTGGATGAAAAGGTAAGGAGGAAGAATTGAAATGAAACTGGTGGGAGAGGGTGGGGGGGGGGGGGGGGGTGTTAAAGGGTTATAGCGGTTGGAGGCTCTTTTCTTTGTGATTTTTTCAGTTATTATATATAGTGTTCTCTTTCCAATATTTTATTAGCTCATTGAGCAAACTGTGTAAATGCTATGCTTTGTCGAACTTTTATTGGAGGACGTGCCTTTCTTTACTGATTGTTATGATGTTTATATTATGTTCGATATTTCTTGATCTATGATATTCCTGTTTTAGATGATTTGCCATTTTGTTGAATGATTTTACCATGTTTCCATGCTCTGATATGTTCTAAATATCTTGTGTCTAATGTCCTGCCAGTCATTCCAACGTACATTGTTCACAATCTCTGCAACTGACCCGATAGATACCACATCGTTGGTATCAGTCTGGTTTTGATCATAGCCTTGGGAGGTATTTTTGTATAGAGTTGTATGTTTTGTAAGCATTGATATGCACTGTTTTTTGAATAAGTTACTTATTTCGTGAGTGAATTTTTTTATGTTAGGTCATTTGTAACCTTCCCAATATATGCTTCTGTATGAAATTTAGCCCAAATTTACCCCCACTCAATAAAAACTATGTACTTACAGACCGTTATCCGACTTAAACTCTTATGCTACCTTAGATTGAACAGAACCTAATTTGAACTGAGCTGTAATTGGTCTTGATACAGTCTGACTTTATGTTAAATGTATAACTGAGTAAAAACAATTATCTGGCTCTAATTAAAATTTCCACTTACCTTGTGTCATGATAACATTGTTGCAGATTTCTCAAAATGACAACAGTAAACAGCAAGCTGGCACTGGCTAAGCTAGATTTATGTTTCTAAATTAACACTCGAACTGTTGCAAACCACATGGTGCAATGTGGTAAAATGTAAAGATAAACAGTGTGGTGGGGAGAGTAACACTCCCTATGAAATGATATTCTAAGACAACGATTTCAGAATGTAGTATGTATTCAAAAGGACAGAGTAACATTGGACATGCCCTTCACACATAACACTGGTGTGAACAATACTATCCTTAACAAAGTGAACAATGATTTGAAAAGGACACGATGTTAAAAGAGAATTTCTGTAGAAACCGAACAGGTTAATCAGTTCATATTTAATCCATGAGTCAGGGAAGTGGAGTGGTCTTCCTCTCATCTCTTAGCAAGGTAACTAACTAACAATAATTACTCTAAAGCATTAGCTTTGTAGTGCTGCAGTCTTACCTCAACCTCCTTCTTTTCAGAAATAACAATATTATTAAAATTTATATTCCCTTTCCAATATGTACATCATATTCAGCCTTGCTGTCCTGTACAATAAATCTTTCTTCTTTTAACAGGTACAATCAAAAGTCAACACAGCACTACTGAATATGTCCATCACCTACCAAACTTCAAGTAAGAATGTATCAGACTGTGCAAAGGCAAAGGCTGTGCCATGACAAGACCAAGGATTGTTTACTAGTAATATAACTTGCTCTATCTCGGACATGCACACTCATAGCATACAAAAATCAGAGTGATATGCCCACCTTACGTATCATCCACCTTCCCCTAGGAGAATTTTATGTGACGGTCATTTCGTATACGAATGGGATGATGACAAGATTCTAAATATTACAGATAGGAACATACAAAACGTGTTACAAATACACAGAGAGATATAGTTTTACAGGAATATGGATCAATGTACTATAAGTAAAAAATATTTACAAAATTCAAGAACAAATGAATGATTGATCAATAGAAGTCACCACAGGTAGATTGTCATGTTTCATAATGTGTATGCAAATTTTCTGTGCAGGGCTATTTTGAAAGTTTATATGTCGCATTTGGTATTGCAGTAGTATTGGTGATCTACACCATTTTTGTAGCACACAGGAAGTAAGTTAGAGAATCTATATCACACAAGGCCTACATTTCTGGGGCATAGCCACGTATGGCAGCAGTTATTTTCATGATAAAAGAAAGCAGAAGAGTGTCCTTATCGCAAATGACCAAACTTCCCTTAGGTCATTCCAGTAATGTCACTGTTTTCAGAAGTTATGTGGAAGCCAACTTAGTGAGACTAAGCACAGTTCCTAGCTGACAATCCCACACACGCACAAACAGTAAAATAAGTAGTAGTATCTGCTTGAAGCAGACTAGAGCCGTTGAGAGCTCCAAAATTATCTTGTAGTATTGATGAGTTCCATGTAAAACTCAATTGCAGCCTGTATTGGTGAAATATACCCACATTTGACAGATAATATTTCAGTATATAATTAACAGAAATATTTCTTCTACCTTGGTAAGTCTCAACCATTTGTGATGAATGGTCAATCAGTTACAATCTGTTACATTTACAATATACAATTACCTAAATTAAGACAGGTGCAATATGCTTTCACATAGTTGTGGATATGGAGAGCACCTGCAGTGTATTGGTAACGAGTGATTTCTAATCTATAAAAAAGTAAGAAGTAGTAGCATAATGATTTTTACAATAATGAATTACAAATACATTAGACAAATAAGTCATGTATAACAGTATACAGTAATAGTCATGATAAGAAACATTTGTTATAAGTGTACAGAATGACCTACAGAAATCTCTAAAGCTGTTCATATAAACAAGTATGTGTGGACATTAGTGAAATACACAAAAGTATAGAGAGTAAGGTAGAAAGAGACACAAAAGGATAGTTGTCACATACAAGAAATAAACACATAAGGATAGTGGTCACACCACAAGAAGAAGGATTACCCATGGCTTCACCTATTTCAGGAACATCTACTGGTACAGGTACATGGATAACATAATGTGCTCGGTAGATAAACCTAAAAATAGAATAGCACAACTAGATAGACATAAAACTGTACAAAAAAACATGAAGTTCACAATAGAAGAAGAACAAGAAAACACACTCAACTCTCTAGACATAACCTTGAGAAAAAACAGTCTCAAATTATATTTGACATTTACACAATACTCACAAGTACGGCTATCCTAAATGCAACCTCAAAGTACCTGCAGAATAAGAAACAGGTTACAATCAGACACATGTTCAATGGCCTGACTGAGATCCACTAAACGCTTATGTTACCAAATAGATATGGCCATTACAAAACAAAGAGCATTAAAATGGACACAAAAAGAAGCAATGGTAGGCGCCCAAAAAAAGTAGACACAAATACTGAAAAACCTTAACAAACGATACAAACATATACGACCTGCACTACCACAAAAATGGGGTAGAATGACTTGTCATAACAAAGTCACAAATAAAATACGTAACATATTTATCAAACAGGGCATAAACATTAGTTACAGAACAAACAATTCAATGCAAAAACACATCCAAAAAATGTAATCAGACCAGACAGGTACCAACGATCTGGTATCTATCAGCTCAGTTACATGTATTGTGACACAATGTACGTTGAGATGACTCGCTGATCAATCAACACAATGTATAATGGACACATCAGAGCACTGAGATACAGTACAAACCATTCAACATCTGCAGATCATCTAAAACAGGAATACCACAGGCCAAGTAATATTGAAAAAGATAAGAATATCAAGACGATCAGTAAAGACATACACCTCCCCCAAGAAAATTTTCACATACTGAATCCATTAATACTAAATAAACAGTTGCTCAATGACCAAATGATTGGAAAAGAGCACAGGTAGTCCCAGTCTTCAAGAAGGGTCGTCGAGCAGATGCGCAAAACTATAGACCTATATCTCTGACGTCGATTTGTTGTACAATTTTGGAACATGTTTTTTGCTCGAGTATCATGTCGTTTTTGGAAACCCGGAATCTACTATGTAGGAATCAACATGGATTCCGGAAGCAGCGATCGTGTGAGACCCAACTCACTTTATTTGTTCATGAGACCCGGAAAATTTCAGATACAGGCTCCCAGGTAGATGCTATTTTTCTTGACTTCCGGAAGGCGTTCGATACAGTTCCGCACTGTCGCCTGATGGACAAAGTAAGAGCCTACGGAATATCAGACCAGCTGTGTGGCTGGATTGAAGAGTTTTTAGCAAATAGAACACAGCATGTTGTTATCAATGGAGAGACGTCTACAGACGTTAAAGTAACCTCTGGCGTGCCACAGGGGAGTGTTATGGGACCATTGCTTTTCACAATATATATAAATCTAGTAGATAGTGTCGGAAGTTCCATGCGGCTTTTCGCGGAAGATGCTGTAGTATACAGAGAAGTTGCAGCATTAGAAAATTGTAGCGAAATGCAGGAAGATCTGCAGCAGATAGGCACTTGGTGCAGGGAGTGGCAACTGTCCCTTAACATAGAAAAATGTAATGTATTGCGTATACATAGAAAGAAGGATCCTTTACTGTATGATTATATGATAGCGGAACAAACACTGGTAGCAGTTACTTCTGTAAAATATCTGGGAGTATGCGTGCGGAACGATTTGAAGTGGAATGATCATATAAAATTAATTGTTGGTAAGGCGGGTACCAGGTTGAGATTCATTGGGAGAGTGCTTAGAAAATGTAGTCCATCAACAAAGGAGGTGGCTTACAAAACACTCGTTCGACCTATACTTGAGTATTGCTCATCAGTGTGGGATCCGTACCAGATCGGGTTGACGGAGGAGATAGAGAAGATCCAAAGAAGAGCGGCGCGTTTCGTCACAGGGTTATTTGGTAACCGTGATAGCGTTACGCAGATGTTTAATAAACTCAAGTGGCAGACTCTGCAAGACAGGCGCTCTGCATCGCGGTGTAGCTTGCTGTCCAGGTTTCGAGAGGGTGCGTTTCTGGATGAGGTATCGAATATATTGCTTCCCCCTACTTATACCTCCCGAGGAGATAACGAATGTAAAATTAGAGAGATCAGAGCGCGCACGGAGGCTTTCAGACAGTCGTTCTTCCCGCGAACCATACGCGACTGGAACAGGAAAGGGAGGTAATAACAGTGGCACGTAAAGTGCCCTCCGCCACACACCGTTGGGTGGCTTGCGGAGTATAAATTTAGATGTAGATGTAGACCAAATAAGTATTAGATACCAAACACATTATTTAGAAACTGAAGAAAGTGATATGAAAAGTAAAGAGTCCTTTCTATCCTTCACCCTCTCCCACCCCACCACCATCTCCCAGTTAAATTTCACTTCTTGCTCCTCACCTTTTCCTTCTACCAGCTCTCTATCACGCTACTAAGTACTAATGTCCATGCATAAAAAACACGCTATTACTTCATTACTCGTACATAGTACATAAATACCACGCGACATAATTAAACAGAATAACGCATAATTAACCAAAAAATATAGATCAGAAACAAACTACCGGCAATGTTATGCTGGCAACACTACAAAACATGATACAAGCTTATAAAAATAAGCAGTAAACAGTGTTATTTGAAAAGTGTGCTGTTTAAAACGTAATAAATACATAGTTCTGCTGAGCAGCGAAAAATTAGGCTACGAAAGTCAATGTCTAATGAAGAAAGACTCCTAAGACGTACTAGCAGATGGCATTTCCTGATGTAGGCAAGAAACCAAGCAGCACTCACTTTAAGTTAAGAAACAATAAAATGTTAACAAAGTGTTTTTCAGTCATAAAAACAAATGAAATTGTAAATGTCTTTAATTACAGATCACTGATGATTCTATATATCAATAAAGCGAAACGCATCTGGCGATAAAAACACACATTTTCTTGTAGTTGTAACGAAAATACCCTGGGGAGCCCTTTTTCACTTGTTGTTAACAATCGTTTTATGGAACATTTCAATGAATTTCCTGTGGATTCTGCAGTATGGTAATAAACATGTTTGTCTGTATACGAAAGTGGTAGTATTGTTATTTTGTCCCATGGACATGACAATTTACACAAATTTTTAGAATATCTCAGTTCAATCCTCTCGAATATTCACATCACTATGGATGTTGAAAAGAATGACTTCTTTACTTTCTTTAATGTCTTCGCCAGAGGTTCACTTGGTGGTGGTACGTTACATCATACTGTTCATCAGTGATTTGTACCTTAAGGCTGGCAGTTACACCTTTGGCCTCAGTGTTATGAGTACTTCTTACCTCGATTCATGGAGCCAACTCATGTCACGTAAGTTTTCCAGCTGAGTTAGCACACACAGAGTTCTTTCATCGGACCAACTGCATGTTGAGCTGCCAACCAGTCGTGGTGACGAGGGCTCCACAAAACTAGAATTTTATCCTGTGACACAGCATATGAATTTTGCTGATAAGTTGGATAAGTTACTCTTGTAACATATATAGTCAGCAAGGTTCTGATACATTCGATGAATTAAATTGGTTTACTTCGTAATTTGTTGATTAGGTATTTCACGTTTGCTATAGATATGAGAATGATTCATGTTGAACGAAAGCCAGTTATTTTAAAAAATTGAACCAATGAAGTTGGACAATAGAAAATCATATTCCCTACATCATTAAAACTAATTAATACCCAGTTTTCTTCTACATGGTCACTGATGATACCTTTCTCATTCTACTCCTACTAATCAGTTAATGTGAGTAATGCTCTGAACATTGTCGTGAAATTTTGTTCCTTGCCTCTCATTCTCATTTTTACAGTACATCTATTTTTGAATGGCATGAATTTTGTGATAATTTGTGTTTCCCTTATTCAAGTTTTGTACTAGGAATACAGGAGTTACCATCCCTGTAGTCTTCTTAAGTGGAAACCTCTTTGCTCCAGGGTACAAAAACTGTGAGCGTGTTGTTGTCAGCCTAGGTTAGGTAGGAAGTCATATACCACAGACCTTATTACTTCAAAAATGGCTCTGAGCACTATGGGACTTAACTACTGTGGTCATCAGTCCCCTAGAACTTAGAACTACTTAAACCTAACTAACCTAAGGACATCACACACATCCATGCCCGAGGCAGGATTCGAACCTGCGACCGTAGCAGTCGCGCGGTTCCGGACTGCGCGCCTAGAACCGCTAGACCACCGCGGCCGGCCTTTATTACTTCATAACATTCTTATCAAATCTTATGTCTCCAGCTGTCATCATGTAGGTTCAGACATTCCATATTATAGCACTCAGATAGTAAATATTATATGATTAACAATGTGAGTAACCTATTATTGCGCAATACAATAATGCATTTTTATTTTTAACAGCTACATGCACGGCAAGATGCGAGCGCCACTCAGTGTATGTATTTCCAGTTCATAATGGCCACACACTCGATATTACAGAAGTGGGTTGTACAAATTTTTGCACTCAGGAGGTAATAAAGACGTCATTTTCAAAATTAATTGAATGTGTTTTCCTTCCTGTTCATCTAAACTTAATATGAACTCACATATGTTTCGACAATGCAGTTAGCGGTGTAACAAAAAGTTCTAATACAATTCGCGCCGACGTTCGATATATGTGTGGCTAAAATAGAAGTCAATTTCATTAATGATACGAAGTTCATTCATGTAATTAGTTCCTCGTTAAAGTCATAATTCAAAGTTAAATAAGTATTCAAGTGGCCTATCAGCATTTGTTACTAGGAGGATCAATTTTAACATTTTGACGGGAAGGATCAAAAACCTGTTTTTCCCAGTTTGAACATAAAACTTTCTACAATATAAAGTGGCACATAGTTTCCGAAATCCATAAACAACGACACAGTATAAAATTTCATACAGGAAACTTTACAAAAATAAAATCCCATTTGCAGAAGTCTACCTCTACCAGATTCATAGTAGTTGAGCATAAGTTAACGAAGTGACTGAAGTGTAAACGACTTTGTTCAGTAATTAATTTTTTATTTCAAAGAAGTAATATAATTATTGAGTTCCTCTCTGCCTACAGGTGGGTACTTTGTTTAATTTTATCACATGTCTTTTATTATGGTAATTTAAATATTATTGTGTCTTCCTAGCTTGTATCCATCACTTAATAATGTTCCACATTAAACTGACAAAACAAGCGTCCACTCAAACACATTGAGCATAATCTGTGTGAATCCTGTCCATATTATTAGGTTATTTCAGCTTTGTAAACTGGCTGGCTAGCCATTTCTTTGCAGTTTACTCGATTAAAAAGAGGTTTAATTGACACTCATTTGAAAGGCTTGCTGGACGACAGCTAATGAACCTTTTGTTACTGTGCTATGGTTTCACACCTCCCAGTCGACGAATATCTGAATGGCGTCGTTAGATGCCACATAATCTGTACAACAGAGTCGTCGTGTCGCGCTGGCAGGTTCACGTATGTGAAGAGTCGTGCAGAACCTAAACTTCCTTACATGGTTTCGGTGGAACTACGATTTTGGATGTCATCATATTGTATGGGCCATAAACCTTAGCCGCGCGGGGTAGCCACTCAGGTCTCGGGCGTCCTGCCACATTTCGCGCGGCTCCTCGCGTAGGAGGTACGAGTCCTTCCTCCGGCATGGGTGTGTGTGTGCGTAAGTTACATTAAGTAGTGTTTAAGCTTAGGGACCGATGACCTCAGCAGTTAGGTCGCATAAGGTCTTACCACAAGTTTCCAAAAAATTTCCAAAAACCTTCACATCTTCTTTAGTGGCCGGAGAATTATTGTTAACGAACCGACATAAAAAGAGTGACTATTCATGCAGAGAAGCGCCCAAGAATCTTTTATAAGTGTGCGTATTCAAATACAACTAAATGTAAACAGGCAGATTACGGCGCTGCGATCGGCAATGCCTATATAAGATACCAAGTCCCTGGCGCAGTTGTTAGATCGGTTAGTGCTGCTACAATGGCAGGTTATCAAGATTGTGTTTAAACGTGATGTTATAGTCGGCGCACGAGTGATTGCGTCTCCGAAGTAGCGATGAAGTGGAGATTTTCCCGTTCGACCACTTCACGACTGTACTGTGTGTATGAGGAATCCGGGAAAACATCAAATTTCCGACATCGCTGCGGCCGGAAAAAGATCCTGCAAGAACGGGACCAACAACGACTGAAGAGAATCGTTCAAAGAGACAGAAGCGCAGCCTTTCCACCAATTACTGCAGATTTCAGTGCTGGACCATCAATTGTCAGCATACGAACCACTCAGCGGAAAGACATCGATATGGGCTTTCGGGGGCGAAGGTCGCTCGTGTGCCCTTGATGACTGCACGACACAAAGCTTTACGCCTCGTCTGGGCCTCTCAACACCGACACTGGACTGTTGATGACTGGACACATGTTGCCTGTTCGGACGAGTCTTGTTTCAAATTGTATCGAGCGGAAGGACGTGTACGGGTATGGAGATAACCTCGTGAATCTATGGACGCTGCATGTCAGCGGGGGACTGTTTTAGCTGGTAATGGAAATAATGTGTGGCTAGGGTCTCCCGTCGGGTAGACCGTTCGCCTGGTGCAGGTCTTTCGATTTGACGCCACTTCGGCGATCTGCGTGTCGATGGGGATGAAATGATGATGATTAGGACAACACAACACCCAGTCCCTGAGCGGAGAAAATTTCCGACCCAGCCGGGAATCGAACCCGGGCCCTTAGGATTGACAGTCTGTCACGCTGACCACTCAGCTACCGTGGCGGACGTTTTAGCTGGTGAAGGCTCTGTAATGATGTGGGGCGTGTGCGGCTGGAGTGATATAGGATCAATGATACGTTTGGATACGACTCTGACAGGTGACACATACGTAAGCATCATATGTGATCACCTCATCCAGTCATGTCCATTGTGCATTCCGACGGACTTGGGCAATACCAGGTGGATAATGCGACACTCCACACGTCCGGAATTTCTACAGAGTGGCTCCAGGAACACTCTTCTGAGTTTAAACACTTTCGCTGGCCTCCAAACTTCCCAGACATGTTTGAGCTTATCTGGGATGCCTTGCAACGTGCTGTTCAGAAGAGATCTTCACCCATCGTACTCTTACAGCCTGCAGCCTTGCAGGATTCGTGGAGACAATTCCCTCCAGCCCTACTTCAGACATTAGTCGACTCCATGTCACGTCGTGATGCGGCACTTCTGCGTGCTGACGGCGGCACTACACGATATTAGGCTCTTCAGTGTATAATTATGAAGTTCACTCAGACATCTTCATCTTCGACGAAATGCTCATCCACAGAGGAGTGATCAGATGGGAGATATTCTCGCCGCCGAAGATATCCTATGTATGGACTGATATCTGAGGTTCTCCAGAGCTAATTATATAGATTAAGCCTTTAAACAGTTTCTTGTAATTGTTTCAGCCTATTCTCCAGTGTTCACTCATTCATGTGTACAGCTAAGCTGTGGAACTGGTCTATGGTAATGCCGTTATTCGCCTGTGTAAATGCCAGTGTGCCAAACTCCAGCTCGATACCTTACCTGTACTAATGAGTGAGCACTTTAGAAGGGGTTTGCCACTACGAAACGACCTGCGGAAAAATGAAACATAAATAAAGAAATATTAACGAAGACTGCAGTGAAACTTCTGTTTCCAACAATATGAAGTGCTTCTCGAAACGTAAGTTGTTAAGATTTTGTCTCCGTGTGTATCGAAGTCATAGAGAAATGGAAGCCACTTCGAAAGCGGTTAAGTAGGAGAAACAGAATGATTACCAGTTACAGTTAAAGTAATTATAAAAACTGGTTATTTCAGTTTAGAATAAAGTCAGACTTCTTGATGTTACGGCCTAAAAAATCAATATTAAATTTGGGCGAAAATTGTCATTGTTGGTCAGCGGTGCGCTTGGTGACGAATACCCGTGAACGTAGTCAGTATTCATATAAAGGAAATTACTTTTTAATAACTGAATCGGACTTCACATAAAGATTCACGTTCGTCATTCAAAAGATAAAATACCCAGCGACAAATGACTTACGGTTCTCAGACGTTGCGTCATAAAGCAAGTAATTTCAGCTTCAATCAAATGGCCAAAAATCACTTGCTTCACACAATTAGTGCCGGAGAACTGAAAGGTTGAACATTTCACAAAGTAAAACACGTTTTTGAAACAAAATGATCGAACTATTACTGGCAAAACTTTACAAAGAACGCACTTACACCTGTACTGTACCCTGCGAAAAGGGGACGAAGGAGACATCGCTTTTTACGCAAAGAAAGGAATTAAAATTTCGTAATTGACGGAAAATCATCGAGTAAAGCAAGTAATTTCTGGCGTTCCCCAAGGTAGTGTTAAAGGCCCTTTGCTGTTTCTTATCTACATAAACTATTTGAAAGACAATCTGAGCAGCTGCCTGAGGTTGCTTGCATATGACACTGTCGTTTATCGACTAGTAATGTCATCAGAAGATCATAAATAACTGCAAAACGATTTAGAAAATGTACCTGTATGGTGTGAAAATTGGCAACTGACCCTAAATAACGAAAAGTGTGAGGTCATCCACATGAGCACTAAAAGGAATGCGTTAAAATTCAGCCACAAGATAAATCAGTCAAATCTAAAGGCAGTAAATTCATGTAAATACCGCGGAATTACAGTTAGAAACAACTTCAATTGGAAAGAACAAGTAGAAAATGTTGTGAGGAAGGCTAACCAAAGACTGCGTTTTATTGGCAGGACACTTAAATGTAACAGATCTACCAAAGAAACTGCCTACACTACGCTTGTCCGCTCTCTTTTAGAATACCACTGGCTGGTGTGGGATCCTTACCAGATAGGATTTACGGAGTAAATCGAAAAAATTCAAAGAAGGACAGCACGTTTTGTATTACGACGAAATAGGGGAGGGAATGTCACTGAAATGATACAGGATTTGGGCTGGACATCATTAAAAGAAAGGCGGTTTTCGTTGTTGCGGAATCTTCTCATGAAATTTCAATCACCAACTTTCTCCTCCGAATACAAAAATATTTTGTTGAGATTTTAGGGAGAAACGATAACGATAATAAAATAAGGGAAACCAGAGCTCGCTCGGAAAGATACAGGTGTTCGTTTTTTCCGTGCGCTCTACCAGACTGAACAATAGAGAATTATTACCAGGTAATTAAATGTGATTTGCAGAGTGTCCATGTAGATGTAGATGTATATAAAGATTATAACAGAGATTCATTTTTATAAAGTCTTTGTCCTTTTATGAGTATAGATTTCTACTGTTCATTTAGCGTAGCTGTCATAAGTCCGCAAACATCTTAACTGAAATGATACTAGGAGTATTTACACAGAAGTCAATAGCCAGCCGTTGTGGATGAGTGGTTCTAGGCGCTTCAGTCTGGAACCACGCCACCGCTACGGTCGCAGGTTCGAATCTTGCCTCGAGCATGGATGTGTGTGCTGTCCTTAGGTTAGTTAGGTTTAAGTAGTTCTAAGTTCTAGGGGACTGATGACCTCAGATGTTAAGCCCATAGTGCTCAGAGCCATTTGAACCATTTGCACAGAAGTGAATAAGGAAAAACAATTTTAAAAAATGGTTCAAATGGCTCTGAGCACTATGGGACTTAAGATCTGAGGTCATCAGTCCCCTAGAACTTAGAACTACTTAAACCTAACTAACCTAAGAACATCACACACATCCATGCCCGAGGCAGGATTCGAACCTGCGACCGTAGCTGTCGCGCGGTTCCAGACTGAAGCCCCTAGAACCGCTCGGCCACACTGGCCATCGAAAAATATTACTTTGCTCCTTTCATGACGTGGTGCGTTAATAAGACCATGAAAAATGCGTTAAAGATTTCACAGATATCTGTAGATTTAATTTATTTTCGGTCGGGTTACTTGCTCCCCAAATACTCGATTGCGAAATTTAGTGCATGCTCGAGACTTGTGGATGCAGCAGAAAGTACGAGTGCATCAAAAATTTGATGCAGTAAAATACAGTAGCCTAGTCTCTGGGAATATAACGTTACGATAATAAACAGTACGCTAACATAGCGAGTAATTACCAGCTGCGACGCCACGTAAGTACTCGTTAATGAAAAACTGCTCCGGAGCTCACGTTAATCCTCGCGCAACACAGAGCAGCGTGGGGCCCCCCACACACGCTGACGGTGTCGGAGCATTCCCCAGCACTCCTACCTTTTATTAGTCTAACATAAAGAAGCTAATTACAGTGCTGAAAGCACGAGCCGAGTCGAGGAGAAAAAAAAGAGGACCTGTTGCTATAAACTTGGGCCAGCGTTACGGCAGAGTTGGTTTACTGTGCGGGCGAGACGGCGCGGAGAAGGCACCAGCCGGGCGGCGGCGGCGGCGGCGTCTCGGTGCGTCGTCGCGGCGGCGAGGCGCCGGTAGCGCCGGGCCGTAAACTGATTCCTGGGGAGCACGTAACGGCCGCCGCCTGTTTAGCAGCCGCCTGCCCGCCCGCCTGCCTGCCTTTTGTTCCCGCGTGGCCATTGTCCGACCGCTTTGTTCGCCCACGACTATGATTTGCATGCCGGCCGGCGCACCGCTCAAATCGCACCCGGGCGACTGCGCCGCCGTCTGCAGCTGTCTTGAGGGCGGAGTGGCAGGGTGAACGCGGCGTTCTCGCGAAATAACGCGATTATACGATGCTTTCGTTTTGTTGGTCCGCCGTTCGTGGAAACTGGCAAATGGCGCACGGTCCAATCAACGTATACTGAAGAGAGCCCTCCGTTGTGGACAAACCGAGAGCAGCTGCTCGCTTCGAGATCAGAAGACGTGGACTCAAGTGCAGTGTCAGCCCTCACTTCAGTACTGAATACTGGCAAACACAGTACCACATGGTGTGTGCAGAATGACCATCTAATACATTCATTCATAACAATACATACCGTAAGCCGGGCATACTTTGACCGGCCTGCTACTTCGAGCACTGACACACCGACAGTTTTATAGCTATTTGCTGGCTCTCACTTGAATGCTCAGAGTATATTGTTTCGAGGTGAAATTCCATCGCCGACCTTGATGGCCGAGCGGTTGTAGGTGCAACAGTCTGGAACCGCGCGACCGCTACGGTCGCAAGTTCGAATCCTGCCTCGAGCATGGATGTGTGTGCTGTCCTTAGGTTAGTTAGGTTTAAGTAGTTCTAAGTTCTAGGGGACTGATGACCTCAGCAGTTAAGTCCCATAGTGCTCAGAGCCATTTAAACCATAGCTGAAAGTATGTGTGTACAAGCTTCTTTTTCAAATTAAGATGGAAGAGCAATCTATATTTTTGTTGGGCATGGAGAGATGCTGGTCTCTTCTTGCACAGAGTCTCTTCTTCTGTGTTCAGAGCAGTTTAGATTTTCATCTATTATTGCTTCTAGACTCTTTGTTGAAGGAGAGAAGTTGATATTAGCCCCATTTAGAATTAGACCGTAGGGATTCGAGATAATTCGAGGTAATGAGTCTAGAAAAATAACCATTGGGTTTTGGATGGGTCGATCTTTAACCCTATATCATGCGCCCATGTCGATAGTACTGTCAAATATCGAGAGATCTCTGTGAAGGATACGAAGATGCCGCCTACTCGTGTGAGACATTAGTGTCACGTGATAGAATTTGAAAACGGCTTTCTAGCGTGCTCCATTTGGGCAGATGGTTGAATCGTGTATTTGTGGGGTCTTCGATTTGACAGTGGTTCGATGTTGTACTGCATTGGAACCTAAGGACAGGTAGACTCGTCATCAAGGTACCGCTCGACCATGTCTGACCACCACAAGAATGGATCATAGTATTGGGCACCAGCCACAAAACAACAGCACCTGCCATAAGAGAATATGTAATGGACTCCCTGTGCCATTGTTCGGAGTCTAGCAACACATGGACTGGAGAATTAGGGTCCCATGCATACTTTGCTGTTAACACCACAGCACTAAGGGCTACACTTGAAGTGGTGCCATGACTGGGAAGCTTGGACTGTCGATGATCGTTCTCGCATAGCGTTTCGCATTGAATCACGGTTATATACTTGCCCGAGCTCATCGCCGGCGCCACTGACTGCGTGACTCTGTCCTAGGGAGAGGTATCATTCCTCCAGTGTTCCGGGGAGGCACAGTGGTGTTACTCAAGTGTCATGGCGTATTGTCCCACTGGGTATTACTTTAGGTCATGGCTGGTAGTGACAAAGTCGTCGTACTACCTCATGCGTTACATATCAAGTGACAGGATTGGCTATTTGCATGCTGCAGCCAGTAAAATCCCGGATATGTCCCAAATAGAAGACGTGTGAGGCCAGTGTGGACGATAACTTCGTCCCAAAATATTTTCTTTTAAGCATTGGTATGATAGATTATAAGCAGACAATTAAAACACCGGTGAGCAAGACAGTAAAGACCACAGCACCTAGAAGCCTCCAGGGGGCGTCGGTCTGCCCAAGTTCACTTAGGTGAGACAGGTGGTTAGCCCAAATACACTTGATCTGTCGGAACCCAACCAAGGGACAGCCACGGACCGACCGACACATGACTTGCTTGCCACCTATTGGTACATGAGAGTTCAAACAAGATGTTACGGGCATGATTAACCACAATCGGTATGTTGTATATGTATTAAGCTGTCAAAGCTACACACCATGTTGGACAGCGACAACAGGTGAGGAAGGGACACTGCCTGAAATTACGTTAGTGGCCAGGGCAGGTGACCGGAACACAAACGGCCACAAGGCAGAAAATTCCGCTGCTGCACTTTAACTGTTCTCAACCAATATAGTTAATACCACCGCATGGCTGCTAAATGTCATCAATAGAAACACTTGGTGTTCCTCACAGGAAAACCTCCCGAACAGCGGACCACCGATACGAACCACACAACATGAATGGACGTAGCTTGGGTACTTGAAACCACTTCTCAACCTGACGTTCTGGGTCGGTGGACCACGAAGCTCGTAGCGGTCGGACAGCTCCACACACGCTCCGACACTGTGCAGGGACCACCAGCGGACCCAGCCGACTGCACCTCGCGGAGATATCTTCCCTGGTCCGCAGCAACCGATCGACTGCCTGCTGGTCCGTCCGCGACTGCTGCTCCGTCGCGACTCCACTGCTGGTGCGTCTCCCACTCACTTCCAGACACACGACGGCGGGAATAGTGGCTTGGACCCAGCCATGCAGAGGAAATACGCAAACTGGCTAAACGACATCCCTGAGCCAGGAAAACACCGACACAAGTTCCACAAGATGCTAATTGAAGGGGCCCAGAAGCGCTCAGAGAACCAGTTACACGTCGCCGAATGAGACAACCGACCTCTCAGAGCCAATACGCTGACAACAGTTAAAATAACTTGCCATTCAAAATCACACCAATTACACACACAACCTGACTAAAACTTGCACGAAGACCTGAACGATACCCAACAGTAACTAAGCACGCCCGAAGGCAAGCGGGCAGTCGATGCACAGACACACACAGCCGACTCATGAACGATCGGCGAGCCAAACCGCGTCGTCCTGTAGGACGATCGACTGACGATCCCCCAAGACCGTGGCCCGGCTCAAGTGATGCGAGGTGGCAACGGTCGGACGATCCATGTCTACGCAGACCTCACTGTTCCAACCGGACTGCACTAGTGCCGTATTACTACTCCCCGACTGGCAGGTCCGAACTGCGGTCCAGACGCGTTCCAACTGCCAGGCAGCCAGAACTCGCGACCTGAACTCACTTACGACAGACGGCGACCGGGAAGTAATAGCAGTCGAGCAAAGATACTACCAGAGGGGATATATCGATACGCGCTGCTAACGCCGCTCACGGTCAGGCAAAGCAGCATCTCAGTGAGAGTAGTAATTTAAATTAACGTAGTGAGGTGGAAGTACGTTACGAACAGGATGTAAAATACATCATGAAAGGAACACGAGCCACGCACGGAACAGTGAAGCACGGAACAGTGAAGCAATTTAAGTCGCTTAATAAAAGCAAGTCTTCTGGTCCGGACTGTATACCAATTAGGTTCCTTTCCGAGTATGCTGATGCATTAGCTCCATACTTAACAATCATGTGCACACGGAATACATCTCACGTATTTAATGCACTCTCGTCCAAAGTATCGAACAGTCAACTGCCAGCCTGGGAGCCTCGTTACCAGGCATACTCTCTCTTCCGTGCGCTGTAGTCGACTGACGTCGTACGTTTCGATGTTTGTTTAGGTGTAGCGTCCCCATACTACGGCGCACTTACCTCGCATCGGACGGACAGATAATAATTGTCTGAAAATAAAAAATTAAACTTTTCACTCGAGGGAAGACTTGAACCAAGGACCTCTCGTTCCGCAGCTACTCACGCTAACCACGGAACCACGGCGCTCCTGAGCTCACACTGCCCTTGATGTTGCATATCTGGCGCATGGACTACTCAGTTTGTATATTTTGCTTATTTTTTCATAGTTGCACACAACTTCTTCCTGTTTTATCGATTGATCTGTGTTCAGTTTTTCAAAGCCTATCCTCTGTGTCAACTTATAACTAAATCTGAAGGGGGTGCGATGGGGAGGTTCCCTTGTTAGAACTACTTAAACCTAACTAACCTAAGGACAGCACACAACACCCAGTCATCACGAGGCAGAGAAAAATCCTTGACCCCGCCGGGAATCGAACCCGGGAACCCGGGCGCGGGAAGCGAAAACGCTACCGCACGACCACGAGCTGCGGACTGGAACCAGTATTTTCAATCGGTTTGATTGACTCATCTAACGTCAACCAATAACGTCCTTCCTACGTTCGTACTGCGAGCAGCTGAAAGCAAACAGAAACCATGGCCACTATATTTTCCGCGTACGTCTGCCTTAAGAATAATGGCATCCTCTTGGACGCTAGGTTACTGGAATAAAATAGTCCGCCATTTGGACGTCTGAGCAGGAATTATTAAGGAGGATGTTGTTACGAGCAAAAACTGTCTATGGAATGTGGATTGACTAATCCCTTAATTCTATAGGAAGTCAATAAATTTTAGGACGGGCAATCCTAGAGAGCTGCATCAGCGCTATCTTCGGACTTAAGACCACAACAGGAAACACGTTTTTACATGAAATTTTCAGGACGACTTCATTCGGTGGCTACAATCCAATGACATCTCGCATAGCGTAATGAACAGTGAACCAGACCCAGATCAAATCTGCGCGGGGGTTTACCGTCCGGGGGTTGGTATTAGTGACCGTTTGACTTGGTTCATAGGCGTTTCTCAAACCTGTTCTGCCAAATGCTGAGCTGGTTCCCTCTGCCTCAGAGACTACATTACATAAACGGTTACAATACGATATTAAATGGAATGAAGTTTGCACGATTCACAGACGGATGGCGCACAGGTCATCCTCGCCTTAGCATACATTGACGACAGTGGCTTTACAAACAACATACTGCTACTAAGTTAAAGTACTAAAAGAAAATTGGCCAAATGCTGAACAAGTGGACCCCGTACTAGAGGGATAACCGCTAGGGGAAAAACAGATATGCATAATCCACCGTCATACCGAAATGCTGATGTGCTGATGAGTTTTTGGAGTCTTCTTTACTTTCGTGGCCTTTATCCCATGTCTTCAGGGGGTCGTGATGTTAACTGTTGGATGCGACAATATTAGTGGTAGAAAGTGGCCGGATGCCCTTCGTTCCCCTCCCTCACCCCTTCCCCTTCAACTTCTAGTGTTATCTCATGTGAGAGGGTGTGAACGTTTTCTAAAGCGAATCCTGTAACCGATGCAGGATGTGGGTACCAGCCCGATAGAGTTCCTGAAGTATAGCGTACAATTTAGCAACATTCCACAGTACATGTGAAAGGATAGCCTCTTACACTGTTATTCGATACACAGGAGCCTGCCGGGGCAACGCAAACAAAGGTGTGCTTACCGCCATATAACTTGGAGACCAAGTTCTAGCTATCCAACGGGCACAGACTGTGTTACTTTAAAGTTGACGGTCATTATCATTAAAATGACGAGGAACTCCTTCGTGTATACGATACACGTTTAACCACGTTGCTACGCAATAGTACATACAACTGCTAGCAAATCAAATACATTTTTCGCTAAGAGAACATTGTGACATGTCATTAGGCTACACTGGAAGAATATAAGGCTTTAGCGGTCACCAACAATGATGTCGGACCAAATTTTGACCGAAAAATCTTGTGCTTCCCCTTATTAGTGTCTGTAGAGAGTTGTACAAAATACGTTATAACATGGAATTAAAACGCTTCCGGACACACGTCCATGTAGCTTGTTAACTTAATTATGTGCGAAGAAAATGTTTCTAATGTTGTGTTTTCTTTTACACATTCTATTGGTATGTCGTTGAATAAGTCTCCTGTTTTGCCAGAGCTGTTTAACGTTTATGTCGAGAAAGATATTAGAACATAAATTAAAATCTAAGCGTCAATAGTAGTACAATGATAACAAACAGCAATCATAAATTTGCAGTTGACATAACGGGAGAGTAAGGAAAACAAACAGCAACTATTGTAACGAATGTACTGATTGGTAACCAAGCATACAATTTGAGATTAGAATCATACCAGTCGTCAGTATTATTGTTGGGTGCCAAAAAGCAGAATATCAGCCTGCTTTGATTTAAACCTAGAGATACAACAATGGAGGAGAGAAAAATTGCCCCGCAAGAAAGTAACCTACACTCATTCTGTTCTAATTTAGAAGATAACACGTTCTCTCATTTTCTAACGGCACACGGCTCTCCCTGATCAACAATCAGCCCCCAAAGAGGTAGTTTATTTCATTTTATTTTTCGGTCCTAGCACAGAAATTTCTAAGCTATCACTAATTAAAGGGATGGACAAATACAGCAACGTAACCTCTGATCTTCGTCATTCAAATCTCTTTGGGCAAACATTCGTGAATGTGTCTTCAATTAATTCTTTTCCTTAACCACGTTCAATGGACACTATTGCTTTTAGGGCTTTTAGGCTTTTGTCTTCTTCTGCTATAAAGCCGCTATGTTATGATGCGCATTCCTACTCGAATTTCCAATAACTGAGAGCGCGCTAAGTGGCTGGTAGTGAACAAGTCTCGCGAACGTTAAAAGTTTTACTCTGCCTCTCCCATAGCACTTGCACTAAAATACGATGTGATTTACATCACTACTCTTTATGGCAATACACTGACATAACGTGTCTCCAGTACGCCGATCCTATGTAAGTACGCGAGGAGAGATACATTTCTGAGACGTGTTCTCACAATGTACGCTGTTATTATTCCTGAATGCCTGTAATTCACCAACCATTCAAATCCTTTACCTCTTTTATTTTGACTTCCGCTCCATTGTTCGTGCCATATGTCCATATGTCCATATGTCCGCTGGTAATTATATACCTCGCTAGTCGACCTGCTTTGCCATTGCATCTAATGGTGAAATGAAATTTAATCTCATATGAATTTCATGATCTGACAAGCCTTCTCGGCAAGTCCCAGAATGTATTTGTCAGGTCTTCTGTTCCGTTTCGTGTAACTAATTGGTTTCAGGACCCTTTCGAACTCACGACTGTCTGAAATGGAGAATATCGATATATGATGCTTACTGATGTGTCGGCAGCTGGGCCAACACCTTGTAGATCGAAGTGGCTGAAAGTGCACGCTAAACTAACGCAGACGGGCGTGAAGTACTGGAACATGAGACTTATTAATGAATAAGAAGAAAAGTACGTAGCGGGAATAATATACTTAACTTTATTCTCTTGTTGGAATACATCTCTTGAATAGTAGTAAGCTATAAGCACTGATACAAATGGCGCCTTGCTAGGTAGTAGCTATAGAATAAGCTGAAGGCTATTCTATCAGTCTCTCGGCAATTGAGAGGAAGACTTGGTAGGTCTGGTCGCAAGCTATGTCGTCCGTACAACTGGGGCGAGGTCATGTCCGTGTCTTGTGACCTGCCATGTGGTGGCGCTAGGATTGCGATTACACAGTGCCGACACGCGGGTCCGACATGTACTACAGGACCGCGGCCGATTTAAGTTACCACCTAGCCAGTGTGGTGTCTAGCGGTGACACCACATTCCTCCCCCGCAAATCGGCGAACGGTCGTGAGATAAGGCTTCCGCCCGCCGTGGGGAGGACCCCATGTTGACGTATGCGATGAGGTGGGGAGCCTAACAACAGGCTAGGCTGTGCCACCCGCACCCGGCCATTCGGTCCGAGGGGAGCCAGGAAACGCCTGAAAACCTAGTCCAGGGTGCACGGCAACATGCGGTGTATGCGCACGTAATGACACCGGAGGGGCCGAAGGGTCGACCTCCATTGCGTCGGGGAATCCGACGCGCGATGACGACATCTGGTCCGGAGCGGGCAAGAGGTCCATGGCGGATGACGGCTGGTCACGGGAAGCGAGCGGCGGCGCGTGACCCAGGGAGGCGCCAGGCGGCTGCAGCGAAGCGTCCACTGCGGGCGGCGCCGGCGGCGGCTGCGGCGGCGGCGCGACGCCATGGGGCAAAATGGAAGGCAGCGTCGGCAACACCTGGGGATGAGGCGAGCCAGTAGATGGGTCCCCAAGGCGCTGACCTGACGGCTCCGTCGCTGAAAGCAGACGGGGAGCGGCAGAACCCAGGCGACGACAGAGGCGCCGCTGATTGAGATGCCGACGCACCTCACCAGAGGCCCCCAAAACCAAATACATCGCGCGGCCGAGGCAGCGAAGAATGCGCCCTGCGAGCCAACGCCGTGAACCGCGATAATTGCGATAACAGACAACGTCGCCAAGAGCAAAAGCAGGAGCCTGCCGCTGCACAGGAACCTGATGCGGCGGATGTAGCAAAGACATCAGGGTGCGATGAGATCGACCATGGAGCAATTCAGCCGGCGAGCGACCATCGCGGGGCTGAGAGCGATACGATGACAAAAAGAGTAACAAAGCGTCCTCCCGAGAATGCGATTCTTTCAATTTCAACATCTGTGACTTGAAAGTCCGGACCAATCGTTCCGCGGCACCATTGGACTGAGGCGAAAACGGCGCGGATGTCAGATGTTGAATACCATTGGCCTTGCAGAATGACTGAAATTCTGCGGACATGAATTGTGGGCCATTGTCGGAAACAATAGTCTGTGGAAGACCTTCAATGCAAAAGATAGCAGACAAGGCTTGGATTGTGGCAGAAGACGTCGTGGAAGACATCCGGACAACAAAAGGAAAATTACTGAAAGCATCGACCACAACCAACCATCGAGCATTCCAGAATGGACCAGCAAAATCGATGTGTAAGCGTTGCCAAGGGGAAGTGGCGTTCGGCCATGCAAAGAATTTACGCGGCGGTGCGGATTGGTGTTCGGCACACGCCACGCAAGAGGAGCACATATTCGTAATCGCAGCATCGAGTCCGAACCAAGTACAGTGCTGACGAGCAAGTTGTTTCGTACGCACTATACCCCAATGTCCTTGGTGAAGAAGCTTTAAGACAGAGGACTGTAACGAACGTGGGACTACGACTCGGGATTGATCATTATCGGAACGCAACAACAAAACACCACGTCGAACAAAAAGTCTCTCCTTGTGAGCAAAAAAACGGCGAACCAACGGATCCTCGATCCGTGACTTTGACAAGGGCCATTGCGTAGCAACAAAACGCAAAACAGTAGCAAGGACAGGGTCAGGATCTGTGGCTGTAGCTACACGACGAAAATCAATCGGAAACGATGCGACCACGTCATCGGTTTCTGAATCAATGAACATGCAAGCAAGTTCGGAAGAATCGAAGGCTTTATCCTCAGCAACAGGCAAACGGGACAACGCATCAGCGTTTCCGTGCTGAGCAGTGGACCGATACAAGATATCGTAGCGGTACTGCGAGAGAAAAAGTGACCAGCGAATGAATTTCTGCGCCGTACGTGGAGGTACAGGCTTGTTCGGATGAAAAAGCGACGTCAAAGGTTTGTGGTCGGTGATGATGGTAAAGGGACGACCATACAAGAAGTCATGGAACTTGGTAACACCAAACACGAGAGCCAAAGCTTCTTTCTCTATTTGTGAATAATTTCTTTGCGCAGATGAGAGCAATTTGGACGCAAAGGCAATAGGGCGATCATGCGAGCCATCCTTGTGCGCAAGCACAGCACCGATCCCGAAATCCGATGCATCTACCATCAACAAAAGGGGTTTTCGGGGATCGAATGGCGTAAGGCAAGTATTTGAAAGTAACGCCGATTTCAACTGGCGAAAGGCGCGTTCGCATTCCGTCGTCCAGACGAACGGAACACCTTTACGGCGTAAGCGATGAAGCGGAGCTGAAATGGAAGAAGCATTGCGCACAAACTTTGAATAATAAGTAATTTTACCCAGCACACTCTGTAGCTGTTTTAAGTTCTGCGGAGCAGGTAAGTCCTGTATGGCACGGAGGTGCTCTGGACTCGGATGTATACCTTGGGCATTTATGACATGCCCCAGGTAGGGTAAGTCCCGAGCAAAAAAAACACATTTGTCCTTCCTCAAGCGAAGACCATTCTGACGCAAGACCTGAAATAATGTTCGGAGATTTTGCAAATGTTCTGCTTCTGTCTGTCCTGAGATCACAATATCGTCCAGATAGTTCGCAGCAGTAGGGACCGACGCACAAATAGTTTGTAAATATTGCTGAAACAATGCAGGGGCGGATGCACACCCGAATGGCAGTCTTTTGAAGCGATACAAGCCAAGATGCGTGTTTACCACCAAGACGCGCTGGGATTCTTCGTCCACAGGTAGTTGCAAGTACGCATCCGCTAGGTCCAATTTGGAAAAATATTTTCCCGGGCACAGTTTGTCAAAAAGATCTTCCGGGCGGGGCAAAGGAAAAGTAGCAGTCACAAGTTGTGGATTCACAGTTGCCTTGAAGTCCACGCAAAGTCTCAATTTTCCGGAAGGTTTTGGCAAAATTACTAAGGGTGAGGCCCAGAGAGAAGCCTGCACACGTTCAATTACACCTTGAGATTCTAAACCGTGTAATGTTCTGGCGACCTCATCACGCAATGCGTGGGGAACATTGCGCGCTCTGAAAAATTTCGGTTGCGCGTTGTCTTTCAATTCCAAATGTGCTGCATAGTTCTTAGCGCAACCAAGGCCCGGTGCAAAAATGTCTGCAAATTCTTCACAAAGACTAGAAACACTGGCGGAAGGCACAGTCTGATTCACTGATAGGACCTGATTTACTATAGACAAATTAAACAATTGAAACAAATCTAAGCCAAACAAGTTCACTGCACTAGAAGAACGAAGAACGTAAAATGATACAAGTTTTGTTTGTCCCTTGTATGTTGCAAGAAGGCTGCACTGTCCTAACACAGGGATCGGCTGTCCTGAGTAACTAGTTAATTTAACATTTGCGGCACGCAATGGCGGTTTGCCCAGTTGCTTGTACGTGTCGTGATTGAGCAATGAAACTGCAGCTCCGGTATCGAGCTGGAATGGTATCACTTTGCCTGCAAAGTCTAGGTCCACAAAAAGTTTATTGTCCTGCTGACGACAAGAGCGACTGTCACGTGCAATTTGAACTGATACAGGTACAGAAGCACTTGCGACTTTACGGGATTTCCTGCGACGTCGACACACACTTTGGGTGGGACGAACACAGTCACTGTTAGCTAAAGTGTCACTGGACGGGTGGGAATGAACTACATTAATGTCCATGGGCGAAGGTCCACGAGCCTGATTGTCCTGGGTTCGATTCCGGCGCGAAGCAAAAGGCCTGGAATTATTGCGATTGTCTGATCTAAGCTTTTTCTGGCAAACACTTTGTACATGTCCTTTCTTTTGACAGTAAAAGCAAATAGCTTGGCGTGACGGGCAATTTTCACGCGAATGTCTAGTTGCACACCGCGGGCATGATTTCACTGCAGTTGCTTGCTTACGCGGCGCACGTGTTTGCGAGCGCGGCTGCGACGGGCGCGAGGGCCGCTTAGCGTCCCGTGCAGCGGGCCCGGCGGGCTGATTAATGTGACACACTGCTGGCGAAGTTTCAAATGAGTCCTGAGCAAAGTCAAGTGTGTCTTGCCTATCCAATATGTCTATCACTTGTTGAAGGGAGGGATTTACGAGTTTCAAAATCTGTTCCCGTATGCGAACATCAGAAACGTTCTGTGCTATTGCATCACGCACCATTGTATCGGAATATGGGAGGCCACATTCACAGGCAAACGCGCAGTCTCTAGTAAGGCCTTGCAAAGTTGCAACCCACTCCCTATTAGTCTGACCGGCCGTACGTTTTGTACGAAAGAACGTATACCGTTTTGCAACTACATTTACTGTTTCTTTGAAATAGGCATCTAAAGCCGACCAAATTTCCTCGTAGGTCAGAGTTGCTACGTCGCGTCGGGGAAACAATTTCACTATCACACGGTAGGTAGACACACCGACACAAGAAAGCAAAAACGGCTGCCGCTCTTTACCTTGTATTCTGTACGCGGCGAGATGAAACTGGAACTGGCTGGCCCACTCAGTCCAGGTTTCGCACTCGGCCTCAAAGGGCCTAAATGGCGGTGCGACAGCGTTGTGTGGCTGCGGTAGCGATGAAGCGGCGGCTGCCGCATCGGTTTGCAGCGCACGTTGACCCTGGACGAGCTGTCCAAGGGCTTCCAATAACGCCTGCGTCTGCTGATTCTGCAAGCGAAAAAATTCGGACAGTACATCTGGAGATTGTGGCGAAGCCATGACACAAGCAAATCAGAGCACAAAAAGGGAAAAAGAACAAATCAGTCCAAAGCAGAAAAAACACTTTCTCTCGTCGCCATGTGATGTGTCGGCAGCTGGGCCAACACCTTGTAGATCGAAGTGGCTGAAAGTGCACGCTAAACTAACGCAGACGGGCGTGAAGTACTGGAACATGAGACTTATTAATGAATAAGAAGAAAAGTACGTAGCGGGAATAATATACTTAACTTTATTCTCTTGTTGGAATACATCTCTTGAATAGTAGTAAGCTATAAGCACTGATACAAATGGCGCCTTGCTAGGTAGTAGCTATAGAATAAGCTGAAGGCTATTCTATCAGTCTCTCGGCAATTGAGAGGAAGACTTGGTAGGTCTGGTCGCAAGCTATGTCGTCCGTACAACTGGGGCGAGGTCATGTCCGTGTCTTGTGACCTGCCATGTGGTGGCGCTAGGATTGCGATTACACAGTGCCAACACGCGGGTCCGACATGTACTACAGGACCGCGGCCGATTTAAGTTACCACCTAGCCAGTGTGGTGTCTAGCGGTGACACCACACTTACATTCCCGTAACATATCTAAAATTTTGAGAAGTAAAGTATCTTGTATTCCCAGGTAGAATGCTGCTCAGTGATATTACTTATGTCTGGCTAGTACTCCACTGCTCATAATCAAGCAAAAAATTCTAAAAATACGAATAGAAGTTCAGCCTCTAACGCATCATCTGTCGTGAAAAACTAATATTACGATGTAATTTGTCTTTAAATATGTATTTCACACACACAAATTTGAATCACTTAGTGGAAAGTTCCCAATGTAAGTCATATTAATGTCAATGAAAGGGAAACTTCTTTACCATAGGACACAACAAAGGGCAGCACTTATGCTCTACTTTCTGAGTCTGTAGCTTAATGTCGGCTAGGACACGTTTTTCTGTAGTCTTTATTTCTTTGGTTACCATGCTATCGTCTACATTTTTCAGTATACTGATTACTTAGGGAAAACTCTCAGCGTTTTGGCGTCTATATAGGCTTAAACTCATTCTACGAGTATCAACCACACTTGTGATTGGCTCTGGGTACATAATTTTTACAACGGAATAGTGATTTACATCATAATTTGCTAGGCAGATTCTAATATTTACTAGTGGTTGCCCAGGAAGGAAGATTTAGATATGCTTGTGATTCATGTTTTAATTTATCTCTGTAAACCACACTTCACAGCTAAAATCATTTACATATAAAGAAGCGATATGCTCGTTTCGAGTTAACTAAAAGTGACATTACTAAATCTGTAGTTTTTCAGTAACTTCAGTACTAAAGGTCTTCGTATCCTACAGGTTGGCGCTGACCATTTTTAAACATACTTCCAATAACTACGTATCAGCATCGCTTCAAATATTTCCCCTTTACACGACATGCATGCATCATTGTTATCCTTAGTTAATATGAAAGTTCTCCTTATTCTTCAACTTTCTCAAGACCACTTCACAAACATCTGTTAAATTGTACATAATTTCGTACAACCCTCTTATGGCAATTAAATGTTATAGCTTTATCTTTTGTCCTGAGCCGAGTAACTTTTCGTTTACTTCTCATTAATTATGTTTGTTAGCTGTTAGGGTCCTAATAGCTTTATGTATTCCTTTGGTCGTAGTAGCTCATATTCTGAACACGACTCTTCCCGCACTAAAAAAAAGACTTGTTTTCCAAATTTGTTATTACATTACATTACCAACACTATTGTTAAAGTATAGACTGTTAACGACGGACATCGCATGTAAAACATTATTATTTTACTTTTATATGTGGAGACAGTCATACGATATGTGGCAGCAACTTTTTTCAGTTTATCTACTAATGTGTATTTCATTTTCGTTGTTGGTTCTCATGACCTGAACCTTAGCAAACAGTGCAGTTGTTAGATTTACATTGTTAAAACCAAAACGTCGTTTGATGTTTTGAACCTATTTTTGTAAGAGGTTCAATACAAACACTAAACAGGGTGGGTAAATGTGGACACTCTTGTCTTGAATCCGAAACGGAGTAATAGCTCCTTTTTATTTCAATATTTTCATAATTTTAAACACTATCTCCCTTTCGTTGTTATTGAGGTTCTCAGTAAAATTCCAGTTCTTGTTGACACCACAAACGACAATCTACAGGTTGCGACATTTTTTCTTCGTTCTTTTCATTTGCAATAAAACTCATGCTTCTTAAGTATAATCACGAGTTATTCTGATAAGGTAAACACATGATTCGGTCTACACTTTTGATTTTGTCTACTTGAGGAGATGTGGAATCGTTTTTGCTATTCCCTTATCGGGCGTGAGAAACATTGGAATTACTCAACACTTGTAATACGAGTAACAGCCATTAATCTGCTCGTAGACTCGGCCCGAGTCGTGTAATACAATTTTTATAGCACATAAATTTATCGTATTAATAAATGTGCGACACAGTGCAAAAAGCAATCCCAAACTTCACAAATTATAAGTACATCGGACACCGGAATTCCTCTCAGATGATACATTAATTGCGAAAGTATTCTCTATCGCATAGCGCTGCTTGTCAGTGTCTTCCGTCCTACTCTCATCTCCTTATCTTCTTCGAGATACATCGCCTGGCAGAGTTCTGGTCATTAGCGACCAGGGAACTTTGTACAGTGCTGCAAAATTATCAGCTAGCCAAGTCCAATACTTTGCCGAGCTTATCTGCTGATTACATTAAAAGTTTCTACGAAATTTAACAGTTAGTCCATTCATTTACTAAACTATTTCTGCGAGTTCTGCTTTCTGGCTTTGCACAAAGTACATGCAGGGCGGCCGTTACACCACTGCATCTAATGCCTGTACTCTACTTTAGTAAAACACCGTTGGCTGGACTCAGGGTTTTATTATATATAGCGTAACACATGAATTGCTGAGACGGATAAAACCACACTACTTCCCATTCTTTTCGTACTTACTGCCCAGCAACATGCCACACGTCTTTATTTGAGATGATTTAATAGCATTAGCGAAATATTTATGCTAAAGACACAAAAAACAGAAGCAACAATAGTGGTAGTGCCTGAAAAGGTATAAGTTTAAGCAGAGAACATGTATTATTATTATGCCAGAGGACGTTTAGCCGCCCGCATCTCGTGGTCGTGCGGTAGCGTTCTCGCTTCCCACGCCCGGGTTCCCGGGTTCGATTCCCGGCGGGGTCAGGGATTTCCTCTGCCTCGTGATGGCTGGGTGTTGTGTGTGATGTCCTTAGGTTAGTTAGGTTTAAGTAGTTCTAAGTTCTGGGGGACTGATGACCATAGATGTTAAGTCCCATAGTGCTCAGAGCCATTTGACGCTTAGCCAGAGCACGTTGTTTATTATCAACAATAGAACAATCATCTCAGTCCAGTATAACACATCTCATACTCTGTGTTTAAGTACGCTTCCTGATTATACACTGGAGCGCCAAAGAAACTGATATAGGCATGCGTATTCAAATACAGAAATACATAAACAGGCAGAATAAGGCGCAGCGGTCGGCATTATGTAAGACAACAAGTGTCTCGCGCAGTTGCTAGATCGCTTACTGCTGCTACAACGGCAGGTTATTAAGATTGAAGTCACTTTGAACGTTGTGTTACAGTCGACGCACGAGCGATGGGACACAGCATCTGCGAGATAGCGATGAAATGGGGATTTTCCCGTACGACCATTCCACGAGTGTACCGAGACTATCTGGAACCTGGTAAAAAATCAAATCTCCGACATCTCTGCGTTCAACGTGACAGAAGTGCAGCCCTTGCGCATATTGCTCCAGATTTCAAAGCTGGGCCATCACCAAGTGTCAGCGTGCGAACCATTCAGCGAAACGTCATCGATATGTGCTCTCGAAGCGGAAGGCCCACTCGTGTACCCTTCACGATTGCACGACACAAAGCTTTACGCCTCGCCTGGGCCTGTCAACATCGACATTCGACTGTTGATGACTGGAAACATGTTGCCTGCTCTGACGAGTCTCGTTTCAAATTGTATCGAACGACTGGACGCGTATGGGTATGGAGACATTCTAATGAACCCATGAATGTCAGCTGGGGACTGTTTAAGCGGATAGAGGCTGTGTAATGGTGTGGGGCGAGTGTAGTTGGAGTGATATTGAACCCGTCATACGTCTACATACGACTCTGACAGGTGACAAGTTCGTAAGCATCCTGTCTGATCACATGGCATCCTTTCATGTCTATTGTGCATCCCATAGGACTCGGGCAAGTCCAGTACGACAATGGGACACCTCACAACTCCAGAATTGCTACACACAGTTACTCTTCTGAGTTTCCGCTGGCCACCAAACTCCCCAAACATGAACATTATTGAGCATATCTGGGATGCCTTCCAACGTGTTGTTCAGAAGAGATCTCCACTTCCTCGTACTCTTACTGGTTTATGGACAGCCCTCCAGAATTCAGGGTGTCAATTCCCTCCAGCACTACTTCAGACATTAGTCGAGTCCATGCCACATCATGTTGGTGCATATATATATATATATATATATATATATATATATATATATATATATATATATATATATATATATATATATATATATATATATATATATATATATACGAACAGTTGGTAACAGGTAGGTTTTTTAAATTAAAATACAGAACGTAGGTAGTTTTGAACATTTTATTTCGGTTGTTCCAATGTGATACATGTACCTTTATGAACTTATCATTTCTCAGAACGCATGCTGTTACAGTGTGATTAACTGTAAATACCACATTAAGGCAATAAATGCTCAGTCCACCTCAATGCATTTGGCAATACGTGTAACGACAGTCCTCTCAACAGCGAATAGTTCACCTTTCGTAATGTTCGCACACACATTGACAATGCGCTGACGCATGTTGTCAGGCGTTGTCGGTGGATCACGATAGTTAATATCCTGCAACTTTCCCCACAGAAATAAATCCGAGGACGTCAGATGCGTGGAACGTGCGGACCATGGTATGGTGCTTCGACGACCAATCCACCTGTCATGAAATATGCTATTCAATACCGCTTCAACCGCACGCGAGCTATGTGCCGGCCATCCATCATGTTGTAAGTACATCGCGATTCTGTCATGCTGTGAAACATCTTGTAGTAACATCGGTAGGACATTACGTAGGAAATCAGCATACATTGCACCATTTAGATTGCCATCGATAAAATGGGGGCCAATTATTCTTCCTCCATAATGCCGCACCATATATTAACCCGCCAAGGTCGCTGTTGTTCCACTTGTCGCAGCCATCGTGGATTTTCCGTTGCCCAGTAGTGCATATTATGCCGGTTTACGTTACCGCTGTTGGTGAATGACGCTTCGACACTAAATAGGACGCGTGCAAAAAATCTGTCATCTTCCCGTAATTTCTCTTGTGCCCAGTGGCAGAACTGTACACGACGTTCAAAGTCGTCGCCATATAATTCCTGGTGCATAGAAATATGGTAGGGTGAAAGTGATGTTGATGTAGCATTCTCAACACCGACGGTTTTGAGATTCCCGATTTTCGCGCAATTTATCAGTTACTGATGTGCGGATTAGCCACGACAGAAGCTAAAACACCTACTTGGACATCATCATTTGTTGCAGGTCGTGGTTGACGTTTCATATGTGGCTGAACACTTCCTGTTTCCTTAAGTAAAGTTAACTATCCGGCGAACGGTCCGGATACCTAGATGATGTCGTCCAGGATACCGAGCAGCATACATACCACACGCCCGTTGGGCATTTTGATCACAATAGACATACATCAACACGATATCGACCTTTTCTGCAATTGGTAAACGGTTCATTTTAACACGGGTAATGTATCACGAAGCAAATACCATCCGCACCAGCGGGATGTTACGTGATACCAAGTACTTATACGTTTGTGACTATTACAGCGCCATCTATCACAAAGCGAAAAAGTGGTCCAACTAAAACATTCATATTTCTTTACGTACTGCACCAATATGTAATAAACAATGGGGGTTCCTATTTTAAAAAACGCAGTTGATATCCGTTTGAGCTATGGCAGTGCCATCTGGTTTCCCCCTTCAAGCTAGACGAGTTTCGTTCTTTGTAGTTTTTTCGTTTGATGCTTATTTCGTGAGATATATAGGTCCGGTCACGATCAATGGACCACCCTGTATATATATATCACAATTGTAGCTGAAATACAGATAAACTCTGCAGGCATATGCAAGAGTCAAAACCACTACCAGTTACCAGGTTGGCTTACCACTCCACTTCATCTGCAGGCCAGGTCTCCGTTATACGACGGGATTTTTTTTTTTTTCCAAGGGCCGAAGCGAAACTAAAACTACAGAACCATAGCCAAAATCCGATGAAGCTTTTTTGTGCAGATGTGTTGTGCAGTGTCTCCAGTACACCCGTCGATAGCTTCAAGTCGCACTTCTCACTTTTGAACGCATATCGAACAACTAATAATTCCTACAACAATAGAGTCTCCAGGCAGGTGTGATGTGCGTGCTGTCATTCAATATCTTCGTGCTAATCAGTTCTGCCTGATTTCATACAGTTAACGTAATGTAAACGTTATGCATGACAGCAAAGTCGTCTTTCATGAGAATTCTAGGCTGTGCACTGCATCTGCATCAAAGATGCTCCTGCAGCGTTTTCGATGGGGAGTTTTTGATCAGTGATCACCCACCATACAGCCTGGATTTAGCCCTCTCTCATTCTCATCTCTTTGCTCACATGATCCGCTGTCTGTGACAGCATTTTCACATAGACAACAAGCTGCAGACCAGAGGAGAAAATTGGCGGAAACCACAGTTGGCTGGCTTTTATGGTGAGGGTATTGGAAAATTGTTAACAACTCCACCGCAAATGTCTAAGTGTGAGAGCAGCTGGATGATGTAGCTAAAGGTTGCCAATAAAAAATTTTTGATTTTCACTGTCATTTCCACTTCGCAAAGCGATCGGACTTTTGAGAAATATAGGCATCAAGTCTACCTGAGAAGTTTGATTTACCACGCCTCTAATGGAAGTAGGCACCTTCTACTAATTACAGTACGGGTATCCGAAGGCAGTGCCTATTTTTTCTGTTGGTTTTCGGTCAATGCTTAATTGAGATTCCTGTTTTCTTGTGTCAGTCAAGCTTGTCTCGATCTGGAGTTTCTGTTTCCTCTTATAAACATAAACTGTGAGTTTTAGAGCACGGCTCCGATCACATGTGTTTTGTGATTTTCGAAGATGGTATTTGGAGTGTGCCATCATATACATACACCCGCGAACGCCGCCAGGTGTCCCTGCCACACGCTTCCGTCCGTGGGGCCATTACCCTGGCGTCTTAACGCATGCCCATCATCCTGCCTCTTCTTCTAGTCACTATTTTCCGCATAGACATATCCTCATCGAATCTGTGGAGAACGTCGTAATCTCCTACAGCGGTTGGACAAAAATATGCAAATACCGTAAAAATTGCAGGCTTCAAGATATCTGCAGATCCTAGCCAAACAAGCAGGTTGGCCCGCATCTCGTGGTCGTGCGGTAGCGTTCTCGCTTCCCACGCCCGGGTTCCCGGGTTCGATTCCCGGCGGGGTCAGGGATTTTCTCTGCCTCGTGATGGCTGGGTGTTGTGTGAGGTCCTTAGGTTAGTTAGGTTTAAGTAGTTCTAAGTTCTAGGGGACTGATGACCATAGCTGTTAAGTCCCATAGTGCTCAGAGCCATTTGAACCATGCAGGTTGCGCTGTTGTATTTGACCACGAACGGCACCTGTGCATTGTCCGCAATAACTTCTGAATGTCAGTGGTGGTCATAACAGTGTTCTGTGTTCAGAGCTCAGAGCATTCGAACGTGGGCAAAATGTTGTTGCTCTTGTGATGGGTGATTACGTGACCAAGGTAGTCGAAGCGTTCTCTGCTTCTAGAGGCGCCTTATTGAAAATCTATACTGCACACTGGAGAAGCGGAAAAATCCTCACCCTCTATGTCACAACGCTTACGAAAGTGTGTGTTGAGTGATCATCACCGAATGTCATTAAAGATGATTGTGACGCAAAATAAAAAGACACCAGCTGCAAAATCCACTACAGAACTAAATCCCGCACTTGCGAATCCAATCAGCACCAAAACGATACGAAAGAAGTTTCGTAAACAAGTAATTTCAGCGCGAGCTGGAATTCTATGGCGCTCGTCAGTGTTGCAAATGTCCGTAACGGGAAACTATGCCGCCAAAGCAATAAAACCAAGACCACTGACCAACGGAAGAGTGTCATTTGGACGGATGAGTCTTGTTTTACACTGTTTTCGATTTCTGGCTGATTTACGCCCCAAGAGTGAAACACGGCGGCTGTTCTGTGGTGATCTGGCTACCACATCGTGGTATTTCGTGGACTGCTCTGCTGGGTCGCTTCATTACAAGCATTATGCGACCGGTTTAGCTGATAAAGTCCATCGTAAGTTACAATGTTTGTTTCCCAATGGTGATGCTGTGTTCCGAGAAGATAGGGGCTATGTTCACACAGCACGCATGGTCCAGAACTGGTTTTGTGAGCACGAGAACAAAGAGTCGCATATTCCTTGGACACTTCGGTCACCAGACTTCAATACTGTTGAGCCTTTCTTGGCTACGTTTGAGAGAAAGGCGTGTGATCGCTCTCCACCTCAATCTTCATTACCTGAACTAGTCCTTTTTTTTCAGTAGAATGGTATAAGATTCGTTTGATAAGCATACAGGACCTATTCGTATCCAGTGTGAAACGAATGGAAGCTGTTTTTAATGCCAACAATTTTACTACACCGTTATGTTTTTGGTGTTTCCACGTTCTGGCCATATAATTTTCAGGCTCTCTGTATAACGCCATATTTCAAATTTCTTCTTTTCCGATTGTCCCAGCGAGCAATTCTATAAGCAAGTTAGCGACACTCATCTGTTTCTCCCACCCTAACCAGAGCATGGAGAGCACAACACACATAATCCAAATCTCCTGCATCTTCAGTTTATGTGTCTGCAACAGAGAACGCTTCGATTCAAAGCAGGCATATGATAAGGACGCAGTCTGTCTTCTCTACCGTTAAACCTGTAGAGCGGGGTAGAATTGTAGAAAATAAAATGAAAGTTCAGGAATAGATTTAACATTCAAAGGGAAAAGATATACGTGACGAACTTCGCAGATGATATTGCAGTCCTCAGTAAAACTGAGACGGCTTTGTAATACCTTGGGGACGGAATGGTCTAACCAGCCTGGAATATGGATTGAGATTAAATGAAAGAAAGACAAGAGTAATAATGAGAAGTATTACACAGGATGGGGCAAATAAAAGTGGCCCGGACGAGTGGATACGATTGGACCTGAATATATGCGTATAACCAGTCCCCGTGATGCGCACACCACGTGTAAGCCCACCACATCATCCATACCTATTGAGAGCGTAGTGTGGGCTATGTCAGCGTGAGTCGAGCAGTGCAAAGAGGACGATAATAATCACAGTGGAGCAGCGGATGTTCGTTGCGTAAACTTACGTGACAACACAGCCGTCGGAACGGTGTGGCCATATGTTTGCTGTTAAGTTTAATTGTGTCAAAATGAGAGCAAAGAGTGCTATGCGACGCTTAGTTCTAAAATGGCATCCGACAGAATCTGTTTTGAATAAGCCAAAGAAACCTTCCAAAACGTGCACGTGCACCAGAAAATGTGGCTGTAATTCACCAGAAAATGCTTCAAAGTCAACCAAACGCCTGTTGCAAGAGACCGGTTTTTTTTTTTTTTTTTTTTTTTTTGCTCATCAGTCTACTGACTGGTTTGATGCTGCCCGCCACGAATTCCTTTCCTGTGCTAACCTCTTCATCTCAGAGTAGCAATTGCAACCTACGTCCTCAATTATTTGCTCGACGTATTCCAATCTCTGTCTTCCTCTACAGTTTTTGCCCTCTACAGCTCCCTCTAGTACCATGGAAGTCATTCCCTCATGCCTTAGCAGATGTCCTATCATCCTGTCCCTTCTCCTTATCAGTGTTTTCCACATATTCCTTTCCTCTCCGATTCTGCGTAGAACCTCCTCATTCCTTACCTTATCAGTCCACCTAATTTTCAACATTCGTCTATAGAACCACATCTCAAATGCTTCGATTCTCTTCTGTTCCGGTTTTCCCACAGTCCATGTTTCACTACCATACAATGCTGTACACCAGACGTACATCCTCAGAAATTTCTTCCTCAAATTAAGGCCGGTATTTGATATTAGTAGACTTCTCTTGGCCAGAAATGCCTTTTTTGCCATAGCGAGTCTGCTTTTGATGTCCTCCTTGCTCCGTCCGTCATTGGTTATTTTACTGCCTAGGTAGCAGAATTCCTTAACTTCATTGACTTCGTGACCATCAATCCTGATGTTAAGTTTCTCGCTGTTCTCATTTCTACTACATCTCATTACCTTTGTCTTTCTCCGATTTACTCTCCAACCATACTGTGTACTCATTAGACTGTTCATTCCGTTCAGCAGATCATTTAATTCTTCTTCACTTCCACTCAGGATAGCAATTTCATCAGCGAGACCGGTATATAACGTCGATAATGCGGACGAATACTCCACGTAGACTTGCTCACGCATCCCCAACGAGTGTCTTTGTTCACGCATTAAAACCAGCAGATGCTACTGAGCTCCTCCAGTTTCGTGTGTAGCTGTTCACTGAGATAACAGTGAAAGGCTTGGACATGCATCTATTTTTTATGTCTGATGAAGCCTGATTTCAACTGAGCCGTTATTTCAACTCACAGAATCACAGGTTCTCGGCTGCAGAGAATCTGCATAACTTCCACGAAACATCATTGTATGATCAGAAGGTTGAAGTTTGGGACACTGCGTGTGCACGCCGCCTTATTGGTTCCATCTTTTTTTCATCACAAGCTGACCTCGGCTCGCTACATTGCTAACATTTTGAAACCATGTGTGACAGCGTTAACGGGAGAGGAAAAGACCTGTAGTTACTTCCGACAGCATGGAGCAACTGCCCATACAAGCAGCCGAACCTTGGAGCACACTTACACAACCTTCAAGCCTGACTCAGTTGTTAGCAGAGGTCAGTCTGGTCACGGTCCTAGCTGGACACCCTCGTCACCTGATCGGTCAGTGAGCGATTACTTTGTGTAGGAAACCCTCAAGTCAAAAATCTATCGGAACAGCCCTCATAGTCTTCAAGAACTGCAGCAGAATATTTCGGATGAGACTACAGCAATTCCAGCAGTCCAGCTGCGATGCACATTCAGCAAATTTCTGACCATGGCCTAAAAGTACCAAGAGATGAATGGTGGTCACTTTCAACATCTGATTTATCAGATTTGTACTATATTTCCTTTCCTTTGTACCCTAAAATCTTGTCCTCGGGGCCACTTTTATTTTCCCAGTCCTGTATAAAGAGACAGTCTCGTTGAGGAGTAATTTTTATTAAAGATAACAAGTTTCGACTGATTACGGCTTCCTCATATTTTTCTGAATGAAAAGGAAAAGCAATATACAAATTAAGGAACGTGCTTCTAAGCTGTTTCTAAAAAATAATTAAACAACATTGCTATCAAAGCAATGAATATCACCGGTTAGTAGAGTAATTAGTCAGAACGATGCTAACAACCAAAGAAAGAACCACCGAACAAAATACATTGGAACAAAACTAGATATATAAACTTTAAAGGATAAAAACAGGGGAAAAATTTATGAAAAGCAAAAATAAAAGGGGAGGAGAAGACACAAGCAAATAAAGTGAAGGAAATTACTTTGAAACAGTCACACTCACCATGTGAAGAGCAGCGTAGAGCCATATATACATCAATGAACCTAGAGAGTACGTGATTATACAGTCTGATAGACGGCCACATTGAAACTACAGTCCAGAGGAAAACCATGTTCCCTGCGCTATTAGGGCGGTGCGTCAAGGCCCTATTGTCAGAAAAACCTGACTAACGTATGAATAAGACTACAAAAGCAACTACAAAAAGTAACTACAAAAAATAAATAAAAGTCATTAGGTTGATAATATGTGACAGCGCATATGATATTAATTCAAAATGCTTAGAAATTGAAAAAAAAAAAAACATAAGCAATAAGAAGTACTGTTAAATCAGATGTCGTAAAAACAATTAAGGATCCTAAAAGGTCACTAATGGATGTACACAAAACATAACCAAAACAACTGTACTCGTGAAAGTAATCTTCATTTAACTGGTAATATTGGTGAGCTTCTGAATGATCAGTTGGTCAGTAAGAATCAGACTTTTTACGACGAAATAATAACTGTTGTAATATCTGTCTAATTAATTTGCTCACGACTTTCCCTTATTTTGTAAAGTACACTCAACGATTTTAATACACTGACTACTTCCACGTATATAGTTATTGTACAAGGCTAGGGCCAAACCACACATGTGCCTCTGATGTTTTGAGAGCGTTTTTCGTAGCCTAAATTGGGACCGCTCGCTGAGGTGACCACTGACATGAACCAGCATGTTTATTTAAACATTCTGAAATGTCACGTGTTGAAAATCAGTCAACATTTTCATGACGAGTATGATATTGATAGCCCTAATTTTCAAGGAGATAACAGCAGAGTTCATCCGGCGGGAATAATATGTAACTGGTTTTCTGAACGCTCTTGATTAGCCTGCAAAAATCACATGAAAATCTTTGGTAACATGTTTAGAATAGCGGACAAAACGCTGACTTCAGCATCCCCACAATTTGGTGGAATTACGCGATGAAATCCTCAGCGAGTGGTCTACCCTGGACCCACTTCCTAACCGAATACAGGTGGTTATCACGTCCAGGAGCGCAATTACACGCTATTAAGTGATGCTTGTCATGGTTTCTCTAGAGGTGACTAATTTTTTGTATGGTAAGCTTATACAGGGTGGTTATAATTAAACATTCCCTGTTTAACACGTTATAGCACGGATGCTAATTACCTCACGAGTACCAAACTTGATACCATTAATGTCAAAGGCATGGGGAAGAGAAATAATGCAGAATCAATTCAATTGAAGCAATTTTAATGTGCTGCTACGGTACATCATACCATAACATACCGGCACCATAACTGCTACAGAAGGGGCTCAATATGGCGCCCGTCAGTCTCCAGAAGAATTGAAAACGTAGGACTGCATTCTGCACAGCAGTATGCTGGCTACCTCTGTGATATGCTGCGCTTCTGATCAGCACATGTTGTGATATTCGCTATTTTTGACTTCATTAAGACAGCAAATACGAGTAGTTAATACTTTCAGCCAGAAGGCGGGTACTTGTTTGTAAATAATGATTAATGTATAATGAGGCGTCGCATGGCGACGGTGGAATTATCTAAATAATTTAATTCGGGCGGCAATATAAACAGAAAAATATGGATAGATATGCGATCCTTCACTATTTTGTTCGCTGGAGAACAAATGAAGCCTTGAGCGCTAAAAAAGACTTGTACTGTTTTTCTCAAGTAAGACGGACGCAGATTTGTGGCAGTCTGATCTAATTTTTACTAAATGTATGAAAACGTGTTATGTCTAAGTTTGAGTGAAGTGTAAAGAACTGTTATAACTTACCGTGACGACGCACGAGCGACTCAAAGAAGACAATGGCCATATAAAAGAGCGCTCAATGGACATGATACGGGCATAAAAATCTACCGTCATTGTAGTACTAAGCTTAAGGTACGATATATGTTTTAGTTTATAATAAATATTTGTTCTGGGAATACTGAATCATTTAGCAGTGCTCATTCCTATCATCTCCTCAGTATTATTTTCATTTTAATTAAGCATTTTGCTAAGATTACAGACACGGAGATCAGCAGTCCAATGTGCGTGTTACATTGATAAAAAGAAAACTGTTTTATCGTCTTCTTGCATCAGCTTTAATATTGAATTTCCCTTTTGTGTGATGTCACAGTTGTTTTTGCGCCCTTAAGAACTTTCTGGTACCTTAGAAAATTGTTTTGTCATAACAATAACTTCACAATCGGGTATGATCGTATCTACGATCATGAGGTAATTAGAAAGACGATAATGCGATTTCTTAATCAATAGCACGCTAGTTGTGACTGCCTCAAGCCACGCGAAACTGCAAGTAAAAACTAATCACATCTCATAATGCAATATTTTATGACAATGGTCAATCCATGATTCTTACGCCAATTGTGATTGATAAAACAGTAAGCTAAATCTCAATTTCCAACTTTCTATTGAATAACAACATCACTTTTATTTTCTAACATCACAATGTGTGAATGTTCCCCTGGTAAACCCTGTGCTTCATCTAGCCCCACAACCAAAAATCACAGGGAGTGGCATCAGGTGATAGTGCCGACCAAGCATTTGGAAAGATCGCCTGATAATTGGATCGTTTTCAAATACATTTCGAAAAAGCAGGTGAACTTCACGAGCGATGTGCGATGGGGCCCATTCTTGTACGAAAACTGTTGAGTTCAATGCGTCTCTGTACCACAGGACGGGTATGAAATGCTGGCGAAGCATATAGAAGTAAGATTGGCCAGTCAAAATTGCATGTGTTTGCTCCTTGAGCGCCAACCCATTCAAAAAAGAATGGGCCAATGATGAACGTAGCCTTGAAGCCACACCATACGGTGACACGTTCACCATGCACAGTGACTGGAGATGAAGATCCCCACACTCGGCAATTCTGTGTGTTCACTTCACCAGTTAGAGGTAAATGATCTTCGTCTGTCCATTGGATGGTCCAGGGCCAGCCCTCGTCAACTTCAATCCTGGCGAGAAAGTGGAGACCGAAGTCAACACGTCGTTGTCGGTTCTGTGGGGCAAGCTGCTGTACGATATGGATCTTGTACGGATACCATTTGAGAAAGGTTCGAAGCACCTTCCGTACAGTGGACCACGGAATGTTCAACGGTAGTGTCACATCATGCGCACTGCCCGACCGTCACGAATAGCGCGCGGCTTTGTCTGCCATAGCAACAGCAACTTCATCAACCACCTTTGGTGCAATCTCTTGTGGGCCTCTTTCCGGAGCGACGTCCAGTTCTGCAATTGATTTGTCTTCATCATGCTCCGCGCAGCAGGTGGAGAAAGAGGACCCTTCTGTAATCCTTTCAGCCGGCGATATTCTGTTCCCCTGCAGTTGCAGCATTACTGCTTTTTGATAATAGAGCTTCTTCACCAGTAATGCGCTGCTCCTTTTGTGCAAGCTCATGTCGACACGTCAACAAGTGCATTGCGACCGGTCAGGTGTGTGAGACTGTTGATCACGATGACTGATCACGGCACCTGGTGATCAACTATGGACGATGGCGCTGTGACTCATGGAAATCACGCACCCCATACTCTGGACATTAATGCTACCTAGTTTGGTACTTGTTCGATAATTAGTTTCCGTGGTATAATGTGTTAAACTGGGAAAGTTTAATTACAACCACCTGGTATTAATGTTACGGGTTCATTAGCTATGTGCAAGTGAGAGCTTAAACCAACTGCACAGCGACAATTACCACCTCCGTGTAACAAATAGAGGTACAGTTCATCGAGTTCGTGACGCTGTTGCTTTTGGCTCTATCTAGGACAGACTGGTTGGACATAGACCCTAGGATACTTCGTCGGTGTCCCTTCCACTACCGGTATGCAACATCTGGATGTCTGATTCAAGTTTAAGTAACTATTGTAACGTTGTTACTTTATTTTTCTATGAAAGCGGTACTGATGGACAATAAAAGCGGTTTAAAAGCTGTGAGCTGTCTGGGGAAGTTAACCTTGCATTACTGACCAACTGTTTCACCTGGTATCCAGTCTAGCTTACCAAATTCCCAACCAGACTAACATTAATTATAATCTTTTAAGAGTCATACGACAACCGGTGATATATATATAAAAGATAATTTAAATAAAAAGAAATAAATCAGTTTATATTTGGAAATTTGTTTTAACATTGATCATTGAAATTTCAGCATATTAAACTTGATTCCTAACTAAACTGGTTCCTTATTTAGGATTGTGAAAATGTGAGATTGCAATCTTACGGAACACATCAAATATGGAGCCAAGATTGGGAGACTGCATACAACACTGCATTCATAAAACAACACACAAAGGACGTTGAAACATATGCAAGAGAAAGTTAACCACTACCAACCAATTCAATTTTCACCCAAAGAAGTTACGTTCGTAGCACAATCCTGTCCGTCATGTAATTACCACACACTGGTATACTAAATTCATATTAACTCTTTGTGAAATCTTCGCGAAAAGAATAGCTGAGGGCTACTTTGATGATTACACCACATGCTTCACGTGGTCAACTTGGTTTACACAAAGAGTGTAACTCCACAATAATTTTGATAATTAAAATAAATTAGATCGAAAAGCAATTTACAAAAGAAAAACCTCGAACTGGTTACTATCGTCTTACTATTAACCTGATGGGTCAAACAATTGTATAAGCACGTGGTACCGGTCTCACAAAGTACACACCACGTGGGTTGAACATAAAGAAAGTTGCTATATTGAAAAATACTGTCAAGACAAGACGTTATAATCTCACGCACATTCGCATTTAAGATTGATGAACTTAGTTAGAGTTACTGATCAACACGTGGTTCCACTTTACTCACAAAGTAGTGACAAAGCAACTACCGGAATATATTCTGAACTTCACACGAGAATTACACTGCGCTGCAATGTAAGATAACATTAGATATTTTAGAGCTAAACCTGAAATAAAGGTGATTAAATTTTCAGTTAGGCTGAACTTAAGAAATCCATTGTCCTACGGACTTAACAGACACGCGCTTAGCCGGAGATCTTACCACTTCAGACGCTCGCCGCGGTCAGACTGACCTGCGCTCCTACCGAGCGTGCTTCCTGAGGGTGGCTCACAAATACAAACGGAAGTGGCCAGAGGGGCAGCTTCCTATACCAACATGACAACGGACGGACAGAAACATACTAAGCATAGAAACCTCTCTGCTTTTAGAAAGCGTAGCTACTTGTTCCGACGTTGGTCCTACTGTTCTCTAGCAGACAGGCTTGTCTGCTACCATCCAGCATGCAACTAGAAATACATTTGCTCATTCATTCTTTCACACAGAAGGGAAGGGGGATGACAGTATCTTATCATATACAGTACATAAAAGAAAGCGGATGTAAGTTCCGTATGAGACTGTGTGACATTAATTACATATAAACTGTGTTTTAAAGTGTAGTAGTGTGACAGATCGTTCTTGTTTATGTGTAAAAGTAACACGTTTCACTGCTCAGTCTCCTCCCAGATAGACAGAAATACCACAGTAAATTTAGAAGAGGAATTTATGCCGTAAATGACAACAGATTTTAGAAATTAACATGAAAGGAATCCAACAGAGACCTTTCACTATTACTGGGCGCACATAGAAGTTAATCGTGCTGCTAAGCTCAGTGAGTGGGGTATTCCCCGCTGAAGTGCACGGGCATGTCATCGATCCATCGGAAATGTAGGAAGCCTTTATCTTTGATGTATTATGAGGATGGAAAGATGTGATTCGTACGAACGATGATCCCCTGCATAGAACGAGGGGGAAGATTTTTCTAAAGTGTAGGTCTGATATCGTGCACACTAGCAATTGCAATCGCGCTATGGATGACTTCACAGATGTAATTAATATGTGCTCTTCCATAGTTGTGTGGTCAGTGCGTCTGACTATGATGCGAACCATCAAGTTCCTCTTCCGGTACTGCCAGGAATTTTCCCTTAGTGTGAGGGCAGGAACGGGGTGTTCTCGGCCTCGTGCAATTAACTGAGGCGCTGTTTCAGAATGAACTCCACAGTCTAGAACGCTGGAAACGTCTGGGAGAACAGTCTACTGATACCAAGTTTCTCCGTGCCGCATCGAAATGACTCCATTGAGGAGAGAATGATATGGCGGAAGGTCGGCATCACATGGTCTCCAGTACCAATTGCTTACTTTTTGTAGTGGATAGACCTTACGTAATTATAAATACAAGTATATGTACCTTTTCACAATGCAAATATCTTCTACTTCGAAACTGGGCGATATAGGAGAGGCTTTCTGAAAATTGTTTAAATAGTAAGGAATGAGACATCTTCGTGTAGTTTCTATTGTTGCAACAGTGGGGCAACGACAGTACATACATCGAGAAAACTAGTGATAACCATACAAATGTCCTCCAGAATGTTCTGCTAAACGTACGTATTAACCAAAACTCCACGACGCTTGGTCCTTGATTTGACAAATGTAAACATACGAGTACAGGTTGCTGTATTTCTGTAAACACGTCTGGCTACAGTCATAGGTACTAACCGATTCGTCCAAGGACAAATTATCTCTCCACTCTCAAAATATGACAGTTTTTAATATTGTGTTCATATCTGGACTCGAGACAAGTTCGACATACGAACTGTTCGAATTATTTGAACTGAGCTTACTAAACTTCGTTTACTTGACATCCATTGCTCACTATGAAACACATGTAACGCAGTTCTTCCGATACCGGTTGTTCGTAATGTCGTTTTTTGAGCGTATAGTCATCCTCAACAATATTATGCATATACAGCCCACATTTAATTCTGACAATTTTTCGGGGCTTGAGTACTTCTGAAATGTTTTCTGCCATTTTTCCCATAGATAAAAACAACAAAAAACCTTCAATACAAATCTGACTCACGATCATTCCCACATAGGTGAGAAAACTTGAGAGAGAAAAGAAATTCATTTTACAGTATGTTTTTACCGATATTCGAATACGCCGATGAATTCTTTTCCTCACTGAATTATTCTGGCAATCACAGTGATTGTTCCAAATACTGTAAAATCTTTGTAACCGTGTAAGATATTTTTCTGGGAAAAGTGGTTCCGCAACTGCGTTATGATACTTTCTTATTATTTCTTTCTTTGCTATTAGCTTCGAGGTCGCACCTCTCAAATGTAAAGCACTCCTGTACGCCTATAGGTAGAGGTCTGCGCGGATGCGGATATCCGCGGATATATCCGCGGATATCCGCGGTATTTGTTACTTGGCGGACAAAATCGCGACCTGCGCGGATATCCGCGGGTCATCTGCGGATAATGAGCAAGGCATCTGCCCAGTACGTATGTTGCAATGTTAGCTGAAAACTTCAAGTGTGTTTACATTCTTGGAATGTTGCAGGGCCCGGGTAGAGCGGATGTCTGTTGTCCTCAGCGCCTGGCTACGACGGACGTAGCTGTACCCATGAGACCTGCGCGTAATCTGTTTCCGCGACCGTGTCTTTTCTGTGGCCTGTGAAGTGCTCTCTGGGTGGCAAACCTGCCCACTGTCTATCAGACAGGTGCGCGTTGCAATTTTCCGCTGCCTTCAGTTAGCGCTTTATAGTGACCGAGTGACCACGTGCATCGTAGCAAATTTAAGTGAGAGTTCTTTCTTCAAATGAACACCAATCGGCGGACACATTTTCGTGTAAGGTGAAAAATGTGGTTTTACATTAGTGAAGGAAAACAAATTGAAATCGCCAATTTGGAAAAAAATTCGGATACGTATTTGATGGCAACGAAAAAAAAATGGTTCAAATGGCTCTGAGCACTATTTCTATGGGACTTAACTGCTGTGGTCATCAGTCCCCTAGAACTTAGAACTACTTAAACCTAACTAACCTAAGGACATCACACACATCCATGCCCGAGGCAGGATTAGAACATACGACCGTAGCGGTCACGCGGCTCCAGACTGTAGCGCCTAGAACCGCACGGCCACTCCGGCCGGCCCATGGGCAACGAAAAGATAAAAGATATAGAGGCTTGTTTTGCATGTAAAAAAGTATGTTCCTACACTGGACACAAAAGTGGAACTTCAAATTTGCTAAAACATTCGTGTGAGGCTGGACAAAGTAGCATAATGACTTATTTAAATACCAAGAGAGACGTGAAAGTTCCTGAAGTTCCGCCAAATCTGAAGACAGCCGCGACAGAAAAACTTATCAATCTTGTCAGCAAAGGCATTTTACCATTCTAAGTTGCGTGTGGATCTGGGTTTCTCGAGACGGCACAGTTTCTTATTGATGTGGGGGACAAGTACGGTGCAGTGAGTGCTAAGGAACTGCTACCTCATCCAACCACAATATCCAGAAATTTGAAGGAAACGGCCGATCGTCTGCGTGAAACTGTCTCCGCAGAAGTGAAGAATGTATTCCGAGATATACGTGGAGCACTAACTGTCGATTTATAGACTGATGCGTACCGTAAAATAAACTATACGGGAGTGACTGCACATTATGTTAATTATGAAGAAGTGACACTTGAGGATCGAGTGTTGTGCACCAAAAATTTTGAGAGTGAGATTAAAAAAAAACAGGAGAAAACATTAAACCTGAATTAATTAAGATACTACGTTCGTTCGAGTTATTCAGTGCTGTGAATAACATCGTATTCGTTACTGACAGAGGTCCAAATATTGTGGGAGCACTTCGCCAATATAAAAGGCTCTCGTGCTCAGCACACATTCTTAATACTGTGCTGGAGCACACGACTCGAGGAGACGCCAATGATGAGTAGATTGACGTGCAGCGACTAATAAATTCCTGTCGAGCTATCACAACTTTCTTTAAAATATCTTGTCTTCAGAATCGCCTTCAGAAGTCATTGAAAGGAGATATAGACACACGATGGAACAGTAAATTGGATATGTTTGAGTCTATTAATTCACAATGGTTTGAAGTTCTGTCAATTTTGTCGGAGAAAAATGAAGATAATTTGATTGATTCTATAGACAAGACGATGTTGGAAGATATAATAACCTTTCTGACACCATTTAAAATAGATTCTTGTGATCTCGAAGCCTCCAAAACCCCTACGGTTTATTTATGTGTGTTGTGGAAGTTAAAACTTCTCTCCTTCCTTGAAAAAAATGATGGCGACAGCCTATTTCTGATAGATTTAAAGAGTACAGCCAAATCTATTTTAATCAGCAAATGTGACATAACAGTAACCCATAAACTTGCAACGTTTTTGAATCCAAAATATAAAAACCTAAAATTTCTTAGCAGTGCCGAAGAAGATGAAGTTGTAAAGGAACCGAAAAATTATGTTGCGAGAAATTGTCCACAGTTAAAAGATAAGGAGGCAACAACATCGGGAATTCCTGCAAAAAAACGGAAGTCTGACATACTTTTTAATGAATTTGAAGATTGCTCAGAAGATGAATCGACGAGAGATCGTGACTTTGCGTCGGATGAAATTCTCAGATATACGAATGATAAAGTCCAATTTTCGGAAGGCATCGACCTGATAGCTTGGTGGCATGGGCGTGAAAACGTCTATCCGCGTCTTCCCAAACTCGCATACTTCGTGCACTGTATTCCATCTGAGACAAGCTTCTCTACTGCGGGACAAATAATGCAGGACCGACGCACGTCTTTGAAGCCACAGACGATTGATGACATCATGTTCCTGCATAGTAATCTTCCAAAGTAAAAAGGTACTTGTACAGATTCTCTTACTTCACTGTATTTTTGGGCTTATCTGAATTAGTTACAATTTTTTTTCATCTGATTCTTTCTTTTACAGAATTTGAATCAGAAGCAAGCAGAAGATGAAAATATTTAATCTGAAGCCTGTGAGTTTTTATTGTAATATTTATAGTAAAGAATTTTCTCGACATATTGTTAGTATTTTAACTATTCCCAACAAGAACATTTAGGTAAAAGAAGGAAATATTTAACAAGCAATTCGTTTTGTTGTAATTTTCATATTAAAGAGCTCAATTTTAAGTTTTTACTCTTCGCAACAAGAACATTCAACAGCTAACACGTCAATATTATTAAACTAGGTAATGATGATCTCATAAGTGCCTACCTAAATTTTAGCGTGCACTACAGTAACATTTGCAGCCGCCGAGCATTGTCTTGGTGAACAGTGAAACAGCCCGGCCGGAGCGGTGGCACGCCGGGCCTTGTAATTAATAACAAGTGGGACTTCAAACTACGGCTCACGACCACCAACAAGCTGTGACTGCGATAGCCCGTGAAAGATTATTCTGATCACATTGAAAACTTACAAAATATTCAAATCATCCAAAATAATAATGTGTCTTTTAATTTACCAGCCAATTAGTAAAGATAAGGACTGAAATTCGTAACAAAATTGAACATTTTAACTGTAACTCGGTATTGCTTAACAGGGAACAGTGCCTAACATTTGAAGTTATGGGACAGTGGTTTTTATATAGACGTCTTGAAATCGCTTGCAGTTCCATTAAACTCAGAAAAAAATTATTTTTTAACATTGAAAGTATTAACTGCGAAATCTACTGCAAATTTTGTCTTAGTAATTTAGACCAATGTTGAGGATGTTTTAAAGTGTGAAAAACTTTGTTTAGTTGAGAATGAAACAGACATTTCATTTATCGCTAGGTCTTAATTCGATAAATCAGCCAAAAGGTGAGTTTCGAGATTTCAATCGTATTTTTAGCTAAAGCTAAATGGACTCCTAATTTCTATAACAACTGATTTTGTTGTCACTCTTCGGAAGACGAGTTATTTCTCCCAGACAACGTCAATTATTGCTGGCAGTTTAACTTTTTCACAGGTGCGCCAGCGTTTTGCAGTGTAGGCCTAATACTGTAAATATTTTCACCTGGAAATGACGAGGACTGAACGCGTAAGCTATAATATAATCATCAGCTAACATGAACGGCTTCAAAATTTGACACATCCAAGCAGTGAGTACAAAATAAAACTGTCGGTAAATGATGCAATGTGCTAGTAACAGCCGGCCGTGGTGGCCGAGCGGTTCTAGGCGCTTAAAGCTGGAACCGCACGACCGCTACGGTCGGAGGTTCGAATCCTGCCTCGGGCATAGATGTGTGTGATGTCCTTAGGTTAGTTAGGTTTAAGTAGTTCTAAGTTCTAGGGGACTGATGACCTCAGATGTTAAGTCCCATAGTGCTCAGAGCCATCTGAACCATTTTGCTAGTAACAGTTTAAAACCATCGTCATTTTCAGCTGCCTTGGCACAAGAGCAGCGAAATATACTTGTTTCTATACACGTATTTTCATCATTTAATACTATTACATTGAATTTTATTTTTTTAAATGGCGTTTCCAATCTCACGAGATCCGAGCTGATACTGTATGTGCTTCGGAGCGCCAATGCTTTCCTGTTTGGAATGGTCTGCTTTAGAGTACCTATAGAGCATTTCCTGTGATTTAAGAAGTCAAAAGTAGTTAAGTTGTCGCAGAAATGGCACCCTAACAATAACTATGTCATCACATACCATAATTCTATGTACTTCTGTCTATTACTATTAATTACTCATTCAAAACTGAAATATATGCGGATGCGGATAACGAACTTGCGGATGCGGATTAATTTCTGCGGATGCGGATGCGGTTGCGGATTAGGACCTTGCGGATGCGTTGCGGATGCGGATTGCACTTTTCTTATCCGCGCAGACCTCTACCTATAGGTACAATGAGGTGACAGATCGTGTCGGAACTCCTTTTACCCAGCGTAGCGCTGCAACTCGACGTAGCAGGGACTGAACAAGTCCCTGCAGGGATGCTGAGAAATGTTTTCTACATGTTTTTTAAGAAAATGTTGCCGGTGCAGGATTTTGACATTGCAGGATGTTATACACCAGCTCACCTCTCAGTTACGTCCGATAAACGTTCGATACGATTCATGCCTCGCGATTTGGACAGCCAAACCATTCACTGGAACTGTCCAGCTGCACAGCTGTTCTTCAAACCAGTCGTGAAGAATTGTGGCCTGATGACATTGCGCATTGTCATTCATAAAAAAAAAAATCCACCATTGCTTGGTAACATGATGTCCATGAATGGCTGCAAATGGTGTACAAGTAGCCGAACATAACCGTTTCGAGTCAGTGATAGGTCCAGTTGGACCAGAGGACCCAGTCCAATCCATGTAAACACAGCTCACACCATTATGGAGCCACCACTAGCTTCCACAGTGCGTTGTTGACAACTTTGGTCTATGGCTTCGTGGGCTCTGTGTAGTGTCCTGTGGTTGGCAGGAAAGAACTAACGATCAATGTTGAATACACTTTATTATAAGTAAAACGCCTTCTTGGCCTGCACTTATTTCCAAATTCAAGAACAACAAGAAGCACAACATTTACTGTGGTTGCAAAACCAGATACGAGTACAAGACAATGAAAAGAAAATAATAACCAAGATACTACTCTGCACAATTACAAAAATATAGCTTCCTACTGAAAGCTACAGCGAGTGTCTACAATGGAAGTGCCGACGTAGGTATTGGTTGGAGCTGCCCTAGCTGCAGATACACACTGCCGGTCTGACCCTGCTGGCGTGCTTATAATGCCGATGCGTTGGAGTGCCACAAGTAGTCACATTTGTTCTAATTGATGGTTCTCTGTCACATGGTTTTTCAAGAAATACTTTCATGTCCATGCTGGAAAGGTGTTGTTGTTTACATCCATTGACGATGTTTCGATCTGAACTCTTGAAGGGAGATCGGCAGCCCACCTTGCTTGTCTGTTGTGCAGGCCCTCTAACTGATAAGGGGCCACTACCACACACTGCGCCGCACTTGAACCCTACGATCAGCTCTTACCAACTGAAATCTGGACACATGTGACCAGGAGACTGTTTTTCAGTCGTATAAGGTCCAACCGACATGGTCATGAGCCAAGAGGAGGCGCTGCAGGAGACGTCTTGCTGTTAGCGTCGATCGTCTGCTGCCGCAGCCCATTAACGCCAAATTTCGCACCACTGTCCTAACGGATACGTTCGTTGTACGTCCCACATTGATTGCTGCGGTTATTTCACACAGTTTTGCTTGTCTGTTAGCTCTGAGATCTCTAATCGAACAGCACTGCTCTCTGTTATCAACTGAAGGCCGCCAGAGACAGCATTGTCGGTGGAGAGAGTTCATGCCTGAAATGCGTGTTCTCGGCTCTCTCTTGACGGTGTGGATGGAGGAATATTGAATTCTCTAACGCCTTCTGAAATGAAATGTCCCAAGTGTCTATCTCCAATAACCATTCTGTGTTCAAAGTCTGTCATTTCCCTTTGTGCGGCCATTGTCACAATCGGAATCATTTGCACATGAATCATCTGAGTGCAAGTGAAAGCTCCGCCAGTGCAATACCCCTTTATGCCTAGAGTGCGCTACACTACCGCCATCTGTATATGTGAGTATACTCATAGGTATCACACGACTTTTGTCATCTCAGTGTAGTACATAAAAAGTGAGTCTCAGTCTAAAGATGTACTGTCGTGGACAAAACGAGCGAGACCCCACGCCTTTTCGTTATGCTGATCCGCACAGCTTTAAAGTCTGCTACACAGCATAACAGGCAAGGCGACAAAGTGCTGCCAACATCCTATGCACAGGCATGAAATTGAAAAACTATCCGAACTTTGTCGGACTGTTTTCAATCATGTGTAAGACTATATTAATGCTGATTAGTGTGTTAAACACAACACGTAAATATAAGATATAAATGAAAGAAGAAACGCTAATTAGTATGAACTGTACAATTAAAAATAAATTTCAGACTATCGAGATAACATAAATGATTTAATAAGACTAAGTACTCCGTATAGTTGATAAGCTAGATGGGGTGACATTCATGAAAACAAAATCGTTTTTCGTTGCCGCGAGATCTTTTCACGAAATTTTAATCACCAACATCTGTTCTGAATGCCAAAACATTATTTCTTCAGGAACTTACACAGGAAGAAACGTCCATTGTAATAATGTAATTCAGGGCTCCTAAGAAAAAAGATTTAAGTGGTCCTTTTTCCTGCACGCTGTTCAAGAGTAGGACGGTAGAGATATTGTCCGAAGGTGGTTCGATGAACCCTCTGCCAGGCACGTAAGTGTGGATGGCAAAGAAATCCTGTAGTTGTAGTGATGTAGATGTAACAACGAAATTATGTTGTAGCTGCGACATGTGACTTACATTTGATTTGAACATCGAAGTTGTTAGCTGTTTATTAATCCTTTGTTCACTATTTTCAGCCATACACAAACACCTAGGTGCGTTAAATTGACACTGAAATAAAGTGTCATGTATGGACCAATAACAATAAATTCTTAACTACTTGTTATGGTACTGCAGGATCTGCCAGCGTCTTCAGAAGTGGATATCACATACGACGTTCCTAGGATGTTTATAAGTGGATATTGGAGACGACTTCGAACAAAATTCGAATATAGCTTCGTAAAAGTTCCGTGACCAAACGATCTGAGTTGCTGGCGAATACAGTTTATCCTCACTAGACAGTATATATTATCAATATACATAAGGTGAAAAGGGTTTCGCCGGATGCGGTGGCCGAGCGGTTCTCGGCGCTTCAGTCACGAACCGCGTTGCTGCATCAGTCCCAGTTTGGAATCCTACCTCGGGCAGGGATGGTGTGATGTCCTCAGGTTAGGTAGGTTTAAGCAGTTCTAGGTCTGGGGGACTGATGACCTAAGCAGTTTGGTCACATAGTTCTTAGAGTCATTTTTTGACCTTTCGCGTAAATTTTTTTTTACATAAACGGCCGTATCTTTAGATTGCGTTGACATAGAAACTCACTTTTTTACACCACCAAGGGAGCGTATACCGCAGGAGGTGCGATACATTTCCGCTTATTACGTCTACCCGTACTCGAGGTAAACGGGTTTTAAGGGTTGGGTAGGCAGACGGTCTAGAAAGTGAGACTAGTAGGGTTCCATTTTTACCGAGTTAGGTGACGAAATCCTAATAACGAAAATAGCTACGACAGTTACTGAAGATGAGGGCCGCATAAATAAGTCCCCTACTCTTTATTCGAAATGTTCCAGTTGCAGTCGATACATCAGCATATTACTCGTAGCTACGCTTTCGATGCAAATCACGTTTACAGGAATGCAAATAAAATCCATTTGTCTATACACGTGGTAATTCGGATCCCAGTATTAATGCCACCGCGTTTTAGAAGTGCGAGCATTTCCATTGCTTGCTAGCTTAAGAAACACTTCGGTAATGAACATTTTCTGGCTGTGGCGAGTCTAATGGAGAATTCGAAACATTGTAGAATACGTTTGGGAGCTATGTCGCCGTTTATTTCCTGGGGTGGTGCAGAATTATCCTACTAAATTAAATCGCTAATAACAGCATTTTGTTATTTCGATAAACATCTTGAATGATCGTCACCCAAGTGGTGATATTAAGGTAGAAAATTCATGTATTTGAGTCCAGAAAGCTCTATGCAACAGAAACTGCTGATCATTTTGCCGTTTACATTGCGAAATTACCGGCTTATTCATGTCTGGGGTAATAATAGAGGGCTGTTTGTCTGGGTTGTCTGTTAGCGTAGTGAAAGGTGTTTGCTACTGCAAGGGAGGTCTGGTTTGTTTTAGGTTCTAAACTCGATTGAGGCAGATAGACTATCAGTAAAGCAATTTTAAGAAATTGTCGCACCCCCAGTATGTTTTATCGCTACCTCTATTCTCTACCGGCGCCCTGTGGATGTCCATATGAAACTGTTGCAGAATTTCATACTTGTTACCGCCTACTTTTTCCGCTTCTGTCAATAACTGAATTGACTTAAGTGTGGAAATGAATGATTTTTAAATGAATTTCTCTTCACGCATTGCTAAATTTGCACACTTTCATGGTAGGTCAGCAACGGTAATCCAGTATGTCTGGTCTGAACGTTGACACAGACCGTTTCGCTGCCGAATGCGAATAATATTTTGCTAATTCATAACGATCTGGAGTACTTTGTCTTATTAAACCATTTATGTTATCTCGACAGTCCGAAATTCATTTTTATTAGTACAGTTCATACTAATTAGCGTTTCTTCTTTCATTTATATCTTATATTTACGTGTTGTGTTTAACACACTAATCAGCATTAATATAGTCTTACACATGATTGAAAACAGTCCGACAAAGTTCGGATAGGCCTATGCATAGTATGATGTATTAAGGAAATAGCTATGTTTGTCGATGGAATAAACCAATTATCATACACGTGCAGTAGTCACATGTTGCTTGCAGCTGAAATTATCTAATGGATATATGTGGAACTGTTATTTCTAAAAAATAAAAAATACTTTACCTGTTATGGAAAAAAATATAATTTTCTTTATACTGTAATGGAAAAAATTTGGACATAAACATTACATCTCATCTACATAAAAATTAGAAATACATGAACTAAGTTGGTGTCCAAAATTAAAGCAACAGAGGTTGCCACAAAACAGTATAAACAGGTGATAGTAAATTAGAAACCATGTAACGAATACAGAACGTAAACAACTGCAGCATGCATAACGGTAGAGAAAAATGTTAATTTTTTTCAACTTAACGGATTCGCATTCCGACAACTGGTTATGTGCTCAATATGGCGTGTGACCACCTCTGGCAGCAACACAGGCCTGAGAATGATAGTGCGTGCTGTGAACGATGTCATCAATATCATGTTGAGGCAACAACGCCCAGTCTTCCTGCAGGGCAAATAAAATGGTTCAAATGGCTCTGAGCACTATGGGACTTAACTTCTGAGGTCATCAGTCCCCTAGAACCTGGAACTACTTAAACCTAACCAACCTAAAGACATCACACACATCGATACCCGAGGCAGGATACGAACCTGCGACCGTAGCGGTCGCGTGGTTGCAGACTGTAGCGTCTAGCACCGCTCGGCCACCCCGGCCGGCCCTGCAGAGCACATCGTAGGTCTTGGAGACTGGTTGGTGGACGCTGACGTGATGCATCCTGTCTCCCGAGCACATGCCAGACGTGCTCTATGAGATTCAAATCGCGAGAGCGAGCAAGCTATGCTATGCGTGCAGTATCATCCGTTTTTAAGAAAACATCAACCACCCGAGCGTTATCGTCCATCGATGCGAAGCCTGAGCCCACAGTACCTTGCATCAACCGCATATGATATCCTAAGATTTCATCACGGTGCCTGACGGCAGTTAAATCTTACCGAATAACCCTCACAATTTCGTGAGAAACTGTTCGAGTTGTCAACACAATCCCTGTCCAGACCGTTAAGGATCCTCTTCGATATCGGTTTCTTTCCAAAATGATTTCGTCCCGAAATCGTGTTCCATATTTCCTCAAGATGCAAGTCTGTCGAGAATCACTCTCCATATCAAATCGGGACACATCAGTGAAAAGAACATTTGCCCCTGTTTAGCCGTCCAGGCGGCATGTTGACGATCCACTCTAGACGTTCCCTTCTGTGAAGACGCGTCAGAGGTACACATACAGCAAATCTGCGACAATAAAGGCCATTCTGCCGAAACCTTCTGTACATCAGTTGCCTCGATACAACAGGCCCATTGGTTGCTGAGAGGTTATATGTCAATTGCCGTGCAGAACTAAATCCGTACCGTCGTACCCTTATTGCGAAATAACTGTCCTCTCTTTTCGAAGTCACATGTGGTCGGTCCTTACTTGTTCTTTGAGATACGGTTTCGGTCTCTATAAACTGTCGCCACATCCCAGAAACAACGGAACGATTCACATTAAGCCATCGGGCCGCATCAGTTGACGTGTGTCCTGCTTCCAATCTTCCTACGGCCCTCCAGTACACAGGGTCTGGTAGGTGTCTTCTCTGTACCATTCTGCATCGTCTGCGACAGTGTACACAGCGATAGTGGATGTGGAACTACCTGGCAAACACTATTCCGTTTGATAGTTGCCCTGACGACATCATTGCGGTGACCAGAATGCCATCTTCCGAGCAGAGCACAGTGGTACAGACATCTGTTGACGGTTTGTATGATTACACCGTGAATCAGACACAGGAGGAGAAGCAGCGGTTTGCTGGTTTAATTTTGGATACTAGTGTAGTTGTCAAATCCACTACGATATACATTTTTCTTATTCATGATGCACCTGTCTGATGAGATATAGACTAGCGAAAGTATTGATTCAACTTCAGACTGAATTTTCGCTCTGCAGTCAAGTGGTATGCTGCGATAGAGAAACTGAACGCGAAAGAGAAAGGTTTCGTGTTCGACACCCGGTCCGGCCTGCAGTTTTGAAGTGCCAGTGAATTTATTCGTTCAAGTGTGTTTAGGTTGCGCTAGCCTAGGTTTAAGCAAAGGAACAAACGTTATGGCTGCGATTCGAATGACAGGAGAACTGGAAACGATAAATTAATCAGGTACATTAATACCACCACTGACGCAATCATTAACGAGAGGAAAAGGCGTTTCTTGACGTGAAAAATGTTTTCAGCTACATCGATGTATCCGTGATCACACATCAGTTCGTAGACTCTGTGAGATGAACGGTACATCTTTAACTCTGTCAATCTCGTAGCTCATAGGTACGTAATGTGGCAACTCTATACATGATCATAACGAACTCAAAGTTAACGAAAGTCTTGGTAAGCGACTAATGTTCTATACTATGTGAAAATGAATAGTTGCAGCAGAGAATATGGGATATATGCTAATGCCCGTACAGTAACAAAAAGTCTGCACATAAGCCCGTTTTATTGTGCTGTATATCCAAGAGATGCAGAGGTTCAACCAAATAAACATTTTTAAGGAATTTGTGTTCGAGTGTAACATAAAAATTGAGTAACATCTTTTTCGTATTTTCTACTTTGGAAGTATTTATGGCGGTAGGTGTTGGCTGCTCCAGAATTCGAAGACTGTGGAAAGCAGATTGCGATAGAATCGGAGTAACTCACGGCAACGCCACTATGCTTCAGCAACATTTCTGTACCTCTCCGAACAGCTCGTAACTTCGCTGCTTTGAATGAATCCACTCAAGTTAATTAGGTTACTCGCAATACAGGCTCAAACGTTTGATGTTAGTCTTGTTTCAGAATCAACCCATATGAAGCCTGTGTAACATTATTCAGTATTAACAGCCCCCTAGGATGTCGTCGACTACCATCAGTACATGTTAAATTACGATCTTCCGTCAATGAAGGTTTGAATAACAGGGAGCAAAAATAAATGCGTCTCTCTGGCAACACACTTGAAGTATTCTATGTGTAAGGTCAAAGAGAGATTTTTCTTTCTTTGTTCATGCAAGCACAGTAGGCGAGTATAAACATGTTTCATTCAAAAGAGTTAACTTAACATTTCAACATAAGTTCATCGGTACTTCAAGATTTTTAATTAACATCTACTTATCATTCTTACAGTTAACATTTTTATTCTTTCAGCGTTTAAGATATAATGTTTCATACGTGCTACACGTACTTCATAACATATTTGAAATGCTAAGTTGAATGGGATAACTCATATAGTAGACAGATTATTTGCATTCCCTGAAAAAACGGACTCGAAGTAATTTAGTTATTTTTATTTAGCTTTTGCTTAGCATCTAATTACAAGCTTATCATAGATAAAATTATATGAATGCATTAAATTTCAATAAGTTTCCATTTGAGATTTACAGCGTCACAATCACAGTGTTACATCCCACTCCCCAAGTTATCGTTTTTCTCCTCATTGCTTGCGTCATCACCCTTAAATTTTGGAGAACTCGCTGAGATATAGCACACCTCCAGCTAGTCTGTTGTGCGTACACTTCCATAGCACACCATAAGCAGTACCCATCTAGTGAGTAGTTCCAAAAGAGTAACACGCCAGGGTGTCCGTAAATTATCTTCACAAATTAAGACTTTAATATCTTTAAAACTATACTAGATATTAACAAACGGTTTTCAACATGTGATAAGTTAAATCATAAAGTTTTGTTTCCTCATTCGTACGCATCAATGTGTGCACCCTTAGTGACACGGCTAATGTCTAGCCGGAATCCCATTTCTCTCTACGTAAGACTCACGATCTCCACGGTATGTTCAAATGCACTGCGAATGCGTACCCTCAATTCTGCATGTCTCTAGCCTTGGTTCGGCACACGAGATCTCTTACAAAACCCCGCAGGAAGAAGTGTGTAGTGGTGTGAGATCAGGGGATTGTGGCTGCCATCGAATTGGACCATCTCGTCCCATTCACCTATCCGGAAACTTTTCATGTAGAAATTGACGGAAAATAGGGAATTGCTCCGTTCCTCTGGAATATGACATCAGGTTGCAGGTGTTCCAGTTGTGGCACAGCAGACTCTTGTAACATGCCCAGGTAAAGAACCGTTGATAGCAGACGCGATGAAAAGCAGTTGACCAACGATGCAATTCGGCATCACTCCGCACCATGCACTGACCTCGGGACTGTCTCTTTACATTTCAAGTGTAACACGAGAATGCTGTGAAACCCATATACGGACGTTATGACGATTCACTTCGCCGGATGAATGAAACGTTGCTTTGTCGGACAAACAAACCTATTCCAAAATGTCATAGTTTGCCTCAGTTAGCCGGCCGGTGTGGCCGAGCGGTTCTAGGCGCTTCAGGCTGGAACCGCTCGACTGCTACGGTCGCAGGTTCGAATCCTGCCTGGGCATGGATGTATGTGATGTCCTTAGGTTAGTTAGGTTTAAGTAGATCTAAGTTCTAGGGGACTGATGACAGATTTTAAGTCCCATAGTGCTCAGAGCCATTTGAACCATTTTTCTGCGTCAGTCTTGCCTAGCGTGTCCACTGCAAACTGTTCGTACTAAGGTTTGTCCGTAAACTTTGATGTCTGAAGCAGCTGCACCTTCTAAGAATATAGCCGTAACCTGCTATACAAGATATTGCGTACTGCTGATCGTCTCATTTCCAACTCTCTGTCTGCTATACGCACCCATTTTCTCGGACACCTTTCAAACATCTGCACATACCTTTCCTACATTAGGTCAGAAACAGAAGGGCGATTCGCCACTTTTTTTTTTTTTTTTTTTTTTTTTTTAGGAGAAGACTCCCTGTTTCCATATAAGACGAAGTTCATGCGAGTATAGTTGGTCGGTACGGTGGTTGACTTCAATACCGTGTTCGGAAGTTCAGTTGCATTTGGTTATCGAACGTCATCTGTATGAACCAGGCCACACACTGAGCTTTCTCCTGTAGCGTCCATATTTTATCAGGTTTTCAAGTTCAATTTTGAATCTCCTGCAAGGTAAAAAAACTGCATGAGTTATCACTTTTTGAAAACGTTTGTTAATATCTAGTATAGTTTTAAAGTTATTATAGTCTTAAGTTATAAAGACAGTTTATAGACAACTTGTGCTAATGGCGCTAGACGACACGCGGCACTTATATGGATTCTAAAGACCGATGCAGGACACAGAATAGGTGACATTATATAGCGCTCGAATACGGCCATTAGTGTTCGATAGATGAAGATAGATAATACGGCTAATGGATTTAAGGGTAGGGATAACAGAGGATGGGACACATTCAGTAATATTTATGGATGACAGCTATCTATTGGTTATCTGATGTCAAAAATCAGTGAAACTGGTTTCTTACGTTACGTTTTCTAGAAAGGAATTGTACTCACACTACTACGACAAATGTTATAAATGTCAGACGCTATGTCAGACATCTCACAAATGTTTGTTGCTGATTAGAGTACTGCACAAAAGAAAATTTAAAAAAAGAAATAAACCCTGTAAGAAGATTAGTTAGAGTTCATCATAGCGAAATATGCCACAGAAGCTCCTTTGACCACTGAATCAAAGGAAAAACACGATACTTCTATAGCCTTCCTACAGCTAGAGAAAGCCATTAAAAAATAAGGTTATAGACTAACATAAATGGGCACAGAAAAGAGACATACAAATTAACTTCACAACGTAAAAGAACCAATTAGAAATGATAAAAATGAAAAAAAAAACAAAAAACACAAGTTTATGTTTAAGAAAATGTAAGCCACGATAGCGGAAGTCATACCCGCAACACAAAGTCCTTTAACGTTATATCGTCTCCCTTTCTTATCGTAATCTCACTGTACCATACAAAACAACGCTGCATGTTATATGATTTTATTTCCTGACCATATGTCATTCGCTACTGCACCTGTACCCACTTACTGGAATTAGTTCACCAGTCGTGTTATTAAACACAGCAACAAAACTGTAGCATCATCCCGATATGTCGTGCGTTGCTTTGGCGACTGTTCCTGCATCGATCGGTAGGTCACCCCTGACGTTGTCTGTAAACATACTCATTGTTAACAACAGCACTGCATATGGGCAGAACGCCGCACTCTTATAGATTGAAAGATTTCATTCGAAAGGAAATCAAATGTAGGGACACGTTAAAAACGTCTGTGGAACAGTATAGTGAATATCCATCATCCCACGGAGGACATTCGCGGCCAATGATCGTGTCCGCATCATCACGTCACACGTTTCAGGATTGTCAACCAGGGAAGTTGCTCGACGTTGCACCGGGCACAAATTGATTTGGTGCGAACACGGAATCGGCTCAAATTGACAGACAGAGTTGAGGACATACACCGCACAGGCCCGGCAGGTTCGGTAGATGACAGGATGATCGGTATCTTCGACTTTTACTTCAAAGAAACCGTAGGATGTGATCCAGAACTGAAATCAACGTTCGAAGAGGCTACATGACGTCATGTACCGCATCAGACTGCTAGGAAACGATTGCATGATTCGAATCTCCATTCCCGACGAACCTCCATTCCCGAATACCACTACTAGTAGCTCGTCTTACACCACGACATCATGGGCACCGTTACACATGGGCAAGAAATCATGCAGAATGGTCGTCCAAGTGCTGGCGTCGGATGTAGTTTCCGGACGAGACTCCGATCTCTTTGTAACCTGATAATCGCATACAACGTGTCTGGAGACATCCTGGTAACGTCGCATTCCATGGGGCCAACGTACACCTCTCGAGGTTGTTGTGGGCAATTTCACTGCTATGCATTACAATGACTAGATTTTGTAACAAAAAGTTGGGCAGTATCGCCACGGTTTCTGAGTACCAAAAGCACCAGTTGTGGGAATAGCCACGTCTGTAAGTCCTATCCATGGAAAATTGTCGAACTTTTTACTGTATGTTCTTACTATGTTCTCTGGGAGCCTTGAAACTTTTTTCGATATCCCAATCCGTTACCGTGATCCAGAAAATTTATGCACATAATATACGTACGTAATATCCGGTCTGAGCCGCAAATGTAGTTTTAACTGGTGTAGTGAACACATGGCCAGGGCTCTAGGTTTATCGCAAGTTCTATTAGGTCTCCAAACTACGTTTTTAATCGGTATTTTTTCTCGACTAAATCTTTATGACGCGCTGTCTTGTATATTGGGCACTTGGGCATGCCCAACAGTGAATATTATGCCGGTTTACGTTACCGCTGTTGGTGAATGAAGCTTCGTCGCTAAATAGAACGGGTGCAAAAAATGTGTCATCGTCCCGTAATAACACTAGTGCCCTGTGGCAGAACTGTACACGAAGTTCTAAGTCGTCGCCATGCAATTCCTGCTGCATAGAAATATGATACGTGTGCAATCGATGTCGATGTAGCATTCTCAACACCGACGTTATTGAGATTCCCGATACTCGCGCAATTTGTCTGCCACTGATGTGCGGATTAGCCGCTACAGCAGCTAACACACCTACTTGGGCATCATTATTTGTTGCCGGACGTGGCTGACGTTTCACATGTGGCTGAACACTTCGTGTTTCCTTAAATAACGTAACTATCCGGCGAACGGTCCGGAAACTTGGATGATGTCGTCCTCGATACCGAGCAGCATACATAGCACACGCCCGTTGGGCAATTTGATCACAATAGCCATACATCAACACGATATCGACCTTTTCCGCAATTGGTAAACGGTCCAGTTTAACACGGGTCATGTATCATGAAGCAAATACCGTCCGCAATGGCGGAATGTTACGTGACACCACATACTTATACGTTTGTGTCTTTTATAGCGGCATCTGTCACAAAGCGAAAAAAGTGGTCCAACTAAAACATTCATATTTCTTTGCGTACTACACGAATATGTAATAAAAAATGGGGGTTCCTATTTTTAAAAACGCAGTTGATATCCGTTTGACCTATGGCAGCGCCATCTAGCGGGCTATGCATAGCGCCATCTGGTTTCCCCCTTCAAGCTAGACGAGTTTGGTTCTTTGTAGTTTTTTCGTTTGATGCTTATTTCGTGAGATATTTTGCCCGGTCACTGTCAATGGACCACCCTGTGTACAGATATAAAATGTCTGTAAATCTCTCACTCTTCGATGCAATGTCTATTCAGGAGATGTCGAGGACTGGGCACTATCAAAGTCTGTAAATGTAATTCAACTGGCAGACACGAAATGGCATCAGTGCATGAATGTTCGGACTTAAGTTCATCCGCCGCTGGAGCTCCAGAGAGTGGATGCTTGCATTTCATCAGCTGCAGCGTAATCGTTCGTGGCAGCGCCCTCGGGCCGCAGTGGCGGCTGTAGGGAGTTCGGTGGCATAACTGTCGGAGCGCTTATTTGACAGTGCGTCCGACCGGATAGCAGCCGATACCGCAGACACAAATCAAACAGCGAATACTGGTAATATAGTGTGTGCTGATCAGGCTTAATTACACTCAGTACACAAGGCAGCCTAGAACTAACTAACTATAAGGTCAGAAGACACCACCAGCAGAAAACAGAGCCGTCTTACAACACACTCACACAGGTGAACTTACTGTCTGCAGGTTCTGTTTACCGAAAAGACCAGACAGTTGGCCCTGAAACAAACTGTGCCCAGCCTCTCTGTATAGTAAGCATTCGGTCGGCTCGCTCCTCCTTCTTGCATTTGTTTCACCACGGCAGTTAAGGCGTGCCACGGCCGTTTCCTCTATTGGTGTCTGCCCGCTGCTTGTTGTCCGCTTGCCGTCCAACATCAGACTCCTCCTCCGCTTCCTCTTCTTTCCACGCTTCCTGGCAGTGGCGACTATACCGCGGCGCCCCGCCCCAGCGTCGCCAAGGAGCTGCTCAGCCACTGAAACAGCCACGGTTGCGTGACGTCTTACGACAGCACATACAAACAGCACACCCTGCTGCAGCAGAAGAAGGTAAACAGCAGAAAGAGGCTCCTGTTGGAGAACAAAAGGCGAATATGTGCTTCCTTAAAAGACTCTGACGGAAAAGTGGGGAACCAGATCCCTCAATCGTCATTCTGCCTTCCTCACCAAAAATTTAAGGTTGCTAACATATTCGCATTGTTTTGTGCTGAAAGAGAGTAGCAGAGAAACAGTGCCTGTGGGAGAGAAAGAGAGGGGAGTCACTGATAATGATGTGCGAATGTGAGGGAGATAGAGGGAGGGAGAGACAGAGAAGGAGAGAGGGAGAGAGAGACAGTGAAACAGAAGGAGAAATGGATGAAGACAATAGCAGTGGAAGCCAAAGAGTGAGGGGGTAGTAATGGACAACCATAGACAGGGGCAGTAAATAGAAAAGAGATTGATGGAGATCGAAACAGTGGGACGAAATGAGAGTCAGTGGAAATGAAAAATACAGATGAGTGGCTTGGGCATCTGGATCCTTCCAGACCGGCGAACTTTACCACATTGATATACGAGAGAGGGCATTTTGGACAGAAATTTTAAACACGTGGATGTAGCACGTCGCATGAGCCCATAGTCTAGGGATTAAAACGTCCTGGGTTCTGAGTTCGAAAGCCACATGCGCTTACATTTTGATTAACGATCAGCAGTGGCGGCCGAAGGATTCCGGTATAAGAAGTCACCCTCATTCTGCCAACGGCCCTCTTTAGGGCAGAGGAGCGGACAGAGGTTCAAGCAAACTGCCCCCAAATGCGCAAGAATCACCAATGATCAAAAGCATGAGGATGCAGAAGGCAATGGAAACCACTGCATTAAAGACACATAATGTGTATCCATAGGACATCTGGCCTGTAATTCAAAAACTGTCATGCTGAGCCTTCCATTGGCAAAAGATTCCGGAATGACCCCTGTTCCGATCTCTGGGAGGGGACTGCCAAGGGGGAGGTGACCATGAGAAAAGGCTGAATAACCAACTGAAGGATAACGCTCTACGAGTCGGGGCGTGGAATGTCAGAAGCTTGAACGCGATAGGAAAGCTAGAAAATCTGAAAAGGGAAATTCAAAGATTCAGTCTAGACATAGCAGGGACCACTAAAGTGAAATGGAAAGAAAACAAGGATTTCTGATCTGGGGAATATCAACAGCAACAGGAAATGGTATAGCGGGAGTAGGATTCGTTATGGATAGGAAGGTATCATCACCTCCGACGCGAGATCTTTTTGTGTTTTCTTTGTTGTTGGTTTCCAGTGTGGACAGCGGTTGTCCTTAAGGTTTAGGGGAGCTTCCCTTTGTTCTTGTGCTTACCTTATTTGTCACTTTTTTTTATTTTTCGCCATGGCGGTCACACACGAACTTCTTATGTTTCAGTTGATGCAATTCGCTCAACTGATGGACAAGATGTCTTTGCTGTTGGAGGTGTGATAGCTTCTGCAGCAAGCCCTGCTTCAACGCACCTAACCGCAGCAGATACCCTTCGGCTCCAACATTCCGCTAGTTGGACCCCTCCACAGGGGGATGGGGCGAATACAGACTGCAGCTGTTTCAACACTTTGGGCCCTATAACATTTCAGGTGATGTTCAACGCTCATGTTTCTTTTCTTGGGTTGGTGTGGCTATATTGTGCCTTTTCATTAAGCTTTTCCCCCTTACTTAGGCTGAATCTATCCCTTTCCTGCGTTCCTGTTTCTTTTGATAAGCATTTTGACTCACAGATATCGGTCGCCGCCGCTCGATATAAGCTCTTTCGAACGAAGCGCCAATCTATCGATTCCTGTTGACAACGGCTCATCGTGTTATGCCGTATGACCCGAACCTGCTAATTTGTGTGTTTATGGTAATTCTTGCGTGAACGCCATATCGCGGAACGCTGTTGTTCAGAATGTTACCTGATTCCCAACTGCAGTCAGAGGTCCGATAGTTTGAGGACCCTTTGTTTAGGACGTTACTTCTATAATCGGGACACAAGAATTGTTTGGCACCGCAGAGCTAGAAACGTCGCCTCCTGTAGCGGTCACGTTTGACACTCCCCGGTCTTTCCCATATGGTACGTCTGCTTATTCGGAGCATTGTAAACAGTCTGGGGCACACCCACACCAGTCCCGTAATGGCGGCCAATGGCAATCCTGCCCTCAGTGCTACATCTCTCATGATATGGAGGCTAGAACCAAATGTTTGTTTTACAGGCCGGCCGCGGTGGTCTAGCGGTTCTAGGCGCTCAGTCCGGAACCGCGCGACTGCTACGGTCGCAGTTTCGAATCCTGCCTCGGGCATGGATATGTGTGATGTCCTTAGTTAGGTTGAAGTAGTTCTAAGTTCTAGGGGACTGATGACCACAGATGTTAAGTCCCATAGTGCTCAGAGCCATCTGACCCATTTTTTGTTTTACAAACAAGTTGGGCACACCCAAGACGTTATTACAAAGTCATCGCGGGGTCTGTCTGTTCCCCAGCCACTAATACTTCTGAGGCTGTTGATATCCTTTAGATTGAGATCGACAAAGCTGCAGTCCAGAACCATTTGGTTTCTGGCGAGTTGGTCCCGTTTCAGAAATACTACTGTATTTCCACTAGGCAGGCCTCGTCCCAGGTTGTCGGTCGCTCCAAGCATCCCTCTGTGGCAAAACATCAGCCAAAGAATCTTTTCATTCAGCTGGTCAGATTGTACGATTATAGCTAGGTACTAGGACTTCTGTCATGTTGACCTGTAGGTCTACGTTCGGAAAGCTCGGCTCTCCACCACTCGAAGCACTAACACAGACCGTCACCACATATAATGGTTTACTTTTGAATGCATTATGGGAACAGCAGTGATCAATGTCTTATAAATAATTGCTATTAAAAACAGTCTTGATCACGATTTATTTAACAAGGTGACCGGTTTCGACCACTAATGTGGTCATCTTCAGACCATTGAGTAGGAACCTCTTTCTCCACCAGAAAGAGGTTCCTACTCAATGGTCTGAAGATGACCACAGTAGTGGTCGAAACCGGTCACCTTGTTAAATAAATCGTGATCAAGACTTTTTTTAATAGTAATTACATATAATGGTGATCGCATCGCGATACTTAGCATTTGTCTTCTACGGATCTAAGGCAATTCCCGTCGTAGTGCTTCACTCTTACGATGGTTCTAACATTTTTGGCCTTAATACCTTTGACATCTTCAACCCCCAAATCGCTGATAATGCAGCAAAGAATAACTCACACGTCCCCTACGACAGCATCACAAAGCTCTGTGCAAATACCGTCAGCTTTCTCACGGTATTCCTAAAGACTTTCCCGCCCACATTATTATTTGCTGCTCTCGTTGTATGACGTGACTCTTTCTCATCAGCACTGACGTCAGGTTGTTCCAAAACCAGCATATCCCCTTCGGCAGTGCTTCTGCCGGCCGGCTTCCAACGGTTTTCGGAGCAGCTAAAGTCGAAGGTGCCTTTATGCTCCAATTACTTGCACGACTTCGTCATCTCGAACAGTACTCTAGATGAGCGCGTCTGGAACCTGGACTGCCTTTTCAAAACCCTCGCCAATGCAGGACTCAGGTGCAATCGGGAGAAATGCGAATTTTTTCTGCATCCAAAGTGAATATTTCGACGTCATTGGTTCTCATGATGAAAGCACCTCTGCCAAACATCTGGACACTATTCGGAAACTTTCTCTCTCAAAACATGAAATGTCGCTGAACTCCGGGTTGTTCTTGGTAAGATACCGTTCTATCTTTGTTTCATACCTAATCCAACTCAGATTGTGGCAACCTTAAAATAAATACTTTCCAACGGAAAAAGACCCTTTTATGTGGTGGAGTCAGCAAGGAACATCTTTCCAGATATTGAAATTAGTGTTGCTTAGCGACAGATGTGTAGTCCACTTTCATTCTATGAAACCTGTGGTCCTCGCGGTGGATGCCGCCTCCTGCAGCACGGGGGTAATGCTGGCCCACATAATCGCTTACACAGATCGCCCGATTGCCTTAAATTACAGTCAATCAGAGAAGGACGTCTTGGAAATTGTCTAAGGCGTTTCCAAATTTCATTAGTACCTTTATGGCTCGACGTTTTTCAGACTGTTAGCCCCTAACCGATTATTTCACTCCACCAAACCTGTGCCCATCCAGATTGTACAAAAACTCGAACGTTGGGTTCTTATCCTGGCCAATTATAATTACGAGTTTTTCTATCACCCCACGGCACATCAGGTCAACGCAGATACATTATCTCGTCTTCATGTCAGATCAGGTATGGAATTTCATTCTTCTGAGGAACCTTGCTTTCACAATGTCCCGAATTTATACTGATTTCACATTTTGGGGTTCACAGTAGCTTATTGTAGTGGACGCTTTTTCCAAGTTTCCTTTTGTGGTTCGTCTGAATACCACAATGTTGGCAAGCATGATTCGAACTTTAAGGACTATATTCTGTCAAGAGCCATTACGAATTACCACTGTATCTGATAATGGCTGACAACTTACTTGAAAAGAATTTGCATCTTTCTGTAAAGCCAACAGAATCACCCACGTCCGCTCAGCATCTTTCTCCCCACAGTCCAGTGCAGAAGCGGAAAGATTCTTGCATACCTTCAAGGCGCAAATGTCGAAATTAAGGCGTCCCACTCCAATGAAAATTCTCTGCTGGTATTCTTATCGACATACATACTATGCCCGAGGGTGATTAATCACTGGCTGAACTTCTGCATGACAAGTCCTCCAGATTCCCCAGATGTCAACCCATCTTCCTCGGAATTCCGGGCTACTCAAAAGGTATAGTTCAAGGTTTCCAACAAAGGTCATTCACGAGAACGTGGGACTGTAGTCCAATCTGGGGGCCGAGCAATGCATGTTATTCGGAACTGATCGGCAAGCCACCATCACAGACACCAGAATCAGCTGCCCTTGCAGTATTCCTGATCATCCTGTGCACCTTTTTGTTCCAGAACACGCTCCAGCAGATGAAGTCTCCCCTAGCAGTCATTCTTGGCGAGTTTCATAACAGATGCCTAGTTCTTCCAGCAAGATTCATGTGTCGCAACCATCATTGCCACAGCCGCTGTTCTTGGAGCCAGAGTAACCTCTACCACAGCAGCGCCAGTTGTCGCAGGACCTAGCCTCCATCACAACCCCCAGTGGTCCCTCCACTGCTGTTTCCACTGCATCCTCTGCCATCCAAGCTGCAACCCCATTCCTCTTCAGCATCGTCTGCTGAAATGCTCATGGACCTGGGCACACCTTATGCCATCACAGGAGTGCTCGCACGCACTGGGCAGGAGGCGCATTCTGCTTCTGGTTTTCTTCCAGTTTTTCCTGGAGTCTGCGCAGTGAATACTGGAACGCGGGTCGCCCTTCTCCAGACTCAGCTTCTGGTCTGACTTCGTCGCCCTTCCACATGCCAGACAACTCGCAGCCAGCTGTTCTTAGTGCAGGCGCAGTGCTGTGAGTTGAACAGTGTAAGCCCATCCCATGCACCCGGCTGCCACCGTGGTAACATAGCAACGCTCGGGCGGCGTACCCACGTCAAATAGCTATCGCTCCAGACACACTACGGCACGTTGCAGTAGACTCATCGACGGTGGAAATATTCCTACGGTGGCCGGGGCTTTTTAAGAGCGTGTAACCCCTCAATCCAGCAGCCTCGTTGTGGACTTCACTACCACTGATACTACAACGCCACATCAGTCGGATCGTCATAAGGCTTTCAACTCCGCTCTGGAACTGGATTCCCCAGGGGATCCTGGTTCACGGCACTCCAATCACGGTGTCATCCACGGACAGTGCTGACAGCCTTCCCAGTGGCTGCCCTAGATCATTCATTGGAGCATAATATTATTGTCTCACGGCTTTTGCCCTGTTTTAGAATAAACTTACAGTCTACTCATGCCTACTGTTATTTGTTGTTCCCAATAACTAATACACAGACTTTGATTCGATAGTGTTTCTTTTTGGAGGTATAATAAACTGCTTTCTTAACACACAAACGTAGGACTGAACACAGGGAAGTCATTATAAAACAAATAATTCCGCATAGAAAAGATTCATAAAGTGTACTATTAAATTTTTTATTGTAAGATGAAATAAACAACAGTAATTACCGTTTGTATCTAAAACACAGCCCTTTCTTGCCATAGGCTTCAAAACAGAATACTCTTACATGTATAGAAGAATCTATGATAACTCAAAAACTTCTTGTTACATAAATAACATCGAACAATATTACATGTATAAAGATTTCTTAAGTTTGACAGGTTTCATAAATGTAGAGCAAACTATAAATAAATAAGAACACATGGGAAAAACATAAATAAATAAACAAATCTATAGTGTGTGAAACTTTCAATGGCAAAAAGAAATATGGATATAGCTAATAAAAATAAACACAACCTTATTCATAAAATACTCGCATTACGACAGTTACAATAAACGATACATTAATTCCGCCAACCTGGTTCCTAAAGGTTCCAAGGTTGCCTGTCACAAGCCAGGACAAATAAGGCATATCACTGCAGTAACAACTCTTTAAAAAGCCTTGGATTAACTGACCCAGGTGATAGCACCACGTATGGGGCCCTTGCACATTTACGATGAAGACCTCAAGAATTTAGTAGGCTGTCAAAACAGACAAAATTACTACTGAGGAACAAAATGGACAGAAGAAAGGACAAGACAACGTACGAAGAAGAGGAAGGAGTAGTGGGAAAATAGAAAAGAACAGAGAAAGATGTGGAACTGTAGTTGTCACGTGATCCTGGTTGGCAATACCAGGATGAAAAAGACCTATTACAAGAAAGTAGATACGAACAGTGAACGCACATTCCGGCAATAGGAGCGACAGGAGATACAACATAAATTGAATTTAACAGTTCACATTTAATATCTTTATCAGAAAGATCTGCGACTATGTTACGACTCGCTATGTGAGTATCAGTCGACATCAGACGATAGAGATATTTTGATTAAATTCACAAGATAAAAATAGATCTGTTTAACTGCATAACAGTAAAGTTCTGGGCATTAAAAGTATGACAACTGTTCAGAAAAAGGTGCAATTTTCCATCTAATAAAACATATGAACGCTAATATAGATGAGCAGTTCTAGGACATAACAATAAGAGAAATTTTCGGAATGAATTTCTGGTACGAATCCAGTGTGTAAACGGGAAATGTATTAAGAAACCTTAGTAACTAGACTGTTCGTGAGAAGGTACACGTATACTTAAGAACTCTTTCCAAAAACTAGGTACGAGGTCAGTGTACCAGATTAGTTATATATAAGCAGGAAGTCCGGGTTCAAGACCCGGTCCGGACACAAATTTTCATTGTCGTCATTCCATTCTACAGCTGATGATTATCAATATTCCCAGTTGCGAATACATTTAATTCAAGTTATATATTGTCTCGATCTTGTAACAAATACGTCAGAACGCAGATTTCGACTAGCTGGAGTTAGTGAGTACAGCGTAATCCATGTGCACACGCCATTATTATAGCTTGAGATATCACACAAACCGTATCAGAGCGTGTTAGAATATTACCGATCAGTAGAATGTTGGATAATACAAGTAGGAACGAACAACAACAAATAATTATGGCGGAATGTAAAGGATGACTATCAGCTAATGTTATAATCTTACTGCATTCTGAGTGATTTTAACCTGGAATGATATTTGCACTCTGCAGCGGAGTGTGCGCTGAAATGAAACTTCCTGGCTGATTAAAACTGTGTGCGGGACCGAGACTCGAACTCGGGACCTTTGCCTTTCGCGGGCAACTGTTCTACCAACCGAGCTACCCAAGCACGACTCATGCCCCGTCCTCACAACTTTGCTTCCGCCAGTACCTCGTCTCCTACTTTCCAAACTTCACAGAAGCTCTCCTGCGAACCTAGCAGAACTAGAACTCCAGAAAGAAAGGATATTGCGGAGACATGCCTTAGCCACAGCCTGGGGATATTTCCAGAATGAGATTTTTCACTCTGCAGTGGAGTATGCGCTGATATGAAACTTCCTGGCAGGTTAAAACTGTGTCACGGACCGAGAATCGAACTCGGGACCTTTGCTTTTCGCAGGCAAGTGCTCTACCAACTGAACAACCCAAGCATGACTCACGCCCCGTCCTCACAGCTTTACTTCCACCAGTGATTTTAACTTGAGTGCTTGATGGTAAAGGAATAGCCACATTTTCTTACCTAATCATTACTCTGATATTATTTCTGCAGCAGATAAAATAAGTTTTCGTGGCACATGGCCAAGTAGGCCATTGAAAAAGCACTTGTTGTTGGGAGGTAAAAGTCGACCACATAGTAGAAACTTGAATGTAAATACGATGATTTCTTCCATAATGAAATGCAATCCCATATATTTTGAGTACGTACTTTTCCTCGAATTAAACAAAGTGAGGAACCGGTCAGCTTTTAAATGAGATGATTTAGTACAGACTATGCCGAAGCTCCGTGAAAACGGCTGATAGACGTTACTGGGATTCCAGTTGTCTCCCTTCTATATTTAATGATACACTGCACGATCAAAAGTATCTGGACACCTATAAAAACATACGTTTTTCATATTAGGTACATTGTGCTACCACTTACTGCCACGTACTCCATATTAGCAACCGCAGTAGTCAATAAACATCGTGAGAGAGTACAATGGAGCGCTCTGCGGCAGCCACGGACTTCGAACGAAGTAAGGAGACTTAGTGTCACTTGTGTCTGTACGCGAGATTTCCACACTCCTAAACATCCCTAGGTCCACTGTTTCCGATGTGATAGTGAAGTGAAAACGTGAAGGGACACGTACAGGACTAAAGCGTACAGGTCGACCTCGTCTTATGACTGACAGAGACAGCAGGCCGTTGCAGAGGGTCGAAATGCGTTATAGGCAGACATCTATCCAGACCATCACACAGGAATCCAAACTGCATCAGGTTCCACTGGAAGTACTATGACAGCTAGGCGGCAGGTGAGAAAACTTTGATTTCATTGTAGAGCGGCTGCTCATAAGCCACACACACGCCGGTAAATGCCAGACGACGCCTCACTTGGTGTAAGGAGCGTAAACATTGGACGATTGAACAGGGGAAAAACGTTGTGTGGAGTGACGAATCATGGTACACGATGTGTATCCGATGGCAGGGTGTGGGAAATGACGAGTGCCCGATGAACGTGATCTGCCAGCGTGAGTCCTGACAACAGTAAAATTCGGAGGCGGTGGTGTTACTTTGTGGTCGTGTTTTTCAGGGAAGAGGCTTGCACCTTTTGTTGTTTTGTTTGGCACTATCACTGCACAGGCCTAGATTGATGTTTTAAGCACGTTCTAGCGTCCCACTGTAACAGCTTTCGTAATACGTGTACTTTTATAGAGCGGGATGTAAATTTGGGCTAAATTTCAGACAGAAACAAACAGAAACAATTGTAGTGAAAAGGTTACATCATTTTCAGAACTCAGTTAACGTTTTAACATCAATATCAATCGTTATAACACAAAGATTTACATTTATTTAGTGAATAAAATTTCATATCAAATGCGTCGGTCCCTAACTGCAAAATCTGACACACTTGATATTTCTCGATTACACCGCCATACAGCAAGAATGGGCAATAACGGTTCAAATAGACCGTACACATCTTTTCTCGCAGAATCAGAATAGGGAATAAAAATCGAGAAGTTCCCGTCTGAAAGTACAAAATCGACCCCGCCCACGCAGGGCGGGTCATTAGGGGGGGTCAGTTGTAGCACAGACATATGTCCCCTTTACTAATATTTACTTCTCAACTCGCACTTTTTCCCATACGATGCGTCGTTTCCGATATATTGAGTTACCTCAAGTAACTGTACTAAAATATGCTGAAAATCTCCATCGAACAAGGCCTCTGCTGTTTTAACAAAGCGGGAAAATTACGTAGCCATGCATTCTAAGCTTGTCCGTATGGAGGTCATTTCACGTAGTGGACATAAATACGTTAGAGTTCGGATTACTTTCTTAAAGCCATACGAGGAAGTTCTTTATTCTCAGTAGTCTCTAGTCAACAAAGCTTATTCCGGAATATCAGAATAGGAGAGGAATTCTCCCATATGGCGTGAGCCAAAGTTGTTGTGTACGGAGCTGGAATTCCCATATTGTAGGGGGAGGAGTTTTACGCTCCACGTCTGCAGCCTGCATTTACGCTGCGAAAATAAACGCCGCATCGTGGTGGCGCTGTAAATAAAATGAGGCGTCACAAACTGCAGATACATTTCCCAGGCAGCTCAATTCAAGGGAAAGGGCCTATTTCGGCATTGTAAAAGGGAGCTGGCACTTAGATAAAGGAGGTTATTCAGACTCGAAAAGTTAGCGTCGCTGCACTATGGTCAATGACCATAGCAGGATAACTGATAGATTGTGGGATCTGTTATTGGAAAGGCAAGCGAGGATCGACGGTATTTAAAACATGACGGGCGTCCAATAAATAATGCAAAACTGTTTTTCGCAGCCGATTTCCGTTTAAGAACTGTGGAATTTGTTGTGAGTCATTGCGCAATATTCCTGCTTCAGCCCCAATAACTTTATAAAGTTCCGATGGGTTGCGGCACCATACATCGCCTTCAAAATGGCGTCTGTAGCGGAGATGCGTTCCATCCGAGGCCTGACTTTGACGTTCTTTTTGGGAAAACCAGAGAATCGCAGGCATACATAGACGCTTGTAATATGTCTACGGAGACGTGGCAGTAAACAAAAGCACGGTGAGCCGTTACGTGAGCCGCCTGTCACCATCGCAACAAGGACGCACCAGCCTCTCCAACCTCCCACGTGCCGGCAGGCCGCACACAATTGTGACACCTGCACTTTTGAAACGTGCGGACACTCTCTATCGATGATACGATACGATATTGCAGTATCTGTGTTATTCTGGATTACGATGCAAAGTTCCTCTGGACATACATACATGTCCAAAGGAACATGCACTGCGGCGAATACAGCCGTTATGAAATACGTGAAATGTATTCACAGTTGCGGAAATGGACAACCATCTGGTGTATAATGGAATGACGACAGCGAAAATCTGAGCCGGGCCGGGACTCGATGCCGGAATTCCCACTTATCGCGAGCCATTTGGCTATACGGCGCAAGACTCAGGGCCAGATCCAAGCTTCCATATGTTGTCAACCATGAGTCTACATCCTGTACTCGTACATCCGTTATGTACATTCCACTACAGGGGGGACATTTTACTTGAAAGTCGCTTGCCCGGTGCCGGCGGATAAATACGAGGGCAGTTCAATAAGTAATGCAATACATTTCTTTTCTCGGCCAATTTTGGTTGAAAAAACCGTAAATTTCTTGTGGAATATTTTCAAACATTCCCGCTTCGTCTCGTATAGTTTCATTGACTTCCAACAGGTGGCAGCGCTGTACGGAGCTGTTAAAATGGCGTCTGTAACGGATGTGCGTTGCAAACAACGGGCAGTGATCGAGTTTCTTTTGGCGGAAAACCAGGGCATCTCAGATATTCGTAGGCGCTTGCAGAATGTCTACGGTGATCAGGCAGTGGACAAAAGCACGGTGAGTCGTTGGGCAAAGCGTGTGTCATCTTCGCCGCAAGGTCAAGCAAGACTGTCTGATCTCCCGCGTGCGGGCCGGCCGTGCACAGCTGTGACTCCTGCAATGGCGGAGCGTGCGAACACACTCGTTCGAGATGATCGACGGATCACCATCAAACAACTCAGTGCTCAACTTGACATCTCTGTTGGTAGTGCTGTCACAATTGTTCACCAGTTGGGATATTCAAAGGTTTGTTCCCGCTGGGTCCCTCGTTGTCTAACCGAACACCATAAAGAGCAAAGGAGAACCATCTGTGCGGAATTGCTTGCTCGTCATGTGGCTGAGGGTGACAATTTCTTGTCAAAGATTGTTACAGGTGATGAAACATGGGTTCATCACTTCGAACCTGACACAAAACGGCAATCAATGGAGTGGCGCCACACCCACTCCCCTACCAAGAAAAGTTTAAAGCCATACCCTCAGCCGGTAAAGTCATGGTTACAGTCTTCTGGGACGCTGAAGGGGTTATTCTGTTCGATGTCCTTCCCCATGGTCAAGCGATCAACTCTGAAGTGTATTGTGCTACTCTTCAGAAATTGAAGAAACGACTTCAGCGTGTTCGTAGGCACAAAAATCTGAACGAACTTCTCCTTCTTCATGACAACGTAAGACAAGTCTTCGCACCCGAGAGGAGCTCACAAAACTTCAGTGGACTGTTCTTCCTCATGCACCCTACAGCCCCGATCTCGCACCGTCGGATTTCCATATGTTTGGCCCAATGAGGGACGCAATCCGTGGGAGGCACTACGCGGATGATGATGAAGTTATTGATGCAGTACGACGTTGGCTCCGACATCGACCAGTGAAATGGTACCGTGCAGGCATACAGGCCCTCATTTCAAGGTGGCGTAAGGCCGTAGCATTGAATGCAGATTACGTTGAAAAATAGTGTTGTGTACCTAAAAGATTGGGGAATAACCTGGTGTATTTCAATGCTGAATAAAACAACCCCTGTTTCAGAAAAACAATGTGTTGCATTACTTATTGAACTGCCCTCGTACGATATTCCAGTGTCTGTGTTATTCCTAATTACGATGTAAAGTCGCACTTCACATCTACAGCTAATGGTTGTCCATATTTGAAAATGTGAATACGTTTAATACACTCCCATTCGAGGTGATCGACGGATAATAACCAGACACATCTCCTTCTCCATGACAACGCAAGATCTCACACAACTCTGTCCAACCGAGATAAGTTCATGAAACTTCAATGCATTATTCTTCCTCATCCACCCTACAGCTTGAATCTCGCACCTCCCATCTGTCTGGCCCAATGAAGGATGCACTATGCAGGAAGCGGTACGTGCATGATGGGGAGGTTACTGGTACAGGAAGAAGTTTCCTCTGACGTCCGCCAGGTGGCTGGTACCATGCAGGTGGGCATACAGACCCCCTCAGTAAGATGGCGTAACGCCGTCGCATCAAACAGAGTTTACGCTGGAAAAATATGGTTTTGAGGCTAAAAAAAAGTGAGGAATAGTATGGTCTGTAGGAATCCTGAGTGAAACTAGCCTGACTTCAGAAAAAAATGTGTTTTATTACTTACCGAACAGCCCTCGTACGAATGTATATATTGCGAAGCTGCATATTTAAAACTGTCTTTTCCACACAAATAAATAAACTTACGACAACTGACAAATGGTAAACGTCGAATAAAGTAGAGAAAACTTTTGGTTCGGGCCAGTTACACAAAACAGGGAACCGATCACTAACATACGCTGGTGGGCTTGAGCAAGGAGAAAGTAGGATCAAGTTCGTGCGTTACGTGAATTCGAGATTTAGAGAGCTTCTGTTTCGTAACAATATAACAGCTCAGACAGTAAAGCAATTGGCTCAAGGTTCCATATTCTCTGGGTTGTACCACAATTCCTCACTGACGAACAACGTCAATTTCCATTTTTAGATTGCAGGCCTGGCTTTGTCCATCGTCAGAAGGAGAAAGTAATGAATACGTAGGTTAGAGATGACGAGTGTGATGAACTTCTAACAATTCTGACCTCAAAAGCAAGAGAGGGAAACAGAATTGAAAAAAATAAAATTTACTTTACGTATCATCAGACGCTGCACTTTCATTATTAACATTCTTGAAGGAAATGTGCTGCAAAAGAAAGGAAGAGGGCGCCCTAGGAAGAAGTATTTGGAAGACATCGAGAAGAGCATTGGTTGTGACAATTAGATAGGTTATGACAATTAGATGGAACAGAAACGAATAGACAATGACAGAATAGAGAAGTTGCATCGACAGTAATTAGCCTTTATAAAATGTATGTGTCTACAAGGACATACACAATAATTAAACATTTCATATCCACATTAACGCCCCAGATGTAATTCGAACCAAGTGACCTACTCTTTGCAAGGTGGCAACGACATCACTGCTGGATAACATGAAAGGTCGTAACTCCTTTTTCTTTCTTCAAGGAAAATATCGTGAAACTTAGTCATCTCTTCCAGAAATTCATAACCTTGTAGGTACTGATTCGCTACAGGTAACCTCTGTAATTATTCGATAAGTTGAATTGTGACTGACTCAGATCTCATAAAGAAGATTCCCATGGCAGTCAACTCCTCTAAATCCATCTTATTATACTAAACATACCTTCTTATTACTTTTTACTACCTACTTAGTAGTTTCCACATTGAAACTGTATCCTAATCCGGCAGAAAATACAGAGACATTCGGTTGCATGTAAAACACACCAGCTGAAAGCCACAATAAATACCTTCACTGGAGTGATAACAATGGTGATGTTATGGATAACAATGCTTGGTTCAAATGGCTCTGAGCACTATGAGGCTTAACAGCTATGGTCATCAGTCCCCTAGAACTTAGAACTACCTAAACCTAACTAAACTAAGGACATCACACAACACCCAGTCATCACGAGGCAGAGAAAATCCCTGACCTCGCTGGGAATCGAACCCGGGAACCCGGGCACGGGAAGCGAGAACGCTACCACGCGATAACAGTGCTACTAAAGCATAGTTACTAATCACAGTTTTCCGGAATTCTTTCACCAAAGAAGACGAAATAAATATTCCAAAATTCGAATCAAGAATAACTACCAACATGAGGAACTTAGAAGTAGACATCCTCGGTGTAGTGAAGCAGTTTAAATCACTTAATAAAGGCAAGGCCTCTGGTCCAGTAAGGTGCGTTTCAGAGTATGCTGATACAATTGCAGTCGTATGCAACCGTTCGCTCGTCAAAGAATGCGTACCTAACGACTGGAATGTTACACAAGTCACACCAATACCCAAGAGAGGAAATTGAAGTGATTCGCAGAATTACAGCCCCATATAGGTAACATCGATTTGCAGTAGGATTTTGGAACACATAGTCTGTTCGAACATTATAAGTTACATCAAATAATGAAAAGAGTCAACCCATTCACATGAGTATTAACAGGAATCCATTAAATTTCGGTTATACCATAAAACATACAAATCTAAAGGCTGTCAATTCAACTAAATACTTGATGATCGTAATAACGAATAACTTACACTGGAACGATTATACAGACAATGTTGTGGAGAAAGCAAAGCAAGGAATGCAGTTTATTGACAGAATACTTAGAAAATGCAGTAGGTGTACTAAAGAGACTGCTCACACTACGCATGTCCGCGCTCTTCTGGAGAACTTCCGTGCGGTGTGGGATTCGCATCAGACAAGATTGACACATGACGTCTAAAAAGGTCAGGGTAGGGCAGCTCATTTGTATTATCGCGAAATAGGAGAGAGGGTGCCAAGGAATGATACACGAATGGGGGGGGGGGGGGGGGGGGCATTTCTCTTTGCTGTAGGATCATCTCATGAAATTTCAATCACCAACTTTGTCCTCAGAGAGTGAAAATATTGTTTTGGCTCCCACCTACATGAGGAGGAATGTCATCATAGTAAAATAAGAGAAATCAGAGCTCATACGGAAAGATGTAAATCTCCGTTTTTCCCCGCGCGCTCTTCGTCAATGGAACGGTAGATAGATAAACTAAAGAGCCAAAGAGACTGGTACACCTGTATAATATCGTGTAGAGCCACCGCGAGCCCACAGAAGTGCCGCTGCCTGGCGAGTACGAGGGGGTGTAGGTTTTTCTGAACAGCACCATGCGAGACATCCCAGATGTGCTCAATAACATTCATGTCTGGGGAGTTTGGTGGCCAGCGGAAGTGTTTAAACTCGGAAGAGTATTCCTGGAGCCACTCTGTAGCAATTCTGGACATGTGGGGTATTGGATTGTGCCGGTGGAATTGACCAAGTTCGCCGGAATGCGCAATGGACACGAATGATGTAGGCGATCACACAGGATGCTTACGTACGTGTAACTTGTCAGAGTCGTATCTAGATGTGTCACGGATCCCATGTCAGAGTCGTATCTAGATGTGTCACGGATCCCATATCACTCCAGCTGCACACGCCTCACCCAATTTCAGAACCTCCCCCAGCTTCAACAGTCACCTGCTGACACGCAGCGTAGATGGATTCATGAGGTTGTCTCCATGACCGTACACATCTATCTTCTCGATACAATTAAAATAGAACCCGTCCGACCAGGCAGCATGTTTCCAGTCGTCGACAGTCCAACGTCGGTGTTGACGGACCAAGGAGAGGCGTATTACTCTGTGTCATGCAGTCGTCAAGGGTACACGAGTGGGCCTTCGGCTCCAAAAGCCCATATCGACGATGTTTCGTTGAATGGTTCGCACGCTGACACTTGTTGATGGCTCAGAATTGAAATCTGCAGCAACTTGCAGAAGGGTTGCACCTCTGTCACGTTAACGATTCTCTTCCGTCGTCGCTGGTCCCGTTCTTGAAGGATCTTTCTCCGGCCGCAGCGATGTTGGAGATTTGATGTTTTACCGGTTTCCTGATATTCACGGCACACTCGTGAAATGGTCATACGGGATAATACCCACATCATCGTTACCTTAGAGATGGTCTGTCTCATCATTTGTGCGCCGACAATAACATCACGTTAAAAGTCACTTATATCTTGATAAACTGCCATTGCAGCAGCAGTAACCCTACTAACAACTGGGCCAGAGAGTTTTCTTCTATAGGCGTTGCCGACCGCAGCCCCATATTCTACCTGCTTACATACCTCTGCATTTGAATATGCATGCCTGTAGCACTTTCTTTGGAGCTTCAGTGTAGCTTGATGGCGATTTGACGAACCCTCTTCCAGGCACTTCATTGTAAATTTCAGAGTAATTATGTAGATGAAGATATAGGTGTAGATGTAGATTTAGACTTGTAAATCGTGTCTTACAACAATGTAGGAGGTAGCTGCTTCACCAGCCCTACATCACTGGACAAGATTTAGTCACTGAAATTCCAATTATCGCCGCTAACGCCGTCTATAAATGATGCCGGTTATTCTGGATAACCAAAACTGAAAATATCATTTTCGAAAGTGATTTATAGAATATCCAGCAGTCATTCATAAAAGTTAATCAACGAGGAAGATGTGAATTAAACCATTTCGCGACACAAAATTTGCCGTTAACTTAAACGTCTATTTCAATATCAACTGCTCTTAGAGAAATACGCAGATTCATTTTGTCAGTCTTGTGATAGCTATTGATGTCTGGAGTATACAGATTTAGGACTTATGGTATTACTCCTATATCTACGCACTACAAAAGTGCTTCTCCTTAAATTCTATGATGTGAAAGGAAAGGTCGTTTATTCAATTGTGAATCGGCAGGTAGTGTGCAGTACATCAAGTAGCAAACGAATTTGATCAACAGTAAAGTTATCGATATGAAGCAGAATAACGTGCTGCTGACAGAGGTCGTCAAGAAACAAAGAGTGCTGTTGCGGTAAACAGCACAGCTCTTAGCCGAACGTTCTCTGTGCGGGGAATTTGGTGAGATATTACCGAGGCTCCCAGACTGTCGATTGCAACCCTCTCGCGAAACCAGTTGACATATTTCCTTGGCTCTGATAGAAAGCACAGTTCTTCACAGTAAAATCTCGAGTCTGAAATGAAGAACATATGTGCCGCACCTATGCCCCGATGAAATTCAAGCATCGTTCCCATAGTACACTTGTTTTACAATGCATAGAGTGCGTACAAAACTAGTAGTATCAGAATTATTCGGACAGTGGAAGATCCTAAACGATTTCGGAATGAGGAGCCATTGGACGAACATGAATATTTCAAGCGGTACGAAGTTGTGAACGAGTGTTCCGTTTGAGTCACATGGTTGTAAACTTGTAATTGTTCACAATAATAACGGCTATCGCACCGAGGTTTGTGACGTTAACTTGAAATATTGCACTCAGTGGTTATGAATCGACGACAAGTTTTACCACTGTGTACAGCTCAAGACTGTTTGTGATAAACGGATCATCACTCTTTAAATGGCCTTGCAAACACGCATTTCGTGTCGTACGTAGCAGAGCTGTATACACTTCCCCGGAAAGCCGAACTAAAGTACATGGTTAAGTTCCCCAACAGGCAGCACAATAACTGCTAGAAATTTATCGCTAAAGGTAGCCTCTTAGGTGAAATTGGATGGATTATGTTATAGAGACGTAAGTTTCCGACAAAGAATAATTCTCATAGCGGTATTTGGATAAAATGTAAATGTCGTGTGACTAGGGCCTCCCGTCGGGTAGATCGTTCGCCGGATGTAAGTCTTTCGATTTGATGCCACTTCGGCGACTTGCGCGTCGTGGGGATGAAATGATGATGATTAGGACAACATAACACCCAGTCCCTGAGCGGAGAAAATCTCCGACCCATCCGGGAATCGAACCTGGGCACTTAGAATTGACATTCTGTCGTGCTGACCACGCAGCTATCGGGGGTGGATGGCATTTGGGTGCTGTCGGATCATGGGAGAAAATCTGTCAATAAGCACTCGCAAATATTTCCGTGAGATGCACACTTAGAATATAGTGTTGAGACATCTGGGATGGGGGGTGGGGGGGTGGGGGGAAGGAGTAGCTGTTCTCCCCTTCCCCCTATCGAAGATAATGTCGGCAAGTAATTCTGTCAAGTGACTCTGATTCCAAATTTCGGTTGTTGATGGGCTATCCATCCGAAGTACTGCAGCTTAGAATTTACCATAGGTTAAAAAAAAAACATAAATTTATATCCTATCTATCGCTTGTGCCTTGTCCCGCGGTTACGCAGGGTCGGTAATGGTTAATTCGATTTGGCATGTTAATTTTAAGGGGTGGCCGGATGCCCTTTCTGCCGCCACCCCGTACCCTCCGGGAGAGAATTAGTGTACCCCAACTGTCTGCGTCTAGGGTAATCCATGGAATAGAGTGAATGTGGTCAAATGTTTGTGAGTCGTGTAACTGAGGCGGAACGTTGGGACCAGCTCGCTAATCACTTTGCGGAATGTGGAAAACCGCCTAAAAACCACATCTAGGCTGGCCCGAATACCGGCCCTCGCCGTTAAACCGCCGGGCGGATTCGATCCGGGGCCGGCGCGCCTACCCGAGTCCAGGAAGCAGCGCGTTAGCGCTCGCGGCTACCCTGGCAAGTAGAAATTCATATTCTCTTTGGACACAATTTACTTATTTACAAATTTCACCCATAAACTATTTTTAAGTGTACACAAGGAAATTTGATACTTCAACGCATGTTAATATTTAAAAATACGCTTAAGCACGAAGGTTTCGCTGTATTCTACTTGAAAATGGCTGTAGACGGAGTTTTCGATCGTGAATTTTAGAAATAAATAATAATTTTAACATTCAGAGGTGACGATGACACCCTTTAAAAAAGTTTTGCATTTCAGTGAAAACCATTGAAGAAACATTAATTACTACAGATTTTATTGTTCACAGAAAAAGACTCTCGCTGTCGTGATGGTACTCAGCTCCAATAACCATGATTGGAATAATGAAGATCGCTTCGTATCACCGGCAAAGATTATCTGTCAACTTTTCGGGTGCAACTATAAAGGATCAGCTAACCGGACATTTCTTGCTACCATCCCGTTTGAAATGTACACTTAAGCTGGCGTTCAGTCGTTGTTGTTTCTGTGATCTTCAGGTCGAAGATTGATTTGATACTGCTGCTCATCCTGAACTATCTTGTGCACGCGTCATGATCTCTGTATGCCTAGCGCAACCCGTAAGGGACGTTGCTGCAGTGTACGTGCCACGCAGTGCGATTCCGATGCCGGTATATAAGCACCGACATGTAAACTAGGGATCAGTGTGCCATTCGTATCTTTCCGACGTGCGTTCGGTGAACGAGGAAACTTGAGCTATGGTGATGTCATTACCAAATGCGTCCAAACTGGACCAAGGTGCTATTGTTCTTCTCTGGGCTTCCAGCGGACAAACATCTGTAGACGTCCATCGAAGAATGAAGAGTGTACATGGGGAAACATGTCTATCGAAAACAGGGAAAACTGCGACAGGGAATGCTGCCCCATGATAACGCTCGTCCACATGTCACAAACGTCGTAACGCAGAAGTAACGTTATTTTACAGGTCCGTTTTGATCACACAAACTTTTACACTTCACTATTACCGGTTTCGGCTATTTCCATCTTCATATCTGTTACAAACGAAAACAGGGTGTAACCACCCCTGTTTCGCTGACATTAAATCTGTAAAAGGCCTGGTGCTACATAAAGAAAGATAAACAGTGTTTACATGGCTCTGAGCACTATGGGACTTGGTCATCAGTCCCCTAGAACTTAGAACTACTGAAACCTAACTAACTTAAGGACATCACACACATCCATGCCCGAGGCAGGATTCGAACCTGCGACCGTAGCGGTCACGCGGTTCCAGACTGAAGCGCCTAGAACCGCACGGCCACAGCAGCGGGCAGTGTTTACATGAGTAAGAGCCATGCATACCATAACATATTCTGATGTAGTATCAATGTCAAACTAAACGTGTAGGTTCATAGTAACTGCTGATGATGAACAACACGCGTCTGGTACTCGTACAAGAAACTGAAGCCAGCAGAGGGCACCATAGCTATAGTACATGATTAACCAGTACCGCAAATGGTCCGGTTAAAGTGCAGTATGCGTAGTCATTAATCAAAATTACTTCACATGGCACAACGAGCGTCTGACAATAAAACATGTACTGACTTAATATACTTAACATACTTAAAAATCCACATAAAAAGTGAAAATACCAATAATGTGAAGCTCCTAGCCTGGCAAAGTGAAACATACAACTGTGTAAAAGCCAGTATAAAAAGTTTAAGAATAAAATCAGATCTGTGGAACGAAATCTTCCAGCAAGACAGAACAATTACTATAACCGTAATTGTAAGGCTACTAACGAAACAGTGATTAAATAATCGGTAGTCGATAATACATCCGGAGTGGGATCTCAGTGGCGGCGTGTCGTGGCTTCTGTGTATGACGTGCTTACTTTCCTGCGGCGGAAGCTGAGGAGGAGGGCCCACCCAGTCTCCTCGTCGCTGGCGACCGGCGGACACGACGCGACGGCACGCCAAACCGCTAGGGCGCTTGCCGCTGCTCAGGCTTGTAGGTCTCTGAATTTATCCAAACAAACATTCAGGTGTGGTTCGTGGTGTGGGTTCCTGTAGTCATGTCCTAGTTCATGAACCACGGGCGACGTATGAGTGGCCAAGTAAGTGGTCCCGACAGTCGGGATACCAGTTACTTTGGAATAAGGCAGGGCATCTCGGACATATTCTGAGTCGTGGTCACCTTTGTGCTCATGCGGCAAAGACTACCAAATCCACCGGTTAGTCCCTCAACCGTTAGGGGTAATACCCAATGGGACTCGGGGCAAGTAAGGCTAGCAACCTGCTTCCCTGGTACTTTAAATATGATGCTGGCAACAATCAGAGCAAAATGCCTCGGACCTTTGGAGGTGACGGAGTCCCACCTCTAACTGACAAACCAGGGACTGCTAAGATACGACTTGGCAAACAAATGGTAATGAGATGGGTAAATATTAATATCAATGGGGGCTACTCGGGGAAGAAGGTAGAGCTGGCAGAGTCTGCAAGTAGTTTTAGCTGTTAGTGACATTCGGGTAAGGGGTGAAAAAGAAGAGGAAGTGGGAGAATACAAGGTCTACCTGTCAGGAGTCAAAGCAGGAATAGCAGAATGGGGTGTAGGGCTTTACATCAGGAAAGAAATGGAACCCAGCGTAGTTGCAATAAGGTATGTAAACGAACGACTGATGTGGATGGATTTGACAGTGTCTAGCAAGAAAATTAGGATTGTGTCAGTATATTCGCATTGTGAAGGGACCGATGAAGATAAGATGGATAGTTTTTATGAGGCACTCAGTGATGTAGTTGTTGGAGTAAAGGACAAGGACAGTGTTCTGCTCATGGGTGATTTTAACGCTAGGATTGGAAATCGAACAGAAGGGTATGAAAAGGTTATGGGTAAATTTGGAGAGGATATGGAGGCCAACATGAACGGGAAACGACTCTTGGATTTCTGTGCCAGTATGGGCTTAGTAATCACAAACTCCTTTTTTAAACATAAGAACATCCACCGATATACTTGGCAAGGCAGGGGAACCAGATCTGTCATTGACTATATAATAACAGATCAGGAATTCAGGAAGGCTGTGAGGGACACACGTGTATTCAGGGGATTCTTTGATGACACTGATCATTATTTAATCTGCAGTGAAATTGGCATTGTGAGGCCGAAAGTGCAGGAGGTCAGGTCCATATGTAGGAGGATAAGAGTGGAGAAACTTCGGGATAAGGAAATCAGGCACCAGTACATAGTAGCGATCTCAGAAAGGTTAGTTGAATGTAGTCAATTACAGTCACTGGAAAAGGAATGGACAAGGTACAGGGACACAGTACTAGAAGTGGCTAAAGAATGTCTTGGAACAGTAGTGTGTAAAAGTAGGATGAAGCAAACAGCTTGGTGGAATGACACAGTCAAGGCAGCCTGTAAAAGGAGAAACAAGGCATATCAAAAATGGCTACATACTAGAATTCAGGTAGACAGAGAAAGTTATGTTGAAGAAAGAAACAAAGCCAAACAGATAATTGCAGCATCCAAGAAGAAATCTTGGGAAGACTTTGGAAACAGGTTGGAGACTATGGGTCAAGCTGCTGGAAAACCATTCTGGAGTGTAATTAGCAGTCTTCGAAAGGGAGGTAAGAAGGAAATGACAAGTATTTTGGACAGGTCAGGAAAACTGCTGGTGAATACTGTAGATGCCTTGGGCAGATGGAGGGAATATTTTGAAGAGTTGCTCAATGTAGGTGAAAATACGATCAGTAATGTTTCAGATGTCGAGGTAGAATGGGATAGGAATGATGATGGAAATAGGATCACATTTGAGGAAGTGGAGAAAATGGTCAATAGATTGCAGTGAAATAAAGCAGCTGGGGTGGATGAAATTAAGTCGGAACTCATCAAATACAGTGGAATGTCAGGTCTTAAATGGCTACACAGGATAATTGAAATGGCCTGGGAGTCGGGACAGGTTCCATCAGACTGGACAAAATCAGTAATCACACTAATCTTTAAACATGGACACAGAAAAGATTGTAACAACTACAGAGGTATCTCTTTAATCAGCGTTGTGGGTAAAATCGTCTCAGGTATTGTTGAAAGGAAAGTATTAGTTGAGGACCAATTTGATGAAAATCAGTGTGGGTTTAGACCTCTTAGAGGTTGTCAGGACCAGATCATTAGCTTACGGCTAATAATGGAGAAGTGTTATGAGTGGAACAGGGAATTGACTCTATGCTTTATAGATCTAGAAAAGGCATATGACCGGGTTCCTAGGAGGAAGTTATTGTCTATTCTACGAGATTATGGAATAGGAGGCAAACTTTTGCAATCAATTAAAGGTCTTTACATGGATAGTCAGGCAGCAGTTAGAGTTGACGGTAAATTGAGTTCATGGTTCAGAGTAATTTCAGGGGTAAGACAAGGCTGCAACCTGTCTCCACTGTTGTTCATATAATTTATGGATCATATGTTGAAAACAATAGACTGGCTGGGTGAGATTAAGATATGTGAACACAAAATAAGCAGTCTTGCATATGCGGATGACTTAGTTGTGATGGCAGATTCGATTGAAAGTTTGCAAAGTAATATTTCAGAGCTAGATCAGAAATGTAAGGACTATGGTATGAAGATTAGCATCTCCAAAACGAAAGTAATGTCAGTGGGAAAGAAATATAAACGGATTGAGTGCCAAATAGGAGGAACAAAGATAGAACAGGTGGACGGTTTCAAGTACTTAGGATGCATATTCTGACAGGACGGCAACATAGTGAGCGCGCAGCTACGATCTACTCTCTTCTGCAAGAAGGAAGTCAGTACTAAGACTAAGTTATCTGTGCACCTTTCAGTCTTTCGACCAACTTTGTTGTATGGGAGCGAAAGCTGGGTGGATTCAAGTTACCTTATCAACAAGGTTGAGGTTACGGATATGAAAGTAGCTAGGATGATTGCAGGTACTAGTAGATGGGAACAATGGCAGGAGGGTGTCCACAATGAGGAAATCAAAGAAAAAAAGGGAATGAACTCTATAGATGTAGCAGTCAGGGCGAACAGGCTTAGATGGTGGGGTCATGTTACACGCATGGGAGAAGCGAGGTTACCCAAGAGACTCATGGGTTCAGCAGCAGAGGGTAGGAGGAGTCGGGGCAGACCAAAGAGAAGGTACCTGGAATCGGTTAAGAATGATTTTGAAGTCATAGGTTTAACATCAGAAGAGGCAGCAATGTTAGCACTGAATAGGGGATCATGGAAGAATTTTATAAGGGGGCTATGCTCCAGACTGAACGCTGAAAGGCATAATCAGTCTTAAATGATGATGATGATGATGATGATGATGATGAAACATTCAGGTTAAACTCATTCTGTTCATTCAACAGTAATCCCGCTCGCCGTTTCCTGTGTACATAAATCTCCATTTCCTCCAGTAGGTTTAGTAGCACTTTGGCACCCTATTTAACACTTTCATATCATTCTATTTATTTCCAGCCGAATGTTTTTCTCTGTTCAAATGCGTACCGAAACTGGACCTACCTCGGCAAGTTCCGCCGCAGGAAAACAAGAACGTCATACGGAAAAGTCACGACGCGCCACCATTAAGATCCCACTCCGAATGTATCATCGACTATCGATTGTTTTCAATTTTTAATGAATAGAAACATTTTCGTTAATTATGTTACACTTACGGTAATAGTAATTGTTTTGTTACGCTGGAAGGTTTCGTTTTACAGGTGTGATAGTATTCTTAAACTTTTTATGCTAATTTTTACACAGTCATATGTTTTATTTCGCCAGACTAGAAACTTCACATTATTGGTATTTGCAACCTATTATGCGTATTTTTTGCATGTATCTAATTCCACGTATACCATGTCAGTACATGTTTTATTGTCAGACGCTCGTTGTGCCATGTAAAGTGATTTTAAATAATGAAAAAGGACGCTGCATTTTAACTGTTACATTGCGATACTGGTTAATCATGCACCCTAGCTATAGTGAACTCTGCTGGCCTCAACTTTTTGTATAAATACCAGACGCATTTTGATCATCACCAGCACTTACCTATATGTTTAGTGTGACGTTGATACTACATCAGCATATTTTATGGTATGTATGGCTGGTATATATGGCTCTAAATCATATAAACGCTCTTTATTTTTCTTATGTAGCACCAGGCCTTTTATAATTTTAGCGTCAGCGAAACTTCGTCGGGTACACCCCGTTTTGTTTGTAACAGATCTGAAGACGGAAGTAGCCGAAACCGATAAAAGTAAAGTGTAAACTTTTGTTCGGTCAAGACGGACCTGTAAAAAAAAGTAACAAAATATTATCAAGGCCTCATTTTCAGACATTATGTCTTCAATTGATGCTGAAGTTACGCCTACTCAAGTGGGAGTAACCCTCACTCCACCCCCACCCCCTACAGTCCTGCAGCTTCCCCGCGCGATCCCATAGATAAAGTCTTTAAGGGTAGCTGATTCCTGTCGGACGAGGATGTGCAGAAAGCAGTTACGGACTGCTTTAGGCAGCAGGACACGGAGTTTACCAAACGGGTACTTTCAACCTGGTGCACCGGCGGAGCTATTGCCCCAATGCTCACGGAGATTTTGTCTGATCGGCATACCTATTCTCAACTCCACTGCCTTCGAACGGAAACATTTTGATCGCCCGTTATACATCTACTTGAACTTAGTGAGTTTAAGTGTTGGTTGTCCTCTACAAATTTTACTCCACGCACGTCCCTCCTAAACAAACTGACAATTAAAATGTATATCCGTTATTCTTTGGGAGAATACCTAACGTTGTTTGCCAGAATTTGTGGCTTCATCGCCACAATATGCAACTGATCGACATATACGTTATCTTTCGACTAGTGCTTCGTAGGTTGACGGTTTAGAGGCTAAACAGCGGCGTCACTAGCCCCCTAGTCCTAGGGTACTCCATTTGGAGAAATTTGATCCTATTTTGAAAGTTTGTAGGCGTGGTAAAATCAAGGCGCTGAGAGCGATATTTTATCACAGCTGAGAAATGTACAAAGAAGAAGTAAAGCATGGATCAGGTCGTTACGTGACGAGTTTTGCAGGGCTCTTCTGTTCGAGAGAAACTTCACTCACATCCGAACTCCAGAAAACTTAATCACAGACGAAGTCAGTTATAATGGACGGCTGCTAGCAGGGAGATTCGTAGAAGTGAGAAGACTGTCAACGTAAAGGACATTAATTGGAGCATCAATAATAAAAGAAGGTGAGAGAAATGAACAGGTAAGCCGGTGGGGCCAGGCTTTCATTATTGGACCGAAGGGGATGTTATGTCTGTTATGATAATGTTGTGTACATAGTTCCGCGTAGTCAGCGTGTACACAACTTTCCCACTAGATCGAGCCCCGCTAAGCGTAACAGCGCAGGTGCAGCGCTCGTCCGTCTCCGCACTACGAGATGGCGCTGCCTTAGAGACGGACAAAATTCTGCTTCCGCCGATCCGCGTATTAATATGTAACGCAGCCAATGAGATTGCTGCTTACGTAGAACCTTTTCTCCTCGCGGATCACACTCGCGCAGTGATACATGAACGCGCGAGGTATTATAACGAGTGTACAGACCTCCGATTAGTCAGTCTGCATTTGGCTGCACCTGTCTGTACCAGTCTGCATTTGTCTGCACCAGTCTGTACGAGTTCTACATTTGTCTGTACCAGTCTATAGTCAAGTTTCAGTCTGCTCCAAATAAGATTACCATATTCCTGTACATAGCCATGAAGATAAATGTATAGACACGTTTGTCAATTATCAGAGATATATGTGACAATAAGATTAACGTACCAATACCAAAGGAACTTCAGATTGTCAATTGTAAATAGCATCCAGAACCAAGCTAAGTAATTTTTATGCTTGTTCTTATTTTAATAAATGTGTGTGAAAATTAATCAAGTTCTGTTTAAAGTTGGTCACCGTCAATCTGCTACTCTAAGCGTGCAAGTGGCATTTCTATCGTCTGACCTAACGGCAGAAGATAAACACGCCACGATAAGACCACGAGACATATTGTGGACAATCGCCTACTTCGTTAGAGCGACAAGTCAAATAATCTGATGGTGTGTGTACTGAAGGTCTTACAGTACGCACACCACAGATACTGACGAACGAGTAGTGAATGACTGGTGGCCAATGCTAAATAGAAACATACAGATCTCTTCTTTGTTTATACAGCAGGTTTGTCAGTGAAGTCGACAAGGAGCTGGCTGCATGGTCTGGGTCTACAACGACTAAAATAATTAGAAGTCGTTGGTAAAAAATAATATATTGTACTTAACTGGTGGTACAGGAGCCTTCATAGTCAGGATGATTATAATTACAAACAGAGTGCTGTAGAGGCATCACATAGGTCATAATTTAACTAAGCGCCTTGTCAGAGGTTGCTTCCTATCAGCTGAAGGCTATACACTTTCCTACTTGACGTCCCGAGCAACAGAGGCCGAGCGCACGCCAGAGACTTGTTGCAAGCCGCGGAGCGGCGCTAGTCTCGACTCGCGGGTCCAGCGATACTAGTACGGACCGTGGTCGATAACTGCAACCCCTAACAAGTGTGATAGCGAACGTTGATGCCACAATGTCTCATAGCCGGTGCTATTATCGTATCTCAACACTGCAGATTTATTCCTGAGGGACGTGAAGTCGGTTATGAAATCGTAGTGTGAAGAGGGACTGCTTGCTAGCGACCTTACTATTACTCTCCACTCACATTAATGTTACCATCGCCTATGTTCAACGTCAACGTGTAACAATCACTCACAGACAGCAGTGGCAGCACTAGCAGTGGAGAGTATGTAAAGTGTGTCGGGTGAACGCGGAAAGGCCGGCCGCTGTGGCCGAGCACTTCTAGGCGCTTGAGTCCGGAACAGCGCTGCTGCAACGGTCGTAGGTTCGAATCCTGCCTCGGGCATGGATGTGTGTGACGTCCTTAGGTTAGTTAGGTTCAAGTAGTTCTAAGTCTAGGGGACTGATGAAATGGTTCAAATGGCTCTGAGCACTATGGGGCTTAACATCTATGGTCATCAGTCCCCTAGAACCTAGAACTACTTAAACCTAACTAACCTAAGGACAGCACACAACACCCAGCCATCACGAGGCAGAGAAAATCCCTGACCCCGCCGGGAATCGAACCCGGCAACCCGGGCGTGGGAAGCGAGAACGCTACCGCACGACCACGAGATGCCGGCGGGGACTGATAACCTCAGATGTTAAGTCCCAAAGTGCTTAGAGCCATTTGAACCTTTTTTTTTTTTGAACGCGGAAAACAGTGCAGTCGTTATCGTAACGCGGAAACGGAGCGATTTAACTCACATTCAAATGGGCATGATCATTGGTTTTGGGCCCAAGGGTGGAAGCATTCACGAAACAGCTAAGTCTGCAAATTGTTCGCGTGCTGTCGTCATTAAAGTATATCGAGTATGGCAAAATGGCAAAACTGGCCCCGAGGCAACTGTGATGCATCACAGGCAGAGGGAGGACAGGTGTGAAGGACGGCTACGTACATGTGTATGGGCGAACAGACGCGCAACTGTTGACCAACTGACCGCCCAGATGAACCAATGGTACACAAACAGTTTCTCCTCAACGACCGGTCAGCGAACGTTGCTGCGAATGTGCCTCTGCAGAAGGCGCCTGGTTCATGTCAACCATGCTAACTGCTGTTCATTGGCGATGAAGCCTAGAATTTACACGTCAGTACTGGAAGTGGACGTCCGCTGAGTAGTGATGGGTGGCCTCCTCAGATGAATAACTTTTTATGCTGCATCGGACGGACGGCTTTTCACGAGCACTGCCCTGTAATGATCGTCGAAAGGGTCCAGGACCCAGGAGAGTTTCCCTGGATGATGTTGTCATTCTGAGAAGCACAATGGACCAACACAAGTATAAATCCACCCTGGGGACAATGGACTACAACACATGCAATTTAAAAGATTTTTTGAGGATGTAGAAAGCCAGTATGGTAGCCTGCCTTATGACAGCGAGGTTCGCTGGCTTAGACGTGGCGAATTATTAAATCGATTTTTTTGCCTGTTAGATGAGATAAATTTGTTCATGGAAATAAATAACATGTGTGTTCCAGAATTGAAAGAGCCCTCATGGAAATATGATCTCGCGTTATTAGCAGATTTAACCAGCCATCTGAATGCTTTCAACATTTCACTACAAGGTAAAGATCTGCTAATTACTCATTTCATAGATCGAATACGAGCTTTTAAATTAAATTGACACTTTGGGTGAGTCAGCTGGAAACGGGAAATATAGCTCATTTTCCTAAATTATCATCCATGCAAGATGTTCACAAAGACTGTGAACCTTATTCACATAGATTAGTTGCCCTTAAGGAAGAATTTGATCAACGCTTTCAATATCTGACAGCACTAGACAGTGATTTTGATCTGTTCTCCTCTCTATATTCAGCGAATATTGAAGAGATTCGTCCTGAGCTACAACTAGATATTATTGACCTGCAGTGTGACAGAGAATACAGAGACACATTTCAGAACAAGAAAAACATTTTGGAATTCTACAGACACTTCCCTCAGGATAGATTTCCTCGTTTGCACAAACTGGCGGCTACAATAATGTCAATGTTCGGTTCATCTACATCTACATCTATACTCCGCGAGCCACCTTACGGTGTGTGGCGGAGGGTACTTATTGTACCACTATCTGATCCCCCCTTCCCTGTTCCATTCACGAATTGTGCGTGGGAAGAACGACTGCTTGTAAGTGTGTTTGTGAACAACTGTTCTCTGCAATGAAATGTAACAAGACGCGCCTGAGAAAAGCATTGTCTGATCGAAATTTAAATTGCACGCTGCGCCTACAATGCACAAGAACAATTACTCCGAACATAGACGCAATTGTAAAGGGCAAAAAGTACAAGATAACCGAGAATCCCAAACTTCTGTGACACCTTGTATTGTGTAACAGTTCACAAATTAATATGAATGCAGAGGCATACACTAAGATAATAAAATTATGTGGCACGAGTACATTCTCCTTTATTTGTTTCATTTGTCGCAGTAATACTTCGTGAGTGATATCCCTGCAGGTGGCCGCGGATTTACAGGGTGTTTCAAAAATGACCGGTATATTTGAAACGGCAATAAAAACTAAACGAGCAGCGATAGAAATACACCGTTTGTTGCAATATGCTTGGGACAACAGTACATTTTCAGGCGGACAAACTTTCGAAATTACAGTAGTTACAATTTTCAACAGCAGATGGCGCTGCGTCTGGGAAACTCTATAGTACGATATTTTCCACATATCCACCATGCGTAGCAATAATATGGCGTAGTCTCTGAATGAAATTACCCGAAACCTTTGACAACGTGTCTGGCGGAATGGCTTCACATGCAGATGAGATGTACTGCTTCAGCTGTTCAATTGTTTCTGGATTCTGGCGGTACACCTGGTCTTTCAAGTGTCCCCACAGAAAGAAGTCACAGGGGTTCATGTCTGGCGAATAGGGAGGCCAATCCACGCCGCCTCCTGTATGTTTCGGATAGCCCAAAGCGATCACACGATCATCGAAATATTCATTCAGGAAATTAAAGACGTCGGCCGTGCGATGTGGCCGGGCACCATCTTGCATAAACCACGAGGTGTTCGCAGTGTCGTCTAAGGCAGTTTGTACCGCCACAAATTCACGAAGAATGTCCAGATAGCGTGATGCAGTAATCGTTTCGGATCTGAAAAATGGGCCAATGATTCCTTTGGAAGAAATGGCGGCCCAGACCAGTACTTTTTGAGGATGCAGGGACGATGGGACTGCAACATGGGGCTTTTCGGTTCCCCATATGCGCCAGTTCTGTTTATTGACGAAGCCGTCCAGGTAAAAATAAGCTTCGTCAGTAAACCAAATGCTGCCCACATGCATATCGCCGTCATCAATCCTGTGCACTATATCGTTAGCGAATGTCTCTCGTGCAGCAATGGTAGCGGCGCTGAGGGGTTGCCGCATTTGAATTTTGTATGGATAGAGGTGTAAACTGTGGCGCATGAGACGATTCGTGGACGTTGGCGTCATTTGGACCGCAGCTGCAACACGGCGAACAGAAACCCGAGGCCGCTGTTGGATCACCTGCTGCACTAGCTGCGCATTGCCCTCTGTGGTTGCCGTACGCGGTCGCCCTACCTTTCCAGCACGTTCATCCGTCACGTTCCTAGTCCGTTGAAATTTTTCAAACAGATCCTTTATTGTATCGCTTTTCGGTCCTTTGGTTACATTAAACCTCTGTTGAAAACTTCGTCTTGTTGCAACAACACTGTGTTCTAGGCGGTGGAATTCCAACACCAGAAAAATCCTCTGTTCTAAGGAATAAACCATGTTGTCTACAGCACACTTGCACGTTGTGAACAGCACACGCTTACAGCAGAAAGACGACGTACAGAATGGCGCACCCACAGACTGCGTTGTCGTCTATATCTTTCACATCACTTGCAGCGCCATTTGTTGTTGAAAATTGTAACTACTGTAATTTCGAAAGTTTGTCCGCCTGAAAATGTACTGTTGTCCCAAGCATATTGCAACAAACGGTGTATTTCTATCGCTGCTCGTTTAGTTTTTATTGCCGTTTCAAATATACCGGTCATTTTTGAAACACCCTGTACATTGACTGGCGGCAGCTGTTGTGTGCCCCACGTGACTCTCCCCACTCTCCGCTCTGGTCCGGTAGTGGGGGTAGTGTGCTCACGCTGCTCCGTGCTCGTGCCTTGCTGCTCAGAGCTTGCTCCGCGAGCACGTATGTTGTGAAGCTCTGTTCTAAGTCTAGGGGACTGATGACCGCATACATTAAGTCCCATCCTGTTAAGAACCATGACCTGTCCTTTGTAATGCCCAGGGGAACATTGTGAATAGCGATGATTACAGTTTAATCATTGTATTTGAATAAATATTTAAATAAAACTGTGATTTCTGTTCGTCTCGCTGCGTATTTCTTCCGGTTACCTTCGGTACAATGCGGAGGGGTGCAGTAAAGTTAATGGCTTTGTTGACTTTTAGCTGAAATAAAAAAACGAATGGAGGCTCATTTGCAAGTTTCAGATCTTAACGTGTAACTGTGTAGATATCGGGTGCTCACTATTCGTACAATCTGGTCTGTTGCAGATGACGGCAGAGATGGCACAGACATGAGCAAGTTTCTCGTCACTGAAGTTACATGTCGTCATGAGGCTTTTGTTTCTCCAGGGAATGTCCGAGAAGGACGTTCACACTGAGATGCCACAAACACTGGGAGAGAAGTGTGTTTCCTACAGCACTGCAAAAACCTGTATATCTCGTTTCAAGATTGCCAGCATCACTGTAGAAGACGAGCCCCACAATGGTCGCCCGCAAACTGCAACAGACATTGCAACATCCGATGCTGTCAATGAGCTGACTCTTCAGGACCAAGAAATATCCGCCACAAGGAGGGCCGAGATACTGAACTTCGTCCGGGAGCGTGCCGATTTCATCAACACCACAATCCTAGACGTGCACAAGGTCTTAGCAAAATGTGTACCAAAATGTTTGAACTGTGGTCAGTGGAAGGAACGCGTTGAGATATCGAAAGCCATTCTGCGCCGTTTTGAAGCTCCTGAGACCTTTCTGGCAAGGTGAGTGACTGCGGATGAAGCTTTATCTTCACATTTATGACCCGGATACCAGCACCCAGAAATCGGCCAAAAAGTGATACCATGCGTCTCCTGGGGCAAAGACTGCATTGTATTGGTGGGCTAATTATCTCAGGGATCTACTATAACCGTACAGTGGTATGCTAATGTGATGGACCAGTTGAAGGCAGCAGTTAGGAAAAAAAAATAGAGGGAAAATGACTAAAGGAATTCTTTTGTTGCATGACAACACACCTGCGCACTCGTCCAACGTTAAGGGTGACGAATTGCCGACCCTGGGCTTCCAATTAGTCAACCATCACCCCTAAACGCCATAACTAGCCCCAATGGACTGTTTACGAACTTTAAAAAATAAATCGCCTGAAGGTATCAGAGAGCTGTGGAGACCTGGCTTCGCAACAGATCGCATGACTTTTATCTGCATGACCTAAACAAAGCTGCAACAATGATGTACCAAGTGTATCAGTTTCAGGGAAGAATATATTGAATAAATGGGTAATTTCAGAATTCTAGCTTTGTTGTTACTAGGCAAGGCCAGGGAATTTTCAGCACTCTCTCGTACTGTAGTATTTATTTCTATGTTGAAGTTTCATCAAGGTATGTTACTTGGCAGAAACACATTATGAGAAGGCTACTTTCATTCTTAAGGTTTGCACACCATTGTACACTACTGGCCATTAAAATTGCTACACGACGAAGATGACGCGCTACATACGCGAAATTTAACCGACAGGAAGAAGATGCTGTGATATGCAAATGCTTTCACACAAGGCTGGCGCCGGAGGCGACACCTACAACGTGCTGACATGAGGAAAGTTTCCAACCGATATCGCACACACAAATACCAGTTGACCGGCGTTGCCTGGTGAAACGTTGTTGTGACGCCTCGTGTAAGGAGGAGAAATGCGTACCATCACGTTTCAGACTTTGATAAAGGTCGGATTGTAGCCTATCGCGATTGCGGTTTATCGTATCGCGACATTGCTGCTCGCGTTCGTCGAGATCCAATGACTGTTAGCACAATATGGAGTCGATGGGTTCAGGAGGATAATACGGAATGCCGTGCTGGATCCCAAAGGCCTCGTATCACTAGCAGTCGAGATGACAGGCATCTTATCCGCATGGCTGTAATGGATCGTGCAGCCACGTCTCGATCCCTGAGTCGACGGACGGAAACGTTTGCAAGACAACAACCATCTGCACGAACAGTTCGACGACGTTAGGAGCAGTATGGACTATCAGCTCTGAGACCATGGCTGCGGTTACGCATGACGCTGCATCACGGACAGGAGCGCCTGCGATGGTGTACTCAACGACGAACCTGGGTGCACGAATGGCAAAACGTCATTTTTTCGGACGAATCCAGGTTCTGTTTACAGCATCATGATGTTCGCATCCGAGTTTGGCGACATCGCGGTGAACGCACACTGGAAGTGTATATTCGTCATCGCCATACTGGCGTATCACCCAGCGTGATGGTATGGGGTGCCATTGGTTACACGTCTCGGTCACCTCTTGTTTGCATTGACGGCTCTTTGAACAGTGGACGTTACATTTCACATGTGCTACGACCCGTGGCTGTACCCTTCATTCGATCCCTGCGAAACCCTACATTTCAACAGGATAAAGCATGACCGCATGTTGCAGGTCCTGTACGGGCCTTTGTGGATACAGAAAAGGTTCGACTGCTGCCCTGGCCAGCACATTCTCCAAATCTCTCACCAACTGAAAACGTCTGGTCAATGGTGGCCGAGCAACTGGCTCCTCACAATGCGCCATTCCCTACTCTTGTTGAACTGTGGTATCGTGTTGAAGCTTCATGGGCAGCTGTACCTTTACACGCCATCCAAGCTCTGTTTGACTCAATGCCCAGGCGTATCAATGCCGTTATTACGGCCAGACGTGATTGTTCTGGGTACTGATTTCTCAGGCTGTATGCAGCCAAATTGCGTGAAAATGTAATCCCATATCAGTTCTGGTATAATATATTTGTCCAATGAATACCCGTTTATCACCTGCATTTCTTCTTGGTGTAGCAATTTTAATGGCCATTGATGAATAACCAGATTCCGCTAGAGTGTAACGTTCTACGATGCAGCAGGGGGAAGAATCCAATGCACAGCCTGCCGTGGTGGCCGAGCGGTTCTAGCCGCTTCAGTCCGGAGCCGCGCGACTTCTACGGTCGCAGGTTTGAATCCTGGCTCGGGCATGGATGTGTGTGATGTCCTCAGGTTAGTCAGGTTTAAGTAGTTCTAAGTTCTAGGGGACTGATGATCTCAAATGTTACGTCCCACAGTGCTCAGAGCCATTTGAACCATTTTTCCAATGCATACATGACTGGGTCGATATGTTATGCAATGGAGACCTTGAGTATTAAGTACGTCTCATCGCAGATCGTGGAACGAAAATCACCGCCAATGCAGTCTCGTTTTACATACGAGTGCAAAGCCCACCGCTAGACGTGTTGTCTGACACAACACGTAGCTGTAGGTTAGATCCCTGGGAGCCACGTTCTGCTATAAATTCGGTAACTGCTGCTGACGTCCAATATACGGCCCACAGCAGCGGCAGGAACGTTTAAAGCAAGGCTCCATAACGACGTGCTTGGAGCTTACGCATAAACAGCAAAGACCTCTGCCGCCGGTGAACAGAAATACCAACAGAGGGACAGACGCTGCTGCATCGGCACTTCTGAAGTTGGCGGGAAGTCAATTCAGCGGTTCTCTGCTTCCATTATTAAGTTAATTATTTTGGCTTCTGAGAGCGCTCTGAATGGAGAGGTGGCAGGTACGCGGCTGGCCCACAACTCGCTTTGACGTACCCTGCCGCCGACGCCGTATCATTATACGTAGTATTTTGAGTCAGGTGAATGCAGAGGCCCCTAATAACATACAGCGAGCGCTCGGAGTGTCTCAAGAACTGTAAGCCCGCGGCGACGTAGAGGTAATGTTTTGGAAGCCAATTATTAAAAGTGGGTATTTGCTTAATTCTCTTGAACACAATGAAGTTACAAATACTGATGCAGTCATACGTTTGACAAGCTTTAAACGGAAATTTACCTTATTAATGTGTACAGCTAATTCCAGGTGGAAACACAATCTTCCGAGGAACCGAGTCCTTCTCACATAGACAAAATAAAAAAGAAATGCTTATTAAGTTTATCACTTATTGGTATTTTTCTTAACAATCATTTTTATTTGTTTTGTGTTTACTTTAACATATTGGAACGCATTTCGAGCATGTTCCGCTCATCTTCAGGAGTATATACATACAGAAAATTGTTACTTAAAAGTAAAACGTCTTAAACTAAATTAACGTAGGACCTTTTGTGTAATTTTCCTTGCTGGTGTGGCTGTTGGGTTATTTGGTGGGAGGGGCAGGGGGATAGTGATTGGCCGGAAATTCATGTCCAGTGATATCTTCAGCTGGCGTGGAGCTGTGTCTCGTTGTTTATCACTACTGACACGACAGTTTCTGTGGGATGCGCACAGTTTAGCTTCAGTTCTTATGGTCGTATGTTAATATAGTTTAAGGCAGTTTTGCCGGTCGGTGAGGCCGAGCGGCTCTAGGTGCTTCAGTCTGGAATCGCGCGACCGCTACGGTCGCAGGTTCGAATCCTGCCTCGGGCATGGATGTGTGTGTCGTCCTTAGGTTAGTTAGGTTTAAGTAGTTCTAAGTTCTAGGGGACCGATGACCTCAGATGTTACGTCCCATAATACTCAGAGCCATTTGAACCATTTTAAGACATTTTATTTTTAAGTAAATACTTTCTGTATGAGTACACGCCTGAAGATGAGCATGACGTGCCTGAAGCGCGTTGCAGTATGTCAATTAAATATAAAAACAAATAAAAGTGAGTGGTGGCAGAAAACACAAATAAGCAATTATTCCATAGAGTCACGGTTTCCAGAAGCAGCCAGTATGGCCACAAGTAACTAATTTATTTACTTTTCTTTAAAATATCTTGGCGATATTTTGCTGAATAGTTCTATCTTAGACGATATTGTGACTCCAAATGTAGAACTTGGAGCTATGCTAACATCAATTCGATACTCCAAAGGTCATAATAAAGATATTTACACCGATATGAATAGTTTTAAATGCACTGACGATTAGTAAATTATGGAGAATATGAGCACTTACAGTCCGATGCATAGTGCACATTTCCTGTTTGGATCCGTGGTCAACAGTTCGATGGTGCCTCAAAGAACTGCTTCAGCAGCCACAAATGCAACAGAGTAAAATGTTTTTACTTGAATAATGCTGCAGATTTTCACGTTGATGACACAAACTTATAGGGAGCGTGGAGATGGGAAATGGTTGAATTCGAAAATATTTCTTTCAAAATTTTGCTTTGGACACAGGGCATTCGCAACTGTCAGCCGTGTTTTTATTGAATCGCAGCACCAGCGGCAGCTAAATCTTGATTCACGCCTTACACAATTTTCCAAATGTTCATGTCTGAATATGGACTTCCTGTTTTTCAAATGGTTCAAATGGCTCTGAGCACTATGCGACTTAATTTCTGAGTCATCAGTCGCCTAGAACTTAGAACTAATTAAACCTAACTAACCTAAGGACATCACACACATCCATGCCCGAGGCAGGATTCGAACCTGCGACCGGAGCGGTCGCTCGGATCCAGACTGTAGCGCCTAGAACCGCACGGCCACTCCGGCTGGCCCTGTTTTTCAGTTGTGAACACTTTAATGTAGCCTAAGGGTGAAAAATAGTGAAAGTGCAGTTCTGGTGCAACTGGTGCTGCGATTGGAAAAGAAAATCAATTTGGAACAGTGCACTCTCGTGTAGAGGCTGCAGCAGAGCAGTGACTCCAACCGTATATGTATACCTACAGTTGAATGCTCAAATCAACTGATCACAATCAGTCCAATTTCAGATGAAGGGCAGACTTGGCACGTCTTCCCCCCTCACATGCTTTGCCATAAACCTTTATCACATATAACGTATCTAAATGGATGCTACTATACAAAAAAATCTAGACATCCAATTTGAAACACATAATTCATTCCTTCATCCAACGCATCGTACTTGACGATGGCCTCAGTTTGACAATTCCAAGGTGCCGTATGTTCGACAACATATCCATCTTACAACACTACCACTTACTCCCAGCCACTTTAAACAAAGCAATTACAGCACAAAGCATTAAAACAACTCTCTCTAGAAGTAAATAAAAAAATATCGCCTGACGTAGTCATTGATCTTTTAACTGCTGCACCATAAAGAAATGCTCTTATCCTTCCTGCAAGCCGTAGCCACGTTGTACCATGGCATCCACAATATTTTCCTACGAGTAAACTTCTATCCTCTTATTCCTCATATGTTCAAATGTTCAAATGTGTGTGAATTCCTAAGGGACCAAACTGGTTAGGTCATCGGTCCCTAGACTTATACACTACTTAAACTAACTTAAACAACGCTCATGCTCATAAATTAAGGAAAATCCTGATACATGGTGAAACAAAACTCTGGTGGGCGGTTCGCGGATTTCAATCACCACGCTGTATGACCATGCGGTGCATTTGACCTGCGGACGTCGCACGGTGGCGCTGTCAGCAGTCCACATACGCAGAGGTGTGTTGGTGCATGCCAGAGTACGGCGCAGCGAGTAAGTGTGCAGACGTTTTCAGACGTGCTAATGGTGGCTGCGTGTTGAAAATGGCTCAAAGAACACATATTGATGACGTTATGAGGGGTAGAACACTAGGCTGACTGGAGGCTGGTCAAACATAGCAGGTCGTAGCACGAGCCATCCGTGTGCCACAAAGTGTGATCTCAAAATTATGGCAACGATTCCAGTAGACAGGAAACGTATCCAGGCGCTACAGTACGAGACGTCCACAGTGTACCACACCACAAGAAGAGCGATATCTCACCATCAAAAAAATGGCTCTAAGCACTATGGCACTTAACATCTGAGGTCATCAGTCCCCTAGACTTAGAACTACTTAAACCTAATTAACGTAAGGACATCACATACATCCATTCCCGAGGCAGGATTTGAACTGCGACGCTAGCAGGTCCCTAGAGACCTCCAAAGTGCATTCCACTGGCCCCTGATCACAGAGAGCCCGTAAAGCCTGGTGTCAAGAACACAGACATGGTCATTGGGACAGTGGCCCCTGGTTATGTTTACGGACGAGTCCAGATATAGTCTGAACAGTGATTCTCGCCGGGTTTCCATCTGGCGTGAACCTGCAACCACATACCAACCCCTTAATGTCCTTGAAAGGAACCTGATGGAGGTCGTGGTCTGATCGTGTGGGGTGGGATTATGATTGGTGCACCTAGGCCTACACCCCTGCATGTCTTTGATAGAGGAACTGTAACAGGTCAGGTGTATGGGGACGTCATTTTGCACCAGTATGTCCGCCTTTTCAGGGGTACAGTGGGTCCCACCTTCCTCCTGATGGATGATAACGCACGGCCCCACCGAGCTGCCATCGTGGAGGACTACCTTGAAAGGGAAGTTATCAGGTGAATGGAGTGATCTGCTTGTTCTCCAGACCTAAACCCCATCGAGCGCGTCTGGGATGCTCTCGGTCGACGTATCGCTGTACAACCCCTAGGAAACTTCAGGAGCTCTGACAGGCACTGGTAGCCGGCCGGTGTGGCCGTGCGGTTCTAAGCGCTACAGTTTGGAATCGCGTGACCGCTACGGTCGCAGGTTCGAATCCTGCCTCGGGCATGGATGTGTGTGATGTCCTTAGGTTAGTTAGGTTTAAGTAGTTCTAAGTTCTAGGGGACTGATGACCTCAGTAGTTAAGTCCCATAGTGCTCAGAGCCATTTTTGAACAGGCACTGGTGCAAGGATGGGAGGCTATGCCCCAGCAGCTGCTCGACCACCTGATCCAGAGAATGCCAACCCGCTGTGCGGCCTGTGTACGTGTGCATGGTGATCATATCCCATACTGATGTCGGGGTACATGCGCAGGAAACAATGGCGTTTTGTAGCGAATGTGTTTCAGGACCGTTTTCTCAACTTATCACCGATATCATGGACTTAGAGATCTGTGTCGTGTGTGTTCCCTATGTGCCTATGCTATTAGCGCTAGTTTTGTGTGGTGCCATGTTGTGTGGCACTACATTCTGCAACTATCCTTAATTTATGAGCTTGAGTGTAACATATACTAAAAACAACACACGCACCCATGCCTGAGGGAGGACTCGAACCTACGGCGGGAGGGGCAGCGCAGTCCCTGACATGACGCCCTGATCCACGCTGGCACTCCGCGCCGTTCTTATTCCTCACCCTTAACAAAGCTCACACTGAAATCTCATCCCTGTTGATCCATTAGGTTATTTTTCATTCTCCAGCAACGCATTTGAACCATCCCAGCCCAGATTGTCCTCCAACATCGGGAGTAATATCTCCTCATTCCAAACACCCTATGTGGTTTCTGTCTCGTTTACCCTGCAGCGATGAACACCACTCACCACATCCTATCCGTAAACCTGAGCGAACGCCGTTCCAGTATCATCACCCAAGACCACCTGAAAGCCTTTGACGGAGTACAGCGGCCCACTTTCCTTGCTCTACACCAAATCCTTCAGACATTATCTTCCCAGCCACCTCAATAATTCCAGTTGATATAACCTCCGGTATCTCAAAATCAGTCTAATCCAAATCTAGACAGTAATCACAAAACGCACTACATATCGTTTCCACCTCCTTCATTTCCACTGTACCATCTATAAGCACGCCACGCAACTTTCTGAGACATTAAAAATATTGACTGCAAACGAACTTGAAGATCCAAACTACCAACCGTGCACCGAAAAGTACACAACAGACCGAAATTGCAAAACGGCTTTATTTGCTGACTTGTGTGCTTCGCACCTACAGATACTTTATACAGCCGACACTTATCTCAGCAAAGAAGCCCGGATCTCCATGCCTCCAAGATTTTGTCAGTCCTTACGAATGTACTCTGGCTCGCTTTTCATATCTATCTTTCCTCTCCCACTCCTCAAATTCCTTAATCTTTTCGAAAATACCATACGGCCCCTCAACTTCAAGATGAGACCCATTTTGTCTCATAGCGCCCCGTGGATACTTTTGAGAATACAAAATGTACAAACTATATGGGTTTTTGTTAAAAGTGAAATGTTATTCTGATACTAGAAACAATGATGAAATCTGTAACTATGTACATTTAGTAAAACTTTCGTTTATTGTAGATTTAGACAACATTGTCTACGGAGTACAGCGACCTGGTGACATATTTAAGTTAAAATCAACAGTCGAGATATTTCGTTTCTGATTGCTAAAGACTATGACGAGGATATGTATAGAAGAAACCAACATGTAATCGCTGGCTGCTATTATTTAATACATACAATCATGCGATAAGATAACGGAGCTCTGTTCTGTTCGTTTTTCTGTCCGTTGCTATTGTCTGATCGTTTCGTTCGCTCGTACTCGGTGTGAGTAACGTCGAACTGCAGCACACAGGTCTGTTAATCTGTTAAATTTGATTAATTCCGAAACAGAAACTTAGCGCTAAATGTGATTACATGTTTTCATTTATAGAAATGTTATTTCCATTTGCCACATTCTTGAGTTTTCAGCATTTTTAGCACACGCTACTGCAGAGATGAACGAAACATAGATGGTCTCCTTGTTGTCCGCCATTAAGCGGAAAGTTTAATTTTCGGTAATTATTTATGAACGTAAAGCACACAGACAGTTGTATTATCATTCCACATGAGTTCTGAGGTCTGACTATCGCAACTATTTCTCTACGAAAGGTAAAGAACTGATGTAACTGGAAGTTCAGAAGTGGTAACATCTGGGCTCAAGGCTTAAGGTAAAATAAGTAATTCTCAGTTTATGCTGGCTTGATGGAGGGTATTGCTGATTTATAGACGATATTTAGCAGTACTGAAACTGTATTTTTGTGGTGCCTAACTCATATTTCATTCGCACGTAGGTACAGACGCGAGAATGCTTTTCTTGCATAGACAGACTAAACTATTTTCATATGTACCAGAATACTTTTAAAGACTTTATAACACTACAATAAAGTATTTACGTAGCTTATACTATGAAGTACCAAGTTTAGTTTATTACGTAGTATGTCCCCAACAGAACAAAATAGTCCTGTCACGGAAAAGCCACGTATAACACTCCTGGCTGCTGTTATTACTGCACCATAACCTCAATGCTAGAAACAGGTTGTGACATAAAACTATTTTGTAAAAGCAGTTATGGTACGAAGCAACAGAGCAGTGTTACCCTCTGAGAGGAATTTTGTTATGTTGACCGTGTTGTTCCTAACGGAGGTGGCTTATCGGAAATGAAAGTCAGAATTACGTAAATATTTGAACAGTACCAAACTAAATTTTGCCTATCTGTACTGTTCAACGGATAAAGAAAACGGCCGCCAGCCTAACTAGGCAAGAGAATGATTAACATTCTCGTTTTAGAAAGTAGGTATAAGTAACTATAACGGACAAACACAACCTAGACTTGGCCACACGGGAGTGCAATGAACTCTGACACACATATGTTTTAAGATTGAAGCTAACAACTAGAGCAGCACAAACTATTTGCAAAATTATAAGATATACCGAAACACCCTATTACTTTCAGGCTTACATAAAGTGAATGGTCTTTATAATATTACTATTAACTTGCACTTCTAATATACAAGATACACAAACACATAGCAACTGCAGCTTTCTCACTTTTACTACAGCGAAACACAATAATGACCAAATTGCAAGAAACTGCCTCACCTTTTTAGGATTTATTACAGACAATAATGTGATTATTTGCCTTATAAGCCTCAGTCTTAAGAACTTTTAATATTGAAGTTAGCAACAGCACTTTAAATAGCAGTTTTAATAGGAAAGTTATTTTTATCAAATAATATTTACTTTAACTGCACTATATCGCCACATTCACTTTAACTTTACTTTGTCCAATAGGCATTAAATAGCAAACTGAGTTTTAACGTACTTTCAGTAAGGATACTCGGTAATCACTTTAGTTCAAATGGAAAGGACCCTGAAAGGTGTTATGATGAGGAGAAAAATCAAGGTAGGTACATAAATTCAGATACACATTACCTTATATTTCAGCACAATAACACATCCATTAAGCTGATCCTTCACTGTACATCGTGATAGTATTATGTTACAGTGATTGCGCAATGTGGTGGCAACTGCAGGTTGGTAGATGGAATTGCAGACAGAATTGCTGGACTCTGTCATTTCTTGGTGGCGATGATAGATACAAATTCCAGAATAGCCCAGCGATTTATCCATCCATCCGAGGCATTGGAAAATAACAGGAAAGCCTCTCTCGAAACCAGCACTATGCAACTTTTACACGGCAGTGCACGGACTCTTAGCTCATCTCTGACTGACTGCTCGTCCCAGACTGACTATTCGTTCCACCTTTTCCACCTAGGCCAACCACAATTCGCGCGCTACACAGTTCCGTTCCCGAGGGGAACCACACTACCTCTTACACACAAAATTACTAAGATTCCTAAGTGAGGATCAGCAGTTTACATAACAGCAAATAAACGCATTGAATAACACAGAACATTTGCATATATTAACATGTCTACCATAAATTATTCACACAAAATTACAATTATATACAGTAAGTTTTGTTCCCTCCAAATGGGTCAAAGCATTTAAATTGCAGATACACTACATCGCATAGAATCAGACCATGACTCAAAGCTTGTACAAAGAAAGGAGTATACAATTTTATGTTATCGATTCAAACAAACACATTTACAGAAGCTCAATGATGTAACATTAAATGAGACAAAGACAAAATGGGTCAGTATAGCATTAGAGCCATGGTGTTACACATGCCCCATGTTTCGTTGAAGTTTCCTGTAAGGGATACTTCAAGGAAACATCTATAACTCCTAAATGGTGCTAGCCGTAAAAAAAAAAATTTTTCCATCCAACTTCAGTTGGGAAAAAAAATACATATTACAGACATACAGCATATACACTAAGAATTTTTATATTTTTTTTTCAAAAACATTTTCAAAAATGAGACATTTACACTAATTTTCATTTTCACACTGGTTTAAGGAAACTAATTTTGCATCGTTACACAAGATACCTTTAAGCATGTTCATTTCATACACATACAGTTCAACAAAACAGAACAAACAGTACACAAAATAAGCTTCATATTAGTAGAAAAAGTATAGCCTTCAAATAAAAAATAATAATAATGAACACATATACAATAGCACAGAACATTTCAACTCAACAAAACACAAATTTGTCTTTCAATGTTGTTAAAGAATGTAACTTTCAGAGACACACAAGTATACTCATGATCATAGTACATTTTGCAAGGTTCAGCAATTAATGGAATGTTGAAAATTTCAGTTTGCTTTCACATATGCACAAGTATTTACACAAACAACTATGAGAACCCTTTTCCAACTGACTCTTTAAATACAAAAGTAACTTTTCAAGGTTTTCTCAAAACAGTTAACTTTAAATCTGCTCTTCATTAATAGTGGTCCAAAATGTTTGTTGTACATAAACACATTAACCTATTCAGAACCTATCTTTAATCATCACTGCTGTGTTCTAAAACAGACAGTCCAAAACTTTAAGAATCCATTTATATTTTATAATAAATTTTCACTGACTTCAGAAAGAATAGTCAGTTCATAACACATTGACCAATAAAACTAACTACGTTCACTGCTTGCCTCAGCACTAGCAGTCTATGTTATACATTCTGCCCATTATTGTTTTGGCAGTCTTTATCTATAAACCTTTAGGCACAAAAACACAATTTAGATTAAGAACACTAAAACAGACATTTTTCAATTCATACACTGCCTCATCCTCTAGGTTTGGCAGTTCGTAACCACTTATCAACTTTTTGCCCCACAATGGCAAGTCCTTTGGCTACTGCTCACACTGCATATTTGGGTAGCCCTCAGCTTTAGGACCACTGCAATTTTTATTGTTTTGTCTTGTTTAGCTGCCCAACAACATACTTTTGAGCAGTTTATTGTCATCATCTCAGTGTTTTTCATCATTACGTCACGTCTTTGGTAACATTTGCATTAATGGTACAAAATATAAAACCTGCAACTTTGAAACAGTAATTAGACACTGGCAACAAAATCATTTCTTTTCAAATGACAACATCAGGTAACATATACATTAATCAAATAAATTTTAAATGACATGTTTGGTATAAGGACAATAATCAGGGTTTATTTGAGAGTCCCTGATTTGAGGTTTTTCTCCCCACTTTCTTACTCAGTAATATTTCTTATGAAGTCAGTATTCAATTTAATTACACCTTTAGGTTATCTAATATGTCAAGATCAGAACAATAACTTTAAATCCTATTGCAAGTCATTTCTGCCTACCTTTTGTGGTACTAGACACATGCCTCTCATACCTATTTTTACATACATTAGTCAGGTTCATCTCCTCAGTTTTTGACACACACAGTTTTTTCAACATCATAATTATTCCTATTTTCAGAAACACATTTACATTCAGTTATATTATGTTATTCATTTACCCTGTTTTCACTATTCTTACCTTTTCTCATCCGTTTTTCTCTTTCCAATTACTTTTTCATTACATTTTCTCTTGTACAATACCCACTATATTTTCATTATTCTTGGTCATTTTTTAGTGTACCCATTTTATTTATCCATTACTCTTCCACAAACAATACACAGTATCTCACCTTATTTCTACACTGTTCAGTTTATTCTGATAGAGAAGAAGGAAAGAAGATAGCAAAAGTTCTGAATGATGAAGAGGAAGGTTGGCAGCACGAAAAGAAACGGAAGTAGTGCTGGCAACGACTTGGGTCCCTGGTGCTCGTCAGGCACCTGACAATGCAAAGAGTGCATGTCCCCTGAGGCTTGAACAACCCTCATCTGAGGACATGAATCTTTAAATAAACCACATACAGCAAACATAAGCCCTTTCTGATTTTTAAGCATACTAGAAATAAATTATTATCTTGTAGAGTTCTTTGCACTTTCATTAAGTGACCATAAGCATCATTATTCATAAGGTTCTCAGGTTTCTCACATTACATGGCCCTCTCTTCATAATTAGACTGGCAACAATAAGTATCCAATTAAAATTGAAACAGTTCCTAAGCAGAGTCATACAGTACAGTACAATAAATAAACAACCTCCCCCAAGGTCTCAGGGTCAAAAAAACAGTAATTCACTTTCAGGTAACACTGAGATACAGTAATAATAAAGTCACGCATAATATTAATAATATATACAAATACAGCACCCTGCCCCCAGTCTCTTTATTAACAAGGCAGTCTTTTATGGTTCATAAACAGTGACTTAAATCTGGTGGTTTTTTAGGCCTCCTATTTTCTACATCTTTCACTAAGCTATTCAGATCTTGCCAACGTTTTGTTTCATCAGGTGGCTTTTTAGGTTTTGGAAATTCAAAATCTTTAGCAAGGTACAACATCTCCTGCTCTGCTATCATTTCATCAGGTGGTTCTTTTTGTTCATGTAATTCACACTCCTTCAAAACATTTGTTAAGGCTTGCCCCAGTATAGTATCATCCGGAGGTTCCTGCAAATTATGCCCCTGTGTTACATTACTAAATAATTCATTCGGTTTTGGCCCAGTTCTACTTTCTGTATCTTTCTTTGGTAAAATGTCACTAATTTTTTCGTACCCTCTGTCAGTAAAAGTATATTCACTTTCGTTTATACCTGCAAATTCATCGTCACTGGAGTCATCACTACTCCCTTCCTCACCTGAACTATCACTGATTTCATTTTCGTCATCAGATTCGAGCAGGAAAGCAACTTTTAAACAGTGAGGCAGATTATCCATAGATATTTCAGCCACTTCGCTTTTTGACTCATTTTCTACACAATACACATCGTTTGGACAGTCAGACACTTCTGTTATATCACTTTGAACGATTTCGGCCTTAATTTCATATTTAGTATAATCGTCATGTACTTCGATAACTTTCATTTCATTTTCTTCCATGCTGTCATTTTCAGGTAATCGTGCAAAATCCCTACCAGACCCTTCTGCATTAAAATCATTAAGCACCTTTCCATCAACAATAATTTCATCTGCACTGCTTATAATGTCATGAATACTAACGTCCTCCTCTGCATCATTTTTACCTATTTTTAATTGTGCACACGTCTTTTGCGTGGCATATTCTACCTCCCTTTCCTTTTTATTCATCATAACCTCCCCCACATCTACGTCCTTTACCTCATACACATCATTAATAGTGTCAATATTTCCCTTTTCACTCGCCTTTTCTGTCTCCCTTTCATTCTTTAATAAAGTCTTTTCGCACGAATCCGATACGGAGTTATCTTTATCATATGACGCATTAACTTTATTTTCATTTCTACGTTCATTTACTACTGAAACCGGCCATCGGAAGTGTCCGATCCCGCCTCTTCTGTCTCTCTCTACGGCAGCCATCTTGTTCTGACGTCTGCCATTTGTGTCTGCTGCCAAATGCAATGTACGCTGCTCCGGCAAGCGCTGGCCCGACCACGAACAGTCACGTGACTTTGCACTAGGAACGCCACTATGTATCACTCCGCGCCCGTCTGCTATAGGCGCGCCCTTAACCTTCTTGCCCCGTAGCTTACATCTTTCTTTCTCGAATCTAATATTTGACATCTTTTCTTTGGGCCCAAAACCGGTTTCCGCGTGAATCCGGCCCGTAACACACGCGGTTTTTAGTTTTCCATTTCTTCTCTATTTTGCAAATTCCGCGTCACGTAACCTCTGCCGCGCGTCGTAAAATTTCCCCTGCCTCTCGCACGACCTCTTTGAATCGTGTTTACGCGAAATCTATCATTCTCCTGTCGTTCGTTTTGGTCATTATTTTCGCGCGAATAATTGTTGTTATGATGGGGACGGGACTCGCGATTTCTTCGCCAGTGATCTTCATCCTCTACCCTTTCCAAAAACGCGGAAAAACTACTGTGGGTACTCCCAACATACCGTTTAGAATCCTCAGGCAGTTTCTGCCAAAGAACCCAAACGATCTCGGCTTCAGTTCTTCTTGCTTTTAGGTGTATTAGTTTTCTGTACCATGATTCGCAAAATTCTTTCATGGTTTGCCTGCCTCTGATATCGTACAGTCTGGCCATTAGAAATTCACGCCACAACTGGTCTTGTTTTTGTTCTGACCAGTACTCGTCAATAAATTTTTGTTTAAAATTTTCAAAAGACATCTGGTTTGTATCCAGATTCAACCCCCACCTTTTAGCTTCTCCCGTTAATGCACTAATGACAACATTGATTTTTTCCTGGTCAGATAAATATTCAGGAAAGTTCCTTTCGCAATTCTTTACAAAGTCTAGGGGATGCCATCCGTTATGTCTCTTTGCAGGGTCGAATTTTTCTTCGCCCTCTAATATTTTACTGAAAGGGATCCTTTCTGTAAATTGTGGAGGTCCTGTTCGTATTTTTCTTTCCAAGTCATACATTTTGTCTTGGATTTGTGAAGTGTTATGGTCACACTTCTTTTCGCAATTAACAATCTGTTTAGTTAGAGCTCTGCTTGTTTCTGTTACAGACTGTTTGATCTGTGCGAATTCCTCGTTACATTCGGTTTGTATTTCGGATTTAATACCGAATAGCTTTTCATCCACTTTAGTACAGACTAGGGGTTCTATTTTATCTTGGATTTTAATTACTTCTGTGTCAAACCTTTCGTTAATGTCATCGATTTGTCCCTGCATGTTGGCAATATTGCCATTGATGACAGTAATATCGTTTTTGAGGTTTTTAATATCATTACTCACAATGTTTACTTTTACATCAACTTTCTCAATCTGTTTACTAATATCACTACCCTGTGTTGTAATTAGCTGCCCCTGTGCTGTAATTAGCTGTCTTTGCTCTACATTTTGTTGCCCCAGTGCTGTGATTTGTGCATTAATATTGTCACTGTGTGCTGCAAATTGCGCAGACAGTATTCTAAGTAAATCAGTCAGATCTGGTGTCTTTTCACTTTTCGTTTCTACCGCATTTTCGTGTTCAGATTCTACACCCCTCTCAGTTTCTGGTGATTCGAACGTATCCCGCGATTCATTAACATAGCCACTGTCTTCCACAACATCGCTCATATTGCCTTGCATAGTACGAGCGACATGCATAGCTTCTATCTGTTTATTGACATCGGCATGGTAGCGTACGTAACTTAACTCGCGAGTAATGCCATCTGTTGGTGTGCTGCCTCAACTGCTCTCGATTGCTTTCTGTTCTCGCGTGTCTAGATTTATTTCTAATTTCCTGTCCATTTTAGCTATTATTAAGTACAGATACCTTAAATTTTCAATCTAAACTGAACTTTCACTATCCTGTGTTGTCAAATGATGTACAGGTTCGTGCCGCTGGACGTTTTATGTTCGCTTAATGTTTGTAAAATTCTAACTACTTATAATTTTTTCCGGCTGTAGGTGCAAGCTGAACAACGTCCTGTCACGCGGCGCCACGTATAACACTACAATAAAGTATTTACGTAGCTTATACTATGAAGTACCAAGTTTAGTTTATTACGTAGTATGTCCCCAACAGAACAAAATAGTCCTGTCACGGAAAAGCCACGTATAACACTCCTGGCTGCTGTTATTACTGCACCATAACCTCAATGCTAGAAACAGGTTGTGACATAAAACTATTTTGTAAAAGCAGTTATGGTACGAAGCAACAGAGCAGTGTTACCCTCTGAGAGGAATTTTGTTATGTTGACCGTGTTGTTCCTAACGGAGGTGGCTTATCGGAAATGAAAGTCAGAATTACGTAAATATTTGAACAGTACCAAACTAAATTTTGCCTATCTGTACTGTTCAACGGATAAAGAAAACGGCCGCCAGCCTAACTAGGCAAGAGAATGATTAACATTCTCGTTTTAGAAAGTAGGTATAAGTAACTATAACGGACAAACACAACCTAGACTTGGCCACACGGGAGTGCAATGAACTCTGACACACATATGTTTTAAGATTGAAGCTAACAACTAGAGCAGCACAAACTATTTGCAAAATTATAAGATATACCGAAACACCCTATTACTTTCAGGCTTACATAAAGTGAATGGTCTTTATAATATTACTATTAACTTGCACTTCTAATATACAAGATACACAAACACATAGCAACTGCAGCTTTCTCACTTTTACTACAGCGAAACACAATAATGACCAAATTGCAAGAAACTGCCTCACCTTTTTAGGATTTATTACAGACAATAATGTGATTATTTGCCTTATAAGCCTCAGTCTTAAGAACTTTTAATATTGAAGTTAGCAACAGCACTTTAAATAGCAGTTTTAATAGGAAAGTTATTTTTATCAAATAATATTTACTTTAACTGCACTATATCGCCACATTCACTTTAACTTTACTTTGTCCAATAGGCATTAAATAGCAAACTGAGTTTTAACGTACTTTCAGTAAGGATACTCGGTAATCACTTTAGTTCAAATGGAAAGGACCCTGAAAGGTGTTATGATGAGGAGAAAAATCAAGGTAGGTACATAAATTCAGATACACATTACCTTATATTTCAGCACAATAACACATCCATTAAGCTGATCCTTCACTGTACATCGTGATAGTATTATGTTACAGTGATTGCGCAATGTGGTGGCAACTGCAGGTTGGTAGATGGAATTGCAGACAGAATTGCTGGACTCTGTCATTTCTTGGTGGCGATGATAGATACAAATTCCAGAATAGCCCAGCGATTTATCCATCCATCCGAGGCATTGGAAAATAACAGGAAAGCCTCTCTCGAAACCAGCACTATGCAACTTTTACACGGCAGTGCACGGACTCTTAGCTCATCTCTGACTGACTGCTCGTCCCCGACTGACTATTCGTTCCACCTTTTCCACCTAGGCCAACCACAATTCGCGCGCTACACAGTTCCGTTCCCGAGGGGAACCACACTACCTCTTACACACAAAATTACTAAGATTCCTAAGTGAGGATCAGCAGTTTACATAACAGCAAATAAACGCATTGAATAACACAGAACATTTGCATATATTAACATGTCTACCATAAATTATTCACACAAAATTACAATTATATACAGTAAGTTTTGTTCCCTCCAAATGGGTCAAAGCATTTAAATTGCAGATACACTACATCGCATAGAATCAGACCATGACTCAAAGCTTGTACAAAGAAAGGAGTATACAATTTTATGTTATCGATTCAAACAAACACATTTACAGAAGCTCAATGATGTAACATTAAATGAGACAAAGACAAAATGGGTCAGTATAGCATTAGAGCCATGGTGTTACAACTTGAGCTCCAATTATTTTCAGTGTATAAAGTAATGATTATAAACGTGGATAGATATCATTTCTGTTGCCTACGTGTAACGTAAAAGTGTACTCTCTCCCTACCTTCCTGCTGCTGAATGCTCTCATGGGCGAAAAATTTGGCAGAAACGCAACAACACGACTTTCTGCTTGGATCGTTAGCTGTTTCGATTAAAACGTTCATGGCCACGCTTAATGGACTCTGTGGAGGCCCGTAGCGGAAATTAATTTTTTGCTCAAGTTCATTCGAACGATTTGTGCATTTTTAACAAAGGCTGGCACTGTAACACACTGAAACAGTGTTTTTGAGCATTTTTTATAATGACTGAATAATGTAACACATTGAAACGCCAGTTCTGGATATTGCAGGAAAACTGATGTGGAAATGACTGAGCCTGTAGTTATACCACGTAGACTTCCGTCGCTGGTATTTAAACGTTGGCGACATCGCATATTTGAGAATTAGGGGACGTCGCAATTGTAACTGCAGCAGATACTGTCAAGGACAATGGATATGGAGGTAATTATTGGAAACGGACATCGAAAAAATTGTAGAATGTCCACACGCAGACTCACACACACACACACACACACACAAGTGCGCGCGCTTAATAAACACTTAATCAACACCCTATGAGCTGTTAAATAAAGTGCTCTCTCTCTCTCTCACTTGGTTGTCGCGACTATGAGCATTTAGCTGACACAGATACCATAAATGTGGGTTGAGGAAAGGACTCTGAATATCATCCTTGGCTCGATTGCTTGTAGTCACGCAAAGATTGTGGTGCGACTCCAGTCGATAGTGGCATAGCACAATGTACATCATAAAGAGACAGAGAGAGAGAGAGGGAAAAAGAGAGAGAGGGAGAAAGAGAGAGAGAGAGAGAGAAATAGAGGGGGTCGGGGTGGTGGAACTTAATTTTAAATAAAGATTATGAAAGGAAACCCAGCCGTCCTAGAGTCTATGACTCTGAATATCATCCTTGGCTCGATTGCTTGTAGTCACGCAAAGATTGTGGTGCGACTCCAGTCGATAGTGGCATAGCACAATGTACATCATAAAGAGACAGAGAGAGAGAGAGGGAAAAAGAGAGAGAGGGAGAAAGAGAGAGAGAGAGAGAAATAGAGGGGGTCGGGGTGGTGGAACTTAATTTTAAATAAAGATTATGAAAGGAAACCCAGCCGTCCTAGAGTCTATGACTCTGAATATCATCCTTGGCTCGATTGCTTGTAGTCACGCAAAGATTGTGGTGCGACTCCAGTCGATAGTGGCATAGCACAATGTACATCATAAAGAGACAGAGAGAGAGAGAGGGAAAAAGAGAGAGAGGGAGAAAGAGAGAGAGAGAGAGAAATAGAGGGGGTCGGGGTGGTGGAACTTAATTTTAAATAAAGATTATGAAAGGAAACCCAGCCGTCCTAGAGTCTATGGCCCGCTGCAACGCTTCTATCAATACGTCCCACCTTCTCTTCATCTCCAAGCACTCTATATCCTTTGCCAGCGCAATTTAAATCGCTTTCCTCTCGCAGACCATGAGCTCATCCCCGAGATCTACTTTCCCTTCCCTTCCAACCAGAGCCTACACTGCGGAATCCATCTCAAATGAACGCTCCTGCCAAACCTTTCCTTGCCCAGTTGCCATGTCATTCATCTCCTTGCAGTCAGATACCATCTATTAGTTCCTTCTTACATAGACAATACACATATTTATCCATGTAACATCCTCTCCAAAAATTTCCCCGTCCAACCCCTACCCACGTAACAAGGAGCGTCAATCGTGTCATCATCATATCGGGGAAAATGTACATCACATCATAATCTTGTCATAAATCTCATCACCAACACTTAACTTCTTAAATTAATTTACATTAATCTAAAAATTGTAAGTAGTCTAATGGGTGATGAATGGGAATTTGATGACGGTCAGTCCGCCACCAATGAGTAGTATAAGAAAACAAGTTTCTCAGGCTGTGGGTTGGTAGCACTGCAAGAATTCAGTTGTCTAATTGAATACGCAAACCCGAAAACCTGTGGTGTCACAGCCAGATACCACACGTGCTAGGTGGTAGCTTAAATCGGCCACGGTCCTGTAGTACATGTCGGACCCGCGTGTCGCCACTGTGTGATCGCAAACCTAGCGCCACCACAAGGCAGGTCTCGAGAGACTGACTCGAACTCACCCCAGTTGTACGGACGACAGAGCTAGCGACTAGACGTACGAAGCCTTTCTCTCTCATTAGCCGAGAGACAGAATAGCCTTCAGCTAAGTTAATGGCTACGAACTAACAAGGCGCCATTAGCCTTACAGTGATTGTAATTAGAGTCTCACTTGTGTTCACCATAGAGATGTACAAGAAGAAATTAAAGATAAGTATATGAGAAGCTCCGTTCTTTTCTTCATAGCATTAATTACGTATCCTGTTCCAGTACTTCACGCCAGTCTGCGTTAGTCTCGCGTGCCTGTTAAGCCACCGCTATTTACAAGGTGTTGGCCCAGCTGCTGACACATCACATGGCGACGAGTCTACAAAGGCTCTTGTGTTTTACTTTGCCCTAATTTCTTTGTGTCATGGCTTCGCCACAATCTCCAGATGTACTGTCCGAATTTTATCGCTTGCAGAATCACCAGACGCAGGCGTTGTTGGATGCTCTTGGACAGCTCGTCCAGGGTCAACGTGCGCTGCACACCGATGCGGCCGCCGCCGCTTCATCGCTACCGCCGCCACAACATGCTGTTGCACCTCAATTCAGACCCTTTGACGCAACCCAAGAGTCATCGCAGGAGTGGTCCCGCCAGTTCAGCTTTAATCTAGCCGCCTACAGAATTCAAGGTAATGAGCGGCAGCCGTTTTTGCTTTCTTGTGTCGGTGTGTCCACCTACCGTGTGATAGTGAAGTTGTTTCCCCGGCGCGACGTAGCAACTCTGTCCTACGAAGAACTTTTGTCTGCTTTAGATGCCTATTTCAAGGAAACAGTAAATGTCGTTGCAAAACGGTATACGTTCTTTCGTACAAAACGTACGGCCGCTCAGACTAATAGGGAGTGGGTTGCAACATTGCAAGGACTTACTAGGGATTGTGAATTTCAATGCGAATGTGGACTTCCTTATTCAGATACTATGGTGCGTGATGCAATTGCACAGAACGTTTCTGATGTTCGCGTACGGGAACAGATTTTGGAACTAGTTAATCCCTCCCTTCAACAAGTGATAGACATATTGGACAGGCAAGACACACTTGACTTTGCTCAGGACTCATTTGAAACTTCGCCAGCAGTGTGTCACATTACCCGGCCCGCCGGGCCCGCTGCACGGGACGCTAGGCGGCCCTCGCGCCCGTCAGCGCAGCGGCAGCCTAGCTCGCAAACACGTGCGCCGCGTAAGCAAGCTAATGTAGTGAAATCATGCCCGCGGTGTGCAACTAGACATTCGCGTGAAAATTGCCCGTCACGCCAAGCTATTTGCTTTTACTGTCATAAGAAAGGACATGTCCAAAGTGTTTGCCAGAAAAAGCTCAGATCAGACACTCACACCAATTCCAGGCCCTTTGCTTCGCGCCGGAATCGAACCAAGGAAACTCAGGCTCGTGAACCTTCGCCCATGGATATTCATGTAGTTCATTCCACCCCGTCCAGTGACAGTGTTCATTCCACAAAAAGTGTGCGTCGACGTCGACGGAAGTCCCGTCACGTCGCACGTGATTCTGTCCCAGTGTCTGTTCCAGTTGCACAACACAGTCGCTTTTGTCGTCAGCAGGACAATAAACTTTTTGTAGACTTAGACTTTGCAGGCAAAGTGATACCATTCCAGCTCGATACCGGAGCTGCAGTTTCATTGCTCAATCAAGACACGTACAACCAACTGGGCAAACCTCCGTTGCGTGCCGCAAATGTTCAGCTCAATAGTTACTCAGGCCAGAAAATACCAGTGTTAGGACAGTGCAGCCTTCTTGCAAAATACAAGGGACAAACGAAACTTGTGTCATTTTACGTTCTTCGTTCTTCTACTGCAGTGAACTTGTTTGGTTTAGATTTATTTCAGTTGTTTAATTTGTCTATCGTAAATCAGGTCCTATCAGTGAATCAGACTGTGCCTTCAGCCAGTGTTTCTAGTCTTTGTGAAGAATTTGCAGACATTTTTGCACCGGGCCTTGGTTGCGCTAAGAATTATGAAGCACATTTGGAACTGAAAGCAAACGCGCAACCGAAGTTTTTCAGAGCGCGCAATGTTCCCCACGCATTGCGTGATGAGGTCACAAGAACATTGCACGATTTAGAATCTCAAGGTGTAATTGAACGTGTGCAGGCTTCTCTCTGGGCCTCACCCTTAGTAATTTTGCCAAAACCTTCCGGAAAATTGAGACTTTGTGTGGACTTCAAGGCAACTGTGAATCCACAACTTGTGACTGCAACTTTTCCTTTGCCCCGCCCGGAAGATCTTTTTGACAAACTGTGCCCAGGAACATATTTTTCAAAGTTGGACCTAGCAGATGCGTTCTTGCAAATACCGGTGGACGAAGAATCCCAGCGCATCTTGGTGGTAAACACGCATCTTGGTTTGTATCGCTTCAAAAGACTGCCATTTGGGTGTGCGTCCGCACCTGCATTGTTTCAGCAATATTTACAAACTGTTTGTGTGTCGGTCCCTACTGCTGCGAACTATCTGGACGATATTGTGATCTCCGGAAAGACAGAAGCCGAACATTTTCACAATCTCCGAACATTATTTCAGGTCTTGCGACAAAATGGTCTTCGCTTGAGGAAGGACAAATGTGTGTTTTTTGCTCGGGATTTACCCTACCTGGGCCATGTAATAAATGCCCAGGGCATCCATCCGAGTCCGGAGCACCTCCGTGCCATACAGGATTTGCCTTCACCGCAGAACTTGCAGCAACTACAGAGTGTGCTGGGTAAAATAAATTATTATCATAACTTTCTGCGCAATGCTTCTTCCATTTCAGCTCCGCTTCATCGCTTACGCCGTAAAGGTGTTCCGTTCGTCTGGACGACGGAATGCTAACGCGCCTTTCGCCAGTTGAAATCGGCGTTACTTTCAAATACTTGCCTTACGCCGTTCGATCCCCAGAAAGCCCTTTTGTTGATGGTAGATGCATCGGATTTCGGGATCGGTGCTGTGCTTGCGCACAAAGATGGATCGCATGATCGCCCTATTGCCTTTGCGTCAAAATTGCTCTCATCTGCGCAAAGAAATTATTCACAGATAGAGAAAGAGGCTTTAGCTCTCGTGTTTGGTGTTACTAAGTTTCACGATTTCTTGTATGGTCGTCACTTTACCATCTTCACGGACCACAAACCTTTGACATCGCTTTTTCATCCGAACAAGCCGGTACCTCCGCGTACCGCGTAGAAATTCATTTGCTGGTCTCTTTTCCTCTCGCAGTACCGCTACGATATCTTGTATCGGTCCACTGCTAAGCACGGAAACGCTGATGCGTTGTCCCGTTTGCCTGTTGCTGAGGATAAAGCATTCGATTCTTCCGAACTTGCTTGCATGTTCATTGATGCGGAAACCGATGACGTGGTCGCATCGTTTCCGATTGATTTTCGTCGTGTAGCTACGGCCACAGCTGTTGACCCTGTCCTTGCTACTGTTTTGCGTTTTGTTGCTACGCAATGGCCCTTGTCCAAGTCACGGATCGAGGATCCGCTGGTTCGCCGATTTTTTGCTCACAAGGAGAGACTTTTTGTACGACGTGGTGTTTTGTTGTTGCGTTCTGATAATGATCAGTCCCGAGTCGTGGTCCCACGTTCGCTACAGTCCTCTGTCTTACGGCTTCTTCACCAAGGACATTGGGGTATAGTGCGAACGAAACAACTTGCTCGTCAGCACTGTACTTGGTTCGGAATCGATGCTGCGATTACGAATATGTGCTCCTCTTGCGTGGCGTGTGCCGAACAACAATCCGCACCGCCGCGGGAATTCTTTGCATGGCCGAAAGCCACTTCCCCTTGGCAACGCTTGCACATCGATTTTGCTGGTCCATTCTGGAATGCTCGTTGGTTGGTTGTGGTCGATGCTTTCAGTAATTTTCCTTTTGTTGTCCGGCTGTCTTCCACGACGTTTTCTGCCACAATCCAAGCCTTGTCTGCTATCTTTTGCATTGAAGGTCTTCCGCAGATTATTGTTTCCGACAATGGCCCACAATTCCTGTCCGCAGAATTTCAGTCCTTCTGCAAGGCCAATGGTATTCAACATCTGACGTCCGCGCCGTTTTCGCCTCAGTCCAACGGTGCCGCGGACCGATTGGTCCGGACTTTCAAGTCACAGATGTTGAAATTGAAAGAGTCGCATTCTCGGGAGGACGCATTATTGCTCTTTTTGTCCTCGTATTGCTCTCAGCCCCGCGATGGTCGCTCGCCGGCTGAGTTGCTCCATGGTCGTTCTCATCTAACCTTGATGGCTTTGCTGCATCCGCCGCATCAGGTTCCTGTGCAGCGGCAGACTCCTGCTTTTGCTCCTGGCAACGTTGTCTTCTATCGCACCTATCGCGGTTCACGGCGTTGGGTCGCAGGGCGCATTCTTCGCTGCCTCGGCCGCGCGATGTGTTTGGTTTTGGGGGCCTCTGGTGAGGTGCGTCGGCATCTCAATCAGCTGCGCCTCTGTCGTCGCCCGGGTTCTGCCGCTCCCCGTCTGCTTTCAGCGACGGAGCCGACAGGCCCTGGGGCCCCATCTACTGGCTCGCCTCATCCCCAGGTGTTACCGACGCTGCCTTCCATTTTGCCTCATGGCGTCGCGCCGCCGCCGCAGCCGCCGCAGCCGCCGCAGCCGCCTCCGGCGCCACCCGCAGTGGACGCTTCGCTGCAGCCGCCACGCGCCTCCCTGGGTCACGCGCCGCCGATCGCTTCCCGTGACCAGCTGTCCTCCGCCATGGAACTCTTGCCTGCTCCGGACCAGATGTCGTCATCGCGCGTCGGATTCTCCGACCACATGGAGGTCGACCCTTCGGCCCCTCCTGTCTCTTTACGGGCGCATACACCGCATGTTGACGTGCACCCTGGACTAGGTTTTCAGGCGTTTCCTAGCTCCCCTCGGACCGAATGGCCGGGTGCGGGTGGCACAGCCTCGCCTGTTGTTAGGCTCCCCACCTCATCGCATACGTCAACATGGGGTCCTCCCCACGGCGGGCGGAAGCCTTATCTCACGACCGTTCGCCGATTTGCGGGGGAGGAATGTGGTGTCACAGCCAGACACCACATGTGCTAGGTGGTAGCTTAAATCGGCCGCGGTCCTGTAGTACATGTCGGACCCGCGTGTCGCCACTGTGTGATCGCAAACCTAGCGCCACAACAAGGCAGGTCTCGAGAGACTGACTCGAACTCACCCCAGTTGTACGGACGACAGAGCTAGCGACTAGACGTACGAAGCCTTTCTCTCTCATTAGCCGAGAGACAGAATAGCCTTCAGCTAAGTCAATGGCTACGAACTAGCAAGGCGCCATTAGCCTTACAGTGATTGTAATTAGAGTCTCACTTGTGTTCACCATAGAGATGTACAAGAAGAAATTAAAGATAAGTATATGAGAAGCTCCATTCTTTTCTTCATAGCATTAATTACGTATCCTGTTCCAGTACTTCACGCCCGTCTGCGTTAGTCTCGCATGCCTGTTAACCCACCGCTATTTACAAGGTGTTGGCCCAGCTGCCGACACATCAAAACCATCTTCCGCCACTTCAAAAATAAATATTCCTATAATCACATACGAAGATGGTATCTGTTCTTTCGGACATGTCCGAAAGAACAGATACCATCGGTGACCATGCAGCTCGTTAGACTGAAATTACATTGAAATGAATACCCCTAGCTGCATACAGGCGTTGATATGAGTCAACGAGGACAGTAGAAAATGTGTGCCACGACCGGAACTCGAACCTGGGATCTCCTGCTGACATGGCAGACGATCTATCCATCTTTTCTTCTTTTTTGCATTTTGTTCGTTGTTGATTGTAGTGTTTGGTCATTGCGGACGTCACATGACAGCCGTTCAAGTTCGTTATTGATCCTTTTACTCAGTTTTCCATTACAGAGGCCAACCAGTTCTCTGACATAACACACTGAGCTACCGTGCCGGCTCTGAGCCGCCGAGGACACAGAGGATAGTGCGACTGCAGGGACTTATCTCTGGCACGCCTCCCGTGAGACCCACATTCCCTAGCCGGCCGGGGTGGCCGAGCGGTTCTAGGCACTACAGGGTGGAACCGCGCGACCACTACGGTCGCAGGTTCGAATCCTGCCTCGGGCATGGATGTGTGTGACGTCCTTAGCTTAGTTAGGTTTAAGTAGTTCTGCGTTCTAGGGGACTGATGACCTCAGAAGTTAAGTCCCATAGTGCTCAGAGCCATTTGAACCATTTTTAGACCCACATTCCCAGCTTATTGCCCGCACTATACTCATAGTGCCCCTGCCATTTATACTCATTACTCGCTTCTATACATATATGAAGATGGTATCTGTTTTTTGGGACATGTCTCACGGGAGGCGCGCCAGAGATAAGTCCCTGCAGTCGCACTATCCTCTGTGTCCTCGGTGGCTCAGATGGACGCCGGCACGGTAGCTCAGCGTGTTCAGTCAGAGAGCTGGTTAGCAGTCCCGCGGTTACGGACTGCAGCGCCAGAACCGCTACACCACCGCGGCCGGCAGCTAGGGGTATTCATTTCATTGTTGTTGTGTCGATTCCCTAAGGTCTCGACACAATGAGTGGCTAGGTGCACGCGAAACTAACGCAGACGGGCGTAAATTCTGAAACAGGAGACTGGATGAAAAACTATAAAGAAAAGAATAGAGATTTTAATATACTTAACTTTAATGTAGTCTTGTTCTTGTTGAAATACATCTCTTGCATAGTAGTAAGCAATTAGCAATGATACACATGGCGCCTTGCTAGGTAGTAGCGATGGACTAGCTGAAGGCTATTTAATCTGTCTCTCGGCAAATGAGAGGAAGACGTGATACGTCTTGTCGCAAGCTATGTCGTCCGTACAACTGGGGCGAGGTCATGTCCGTGTCTTGTGACCTGCCATGTGGTGGCGCTAGGATTGCGAGTACACAGTGGCGACACGCGGGTCCGACATGTACTACAGGACCGCGGCCGATTTAAGTTACCACCTAGCAAGTGTGGTGTCTAGCGGTGACACCACATTCCTCCCCCGCAAATCGGCGAACGGTCGTGAGATAAGGCTTCCGCCCGCCGTGGGGAGGACCCCATGTTGACGTATGCGATGAGGTGGGGAGCCTAACAACAGGCGAGGCTGTGCCACCCGCACCCGGCCATTCGGTCCGAGGGGAGCTAGGAAACGCCTGCAAACCTAGTCCAGGGTGCACGTCAACATGAGGTGTATGCGCACGTAATGATATAAGAGGAGCCGCGGGGTCGACCTCCATGTGGTCGGAGCACCCGACGGGCGAAGACGACATCTGGTCCGGAGCGGGCAAGAGGTCCATGGCGGAGGACGGCTGGTCACGGGAAGCAAGCGGCGGCGCGTGACCCAGGGAGGCGCGAGGCGGCTGCAGCGAAGCGTCCGCTGCTGGCGGCGCCGGCGGCGGCTGCGGCGGCGCGACGCCATGAGGCAAAATGGAAGGCATCGTCGGTAACACCTGGGGATGAGGCGAGCCAGTAGATGGGTCCCCAGGGCGCTGACCTGACGGCTCCGTCGCTGAAAGCAGACGGGGAGCGGCAGAACCCAGGCGACGACAGAGGCGCAGCTGATTGAGATGCCGACGCACCTCACCAGAGGCCCCCAAAACCAAATACATCGCGCGGCCGAGGCAGCGAAGAATGCGCCCTGCGAGCCAACGCTGTGAACCGCGATAGTTGCGATAATAGACAACGTCGCCAGGAGCAAAAGCAGGAGTCTGCCGCTGCACAGGAACCTGATGTGGCGGATGCAGCAAAGACATCAGAGTTCGATGAGGACGACCATGGAGCAATTCAGCCGGCGAGCGACCATCGCGGGGCTGAGAGCGATATGAGGACAAAAAGAGCAACAAAGCGTCCTCCCGAGAATGCGACTCTTTCAACTTCAACATCTGTGACTTGAAAGTCCGGACCAATCGTTCAGCGGCACCGTTTGACTGAGGCGAAAACGGCGCGGACGTCAGATGTTGAATACCATTGGCCTGGCAGAATGACTGAAATTCTGCGGACATGAATTGTGGGCCATTGTCGGAAACAATAGTCTGCGGAAGACCTTCAATGCAAAAGATAGCAGACAAGGCTTGGATTGTGGCAGAAGACGTCGTGGAAGACATCCGGACAACAAAAGGAAAATTACTGAAAGCATCGACCACAACCAACCATCGAGCATTCCAGAATGGACCAGCAAAATCGATGTGCAAGCGTTGCCAAGGGGAAGTGGCTTTCGGCCATGCAAAGAATTTCCGCGGCGGTGCGGATTGTTGTTCGGCACACGCCACGCAAGAGGAGCACATATTCGTAATCGCAGCATCGATTCCGAACCAAGTACAATGCTGACGAGCAAGCCGTTTCGTTCGCACTATACCCCAATGTCCTTGGTGGAGAAGCTTTAAGACAGCTGACTGTAACGAACGTGGGACCACGACTCTGGACTGATCATTATCAGAACGCAACAACAAAACACCACGTCGGACAAAAAGTCTCTCCTTGTGAGCAAAAAATCTGCGAACCAAAGGATCCTCGATCCGTGACTTTGACAAGGGCCATTGCGTAGCAACAAAACGCAAAACAGAAGCAAGGACAGGGTCAGCAGCTGTGGCTGTAGCTACACGACGAAAATCAATCGGAAACGATGTGACCACGTCACCGGCTTCCGAATCAATGAACATGCAAGCAAGTTCGGAAGAATCGAATGCTTTATCCTCAGCAACAGGCAAACGGGACAACGCATCAGCGTTTCCGTGCTTAGCAGTGGACCGATACAAGATATCGTAGCGGTACTGCGAGAGAAAAAGAGACCAGCGAATGAATTTCTGCGCTGTACGTGGAGGTACAGGCTTGTTTGGATGAAAAAGTGATGTCAAAGGTTTGTGGTCCGTGATGATTGTAAAGTGACGACCATACAAGAAATCGTGAAACTTTGTTACACCAAACACAAGAGCCAAAGCTTCCTTCTCTATTTGGGAATAATTTCTTTGCGCAGATGAGAGCAATTTGGACGCAAAGGCAATAGGGCGATCATGCGAGCCATCCTTGTGCGCAAGCACAGCACCGATCCCGAAATCCGAGGCATCTACCATCAACAAAAGGGGTTTTCGGGGATCGAAGGGCGTAAGGCAAGTATTTGAAAGTAACGCCGATGTCAACTGGCGAAAGGCGCGTTCGCATTCCGTTGTCCAGACGAACGGAACACCTTTACGGCGTAAGCGATGAAGCGGAGCTGAAATAGAAGAAGCATTGCGCACAAACCGATGATAATAATTTACCTTACCCAGCACACTCTGTAGCTGTTTTAAGTTCTGCGGTGACTGCAAGTCCTGAATGGCACGAAGGTGCTCTGGACTCGGATGTATTCCTTGGGCATTTATGACATGCCCCCGGTACGGTAAGTCACGAGCAAAAAACAGACATTTGTCCTTCCTCAAGCGAAGACCATTTTGTCGCAATACCTGAAATAATGTTCGGAGATTTTGCAAATGTTCTGCTTCTGTCTTTCCTGAGATTACAATATCGTCCAGATAGTTCGCAGCCGTAGGGACCGACGCACAAATAGTTTGTAAATATTGCTGAAATAAAGCAGGGGCGGATGCACACCCGAATGGCAGTCTTTTGAAGCGATACAAGCCAAGATGCGTGTTAACCACTAAGACGCGCTGGGATTCTTCGTCCACAGGTATTTGCAAGTACGCATCTGCTAGGTCCAATTTTGAAAAATATTTTCCCGGGCACAGTTTGTCAAAAAGATCTTCCGGGCGGGGCAAAGGAAAAGTAGCAGTCACAAGTTGTGGATTCACAGTTGCCTTGAAGTCCATGCAAAGTCTCAATTTTCCGGAAGGTTTTGGCAAAATTACTAAGGGTGAGGCCCAAAGAGAAGCCTGCACACGTTCAATGACACCTTGAGATTCTAAATCGTGCAATGTTCTTGCGACCTCATCACGCAATGCGTGGGGAACATTGCGCGCTCTGAAAAATTTCGGTTGCGCGTTGTCTTTCAGTTCCAAATGCGCGTCATAGTTCTTAGCGCAACCAAGGCCCGGTGCAAAAATGTCTGCAAATTCTTCACAAAGACTAGAAACACTGGCGGAAGGCACAGTCTGATTCACTGATAGGACCTGATTTACAATAGACATATTAAACAATTGAAACAAATCTAAACCAAACAAGTTCACTGCACTAGAGGAACGAAGAACATAAAATGACACAAGTTTTGTCTGTCCCTTGTATGTGGCAAGAAGGCTGCACTGTCCTAACACAGGTATATGCTGTCCTGAGTAACTAGTTAACTTAACATTTGCGGCACGCAATGGCGGGGCGCCCAGTTGTTTGTACGTGTCGTGATTGAGCAATGAAACTGCAGCTCCGGTATCGAGCTGGAATGGTATCACTTTTCCTGCAAAGTCTAAGTCCACAAAAAGTTTAGTGTCTTGTTGACGACAAGAGGGACTGTCTCGTGCAATGTGAACTGAGACAGGTACAGAAGCACTTGCGACTTTACGGGATTTCCGGCGACGTCGACGCACACTTTGGGTGGGACGAACACAGTCACTGTTAGCTAAAGTGTCACTGGACGGGTGGGAATGAACTACATGAATGTCCATGGGCGAAGGTCCACGAGCCGGATTGTCCTGGGTGCGATTCCGGCGCGAAGCAAAGGGCCTGGAATTTGTGTGATTGTCTGATCTTAACTTTTTCCGGCAAACACTTTGTACATGTCCTTTCTTGTGACAGTAAAAGCAAATAGCTTGGCGTGACGGGCAATTTTCACGCGAATGTCTAGTTGCACACCGCGGGCAAGATTTCACTGCATTTGCTTGCGTACGCGGCGCACGTGGTTGCAAGCTAGGCTGCCGCTGCGAAGTCGGGCGCGAGGGCCGCTTAGCGTCCCGTGCAGCGGGCCCGGCGGGCCGATTAATGTGACACACTGCTGGCGAAGTTTCAAATGATTCCTGAGCAAAGTCAAGTGTGTCTTGCCTGTCTAATATGTCTATCACTTGTTGCAGGGAGGGATTAACTAGCTTCAAAATCTGTTCCCTTATGCGAACATCAGAAACGTTCTGTGCAATTGCATCACGCACCATAGTATCTGAATATGGGAGGCCACATTCACAGGCAAACGCGCAGTCTCTAGTAAGGCCTTGCAAAGTTGCAACCCACTCCCTGTTAGTCTGACCGGCGGTACGTTTTGTACGAAAAAACGTATACCGTTTTGCAACAACATTAACTGTTTCTTTGAAATAGGCATCTAAAGCCGACAAAATTTCCTCGTAGGTCAGAGTTGCTACGTCGCGTCGGGGAAACAATTTCACTATCACCCGGTAGGTAGACACACCGACACAAGAAAGCAAAAACGGCTGCCGCTCTTTACCTTGAATTCCATAAGCTGTGAGGTGGAACCGGAACTGATCGGCCCACTCAGTCCAGCTTTCGTTCTGGGCCTCAAAAGGCCTAAATGGCGGTGCGACAGCGTTGTGTGGCTGCGGTAGCGATGAAGCGGCTGCCGCCGCATCGGTTTGCAGCGCACGTTGACCCTGGACGAGCTGTCCAAGGGCTTCCAATAACGCCTGCGTCTGCTGATTCTGCAAGCGAAAAAATTCGGACAGTACATCTGGAGAATGCGGCGAAGCCATGACACAAGCAAATTAGAGCAAGTATAACACAAAGACTGCAACGTGGGCGCGGCATCCCATCCTCGTCGCCAAAATATTGTTGTGTCGATTCCCTAAGGTCTCGACACAATGAGTGGCTAGGTGCACGCGAAACTAACGCAGACGGGCGTAAATTCTGAAACAGGAGACTGGATGAAAAACTATAAAGAAAAGAATAGAGATTTTAATATACTTAACTTTAATGTAGTCTTGTTCTTGTTGAAATACATCTCTTGCATAGTAGTAAGCAATTAGCAATGATACACATGGCGCCTTGCTAGGTAGTAGCGATGGACTAGCTGAAGGCTATTTAATCTGTCTCTCGGCAAATGAGAGGAAGACGTGATACGTCTTGTCGCAAGCTATGTCGTCCGTACAACTGGGGCGAGGTCATGTCCGTGTCTTGTGACCTGCCATGTGGTGGCGCTAGGATTGCGAGTACACAGTGGCGACACGCGGGTCCGACATGTACTACAGGACCGCGGCCGATTTAAGTTACCACCTAGCAAGTGTGGTGTCTAGCGGTGACACCACAATTGTAATTCTTATAATCAACTGATAATGAAACATGACGAAATACCACAAAAAAACACTTAATTCAATCAAAATTATGAAATATATTTCCAGCTGCGATTATGGGCAACCATCCACTGTATACGGGAATGGTGATAACGAAATTTTTTACCAGACCCGAATTTCCCGCTTATCGCTGGCAGTCACCTTACCATTAGGTTATCCGAACACGCTCCACGGCCAGGCCCAAGCTTCCATATTGCCGTTAACCATTTGTCTACTACTGGCACTCGTGCATCCATTATGTATATTCCCGTACAGGGAATATAAATATAATACTACAGTGTCTGTGTTGTCCAAAAGTACGATGCATTGTTCCTTCGAACATGCATGTATACCCGAAGGAACAAGCAAAGCCGCAACTACAGCTGTTATTCGCAGTTGCAAATACGATAGCCCGCAGCTCGTGGTCGTGCGGCAGCGCTCTCGCTTCCCGCGCCCGGGTTCGATTCCCGGCGGGGTCAGGGATTTTCTCTGCCTCGTGATGGCTGGGTGTTGTGTGATGTCCTTAGGTTAGTTAGGTTTAAGTAGTTCTAAGTTCTAGGGGACTGATGACCATAGATGTTAAGTCCCATAGTGCTCAGAGCCATTTGAACCATTTTTTTTGCAAATACGATAACGATCGACAATATAATGGAGCCGTGTAGTGGCTCGGATAGCTTAGTGGTACGGCGACTGCTCTCGATAGGCGGAAATTTCGTTTTCGAGCCCCGGTCCCGCACAAACTTTCAGTGTCATCTTTCCACTATGCAGCTAATGGTTGTCCATATTTGCAACTGCGAATACTTTTCATAACGGCTGTAGTCACTGAAGTACTTCTTCCTTCGGAAATGTTTGCAATATTACTTCTTGAGCCGTGGTGCGCCTTTTCTGGCACACCAGCTGTTTGGCATGACTATCGTTTACCCGACTATACTACGACCTTTGCCCCTGTTGTGATCTAAAATGGTTGAAATGGCTCTGAGCACTATGCGACTTAACATCTGAGGTCATCAGTCCCCTAGAACTTAGAACTACTTAAACCTAACTAACCTAAGGACATCACACACATCCGTGCCCGAGGCAGGATTCGAACCTGCCACCGTAGCAATCGCGCGGTTCTGGACTGCAGCGCCTAGAACCGCGTGGCCACCGCGGTCGGCTGTTGTAATCTGGCGGCGGGTATTGGCGGTAGGCGAGTTGCTCGCCGGACTCTCTACGAGGCGCTAGGATGTGGTTGAGGGGACGACGGAGCAAACACAGGGGCTGGGGCAGCGGTGGCGCGGCCGGTCTACCTTGCAGGACGGTCGCAAGTTTGTGGTGGACCTGCCTGATGTCAACTTCGGGCGCTGCTCGTCGCATTACTTTGGGGCCTGTGTTCTCGGAGAGACCCATTCCTCGAGACCATCTCGAACAACGCTCTACATCGTACGTATAAGTGGTTTTGGTGCATTCGTTTCGTCAAACGATTTGCCTTGCAGCGAGTGTATTTGTTGGTCGGTTGGTTCTAATGTACGTGTTGTCGAAGTAAAAACAGCCGGCAGAGTCTGTGTGGCTGTATGCAAACCAGCAGTTACTACTTGCTTTAAAATCCGCTGGTTGATTGTCTATTAAAATGCAGTTTAGCATGAAGGTGTACATATCATTTAGGGTTCTTCCCATCAAGCGACGTCCCTGGTACATTGCTGTAAACAAAAGAAAAAGAAGTTTTGCAACCACTTATTAGTATAACTTGTACTTGTGAAGTTAGTCATTTATATGTACTTCCTTACATACGTGCACTTATTGAATGCACTCACTCAACAGTAAAGTGGTTTGTGTATTTTCTTATTTTCTTTATCAATTTTTTAACGTATATTGACTGTTGTTTGGTTGGTGTTTGCCGTGTCTTCTGCGGTCTGTTTGTGTTCCAGTTTCTACGAGTTGGGGTGCGTGGGAGCGGCGCCACGTTCTACTTCGATGCACAGAAGCTGTGACGTGACGTCTAATGGGAAGTGACTCCCGGTTGAGCCCGGGCGCTTAGGTGTTGTTTTGGACGGCTGGTCTGCTTCCGGCATTTTAAGTTAAGTCGCCTTTTGCCCAGGGGAGCCTGGCGTCACTGCCCATTTGATAAATATCTAACATCTCTCATGTATAAAAAAAATTCAAATTTGCTCGCCAATGAATTATATTAAGTGTAAAGTATAGTGTTGGTTGTGTTATTTCTCAAAAAAAATTACGTGAGCCATCTTTAAATTACTTCAGATTTATTGTTCATTAAGTAATTCTAATTTGCTGCTTCCTTGAAAAGGAAGTTATTGGTCATTTTGGATTGTTTTTAAGACAGCCACATGTTGATTGTATGTTAGCTGTTTTATAAATGTGGTCTTGAATAAATTGGTAATTTATTGAACTACTAGTTACTGTGTGTAACATTAAAGGGGCCTTGTCTTTCCATGCTAATCCCGACTTCCTAAGTCACACTTCGTACTTCTGAACAACAGAGGCACTGCAGTATCATAATAAAAATTATATCTAAAACTCCCAAAAAAGTACTCATCATAATACATGAAATACAAATCTTCTATATAACTGAATTACCAATTCCTTATGGACAGTGATTAAAATGTTAAGTAGGTTTATTACTAACAGTAAGTCTCCACTCATGAACTTGAAAACTGACAGGTTATCAGCAGGCGTTTGAATATGCGAAACTGTATAGGAAACTTTCACAGTTATGTTAACCAGAACTGTATTTTTTTAAAAGTGATTATCAGAAAAAAAAAATCTTACTTCTAAAACATAACCACAAGTGAAACCAAATCCTGATACAAAATACATCAAATAACACTCTAGATTCCTCAGATACTTTCCTTCTAAATACCAACTTAGCTCCCACTCCTCCGCCTGCTCCTCTCTCCGTAGTCCAACTTACATCTCGATAGTACACTACTGGCCATTAAAACTGCTACACCAAGAATAAATGCAGATGATAAACGGGTATTCATTGAACAGATATATTATTCTAGAACTGACATGTGATTACATTTTCACGCAATTTGGGTGCATAGATCCTGAGAAATCAGTACCCAGAACAACCACCTCTGGCCGTAATAACGGCCTTCATACGCCCGGGCGTTGAGTCAAACAGAGCTTGGACGGCGTGTACAGGTACAGCTGCCCATGCAGCTTCAACACGATACCACAGTTCATCAAGAGTAGTGTCTGGCGTATTGTGACGGGCCAGTTGCTCGGCCACCATTGACCAGACGTTTTAAATTGGTGAGAGATCTGGAGACTGTGCTGGCCAGGGTAGAGCCGGCCGAAGTGGCCGTGCGGTTACAGGCGCTGCAGTCTGGAACCGCAAGACCGCTACGGTCGCAGGTTCGAATCCTGCCTCGGGCATGGATGTTTGTGATGTCCTTAGGTTAGTTAGGTTTAACTAGTTCTAAGTTCTAGGGGACTAATGACCTCAGCAGTTGAGTCCCATAGTGCTCAGAGCCATTTGAACCATTTTTGGCCAGGGTAGCAGCAGAACATTTTCTGTATCCAGAAAGGCCCGTACAGGACCTGCAACATGCGGTCGTGCATTATCCTGCTGAAATGTAGTGTTTCGCAGGGATCGAATGAAGGGTAGAACCACGGGTCGTAAAACATCTTAAATGTAACGTCCACTGTTCAAAGTGCCGTCAATGCGAACAAGAGGTGACCTAGACGTGTAACCAATGGCACCCCATACCATCACGCCGGGTGATACGCCAGTATGGCGATGACGAATACACGCTTCCAATGTGCGTTCACCGCGATGTAGCCAAACACGGATGTGACCATCATGATGCTGTACACAGAATCTGGATTCATCCGAAAAAATTACGTTTTGCCATTCGTGCACACAGGCGCTCCTGTCTGTGGTGCAGCGTCAAGGGTAACCGCAGCCATGGTCTCCGAGGAGATAGTCTATGCTGCTGAAAACGTCGTCGAACTGTTCGTGCAGATGGTTGTTGTCTTGCAAACGTCCCCAACTGTTGACTCAAGGATCGACACGTGGCCGCACGATCCGTTACAGCCATGCGAATAAGATGCCTGTCATCTCGAATGCTAGTGATACGAGGCCGTTGGGATCCAGCACGGCGTTCCGTATTACCCTCCTGAACGCACCGATTCCATATTCTGCTAACAGTCATTGGATCTCTACCAACGCGAGCAGCAATGTCGCGATACGGTTCACCGCAATCGCGATAGGCTACAATCCGACCTTTATCAAAGTCGGAAACGTGACGGTACGCATTTTTCCTCCTTACACGAGGCATCACAACTACGTTTCACCAGGCTACGCCGGTCAACTGCTTTTTGTGTATGAGAAATCGGTTGGGAACTTTCCTCATGTCAGCACGTGGTAGGTGTCGCCACCGGCGCCAACCTTGTGTGAATGCTCTGAAAAGCTACTCATTTGCATATCAAAGCATCTTCTTCCAGTCGTTTAAATTTCGCGTCTGTAGCACGTCATCTTCGTGGTGTAGCAATTTTAATGGCCGGTAGTGTAAAAGGCCGATTGCTTTCAGTTCGTCGTCCAGTGCTGCCCTCCAGCGACAAAACCCGGAGTTATCCACCCGACGTACCGATGTCTTATTGGGAGTCAAGCTGACAAAAGAAGTTAAACAGGCTCCTTTCAGTATAATGGGCCAAACACGACCTTGTAGTAAAGAGTGTAATCGTAGAACAGGGGAAGAATACCATCCGCTAGCACCCGCTTATTCAGACGGCGGTGAACAACACATCACACTTTTTCGCCCAGCAGCGCCCACGGGCTGAGCAGAGGCGGCAGGCCCTTTGGATCTCCGGGTGCCGGGTCATCGCATGCCGACAGCAGTCGCCGGCTCTTCTCGCTAACGCGCGCCGCTCATCGCGCGGAACAAGACAAAAGACTTCCTGACAGCTGAATGGCGCCGCTGCGAGGGACGGCTGTACACACAAAAGCGAAAGAAGCGTCCGCTTCCTCCGGCGGCGCTGGAGCGTGCCGGGTAATCCTTCGCAACGCCAGCAGCGCCCTCCACAGTCGGCGGCGTAATTCGAGCTCCGAGGAGCCCGCCTGCTGTATAATCTGTATAATTACTCAACAGCATCCGTGGGACGGGGCCAGCCGACGAGCTTCGCAAGTAGCTACACTACTGGCCATTAAAATTGCTACACCACGAAGATGTCGTGCTACAGACGCGAAATTTAACCGACAGGAAGAAGATGTTGTGATATGCAAATGATTAGCTTTTCAGAGCATTCACACAAGGTTGGCGCCGGTGGCGACACCAACGACGTGCTGACATGAGGTAAGTTCCCAACCGATTTCTCATACACAAAAAGCAGTTGACCGGCGTAGCCTGGTGAAAGGTAGTTGTGATGCCTCGTGTAAGGAGGAAAAATGCGTACCGTCACGTTTCCGACTTTGATAAAGGTCGGATTGTAGCCTATCGCGATTGCGGTGAACCGTATCGCGACATTGCTGCTCGCATTGGTAGAGATGCAATGACTGTTAGCAGAATATGGAATCGGTGCGTTCAGGAGGGTAATACGGAACGCCGTGCTGGATCCCAACGGCCTCGTATCACAAGCATTCGAGATGACAGGCATCTTATTCGCATGGCTGTAACGGATCGTGCAGCCACGTGTCGATCCTTGAGTCAACAGATGGGAACGTTTACAAGAAAACAACCATCTGCACGAACAGTTCGACGGCGTTTGCAGCAGCATGGACTATCAGTTCGGAGACCATGGCTGCGGTTACACTTGACGCTGCATCACAGACAGGAGCGTCGGCGATGGTGTACTCAACGACGAACCTGGGTTCGGATAAGGCAAAACGTCTTTTCTTCTGATGAATCCAGATTCCGTGTACAGCATCATGATGGTGGCATCCGTGTTTGGCGACATCGCGGTGAACTCACATTGGAAGCGTGTATTCGTCATCGCCATACTGGCGTATCACGCGGAATGATGGTATGGGGTGCCATCGGTTACACGTCTTCGTCACCTCTTGTTCGCATTGACGGCACTTTGAACAGTGGACGTTACATTTCAGATGTGTTATGACCCGTGGCCCTACCCTTCATTCGATCCCTGTGAGACCCTACATTTCAGCAGGATAATGCACGACAGCATGTTGCAGGTCCTGTACGGGCCTTTCTGGATACTGAAAATGTTCTACTTCTACCCTGGCCAGCACAGTCTCCAGATCTCTCACCAATTGAAAACGTCTGGTCAATGGTGGCCGAGCAACCGTCTCACCACAATACGCCAGTCACTACTCTTGATGAACTGCGGTATCGTGTTGAAGCTACATGGGCAGCTGTACCTGTACACGCCATCCAAGCTCTGTTTGACTCAACGCCCAGGCGTATCAAGGCCGTTATTACGGCCAGAGGTGGTAGTTCTGCGTACTGATTTCTCAGGATCTATGCACCCAAATTGCGTGAAAATGTAACCACATGTCAGTTCTAGTATAATATATTTGTCCATTGAATACCGGTTTATCATCTACATTTCTTCTTGGTGAAGCAATTTTAATGGCCAGTAGCGTATTTTTACAGGAGACGCAGCATCGGTTGAGGCTGTCGGCTATTCACGTTTAGAGATTGCAGCTGGTCAAGCCTAAGGGACAAGTGTCTTTAGCACTTGCAACCTATGTCCTCAATTATTTGCTTGACGTATTCCAATCTCTGTCTTCCTCTACAGTTTTTGCCCTCTACAGCTCCCTCTAGTACCATGGAAGTCATTCCCTCATGTCTTAGCAGATGTCCTATCATCCTGTCACTTCTCCTTATCAGTGTTTTCCACATATTCCTTTCCTCTCCGATTCTGCGTAGAACCTCCTCATTCCTTACCTTATCAGTCCATCTAATTTTCAACATTCGTCTATAGCACCACATCTCAAATGCTTCGATTCTCTTCTGTTTCGGTTTTCCCACAGTCCATGTTTCACTGCCATACAATGCTGTACTCCAGACGTAATTCCTCAGAAATTTCTTCCACAAATTAAGGCCGGTATTTGATATTAGTAGACTTCTCTTGGCCAGAAATGCCTTTTTTGCCATAGCGAGGCTGCTTTTGATGTCCTCCTTGCTCCGTCCGTCATTGGTTATTTTACTGCCTAGGTAACAGAATTCCTTAACTTCATTGGCTTCGTGACCATCAATCCTGATGTTAAGTTTCCCGCTGTTCTCATTTCTACTATTTCTCATTACCTTCGTCTTTCTCCGATTTACTCTCAAACCATACTGTGTACTCATTAGACTGTTCATTCCGTTCAGGAGATCATTTAATTCTTCTTCACTTTCACTCAGGATAGCAATGTCATCAGCGAATCGTTTCATTGATATCCATTCACCTTGTATTTTAATTCCACTCCTAAACCTTTCTTTTATTTCCATCATTGCTTCCTCGATGTACAGATTGAAGAGTAGGGGCGAAAGGCTACAGCCTTGTCTTACACCCTTCTTAATACGAGCACTTCGTTCTTGATCGTCCACTCTTATTATTTCCTCTCGGTTGTTGTACATATTGTATATGACCCGTCTCTCCCTATAGCTTACCCCTACTTTTTTCAGAATCTCGAACAGCTTGCACCATTTTATATTGTCGAAGGTTTTCTCCAGGTCGACAAATCCTATGAACGTGTCTTGATTTTTCTTTAGCCTTGCTTCCATTATTAGCCGTAACGTCAGAATTGCCTCTCTCGTCCCTTTACCTTTCCTAAAGCCAAACTGATCGTCACCTAGCGCATTCTCAATTTTCTTTTCCATTCTTCTGTATATTATTCTTGTAAGCAGCTTCGATGCATGAGCTGTTAAGCTGATTGTGCGATAATTCTCGCACTTGTCAGCTCTTGCCGTCTTCGGAATTGTGTGGATGATGCTTTTCCGAAAGTCAGATGGTATGTGCCAGACTCATATATTCTACAAACCAACGTGAATAGTCGTTTTGTTGCCACTTCCACCAATGATTTTAGAAAATCTGATGGAATGTTATCTATCCCTTCTGCCTTATTTGATCGTAAGTCCTCCAAAGCTCTTTTAAATTCCGATTCTAATACTGGATCCCCTATCTCTTCTAAATCGACTCCTGTTTCTTCTTATATCACATCAGACAAATCTTCACCCTCAGAGAGGCTTTCAATGTAATCTTTCCACCTATCCGCTCTCTCCTCTACATTTAACAGTGGAATTCCCGTTGCACTCTTAATGTTACCACCGTTGCTTTTTTTAATGTCACCGAAGGTTGTTTTGACTTTCCTGTAAGCTGAGTCTGTCCTTCCGACAATCATATCTTTTTCGATGTCTTCACATTTTTCCTGCAGCCATTTCGTCTTAGCTTCCCTGCACTTCCTATTTATTTCATTCCTAAGCGACTTATATTTCTGTATTCCTGATTTTCGCGGAACATGTTTGTACTCCCTCCTTTCATCAATCAACTGAAGTATTTCTTCTGTTACCCATGGTTTCTTCGCAGCTACCTTCTTTGTACCTATGTTTTCCTTCCCAACTTCTGTGATGGCCCTTTTTAGAGATGTCCATTCCTCTTCAACTGTACTGCCTACTGCGCTATTCCTTATTGCTGTATCTATAGCGTTAGAGAACTTCAAACGTATCTCGTCATTCCTTAGTACTTCCGTATCCCACTTCTTTGCGTATTGATTCTTCTTGACTAATGTCTTGAACTTCAGCCTACTCTTCATCACTACTATATTGTGATCTGAGTCTATATCTGCTCCTGGGTACGCTTTACAATCCAGTATCTGATTTCGGAATCTCTGTCTGACCATGATGTAATATAATTGAAATTTTCCCGTATCTCCCGGCATTTTCCAAGCATACCTCCTCCTCTTGTGACTCTTGAACAGAGTATTCGCTATTACTAGCTGAAACTTGTTACAGAACTCAATTAGTCTTTCTCCTCTTTCATTCCTTGTCCCAAGCCCATATTCTCCTGTAATCTTTTCTTCTACTCCTTCCCCTACAACTGCATTCCAGTCGCCCACGACTATTAGATTTTTGTCCCCCTTTACATACTGCATTACCCTTTCAATATCCTCATACACTTTCTCTATCTGTTCATCTTCAGCTTGCGACGTCGGCATGTATACCTGAACTATCAATGTCGGTGATGGGCTGCTGTCGATTCTGATTAGAACAACCCGGTCACTGAACTGTTCACAGTAACACACCCTCTGCCCTACCTTCCTATTCATACCGAATCCTACACCTGTTATACCATTTTCTGCTGCTGTTTATATTACCCGATACTCATCTGACCAGAAATCCTTGTCTTCCTTCCACTTCACTTCACTGACCCACTACTATATCTAGATTGAGCCTTTGCATTTCCCTTTTCAGATTTTCTAGTTTCCCTACCACGTTCAAGCTTCTGACATTCCACGCTCCCACTCGTAGAACGTTATCCTTTCGTTGATTATTCAATCTTTTTCTCATGGTAACCTCCCCCTTGGCAGTCCCCTCCCGGAGATCCGAATGGGCGACTATTCCGGAATCTTTTGCCAATGGAGAGATCATCATGACACTTCTTCAATTACAGGCCACATGTCCTGTGGATACACGTTACGTGTCTTTAATGCAGTGGTTTCAATTGCCTTCTGCATCCTCATGTCGTTGATCATTGCTGATTCTTCCGCCTTTAGGGGCAATTTCCCACCCCTAGGACAAGAGAGTGCCCTGAACCTCTATCCGCTCCTCCGCCCTCTTTGACAAGGTCGTTGGCAGAATGAAGCTGACTTCTTATGCCGGAAGTCTTCGGCCGCCAATGCAGATTATTTATCAAAATTTAGGCAGTGGCGGGGATCGAACCCGGGACCGAAAACGTTTTGATTATGAATCAAAGACGCTACCCCTAGACCACGGGTACTACCCTGAGCAAGTGTCACTAATGAATAAATGGTACACATTTCTCAAAAACAGATCAATGAAAATAATTTCTTGTTATTTGTAGACAAACTTGTCTGAGGGTCCAATTCCAAGGGCTAGATAAAAGGGTAATTTTTTTACGAAAACTGTCAAAATTATTTATCTAATTTTTTATGTAGTACACTTGTAAATCCGCATTTAATTTGCTCCGGGTACCTCACTTGTATGTAAGTGGCTGACAATACGAAGGTCCTAACTCTTGATTTAATAACCTTTGCGTGCAACAATTTAATCCTTCGACTGTAGTGTGACGTGCGTCGGTTATTAAAGTGTTCACATAATCCATATCTGTATCGGGTCTGTAGCGGGACTTCGAATTTCGCCACGCTACACTCGTTCCCTCAGATATAAATTATACTGTCGCAGCTGTATGAGCGCTCGACGGCAGAGAAAATATTTATAAGAAAATGAAAGTACAAAAATTGTAGCTCTTTTAGTTTTCTACCCGCTATTGTCTCTTGAGAGCGAAAGCTCAACTTAACTTATTCGTTAGTCTTGGTCTGATTAAGACGTAAAAACTTAGTGATGTCCGGACATATAGTATTGTGGAAACTTGTATGAAATTTGGAGGACGGAAGCAGCCGTAAAATACATTGCATTCAATATCAAGATGGTATTCATTCGTAGACATTAGTCATTCCTGGACGATGAAATTTACTGCAAGATTTTGGAGCAGCTACGACTTTTTCATGCAGAAATGAAGCAGGAGATTGTTGGAGAACAAGACCTGAACGCCGCACGAGAGAAGACATATTAACATGGTAATGAATGTACTCTTATCTACGCCATTTCCCCTGTTAACCACATTTTCTTATTCTCTGTTCTCTTTCAAATAATTTTTGTAGTGGAAATTGTTTTGACTTTTGCTCAGAAATGCCACAAAGACCACCCCAACAATACCTTTCCCGAATCACGAAGTCCGATTTGCATTTCATTCTTTCCCTTTTTCACGGTCATTAACTATTTTAAAAACCCCTTTTGATTCACCATTTCTTCCCAGATTTTCAACCTTTTCTTTTCTTCTCTTTTTCTATTTTATTAACCACTACAGGTCTCACACGCTATAACAGCGTAAGGGATCGATTCGATTGCAAGACTAACGGATGTTTGCAGTTTTCATTGCATAATTTTCCTACACTTTCCAGTATCAAGACAAAGTCAGTATCATGGATCAACTAGTTATCCTTGAAATACGAGGATTGTTCGGAAAGTAAGGAACGATCGCTCGCGAAATGGAAACCACAATGAAAATCAAAACTCTTTACTTTGCACATTTAGCTACACCTTCCAGGTACTTCTCTACATAGTCGCCTCTCCGACTCAGACATTTGTCGCAGCGTGAAACCAAACTTCCAACACCATCGTCATAGAAGGCCGCTGCCTGTGCTTTGCGATAATTCTCTACGCTGGTCTATAGCGCGTAGCCTGCGCCCAAGTGTTGTCTTCCTATCCAGCGTTTCATGTGAACAGAAATGATACACAGGACAAGCCAATTACGGCTGTGTTGTAGGTGATCGAACACTTCCCATCGAAAAGCCTGCAGGAGAGTCTTCACTGCCCTTGCAGAGTGCGGCTAGGAATTACCATGAAGAAGGAAGTGCGTGGCAGTTGTGTTAGGTGGGCTGCATTCATTAAGGCGAAGCCTCTCAGCGGGCCCTCCTACTTGGGGGGAGACATTGTTGTTCTAGGCACCTTCACTCGCTGACAGTGCGCTCACAACTGAAAAGAGCGTCTTGATGCGATCGGCGGGCATACTAGAGACAGTGCCCAAAACCATCTGAAAAGTCTCGTCGGATTTTCACAGTTGTTTCCATTTCGCGACCGATCGTTCCTGACTTTCGGAATAGCCCTCGTATGTCACCGACATTACAAAGTGGTTGGTAGTGGGTCCCTGGTTTTCGGTTCTGCACACCTAATCGCTCTACTGGAAGGTCATGATCAGACCTTTTGAGCCAAGGCTGGCAACAGGTCACAGGCTACAGTGGTGCCATTCGGACAGAGTGTGGTCAGTCGAGAGAACTACGCCAGAGGTACAGGGTGCACTTGACCGCTCCGCTAGTGCGAAGGTATATGCATGGTATAAGGATTCTGTAGAAAATAGTAACGCCTAGTGCGCATGTCTTAGGAACTTTCGTGAGTGATGAACCATATAGGACGTCCATTTAAAAAAATTTGTATGGAAACTAGCTGTACCCTGCCACACTTTGTTAAATGCAAAGGAAAGGAAAGAGAAAGGACACGTTTCTAATATGTGTGGGAATTGGAACTAGGTCCTAATCACATTTTCTCCCCTGTCTCCGTACATCTTCCTCTTCCATTTTCTTTACCCATCTCCTCCTCCTTCCCGCTCTCTTTGTTCATCATTTCCTCCCCCCCCCCCTCTCTGTCCATCTTCTCCTACCCACTCTTTCTCTATCTCGTCCTATCTGCTCTCTCTCTTCCTCTCTCATTCCATTAGCGCCTTCCTCCTTTCTGTGTCCATCTTCTCCTGCTACATCCTCTCTCTTCTCATCTCCTCCTCCTCGTTTTCTATATCCCTCCCGCACCTCTATCCATCTCCTCTCCTCCCCCATTTCTGAATCTATTTTATTGCTATTGCAAATTCAAATACTATAGTAGTATTCTAATCATAAACCAATTAGCCATAAACGCAGCTTTCCTAAAAAGTATTTTCTACTCAGGTGTCTAAACGTTTGTTACAGTGACATGAAAAAATCTGAGGTAAATTGGAAAGGTGCATTTTGAGACTTTTGGTAACAATGATTTCCTTTTATATCTTACATATAAAATGATCAGCCAGAACATTAAGACCACTGATCTAATATCGATATAAACCCGTCCAGGCTATATCCTTGTCACCTGGCAAGTAATGACTGCCAGTCAGAAACACGCACGTTTCATGTAGCATCAGAAGGCGTGCTGTCTGTAGAACGTTGAAGGCGCGTGATGTACACTCATAATCATAAATTAAGAATAATTGCAGAATGTGGTGCCACACAACATGGCACTACACAAAACTGGCGCTAATAGCATAGGCACAAACTGGTGCAAAATGACGTCCTGATACACCTGACCTGTTACAATTCCTCTGGCAAAGACATGCCGGTGTGTACGTGCACCAATCATAATCCCACCCCACGCCATCAAACCACGACCTCCATACAGGGCCCTTTCAAGGACATTAAGGGGTTGGTATCTGGTTGCTGGTTCACGCCAGATGAAAACCTGGCGAGAATCACTGTTCAGACTATACCTGGACTCGTCCGAGAACGTAACCTGGGATCAATGTTCCAATGACCATGTACTGTGTTCTTGAAACCAGGCTTTACGGGCTCTCCTGGGACCAAGGGTCAATGGAATGCACTTTGCAGGTCTCTAGATGAATAAACCATGTCGGTTCAGTCGTGTGTAGACTGTGTGTCTAGAGACAACTGTGCCAATGGTTGCAGTAAGGTCCCGAGCAAGGCTACCTGCAGTACTCTGACATGCACCAACGCACCTCTGCGTATCTGGATTGCTGCCAGCGTCACCGTGCGACGACCGCAGGTCAAATGCACCGCATGGTCATAACCTGAGGTGATTTAAACCCGCAAATCGCCCACGAGAGCGTTGTTTCACCATGTATCAGCATTATCCTTAATTTATGAGCAGGTCCTTTCATCCATACATGTATTTTTTCATTGCTAACTTTACGACAGGAGCGGGTATATAATGTAAAAGGCATATTACTATATACATAACTAGGTCTAGATTGGGCCTTGGCATCTATTCCACAATGCCAGATGTTGTAAGCGATGACTAGGTCTAGACTGGGTTCAAATGGTTCAAATGGCTCTGAGCACTATAGGACTTAACATCTGTGGTCATCAGTCCCCTAGAACTTAGAACTACTTAAACCTAACTAACCTAAGGACATCACACACATCCATGCCCGAGGGAGGATTCGAACCTGCCACCGTAGCGGTCACACGGTTCCAGACTGAAGCGCCTAGAACCGCACGGCCACACCGGCCGGCCTAGACTGGGTCTTGGCATCTATGCCACAATGCCAGGTCTTGTAAGCGATGACATCTCGGTCGGCGAATGATTCCAATCCAGGTAGAGAGGCGTCCTCACATCGGACGATAGCGATGATGAAAAAAATACATGTATGGATGAAAGGACCTGGTGTACTAGCTGAAAATGTAACTGTAACTGGTGATGTAACCCTGTACTATAATTATTAATAAATTCTGATCTGTAGCGTCAGCCGCCAATCGCTAGACGTACATTTGGTGAACGGTGGCTCAAGGATGCAACAATTTGAAAAAAAATCCACTCCCAGTACTCCCTGTGGCAATGTCAAGACTGAAATTAACTCGACATCCACGGAAAAAATCGGTCCATTCAATATGACACTCTGTGCAGTTCAATTTGTGCCAAAGTCACCAGATGTACGTCTAGCGATTGGCGACTGACGCTACCAAAAATTGGTTCAAATGGCTCTGAGCACTATGCGACTTAACATCTATGGTCATCAGTCCCCTAGAACTTAGAACTACTTAAACCTAACTAACCTAAGGACATCACACAACACCCAGCCATCACGAGGCAGAGAAAATCCCTGACCCCGCCGGGAATCGAACCCGGGAACCCGGGCGTGGGAAGCGAGAACGCTACCGCACGACCACGAGATGCGGACACTGAGGCTACCGATCAGAATTTATTAATAATCATAGTACAGGGTTACATCACCAGTTACAGTTGCATTCTCAGCTAGTACACCAAGTCCTTTCATCCATACATGTATTTTTTCATCATTGCTATCTTTACGGCAGGAGCGGGTATACAATGTAAAAGGCATATTCTATATACATAACTAGGTGTAGATTGGGTCTTGGCATCTATTCCACAATGTCATATTGAAGGGACCGGTTTTTTTCCGTGGATGTCGAGTTAATTTCAGTCTTGACGTTGCCACAGGGAGTATTGGAAGTGGATGGTTTACTCTCGCTATCGTCCGATGTGTGCCAAGTTTGACTGAAGGGTGATTGTGATGGTTCGGAGGCTCGGCAAGAGCATTTTGGAAACAAAACGGCTTGCCGGGTGTTCGAGGAGTGCTGTGGTGAATGTCTTCGAAAGTGGCGTAACCGAGGTAAAACCACGTCCTGACGTCGTGGACTAGGGCGGCCAACCCTCATTCCAGATGTCGGACGTCTTGGCTGGGCAGGCAGGTAAAACGGGATAGGTCACGTATTGAGACGTAACTAACATCAGACTTTAATGCTGGACAGAGTGCAAGTGTGTCTGAACACACAGTGCACCGAAGACTCCTAACGATGGGCTTCCGCGGTCGACGATCCATGCACGTGTCAGTGGTAACGCCACAGCATCGTCAACTACGATTAAAATGGGCACGTGACAATCGCCACTGGACGTTTGCGCAGCGGCAGTGCGTTGCATGGTCTGATGAATCCCGATACCTTCTTCATCATGCCGCTGGGAGGGCGCGAATCCGTCGTCTTCCCGGGAAACAGCTCCTTGACGCCTGTACTGCGGGACGGAGACAAGCTGGCGGCAACTCCATTATTCTCTTGGGAACATTCATGTGGGCACCCATGGGTCCAGTGGAAACCGCGCAAGTCACCATGATAGCCAGGAGTATCATACACTGGTTGCAGACCTCGCACACTACTTCATGACGATCATATTTTCCGATGGTAAGTGCATTTTTCAACAAGATAATGCGCCATGTCATTATGCCAGGAGTGTGATGCAGTGGTTCGAGGAACACAGTGGCGAGTTCCGATGGATTTGCTGGACGCCCAACTCACCAGACCTGAATCCGATCGAACACATCTGGGATGTGACTGAACGTGGCGTCAGAGCTCATTGTCAAGTTCCGGAATTAGGTGACCTGTGTGTGAGATGTGGTGCCAACTCTCTTCAGCGACCTGCCAGGTTTCCTTTGTTCGATGCCAAGACGCGTCGCCTTTGTTATCCGTGCCACAATTGGACATACCGGCTGTTAGGTAGGTGGTCATAATGTTCTGGCTGATCAATGTGTATATTTATTTATATATTACATGCATTAAAATACACATATATTAAAGAATTAGGTACATAAAAACACGCGCATATTAGAATTCAACGTTGCGTCAAAATTTCAAAGCAATCAATCAAAGACTTTCGGAGATTAACGATATGGAAAACGCGAATATTTACATTGTTATTTATATAAATTTTAGGATAATTTTCAGTGTTTTTGAGTGCCAAGTGAGGGTGGCGGAGTCGATGGGAGCTTTCGCGTAAAGTTTTGATAGAATATTTTGATTGTTACTAACATTATAGAAATCTGTGCGTCACTTATAATGTTTGGGTATTTTGGAACGTTTATCGTGCATAATTTAAGATCCTTGTACATCAGTGTGGTTTATTAACCACATGGGTGCAATCAAAATGTGCTGGTTTTCTGCATGATATAGATCCATTATGCGTTCAGTAAGTAACATAAAACTGCTCTGCATAACGTGCACATGTTTACTATAAGTCTTTTGTGGGAGTAAGCGGTAAACTGTGACTGTTTTCTTTGCATACTGCGCAGTGTTTTGGAGCTTCAGATACTTGTACTGATGTCCTTGAGGGCACTCCCTGACGAATACCTTTGGCTTCATCTTTTGGTAACTATACGTGCAGTTCATAGATGATGTTTCTCACGAACCGTAATTGGCTTTTCCTTTTATTTGTAGGACTATACTTCGTTAGCGGAGGCATCGCATCACGCAGTACACTGTGAGAGGGAGAATTTGCCTATCATCATAATCGCCACCAGCCGTGCAAGGCATCATTTTGTTCTGGCGAAAAATCGTATGGAAAGTTTTTTTTCTTTCGTGCTGCCTATGAACGTTGTGGCTAGAAATACGCGGACTGAGGCCCGCCCAGTCCCTTACAGAAGAGCCATTGGTCATAATTCGCCCTACACTGTTTGAAACTCGTTTTCTTTGACAGATTCGTTCCGACACCAAATTCGTCATATACAAAACTTCCTGGCAGAGTAAAACTGTGTGCCCGACCGAGACTCGAACTCTGGACCTTTGCCTTTCGCGGGCAAGTGCTCTACCAACTGAGCTACCGAAGCACGACTCACGCCCGGTACTCACAGCTGTACTTCTGCCAGAACCTCGTCTCCTACCTTCCAAACTTTACAGACCCTCTCCTGCGAACCTTGCAGAACTAACACTCGTGAAAGAAAGGAGTGCTAGTTCTGCAAGGAGAGCTTCTGTAAAGTTTGGAAGGTAGGAGACGAGGTTCTGGCAGAAGTAAAGCTGTGAGTACCGGCCGTGAGTCGTGCTTCGGTAGCTCAGTTGGTAGAGCACTTGCCAGTGAAAGGCAAAGGTCCCGAGTTCAAGTCTCGGTCGGGCACACAGTTTCAATCTTCCGGGAAGTTTCATATCAGCGCACACTCTGCTGCAGAGTGAAAATCTCATTCTCGTCATATATATATATATATATATATATATATATATATATATATATATATATATATATATATACGAGGGTTGGAACTGATGACACTTTCTGCAGGACCTGAACATCATTTTGCAGGACAATGCTCAAGCACGTACAGTACCAGCTGCACCTGATTTGTTTGACTGATGGGGCTGCTAAGTGCTATATCACCTGCTGCACTCCCCTGACAAGCCCTCGTGAGTTCAACTCGATTTCTAAACTGAAGGAAATACTTCTCGACATTCGCTTCAGAGCTGCTACAAATTCGTCGCCCAATAGACCGCGCCGCTCGAACTGTCAAGATAACTGGCACTGCTAAGAGTATCCTACGACTTGCACATCGCTGGGAACGGGTTATACACAAAGCTGGTGACTACTTTGAAGGTCAGTAAAGCTTTGAAACACGTATCTATTTTGTACGAACTGTAAATAAATAGTTGCCACTATTAAAGTTGCAACCCTCGTATACAAGGTGGTCCATTGATAGTGACCGTACCCAATATGTCACGAAATAAGCATCAAACGAAAAAACTACAAAGAACGAAACTCGTCTAGCTTGAAGGGTGTAATGGTCACAAACGAATAAGTACGTGGTATCACGTGACATTCCGCCATTAGGGACGGTATTTGCTTCGTGATACATTACCCGTGTTATAATGGACCGTTTACCAGTTGTGGAAAAGGTCGATATCGTGTTGATGTATGGCTGTTGCGATCAAAATGCCCAACGAGCGTGTGCTATGTATGCCTCTCAGTATCCTGGACGACATCATCGAAGAGTCCGGACCGTTCGCCGGATAGTTACGTTATTTAAGGAAACAGGAAGTGTTCAGCCACATGTGAAACGTCAACCACGACCTGCACAATTATTGATGCGCAAGTAGGTGTTTTAGCTGCTGTGGCGGCTAATCCGCATATCAGTAGCAGACAAATTGCGCGAGAATCGGTAATTTCAAAAAAGTCGGTGTTGAGAGTGCTACATCAACATCGATTGCACCAGTACCATATTTCTATGCACCAGAAATTGATGGCGACGATTTTGAAGCTCGTGTACGGTTCTGCCACTGGGAACAAGAGAAATTACGGGACGATGACAGATTTTTTGCACGCGTTCTATTTAGCGACGAAGCGTCATTCACCAACAGCGGTAACGTAAACCGGCATAATATGCACTATTGGGCAACGGAAAATCCACGATGACTGCGACAATTGGAACATCAGCGACCTTGGCGGGTTAACGTATGGTGCGGCATTATGGGAGGAAGGATAATTGGCCCCCATTTTATCGATGGCAATCTAAATGGTGCAATGTATGCTGATTTCTTATGTAATGTTCTACAGATGTTACTACAAGATGATTCACTGCATGACAGAATGGCGATGTACTTCCAACATGATGGATGTTCGGCACATAGTTCGCGTGCGTTGAAGCGGTATTGAATAGCATATTTCATGACAGGTGGATTGGTCATCGAAGCACATGGCCCGCACGTTCATCGGATCTGACGTCTCCGGATTTCCTTCTGTGGGGAAAGTTGAAGGATATTTGCTATCGTGATCCACCGACAACGCCTGACAACATGCGTCAGCGCATTGTCAATGCATGTGTGAACATGGCGGAAGGCGAACTACTCGCTGTTGAGGGGAATGTCGTTACGCGTATTGCCATATGCATTGAGGTTGACGGACAGCATTTTGAGCATTTATTACAGTAATGTGATATTTACAGGTAATCACGCTGTAACAGCATGCGTTCTCAGAGGTGATAAGTTCACAAAGGTACATGTATCACACTGGAACAATCGAAATAAAATTTTCAAACGTACCTACGTTCTGTATTTTAATTTAAAAAACCTACTTATTACCAACTGTTGGTCTAAAATTGTGAGCCATATGTTTATGACTATTACAGCGCCATCTATCACAAATCGAAAAAAGTGGTCTAACTAAAACATTCATATTTCTTTACGTACTACACGAATATGTAATAAAAAATGAGGGTTACTATTTAAAAAAACGCAGTTGATATGCGTTTGACCTATGGCAGCGCCCTCTAGCGGGTCAACCATAGCACCATCTAGTTTTCCCCTTCAAGATAGACAAGTTTCGTTCTTTGTAGTTTTTTCGTTTTACGCTTATTTCGTGAGATATTTGGCCCGGTCACGATCAATGGACCAGTGTGTGTGTGTGTGTGTGTGTGTGTGTGTGTGTGTGTAAAATTCCCTGAGTTCCGAAATAAATTCTATCTTGTAATAACAGACACACTGTTCAAAAATCCTTAAATCTGTAGGTGTACTTCACTGTACTTAAAACCAGCCAGGTGTCACGAGAGGATAATCAACTCTGATCCTCACTCCCCATCCTTTCCTCTGTCCTTTTCCCGGGCTCCCTCTCCCCCCCTTCCATCCTCTTTCTTCCCCACCTTCCCTCTCTTTACCCCCTTCTCTCCCCCATGTCCTTTTACATTTCCCTCCTCTCATTCCCTCTCGCGTCTTCCCTTCTCCCCATTGATTAGTCCTCTCCCTCCTTGGTTCCCCCCCCTTTTCGTTTTTTTTCCTCTCCTCCCTCCTTGTTTTTCCCCCTCCTGCAGGTCCCCCCCCCCCCCCCATCTTCCTTTGGCTCGGGAGTGTCATCTTTGTGCTGCCACTTTCGTGCAGTGTTCTCCAGTGAGTGTTCTACAGTGCGTGTTTTACAGTGAGTGTTCCGTGTTGTGTTTTTGGGACTTGTTGCGAACGGCCATCATACTGTCGCTGGGTGTGCCTTTTATCTCTTGCGAACAGAAACCAGACTGTCGCAGTGTTTTTTAATTGTGTGTCTACTATGTTACTTGTCTGATTCCTGTGTATTTTATCTACATTGCCAACCCCTTTTGCTTTCTGTTTTAACTTTCCGCATTTTTACGCCATTTTGCACTTTAAATCACCATTTTATCGCCTGTTTTACCTTGTTTCTTTCTTCTTCTTTTATTTCAAAAAGGTCTGTAGGCTGTAGAGCAGCGTAGTAAGCTGCTGCCAGCCCGCCCCCTTCGGGGCGAATTGAAACTAAAAAAAAAAACAGAGGATACCGGTTGTATTACCTCACGATGAGACAGACATTCCGAAATGAGATGTTTAATTTTAAAGTGTACCCAGCAGCCAACATAGACTTAGATCACGATGTAATGACGATAAAGAATATAAACATTATGAAGATTCAATACACAAGGAAGTAGGCTGCTGAAACATTGAGGATTGATAACGTGCGTTTGAAGATCTTTCAAACTGTAGATACTGTTACAATAAATCTCACTGTGGGTGGTTCACTTTAGCAGGTGTAGACATCTCTGAAAATTGTAGTCCCAAAAGCTGAAAACTCAAAGTTCAGGTGTAAGAAAGAGAAACTATGTGGCTAACTGAAGAAATACTCGAACTGAACGAAGAAATAAGAAAACACGAAAACGTTTAGGAAAGGAAAGGAATGTGGAAGCACGAGCCCGCTTAGGAAAGCCACCATGTGAATAGAAACTAAAGCAAAATATTTACAGATCAAAGTGAGGCAAATTAGGAAACAGTCGTCAGAAGCACGGATTCAGCATTCAGAAAAGTGAAAACAGCTTTCAGAGAATTTAATATCAAAGACGTGAACATTAAGAATGCAAATAGTTCAGGAGGTATAAGACACGCAGAGTGATACAGGAATCAGTTCAAAAAAATGGTTCAAATGGCTCTGAGCACTATGGGATTTAAAATCTATGGTCATCAGTCCCCTAGAACTTAGAACTACTTAAACCTAACTAACCTAAGGACAGCACACAACACCCAGTCATCACGAGTCAGAGAAAATCCCTGACCCCGCCGGGAATCGAACCCGGGAACCCGGGCGTGGGAAGTGAGAACGCTACAGCACGACCACGAGCTGCGGACAGGAATCAATTAAAAGAAACAATTATCAATGTAACTATCGTATGTATGAAGAACTTAAGCAATATCAATAAGGTATACAGAAATGAATAAATGCAGAAAAATGGAAGAGTGTGAGGAAATATACAGTAATTGCCTCCTTTGAGAATATGGTGGTACTGCACTTTAAGAATCAAAAAGTTGAACAATATACAAATATAAAGGAAGCAAAGAGGAAAAACACTAGCACTAATAGAAACAAACTGGGCCTCTGCAGCAGTTTGCATTAAATATATGAACGAAGTAAAATGAATAGAGTACTTAAAAAGACAACTTCAAGAGGTAATAAACACGGAAAATATACAGCTACTAGTTAATAAAAACACTTAAGAATTGTAACTACAGGATATGTGGATTACATAGGCCATTTCAGTAAAAGAATCGAACTGAATGAATACAGGAAAATGAGGGAATGTGAAGGAACAGACAATGTGGGAACTGAAACTTCCTGGCAGATTAAAACTGTGTGCCCGACCGAGACTCGAACTCGGGACCTTTGCCTTTCGCGGGCAAGTGCTCTACCATCTGAGCTACCGAAGCACGACCCACGCCCGGTACTCACAGCTTTACTTCTGCCAGTATCTCGTTTCCTACCTTCCAAACTTTACAGAAGCTCTCCTGCGAACCTTGCAGAACTAGCACTCCTGAAAGAAAGGATACTGCGGAGACATGGCTTAGCCACAGCCTGGGGGATGTTTCCAGAATGAGATTTTCACTCTGCAGCGGAGTGTGCGCTGATATGAAACTTCCTGGCAGATTAAAACTGTGTGCCCGACCGAGACTCGAACTCGGGACCTTTGCCTTTCGCGGGCAAGTGCTCTACCATCTGAGCTACCGAAGCACGACCCACGCCCGGTACTCACAGCTTTACTTCTGCCAGTATCTCGTCTCCTACCTTCCAAACTTTGCAGAAGCTCTCCTGCGAACCTTGCAGAACTAGCACTCCTGAAAGAAAGGATACTGCGGAGACGGACGTGGGTCGTGCTTCGGTAGCTCAGATGGTAGAGCACTTGCCCGCGAAAGGCAAAGGTCCCGAGTTCGAGTCTCGGTCGGGCACACAGTTTGAATCTGCCAGGAAGTTTCATATCAGCGCACACTCCGCTGCAGAGTGAAAATCTCATTCTGGAAATGTGGGAACAAATGAGAAACTGAGAGGATTATATTGAGTTTAGGAGAGGGGAAGTATTAAGCTGTGTCTAGTCATTTAAGATTACATCTAGACGGCGAGCTAGATATTTGTTAATTTCCAGTGCTTCCAGCAGAATGAGTTTTTGGCCTTTGTTTGCTACCTGAAGGACATATCACTCTGGCTTGTAGTACTTTAATTGGTACTTGTATTACATTCCATGTTTAATACCTCTTCAAGTTTTCTTGTGAAGTGCGCTTTTATTTTACGTGATTTATTTAGTTAACGCAAACTGTTAGATGGGCGCATTTTTGTTGTATAGAGTTAACGTTTTTCCTGTTTGCTCCCTTTGTATTTGCATAGTGTTAAACTTCTTTCTTTTTTAAAATGCAATACCATCACACTCTCAAAGATGCCATTTGCTGTATATTTCCTCATACTCCTCCATTTTCGTGCATTTATTCATTTCTGTTTATCTTATTGATATTTCTTGAGTTCTTCATGTATTCATTGATAATTCCTTCTTTTAATTGGCCTGTGTATCACTCTTCATGTCTTATACCTCGTGAAGTATCCCTGTCAAGTACTAATTTTATTTTAGTGGTTTTTTTCTTAATATAAACAGTTATGAAAGTATGCTGTTCCAGTTTTGTGTTAAAGCTTTTTCCTGTTTAACTGCCTTTATGTTTATTTATTGTTCATCTTTTTCCTTTTCACATTGCATTACCATCATACTGTCTAAGATGTCATTTACTGCGCACTTGTGCTTTAGTCTATATGTGTACATTGTTTTCCAGTGTCGTTCCCAAGTATTGTTACTTCTTTGGCGAACAATAGTAATATTTGAAGATGGTCTTGTAAGCCGACAGTCGGTGAACACAATTAAATTGATACTGTGGAACAAGAGCAAACTAGTGCTTTCCATTTATTATAATGTTGTTCTACCAAGAACCGACGAAAGATTCAGTTAACATAATAAGTATGGGTCACATCTGAGTGGTGCCAGTTGGGTCTACCAGTAGATCGGGTTTCACTAGGCATGTCCTCCACCTCAGTAGGTATGGGAAGGCGAGGCTGGCAAAGCTTGTAGGTAACAGTGTAGTGGGTGGTGTTGGGATCACTCTTGGAAAAATTCCTATAGTAGTTGTTATTAGAACTGCACCTTTTTTAGACTGAAGTCAACTGGTAGGTTTACCTGCTTAAAGGAAGTCCCTCTAACTAAGGAATCACCTTCAGAGAAGGTCATGTTTCCAAGTAGAGAAGAAGTTAGCGTATTTCATCAAAATATAAGTGGTATTAGAGATAAAGTTAGTGAATTGCTTGTAGATGTTGACTCTGAAATTATTGTTATGTCGGAGCACAACTTAAATAATTTGACAATTCAGAGGCTTCCATTACCAGGACACAGATTAGCTGGCTGTTTTTCAAGGAGTCCGTTGCTGGGTGGGGGAGATTCTATGAACGTAAAAAACAGCATTCCATTTGAGTCCACAGCCGTTTCATGGCACTGCGCTGAACAGATACAGGATGTTTCAAAAATGACCGGTATATTTGAAACGGCAATAAAAACTAAACGAGCAGCGATAGAAATACACCGTTTGTTGCAATATGCTTGGGACAACAGTACATTTTCAGGTAGACAAACTTTCGAAATTACAGTAGTTACAATTTTCAACAACAGATGGCGCTGCGGTCTGAGAAACTCTATAGTACGATATTTTCCACATATCCACCATGCGTAGCAATAATATGGCGTAGTCTCTGAATGAAATTATCCGAAACCTTTGACAACGTGTCTGGCGGAATGGCTTCACATGCAGATGAGATGTACTGCTTCAGCTGTTCAATTGTTTCTGGATTCTGGCGGTACACCTGGTCTTTCAAGTGTCCCCACAGAAAGAAGTCACAGGGGTTCATGTCTGGCGAATAGGGAGGCCAATCCACGCCGCCTCCTGTATGTTTCGGATAGCCCAAAGCAATCACACGATCATCGAAATATTCATTCAGGAAATTAAAGACGTCGGCCGTGCGATGTGGCCGGGCACCATCTTGCATAAACCACGAGGTGTTCGCAGTGTCGTCTAAGGCAGTTTGTACCGCCACAAATTCACGAAGAATGTCCAGATAGCGTGATGCAGTAATCGTTTCGGATCTGAAAAGTGGGCCAATGATTCCTTTGGAAGAAATGGCGGCCCAGACCAGTACTTTTTGAGGATGCAGGGACGATGGGACTGCAACATGGGGCTTTTCGGTTCCCCATATGCGCCAGTTCTGTTTATTGACGACGCCGTCCAGGTAACAATAAGCTTCGTCAGTAAACCAAATGCTGCCCATATGCATATCGCCGTCATCAATCCTGTGCACTATATCGTTAGCGAATGTCTCTCGTGCAGCAATGGTAGCGGCGCTGAGGGGTTGCCGCGTTTGAATTTTGTATGGATAGAGGTGTAAACTCTGGCGCATGAGACGATACGTGGACGTTGGCGTCATTTGGACCGCAGCTGCAACACGGCGAACGGAAACCCGAGGCCGCTGTTGGATCACCTGCTGCACTAGCTGCGCGTTGCCCTCTGTGGTTGCTGTACGCGGTCGCCCTACCTTTCCAGCACGTTCATCCGTCACGTTCCCAGTCCGTTGAACTTTTTCAAACAGATCCTGTATTGTATCGCTTTTCGGTCCTTTGGTTACATTAAACCTCCGTTGAAAACTTCGACTTGTTGCAACAACACTGTGTTCTAGGCGGTGGAATTCCAACACCAGAAAAATCCTCTGTTCTAAGGAATAAACCATGTTGTCCACAGCACATTTGCACGTTGTGAACAGCACACGCTTACAGCAGAAAGACGATGTACAGAATGGCGCACCCACAGACTGCGTTGTCTTCTATTTCTTTCACATCACTTGCAGCGCCATCTGTTGTTGAAAATTGTAACTACTGTAGTTTGAAAGTTTGTCCGCCTGAAAATGTACTGTTGTCCCAAGCATATTGCAACAAACGGTGTATTTCTATCGCTGCTCGTTTCGTTTTTATTGCCGTTTCAAATATACCGGTTATTTTTGAAACACCCTGTATTTGAATGTTGTGCAGGGGCAGTTGAATTTAGTGAAACTAAACTTCTAACTGTGTTGTTTGTAAGTCCCTTAACTCTGACTCAAGAGCATTTCTGCCCAAGCTAGATAGGGTTCTTGATTCACTTTGCAGGAAGCACCAGAAATTAGTTATATGTGGTGACTTCAATATAAATTTTGTACATGATGGTGCAAGAAAAAGGATGATTGGAGATCTCCTAAATTCATATGATCTGAAGCAGATTCCGTTTTTCCAGATAGGGTGCAGGGGCACAGTAGCACAGCCTTAGACAATATTTTTATTCAATCTTCATTACTAGATGGGCATTCTGTTAGTAAAAGGGTGAATGGTCTTTCACACCATGATGCACAAATTTTAACACTAAAAGGCTTTTGTACTCAAACAATTGTCACATATAATTACAAACTGTGTAGGAAAGTTAATCCAACAGCATTAGAGTGTTTTTTTAAATCTTTTCAAGGAATAAGACTGGCAGGATGTTTTCAGTGCCGATAACATGATGAATGTATTGTTTTCCTTGACATATTTCTCATGTTCTTTGAGAGCTGCTTTCCATTAGAACGTTCTAAAAGGGGTATTAGCAGTAAGTGGCAGCCCGGGTGGCTGACCAGTGGGACAAGGATATCATGTAGAACAAAGTGGGAATCATATAGAAATGTTAGAAGTAGTCAGAATCAAGCGACAGCAGCCCATTACAAACAGTATTGTAAGGTGTTTAAAAATACGTATTATTAGGAAGCAAAGAGTATGGGGTATGTAAATGGAATATGTAATTCACAGGACAAAAATAAACCATATGGTCAGTTGTGAAGAAAGTGTCTGGTCAGCAGCACAAGATCGACGATATAAAGTCAGTTCGTAGTAAAAATATTTCTGTTACTGATAAGTCAGATAAATGTACAGTTTTTTACAAACAATTTCTGAGCATTACTGGTGAATTAAATAAATATTTAGTTTCTACAGGGAATCATATAACTTTATTGGCAAATGCCTTTCCGAGATTGATGTCTGAAATACTCCTCTGTGATACAGACAAGGGGAAGATTGAGTCAATAATTATCAATAATCAGTAATTAAATCACTGAAGACTAAGGACTCTCATGGTTATGATGGAGTGCCTAGCAGAATATTAAACTACTGTGCTGCACATGTTAGCCCTGTATTTAGCCATATTTGTAATTTTTCCTTAAGGAATGGTCAGTTTACTGAACGAAAAAAGTACTCAGTAGTAAAGCTGCCTTATAAAAAGGGAGAAAAGGATAATGTAGACAATTTTAGACCTATTTCTATGCCATCAGTGCTTGCTATGTAAGAATAATTGATCATTTTATATCACATGATTTGCTGTCAAATGTACATTCGGCTTTAGAAGTCGTTTAACAACTAAAATGCTATATTCTATTTTCTCTGTGAGGTACTGGATGGGTTAAACAAAAGGTTACGACCGTTCGCCATATTTTTTGATTTAACTAAAGCGTTTGATTGTGTTGATGACAAAATATTTCTCCAGAAGTTGGGTCATTACGGAATACGGGGAGTAGCTCACAATTGGTCCACCTCTTACTTTAGCAACAGACAGCAAAAGGTCATTATACGCAGTGTTGATAATGGCTGTGATGTGGGGTCTGAGCGGAATACGGTCAAGTGGGGGGTGCCCCAGGCATTAGTTTGGGGCCACTCCTTTTCCTTATTTATATTTACGGTATGCCCTCTAGTGTTAGGGGTAAACCTTAAATATTTCTGTTTGCTGGTGGAGTAAAGGATATTGTGTGCAACACTGGCTCTATTTCAAATAGTGCAGTTCATGACCTACATTTTGACTTGCAGAAAACAAACTAATTCTAAATCACAGTAGGACTCAGTTTCTACAGTTTCTAAGACACAACTCAACAAAACTTGACATTTTTATTTCACAGGATGAGCATATGATTAGTGAAACTGAACAGTTCAAATTTCTATGTGTCCATGTGGATAGTAAACTGTCGTGGGAAGCCAAAGTTCAGGGTGCTGTTCAAACACTTAATGCTGCCATTTTTGCTATTCGAAAGGTATCTGAAGTGAGTGATCGTTCGATACAACAATTAGTCTACTTTGCTTATTTTCATTCGCTTATGTCGTATGGTATTATATTCTGTGATAATTCTTCCCATTCTAAAAGGATATTTTCGGCTCAGAAACGGGCGGTTCGGGCAATAAGAGATGTAAGTTCACGAACCTCTTGTCGACCCCTTTTCACGAGCCTGGGTATTTTGACATTGGCCTCTCAATATAGGTATTCCTTACTGTCATTTCTTGTTAACAATATTAGCTTATTTCCAAGAATAAGCAGCTTTCGCTCAGTTGATGCTCGGCAAAAATCGAACCTGCATTTGGATCGGACTTCCTTAACTCTTGTGCAGAGATACGTGCAGTATACTGCTGCATCCCTTTTCAATAAGCTACCACTCGAATTCAAAAATCTTAGCAATAATACACACCCTTTCCAATCGAAACTGAAGAGTGTCCTCATTGGTCACTCCTTCTATTCCTTGAAAAATTAAACTGATTATTGTTGTATTGTTGATTGCGTGGATTGACTTTTTTCGGGGTCATAAACATTTAATTTTTATCTGTTTCATGTACTGACACGTTCCATGGCCTTGGATATTTACTCCACTATTTGGTCCTATTTGTAAATTAAATAAAAAAAAATATCTTACATATTTCACACACATCTGCTCACATATTTCACCTGCATCTCTTCCGAATTTCACCCTGCAGCTACGTTTTCACACTGCTCAAAGTTTATGGCGCTTTATCTGCTGAACTGTATGTCAATTGTTGTTGTTGTTGTGGTCTTCAGTCCTGAGACTGGTTTGATGCAGCTCTCCATGCTACTCTGTCCTGTGCGAGCTTCTTCATCTCCCAGTACTTACTGCAAACTACACCCTTCTGAATCTGTTTAGTGTATTCATCTCTTGGTCCCCCTCTACGATTTTTACCCTCCACGCTGCCCTCCAATGCTAAATTTGTGATCCCTTGATGCCTCAGAACATGTCCTACCAACCGACCCCTTCTTCTTGTCAAGTTGTGCCACAAACTCCTCCCCAATTCTGTTCAATACCTCCTCATTAGTTATGTGATCTACCCATCTAATCTTCAGCATTCTTCTGTAGCACCACATTTCGAAAGCTTCTATTCTCCTCTTGTCCAAACTATTTATCGTCCATGTTTCACTTCCATACATGGCTACACTCCATACAAATGCTCTTAGAAATGACTTCCTGACACTTAAATCTATACTCGATGTTAACAAATTTCTCTTCTTCGGAAACGGTTTCCTTGCTATTGCTAGTCTACATTTTATATCCTCTCTACTTCGAACATCATCAGTTATTTTGCTCCCCAAATAGCAAAACTCCTTTACTACTTTAGGCGTCTCATTTCCTAAGCTAATTCCCTCACCATCACCCGACTTAACTCGACTACATTCCATTATCCTCGTTTTGCTTTTGTTGATGTTCAACTTATATCCTCCTTTCAAAACACTGTCCATTCCGTTCAACTGCTCTTCCAAGTCCTTTGCTGTCTCTGACAGAATTACGATGTCATCGGTGAACCTCAAAGTTTTTTATTTCTTCTCCATAGATTTTAATAATTACTCCGAATTTTTCTTTTGTTTCCTTTACTGCTTGCTCAATATACAGATTGAATAGCCGTGCGGTTAAAGGCGCTGCAGTCTGGAACCGCAAGCCCGCTACGGTCGCAGGTTCAAATCCTGCCTCGGGCATGGATGTTTGTGATGTCCTTAGGTTAGTTAGGTTTAACTAGTTCTAAGTTCTAGGGGACTAATGACCTCAGAAGTTGAGTCCCATAGTGCTCAGAGCCATTTGAACCATTTGAACAGATTGAATAACATTGTAAATACCCTTTCGCTCCCTGTATTTTACCCCTGCCACCTTCAGAATTTGGAAGAGAGTATTCAAGTCAACATTTTCAAAAGCTTTCTCTAAGTCTACAAATGCTAGAAACGTGGGTTTGCCTTTCCTTAACCTATTTTCTAAGATAAGTCGTAGGGTCAGTATTACCTCACGTGTTCCAACATTTCTACGGAATCCAAACTGATCTTCCCCGAGGTCGACTTCTACCAGTTTTTCCATACGTCTGTAAAGAATTCGCGTTAGTATTTTGCAGCTGTGGCTTATTAAACTGATAGTTCGGTAATTTTCACATGTGTCAACACCTGCTTTCTTTGGGACTGGAATTATTATATTCATAACGGTGATGTGATTTTTCATTTACCTTCAGCGACATTTCTTGATACTGTCTGCCAAATGTGCTGTGAACAGAGTTGGTAGTAAAAAAGTAATAAACTAAAACGTTATGCAAGATGCGAAGTTTTTCACGAACCTCACTGCTTATGACTTCGTATCTCCTGAACTAAGTGTGAATAGTGACGTTTTGCAGGTACCTTCAGTGATATATAGTCTGTAACGGGCAAACAATAATAAGACAGAACTTTATGACCACCAACCTACTATCGATATAAGCGCGTCCAGGCAATAGCATCATCCACTAGCAAGGAATGACTTGTAGCCAGACACACCCATGCTGCATGTGGTATCAGTGATCATGCTTTCTGTGCGTATGATTGGGAAAGCGCACGATCCGTCTAACAAAGGCAGATTGTGATAGACCTGAGGCTCAGGAAATTGCTCGACGTGTTGGGCGTCCAACGAGTGCTGAGGTGAGTATCTTAAACCCCTCATTACAGATACCGGAGATCGTATGATGGGCAGACTGATAAAGCAGGACAGGTGGCGAACTGTGGCGAAACTAACACCAGACTTTAATGATGGTCTGAAAGTGTGTCTGAACACACAGTGCACCGAACATTCCTTACAGTGGGCCTCTGCAACCGGCGACGTCGGCTACTGCGAACGAAATGGACACTTGACCACGGGTACTGTATGTTGGCACTATGACAGAGCTTTGCATGTCTGATGAATCTTGATACTTTCTACATCAAGCCGCTTGGGGGGAGGGGGGGGATAAGAGTGGTTGTGAATCCATCGCTTTCCACGGAAACAGCACTTTGACACCTGTACTGCGAAACAAAGACAAGCCGGTGGCAGCTCCATTATGCTCTGGGGAACATTCAGGTGAGCATTCATCGGTCAAGTGGAGCTCATGCAATGCACCATGACGGCCAATGAGTACCATACGGTGGTTGTAGACAAAGCAGACCCTCCATGACGATCACGTTTCCCGATGGAAGTGTGATTTTTCAACAAGATAATGCGCCATGTCACAAGGCCAGGAGCGTGATGAAGTGATTCGCAGAACAAAATGGTAAGTTTCATTTGGTTTTCCGGAACCTACAAATCGCGAGATCTGTACTATATCCGACATATATTGCATGAGCTTGAAAGTAACGCCAGAGCTCATTGCCCACTATCAGGAATTTAGTTTCCAACGCTGTTTGAAGCGTCCCCCCCCCCCCCCCTCTTCACTGGACAGAAGTCGGCATCGTGCCTTTTGTATACAATACCGATACAATTTCTGTATTTCATCGTCAATGTGAGGGTCCAAGGATTACAGTAATCCTGCAGTGGTGCACCGGAATCTACTACTGGACTCCCAGCAAACTCTCAAAGCGTTACTCCCCATGGACAGATGTCGCCATTGTGCCGTTTCTATTCGATCTCGATGCAATTTCTGTGTTTCATCGTCAATGTGAAGGTCCAGGGGTTACAGTAAACCTGCCGTGGTGCATTGGAATCTAATATTGGTCTCCCAGAAACGTTTCCAACACAGACCGATAAAAGCGTTACTCCCCCTGCACAGAAGTCGGCATTGTCCCATTTGTATTCAATCCCAATGCAATTTCTGTGTTTCATTGAGAATGTGAAGGTCCAAGACTTACAGTAAATCTGCCGTGGTGTATTGGAATCAAATACTGGTCTCCCAGGTAAGTTTTCCACACAGACCGTAAGAACCGTTCCCCTCTAGGACAGATTTCGGCATTTTGCCTTTTGTATTCAATCCCGATGCAATTTCTGTGTTTCATCGTCAATGTGAAGGACCAAGTGTTATAGTAAACCTGCATAGGTGCATCGGAATCTACTACTGGACTCACAGGAAAGGTTAAAACACAACGTGTTTGATGCGTTACCCCCAATCGACAAATGTCGCTATTGTGATTATTGTATTCAATCCCGATGGAATATCTGTGTTTCATCGTCAATGTGGAGGTCCACGCGTTACAGTAAAGCTGCCGTGGTGCATCGGAATGTAATGCTGGTCTCCCAGGAAAGTTTCCAATACAGACTGTTTGAAGCGTTACTCCACCTAGACAGAAGTCGACGATTTGCCTTTTTCATTGAATCCCGATGCAATTCCTGTGTGTCATCTTCAATGTAAAGCTCCAAGGGCTACAGTAAACTTGCAGTGGTCCATCGGAATCTGCTACTATAATCCCAAGAACGGTTCAAATCACAGACTTTATGAAGCTTTTCTCATCCTTTACCATGGTCGCAACTTTGCCCTCTTGTATTCAATCCCGATGCGATTTCTGTGTTTCATCGTCAGTCTGATGTTATAATGCTTACAGTAAACCTGCCGCAGGGCATCGCAGTCTAATACTGATCTCCCAGTGAACGTTCAAATCACAGACTGTTTCATGCATTAAACCCCCTAGACAGAAGTTGGCATTGTGGTTTTGTATTCAATCCCAATGCAATTTTTGTCTTTCATCGGCAATGGGACGGTCCAAAGTCACAGTAAACCTGCAGTCGAGCATTTGAAACTAATACTGGTCTCCCGGGGTTGTTTCCAACACATACAGTAAGAAGCCTTGCTCCGCCAGGCCCGAATGCGGCATTGTGCCTTCTGTATTCAATCCCGATGCAATTTCTGTATTTCATCGTCAATGTGAAGTTCCAAGGGTTACAGTAATCCTGCATTGGTTCAGCGGAATATACTACTGGACTCCAAGAAAATTTTCAAAACACGGACTATTTGAAGCCTTACTCGCCCTGGACAGAAGTCGCTGTTGTGATTATTATACTCAATCCCGATGGAATGTCTGTGTTTCATCGTCAATGTGAATGTCCAAGCGTTACAGTAAACCTGTCATGGTGCATCGGAATCTAATACTGGTCTCCCACAAACGGTTAAAACACAGACTGTTTGATGGGTTACTCCCCCTGGACAGAAGTTCGTGTTGTGATTATTGTATTCAATCCCTATGCGATTTCTCTCTTACATCGCCAATGTAAAGGTCCAAGAGTTACAGTAAACCTGCCATGGAGCATTGGAATCTAATACTGCTCTTCAGGGAAAGTTTCCAACACAGACAATTTGAAGCGTTACCTCCCCTGGAGAGAAGTCGGCATATTCCTTTTGTATTCAAACCCGATGTAATTTCTGTGTTTCATCGTCAATGTGAAGGTCCAGGAGCTACAGTAAAACTGCAGTGGTGGGTTGGAATCTAATACTGGTCTCCCAGCTAATTTTTTTACAGTGACCGTATGTAGCGAAAGTCCCCCTGGACAGAAGTCGTGATTGAACCTTTTTTTTCAATCCCGATCGAATTTCTGTGTTTCACCGTCAATGCGAAGATTCCAACCGTTACAGTAAACCTGCCGTGGTGATTCGGAATCTAATACTGGTCTCCCAGGAAAGTTTCCAACACAAACTGTTTGAAGCGTTCCTCCCCCTAGACACAAGTCGACGATTTGCCTTTTTTATCCAATCCCGACGCAATTTCTGTGTTTCATCGTCAATGTGAACCTCAAAGCGTTACAGAAAACCTGCAGTGCTGCATCGGAAACAACTACTGGGCTCCCGGGCATGGTTCCAACACAGACTTTTCGAAGCGTTACTCCACCCGGACAGAAGTCTGCATTGTGCATTTTGTATTCAATCCCAATGCAATTTCTCTGTTCATCGTCCATGTGAAGGTCCATGGGTTATAGTAAATCTGCCATGGTGCATCGGAATCTAATACTGGTCTCCCAGGAAAGGTTACAACACAGACTGTTTGATGCGTTAGTCCCCCTGGACAGAAGTTCGTGTTGTGATTATTGTATTCAATCCCGTTGCGATTTCTGTCTTTCATCGACAATGTGAAGGTCCAAGAGTTACAGTAAACCAGTCGTGGTGCATTGGAATGTAATACTGCAATTCCGGGAATGTTTCCACCACAGACAATTTGAAGCGTTACACCCCCTGGACAGAAGTCGGCATATTCCTTTTCTATTCTATCCCGATGCAATTTCTGTGTTTCATCGTCAATGTGAAGGTCCAAGCGTTACAGTAAACCTGCCGTTGTGAATGGGAATCTAATACTGGTCTCCCAGTTTCCAATACAGACTGTTTAAAGCGATACTCCCCCTAGACAGAAGTGGAAGACTTGCATTTTTTATTCAATCCCGATGCAATTTCTGTGATTCAACGTCAATGTGAACCTCCAAGTGTTACAGAAAAAATGCACTGCTGACGCGGATTCTACTACTGGGCTCCCAGACATGGTTCCAACACAGACTGTTTGAAGCGTTACTCCCTCTGGACAGAAGTCGGCATTGTGCCTTTTGTATTCAACCCCAATGCAATTTCTGTGATTCATTGTCACTGGGAAGGTCCTATGGTTACAGTAAACCTCCGTTGGTGCAACAGATTCTACTACCGGAATCCCAGAAGAGGTTCAAAGCACTGCCTATTTGAAGCGTACTGCCCCTGGACAGAAGTTGGCATTTAGCCTTCTGTATTCAATTCCGATGCAATTTCTGCGTTTCATTGTCAATGGGATGGTCCAAGGGTTACAGTAAACCTGCCGTGGTGCATCGGAATCTAATACTGGTTTCCCAGGAAAAGTTAAAACACAGACTGTTTGATGCGTTACTCCCCTTGGACAGAAGTCGCTATTGTGATTATTTAACTCAATCCTGATGGAATTTCTGTGTTTCATTGTCAATGTGAAAGTCCTAGCGTTACCGTAAACCTGCCGTGGTGTATTAAAATCTAATACTGGTCTCCCAGGAAAGTTTCTAACACAGACTGTTTGATGCGTTACTCCCCTTGGACAGAAGTCGCTATTGTGATTATTTAACTCAATCCCAATGGAATTTCTGTGTTTCATCGTCAATGTGAAACTCATAGCGTTACAGTAAACCTGTCGTGGTGTATTTAAATCTAATATTGGTCTCCCAGGAAAGGTTAAAACACAGACTGTTTGATGTGTTACTCCCCCTGGACAGAAGTTCGTGTTGTGATTATTGTATTCAATTCCGATGCGATTTCTGTCTTTCATTGACAATGTGAAGGTCCAAGAGTTACAGTAAACCTGCCGTGGTGCATTGGAATCTAATACTGCTCTTCAGAGAATGTTTCCAACACAGACAATTTGAAGCGTTACTCCTCCTGTACAGAAGTCGGCATATTCCATTTGTATTCAATCCCGATGTAATTTCTGTGTTTCATCGTCAATGTGAAGGTCCAGGCGTTACAGTAATTCTAAAGTGGTGGATTGGACTCTATTAGTGGTGTCTCAGCTATTTTTTTTACACTGACCGTATGAAGCGTTATTCCCCCTGGACAGAAGACGTGATTGAGAATTTTTTATTGAATCCCGATGGAATTTCTGTGTTTCATCGTCAATGTGAAGGTCCTACCGTTACAGTAAACCTGCCGAGGTGAAATGGAATCTAATTCTGGTCTACCAGGAAAGTCTCCAATACAGACGGTTTGAAGCCTTACTCCCCTAGACAGAAGTGGACGATTTGCCTTTTTTATTCAATCCCGATTTCATTTCTGTGTTTCATCGGCAATGTGAAGCTCCAAGCGTTCCAGAATACCTGCAGTGGTGCAGCGGAAGCAACTACTGGGCTCCCGGGCATGGTTCCAACACGGACTGTTAGAAGCGTTACTCCACCCGGACAGAAGTCGGCATTGTGCATTTTGTATTCAGTCCCGATGCAATTTCACTGTTCACCGTCCATGTGAAGGTCCATGGGTTATAGTAAACCTGCCGTGGTGCAGTGGAATCTAATGCTGCTCTTCAGGGAAAGGTTCAAAGCACAGACTATTTGAAGCCTACTCCCCCTGGACAGAAGATGGCATTTAGCCATTTGTATTCAATTCCGTAGCAATTTCTGTGTTTCATTGTCAATGGGAAGGTCCAAGGATTACGGTAAACCTTCCGTGGTGCATCGGAAACTAATACTGGTCTCCCAGGAAAGGTTAAAACACAGACTGTTTGATGCGTTGCTCCCCCTGGACAGAAGTTCGTGTTGTGATTATTGTATTCAATTCCGATGCGATTTCTGTCTTTCATTGACAATGTGAAGGTGCAAGAGTTACAGTAAACCTGCAGTGTTGCATTGGAATCTAATACTGCTCTTCAGAGAAAGTTTCCAACACAGACAATTTGAAGCGTTTTCCCCCTGGACATAAGTTGGCATTTAGCCTTCTGTATTCAATTCCGTTGCAATTTCTGTGTTTCATTGTCAATGGGAAGGTCCAAGGGTTACGGTAAACCTTCCGTGGTGCATCGGAATCTAATACTGGTCTCCCAGGAAAGGTTAAAACACAGCCTGTTTGATGCGTTGCTCCTCCTGGACAGAAGTTCGTGTTGTGATTATTGTATTCAATTCCGATGCGATTTCTGTCTTTCATTGTCATTGTGAAGGTCCAAGATTTACAGTAAACCTGCCGTGGTGCATTGGAATCTAATACTGCTCTTCAGAGAAAGTTTCCAACACAGACATTTTGAAGCGTTTTCCCCCTGGACATAAGTTGGCATTTAGCCTTCTGTATTCAATTCCGTTGCAATTTCTGTGTTTCATTGTCAATGGGAAGGTCCAAGGGTTACGGTAAACCTTCCGTGGTGCATCGGAAACTAATACTGGTCTCCCAGGAAAGGTTAAAACACAGCCTGTTTGATGCGTTGCTCCCCCTGGACAGAAGTTCGTGTTGTGATTATTGTATTCAATTCCGATGCGATTTCTGTCTTTCATTGACAATGTGAAGGTCCAAGAGTTACAGTAAACCTGCAGTGGTGCATTGGAATCTAATACTGCTCTTCAGAGAAAGTTTCCAACACAGACATTTTGAAGCGTTTTCCCCCTGGACATAACTTGGCATTTAGCCTTCTGTATTCAATTCCGTTGCAATTTCTGTGTTTCATTGTCAATGGGAAGGTCCAAGGGTTACGGTAAACCTTCCGTGGTGCATCGGAAACTAATACTGGTCTCCCAGGAAAGGTTAAAACACAGACTGTTTGATGCGTTGCTCCCCCTGGACAGAAGTTCGTGTTGTGATTATTGTATTCAATTCCGATGCGATTTCTGTCTTTCATTGACAATGTGAAGGTCCAAGAGTTACAGTAAACCTGCAGTGGTGCATTGGAATCTAATACTGCTCTTCAGAGAAAGTTTCCAACACAGACAATTTGAAGCCTTTTCCCCCTGGACATAAGTTGGCATTTAGCCGTCTGTATTCAATTCCGTTGCAATTTCTGTGTTTCATTATCAATGGGAAGGTCCAAGGGTTACGGTAAACCTTCCGTTGTGCATCGGAATCTAATACTGGTCTCCCAGGAAAGGTTAAAACACAAACTGTTTTATGCGTTGCTCCCCATGGACAGAAGTTCGTGTTATGATTATTGTATTCAATTCCGATGCGATTTCTGTCTTTCATTGACAATGTGAAGGTCCAAGAGTTACAGTAAACCTGCAGTGTTGCATTGGAATCTAATACTGCTCTTCAGAGAAAGTTTCCAACACAGACATTTTGAAGCGTTTATCCCCTGGACATAAGTTGGCATTTAGCGTTCTGTATTCAATTCCGTTGCAATTTCTGTGTTTCATTGTCAATGGGAAGGTCCAAGGGTTACGGTAAACCTTCCGTGGTGCATCGGAAACTAATACTGGTCTCCCAGGAAAGGTTAAAACACAGACTGTTTGATGCGTTGCTCCCCCTGGACAGAAGTTCGTGTTGTGATTATTGTATTCAATTCCGATGCGATTTCTGTCTTTCATTGACAATGTGAAGGTCCAAGAGTTACAGTAAACCTGCCGTGGTGCATTGGAATCTAATACTGCTCTTCAGAGAAAGTTTCCAACACAGACAATTTGAAGCGTTACTCCTCCTGTACAGAAGTCGGCATAATCCATTTGTATTCAATCCCGACGTAATTTCTGTGTTTCATCGTCAATGTGAAGGTCCAGGAGTTACAGTAATTCTAAAGTGGTGGATTGGACTCTATTAGTGGTGTCTCAGCTATTTTTTTTACACTGACCGTATGAAGCGTTATTCCCCCTGGACAGAAGTCGTGATTGAGAATTTTTTATTGAATCCCGATGGAATTTCTGTGTTTCATCGTCAATGCGAAAGGTCCTACCGTTACAGTAAACCTGCCGAGGTGAAATGGAATCTAATTCTGGTCTACCAGGAAAGTCTCCAATACAGACGGTTTGAAGACTTACTCCCCTAGACAGAAGTGGACGATTTGCCTCTTTTATTCAATCGCGATTTAATTTCTGTTTTTCATCAGCAATGTGAAGCTCCAAGCGTTCCAGAATACCTGCAGTGGTGCAGCGGAAGCAACTACTGGGCTCCCGGGCATGGTTCCAACACGGACTGTTAGAAGCGTTACTCCACCCGGACAGAAGTCGGCATTGTGCATTTTGTATTCAGTCCCGATGCAATTTCTCTGTTCACCGTCCATGTGAAGGTCCATGGGTTATAGTAAACCTGCCGTGGTGCAGTGGAATCTAATGCTGCTCTTCAGGGAAAGGTTCAAAGCACAGACTATTTGAAGCCTACTCCCCCTGGACAGAAGATGGCATTTAGCCATTTGTATTCAATTCCATAGCAATTTCTGTGTTTCATTGTCAATGGGAAGGTCCAAGGATTACGGTAAACCTTCCGTGGTGCATCGGAAACTAATACTGGTCTCCCAGGAAAGGTTAAAACACAGACTGTTTGATGCGTTGCTCCCCCTGGACAGAAGTTCGTGTTGTGATTATTGTATTCAATTCCGATGCGATTTCTGTCTTTCATTGACAATGTGAAGGTGCAAGAGTTACAGTGTTGCATTGGAATCTAATACTGCTCTTCAGAGAAAGTTTCCAACACAGACAATTTGAAGCGTTTTCCCCCTGGACATAAGTTGGCATTTAGCCTTCTGTATTCAATTCCGTTGCAATTTCTGTGTTTCATTGTCAATGGGAAGGTCCAAGGGTTACGGTAAACCTTCCGTGGTGCATCGGAATCTAATACTGGTCTCCCAGGAAAGGTTAAAACACAGACTGTTTGATGCGTTGCTCCCCCTGGACAGAAGTTCGTGTTGTGATTATTGTATTCAATTCCGATGCGATTTCTGTCTTTCATTGACAATGTGAAGGTCCATGATTTACAGTAAACCTGCCGTGGTGCATTGGAATCTAATACTGCTCTTCAGAGAAAGTTTCCAACACAGACATTTTGAAGCGTTTTCCCCCTGGACATAAGTTGGCATTTAGCCTTCTGTATTCAATTCCGTTGCAATTTCTGTGTTTCATTGTCAATGGGAAGGTCCAAGGGTTACGGTAAACCTTCCGTTGTGCATCGGAATCTAATACTGGTCTCCCAGGAAAGGTTAAAACACAGACGGTTGGATGCGTTGCTCCCCATGGACAGAAGTTCGTGTTGTGATTATTGTATTCAATTCCGATGCGATTTCTGTCTTTCATTGACAATGTGAAGGTCCAAGATTTACAGTAAACCTGCCGTGGTGCATTGGAATCTAATACTGCTCTTCAGAGAAAGTTTCCAACACAGACATTTTGAAGCGTTTTCCCCCTGGACATAAGTTGGCATTTAGCCTTCTGTTTTCAATTCCGTTGCAATTTCTGTGTTTCATTGTCAATGGGAAGGTCCAAGGGTTACGGTAAACCTTCCGTGGTGCATCGGAAACTAATACTGGTCTCCCAGGAAAGGTTAAAACACAGACTGTTTGATGCGTTGCTCCCCCTGGACAGAAGTTCGTGTTGTGATTATTGTATTCAATTCCGATGCGATTTCTGTCTTTCATTGACAATGTGAAGGTCCAAGAGTTACAGTAAACCTGCCGTGGTGCATTGGAATCTAATACTGCTCTTCAGAGAAAGTTTCCAACACAGACAATTTGAAGCGTTACTCCTCCTGTACAGAAGTCGGCATATTCCATTTGTATTCAATCCCGATGTAATTTCTGTGTTTCATCGTCAATGTGAAGGTCCAGGAGTTACAGTAATTCTAAAGTGGTGGATTGGACTCTATTAGTGGTGTCTCAGCTATTTTTTTTACACTGACCGTATGAAGCGTTATTCCCCCTGGACAGAAGTCGTGATTGAGAATTTTTTATTGAATCCCGATGGAATTTCTGTGTTTCATCGTCAATGTGAAGGTCCTACCGTTACAGTAAACCTGCCGAGGTGAAATGGAATCTAATTCTGGTCTACCAGGAAAGTCTCCAATACAGACGGGTTGAAGCCTTACTCCCCTAGACAGAAGTGGACGATTTGCCTTTTTTATTCAATCCCGATTTCATTTCTGTGTTTCATCGGCAATGTGAAGCTCCAAGCGTTCCAGAATACCTGCAGTGGTGCTGCGGAAGCAACTACTGGGCTCCCGGGCATGGTTCCAACACGGACTGTTAGAAGCGTTACTCCACCCGGACAGAAGTCGGCATTGTGCATTTTGTATTCAGTCCCGATGCAATTTCTCTGTTCACCGTCCATGTGAAGGTCCATGGGTTATAGTAAACCTGCCGTGGTGCAGTGGAATCTAATGCTGCTCTTCAGGGAAAGGTTCAAAGCACAGACTATTTGAAGCCTACTCCCCCTGGACAGAAGATGGCATTTAGCCATTTGTATTCAATTCCATAGCAATTTCTGTGTTTCATTGTCAATGGGAAGGTCCAAGGATTACGGTAAACCTTCCGTGGTGCATCGGAAACTAATACTGGTCTCCCAGGAAAGGTTAAAACACAGACTGTTTGATGCGTTGCTCCCCCTGGACAGAAGTTCGTGTTGTGATTATTGTATTCAATTCCGATGCGATTTCTGTCTTTCATTGACAATGTGAAGGTGCAAGAGTTACAGTAAACCTGCAGTGTTGCATTGGAATCTAATACTGCTCTTCAGAGAAAGTTTCCAACACAGACAATTTGAAGCGTTTTCCCCCTGGACATAAGTTGGCATTTAGCCTTCTGTATTCAATTCCGTTGCAATTTCTGTGTTTCATTGTCAATGGGAAGGTCCAAGGGTTACGGTAAACCTTCCGTGGTGCATCGGAATCTAATACTGGTCTCCCAGGAAAGGTTAAAACACAGCCTGTTTGATGCGTTGCTCCTCCTGGACAGAAGTTCGTGTTGTGATTATTGTATTCAATTCCGATGCGATTTCTGTCTTTCATTGTCATTGTGAAGGTCCAAGATTTACAGTAAACCTGCCGTGGTGCATTGGAATCTAATACTGCTCTTCAGAGAAAGTTTCCAACACAGACATTTTGAAGCGTTTTCCCCCTGGACATAAGTTGGCATTTAGCCTTCTGTATTCAATTCCGTTGCAATTTCTGTGTTTCATTGTCAATGGGAAGGTCCAAGGGTTACGGTAAACCTTCCGTGGTGCATCGGAAACTAATACTGGTCTCCCAGGAAAGGTTAAAACACAGCCTGTTTGATGCGTTGCTCCCCCTGGACAGAAGTTCGTGTTGTGATTATTGTATTCAATTCCGATGCGATTTCTGTCTTTCATTGACAATGTGAAGGTCCAAGAGTTACAGTAAACCTGCAGTGGTGCATTGGAATCTAATACTGCTCTTCAGAGAAAGTTTCCAACACAGACATTTTGAAGCGTTTTCCCCCTGGACATAAGTTGGCATTTAGCCTTCTGTATTCAATTCCGTTGCAATTTCTGTGTTTCATTGTCAATGGGAAGGTCCAAGGGTTACGGTAAACCTTCCGTGGTGCATCGGAAACTAATACTGGTCTCCCAGGAAAGGTTAAAACACAGACTGTTTGATGCGTTGCTCCCCCTGGACAGAAGTTCGTGTTGTGATTATTGTATTCAATTCCGATGCGATTTCTGTCTTTCATTGACAATGTGAAGGTCCAAGAGTTACAGTAAACCTGCAGTGGTGCATTGGAATCTAATACTGCTCTTCAGAGAAAGTTTCCAACACAGACAATTTGAAGCCTTTTCCCCCTGGACATAAGTTGGCATTTAGCCGTCTGTATTCAATTCCGTTGCAATTTCTGTGTTTCATTATCAATGGGAAGGTCCAAGGGTTACGGTAAACCTTCCGTTGTGCATCGGAATCTAATACTGGTCTCCCAGGAAAGGTTAAAACACAAACTGTTTTATGCGTTGCTCCCCATGGACAGAAGTTCGTGTTATGATTATTGTATTCAATTCCGATGCGATTTCTGTCTTTCATTGACAATGTGAAGGTCCAAGAGTTACAGTAAACCTGCAGTGTTGCATTGGAATCTAATACTGCTCTTCAGAGAAAGTTTCCAACACAGACATTTTGAAGCGTTTATCCCCGGACATAAGTTGGCATTTAGCCGTCTGTATTCAATTCCGTTGCAATTTCTGTGTTTCATTGTCAATGGGAAGGTCCAAGGGTTACGGTAAACCTTCCGTGGTGCATCGGAAACTAATACTGGTCTCCCAGGAAAGGTTAAAACACAGACTGTTTGATGCGTTGCTCCCCCTGGACAGAAGTTCGTGTTGTGATTATTGTATTCAATTCCGATGCGATTTCTGTCTTTCATTGACAATGTGAAGGTCCAAGAGTTACAGTAAACCTGCCGTGGTGCATTGGAATCTAATACTGCTCTTCAGAGAAAGTTTCCAACACAGACAATTTGAAGCGTTACTCCTCCTGTACAGAAGTCGGCATATTCCATTTGTATTCAATCCCGACGTAATTTCTGTGTTTCATCGTCAATGTGAAGGTCCAGGAGTTACAGTAATTCTAAAGTGGTGGATTGGACTCTATTAGTGGTGTCTCAGCTATTTTTTTTACACTGACCGTATGAAGCGTTATTCCCCCTGGACAGAAGTCGTGATTGAGAATTTTTTATTGAATCCCGATGGAATTTCTGTGTTTCATCGTCAATGCGAAAGGTCCTACCGTTACAGTAAACCTGCCGAGGTGAAATGGAATCTAATTCTGGTCTACCAGGAAAGTCTCCAATACAGACGGTTTGAAGACTTACTCCCCTAGACAGAAGTGGACGATTTGCCTCTTTTATTCAATCGCGATTTAATTTCTGTTTTTCATCAGCAATGTGAAGCTCCAAGCGTTCCAGAATACCTGCAGTGGTGCAGCGGAAGCAACTACTGGGCTCCCGGGCATGGTTCCAACACGGACTGTTAGAAGCGTTACTCCACCCGGACAGAAGTCGGCATTGTGCATTTTGTATTCAGTCCCGATGCAATTTCTCTGTTCACCGTCCATGTGAAGGTCCATGGGTTATAGTAAAACTGCCGTGGTGCAGTGGAATCTAATGCTGCTCTTCAGGGAAAGGTTCAAAGCACAGACTATTTGAAGCCTACTCCCCCTGGACAGAAGATGGCATTTAGCCATTTGTATTCAATTCCATAGCAATTTCTGTGTTTCATTGTCAATGGGAAGGTCCAAGGATTACGGTAAACCTTCCGTGGTGCATCGGAAACTAATACTGGTCTCCCAGGAAAGGTTAAAACACAGACTGTTTGATGCGTTGCTCCCCCTGGACAGAAGTTCGTGTTGTGATTATTGTATTCAATTCCGATGCGATTTCTGTCTTTCATTGACAATGTGAAGGTGCAAGAGTTACAGTGTTGCATTGGAATCTAATACTGCTCTTCAGAGAAAGTTTCCAACACAGACAATTTGAAGCGTTTTCCCCCTGGACATAAGTTGGCATTTAGCCTTCTGTATTCAATTCCGTTGCAATTTCTGTGTTTCATTGTCAATGGGAAGGTCCAAGGGTTACGGTAAACCTTCCGTGGTGCATCGGAATCTAATACTGGTCTCCCAGGAAAGGTTAAAACACAGACTGTTTGATGCGTTGCTCCCCCTGGACAGAAGTTCGTGTTGTGATTATTGTATTCAATTCCGATGCGATTTCTGTCTTTCATTGACAATGTGAAGGTCCATGATTTACAGTAAACCTGCCGTGGTGCATTGGAATCTAATACTGCTCTTCAGAGAAAGTTTCCAACACAGACATTTTGAAGCGTTTTCCCCCTGGACATAAGTTGGCATTTAGCCTTCTGTATTCAATTCCGTTGCAATTTCTGTGTTTCATTGTCAATGGGAAGGTCCAAGGGTTACGGTAAACCTTCCGTGGTGCATCGGAAACTAATACTGGTCTCCCAGGAAAGGTTAAAACACAGACTGTTTGATGCGTTGCTCCCCCTGGACAGAAGTTCGTGTTGTGATTATTGTATTCAATTCCGATGCGATTTCTGTCTTTCATTGACAATGTGAAGGTCCAAGAGTTACAGTAAACCTGCAGTGGTGCATTGGAATCTAATACTGCTCTTCAGAGAAAGTTTCCAACACAGACAATTTGAAGCCTTTTCCCCCTGGACATAAGTTGGCATTTAGCCGTCTGTATTCAATTCCGTTGCAATTTCTGTGTTTCATTATCAATGGGAAGGTCCAAGGGTTACGGTAAACCTTCCGTTGTGCATCGGAATCTAATACTGGTCTCCCAGGAAAGGTTAAAACACAGACGGTTGGATGCGTTGCTCCCCATGGACAGAAGTTCGTGTTGTGATTATTGTATTCAATTCCGATGCGATTTCTGTCTTTCATTGACAATGTGAAGGTCCAAGATTTACAGTAAACCTGCCGTGGTGCATTGGAATCTAATACTGCTCTTCAGAGAAAGTTTCCAACACAGACATTTTGAAGCGTTTTCCCCCTGGACATAAGTTGGCATTTAGCCTTCTGTTTTCAATTCCGTTGCAATTTCTGTGTTTCATTGTCAATGGGAAGGTCCAAGGGTTACGGTAAACCTTCCGTGGTGCATCGGAAACTAATACTGGTCTCCCAGGAAAGGTTAAAACACAGACTGTTTGATGCGTTGCTCCCCCTGGACAGAAGTTCGTGTTGTGATTATTGTATTCAATTCCGATGCGATTTCTGTCTTTCATTGACAATGTGAAGGTCCAAGAGTTACAGTAAACCTGCCGTGGTGCATTGGAATCTACACTCCAGGAAATGGAAAAAAGAACACATTGACACCGGTGTGTCACACCCACCATACTTGCTCCGGACACTGCGAGAGGGCTGTACAAGCAATGATCACACGCACGGCACAGCGGACACACCAGGAACCGCGGTGTTGGCCGTCGAATGGCGCTAACTGCGCAGCATTTGTGCACCGCCGCAGTCAGTGTCAGCCAGTTTGCCGTGGCATACGGAGCTCCATCGCAGTCTTTAACACTGGTAGCATGCCGCGACAGGGTAGACGTGAACCTTATGTGCAGTTGACGGACTTTGAGCGAGGGCGTATAGTGGGCATGCGGGAGGCCGGGTGGACGTACCGCCGAATTGCCCAACACGTGGGGCGTGAGGTCTCCACAGTACATCGATGTTGTCGCCAGTGGTCGGCGTAAGGTGCACGTGCCCGTCGACCTGGGACCGGACCGCAGCGACGCACGGATGCACGCCAAGACCGTAGGATCCTACGCAGTGCCGTAGGGGACCGCACCGCCACTTCCCAGCAAATTAGGGACACTGTTGCTCCTGGGGTATCGGCGAGGACCATTCGAAACCGTCTCCATGAAGCTGGGCTACGGTCCCGCACACCGTTAGGCCGTCTTCCGCTCACGCCCCAACATCGTGCAGCCCGCCTCCAGTGGTGTAGCGACAGGCGTGAATGGAGGGACGAATGGAAACGTGTCGTCTTCAGCGATGAGAGTCGCTTCTGCCTTGGTGCCAATGATGGTCGTATGCGTGTTTGGCGCCGTGCAGGTGAGCGCCACAATCAGGACTGCATACGACCGAGGCACACAGGGCCAACACCCAGCATCATGGTGTGGGGAGCGATCTCCTACACTGGCCGTACACCACTGGTGATCGTCGAGGGGACACTGAATAGTGCACGGTACATCCAAACCGTCATCGAACCCATCGTTCTACCATTCCTAGACCGGCAAGGGAACTTGCTGTTCCAACAGGACAATGCACGTCCGCATGTATCCCGTGCCACCCAACGTGCTCTAGAAGGTGTAAGTCAACTACCCTGGCCAGCAAGATCTCCGGATCTGTCCCCCATTGAGCATGTTTGGGACTGGATGAAGCGTCGTCTCACGCGGTCTGCACGTCCAGCACGAACGCTGGTCCAACTGAGGCGCCAGGTGGAAATGGCATGGCAAGCCGTTCCACAGGACTACATCCAGCATCTCTACGATCGTCTCCATGGGAGAATAGCAGCCTGCATTGCTGCGAAAGGTGGATATACACTGTACTAGTGCCGACATTGTGCATGCTCTGTTGCCTGTGTCTATGTGCCTGTGGTTCTGTCAGTGTGATCATGTGATGTATCTGACCCCAGGAATGTGTCAATAAAGTTTCCCCTTCCTGGGACAATGAATTCACGGTGTTCTTATTTCAATTTCCAGGAGTGTAATACTGCTCTTCAGAGAAAGTTTCCAACACAGACAATTTGAAGCGTTACTCCTCCTGTACAGAAGTCGGCATATTCCATTTGTATTCAATCCCGATGTAATTTCTGTGTTTCATCGTCAATGTGAAGGTCCAGGAGTTACAGTAATTCTAAAGTGGTGGATTGGACTCTATTAGTGGTGTCTCAGCTATTTTTTTTACACTGACCGTATGAAGCGTTATTCCCCCTGGACAGAAGTCGTGATTGAGAATTTTTTATTGAATCCCGATGGAATTTCTGTGTTTCATCGTCAATGTGAAGGTCCTACCGTTACAGTAAACCTGCCGAGGTGAAATGGAATCTAATTCTGGTCTACCAGGAAAGTCTCCAATACAGACGGGTTGAAGCCTTACTCCCCTAGACAGAAGTGGACGATTTGCCTTTTTTATTCAATCCCGATTTCATTTCTGTGTTTCATCGGCAATGTGAAGCTCCAAGCGTTCCAGAATACCTGCAGTGGTGCAGCGGAAGCAACTACTGGGCTCCCGGGCATGGTTCCAACACGGACTGTTAGAAGCGTTACTCCACCCGGACAGAAGTCGGCATTGTGCATTTTGTATTCAGTCCCGATGCAATTTCTCTGTTCACCGTCCATGTGAAGGTCCATGGGTTATAGTAAACCTGCCGTGGTGCAGTGGAATCTAATGCTGCTCTTCAGGGAAAGGTTCAAAGCACAGACTATTTGAAGCCTACTCCCCCTGGACAGAAGATGGCATTTAGCCATTTGTATTCAATTCCATAGCAATTTCTGTGTTTCATTGTCAATGGGAAGGTCCAAGGATTACGGTAAACCTTCCGTGGTGCATCGGAAACTAATACTGGTCTCCCAGGAAAGGTTAAAACACAGACTGTTTGATGCGTTGCTCCCCCTGGACAGAAGTTCGTGTTGTGATTATTGTATTCAATTCCGATGCGATTTCTGTCTTTCATTGACAATGTGAAGGTGCAAGAGTTACAGTGTTGCATTGGAATCTAATACTGCTCTTCAGAGAAAGTTTCCAACACAGACAATTTGAAGCGTTTTCCCCCTGGACATAAGTTGGCATTTAGCCTTCTGTATTCAATTCCGTTGCAATTTCTGTGTTTCATTGTCAATGGGAAGGTCCAAGGGTTACGGTAAACCTTCCGTGGTGCATCGGAATCTAATACTGGTCTCCCAGGAAAGGTTAAAACACAGCCTGTTTGATGCGTTGCTCCCCCTGGACAGAAGTTCGTGTTGTGATTATTGTATTCAGTTCCGATGCGATTTCTGTCTTTCATTGACAATGTGAAGGTCCATGATTTACAGTAAACCTGCCGTGGTGCATTGGAATCTAATACTGCTCTTCAGAGAAAGTTTCCAACACAGACATTTTGAAGCGTTTTCCCCCTGGACATAAGTTGGCATTTAGCCGTCTGTATTCAATTCCGTTGCAATTTCTGTGTTTCATTGTCAATGGGAAGGTCCAAGGGTTACGGTAAACCTTCCGTGGTGCATCGGAAACTAATACTGGTCTCCCAGGAAAGGTTAAAACACAGACTGTTTGATGCGTTGCTCCCCCTGGACAGAAGTTCGTGTTGTGATTATTGTATTCAATTCCGATGCGATTTCTGTCTTTCATTGACAATGTGAAGGTCCAAGAGTTACAGTAAACCTGCAGTGTTGCATTGGAATCTAATACTGCTCTTCAGAGAAAGTTTCCAACACAGACAATTTGAAGCGTTTTCCCCCTGGAAATAAGTTGGCATTTAGCCTTCTGTATTCAATTCCGTTGCAATTTCTGTGTTTCATTGTCAATGGGAAGGTCCAAGGGTTACGGTAAACCTTCCGTGGTGCATCGGAATCTAATACTGGTCTCCCAGGAAAGGTTAAAACACAGCCTGTTTGATGCGTTGCTCCTCCTGCACAGAAGTTCGTGTTGTGATTATTGTATTCAATTCCGATGCGATTTCTGTCTTTCATTGTCATTGTGAAGGTCCAAGATTTACAGTAAACCTGCCGTGGTGCATTGGAATCTAATACTGCTCTTCAGAGAAAGTTTCCAACACAGACATTTTGAAGCGTTTTCCCCCTGGACATAAGTTGGCATTTAGCCTTCTGTATTCAATTCCGTTGCAATTTCTGTGTTTCATTGTCAATGGGAAGGTCCAAGGGTTACGGTAAACCTTCCGTGGTGCATCGGAAACTAATACTGGTCTCCCAGGAAAGGTTAAAACACAGACTGTTTGATGCGTTGCTCCCCCTGGACAGAAGTTCGTGTTGTGATTATTGTATTCAATTCCGATGCGATTTCTGTCTTTCATTGACAATGTGAAGGTCCAAGAGTTACAGTAAACCTACAGTGGTGCATTGGAATCTAATACTGCTCTTCAGAGAAAGTTTCCAACACAGACATTTTGAAGCGTTTTCCCCCTGGACATAAGTTGGCATTTAGCCTTCTGTATTCAATTCCGTTGCAATTTCTGTGTTTCATTGTCAATGGGAAGGTCCAAGGGTTACGGTAAACCTTCCGTGGTGCATCGGAAACTAATACTGGTCTCCCAGGAAAGGTTAAAACACAGACTGTTTGATGCGTTGCTCCCCCTGGACAGAAGTTCGTGTTGTGATTATTGTATTCAATTCCGATGCGATTTCTGTCTTTCATTGACAATGTGAAGGTCCAAGAGTTACAGTAAACCTGCAGTGGTGCATTGGAATCTAATACTGCTCTTCAGAGAAAGTTTCCAACACAGACAATTTGAAGCCTTTTCCCCCTGGACATAAGTTGGCATTTAGCCGTCTGTATTCAATTCCGTTGCAATTTCTGTGTTTCATTATCAATGGGAAGGTCCAAGGGTTACGGTAAACCTTCCGTTGTGCATCGGAATCTAATACTGGTCTCCCAGGAAAGGTTAAAACACAAACTGTTTTATGCGTTGCTCCCCATGGACAGAAGTTCGTGTTATGATTATTGTATTCAATTCCGATGCGATTTCTGTCTTTCATTGACAATGTGAAGGTCCAAGAGTTACAGTAAACCTGCAGTGTTGCATTGGAATCTAATACTGCTCTTCAGAGAAAGTTTCCAACACAGACATTTTGAAGCGTTTATCCCCTGGACATAAGTTGGCATTTAGCGTTCTGTATTCAATTCCGTTGCAATTTCTGTGTTTCATTGTCAATGGGAAGGTCCAAGGGTTACGGTAAACCTTCCGTGGTGCATCGGAAACTAATACTGGTCTCCCAGGAAAGGTTAAAACACAGACTGTTTGATGCGTTGCTCCCCCTGGACAGAAGTTCGTGTTGTGATTATTGTATTCAATTCCGATGCGATTTCTGTCTTTCATTGACAATGTGAAGGTCCAAGAGTTACAGTAAACCTGCCGTGGTGCATTGGAATCTAATACTGCTCTTCAGAGAAAGTTTCCAACACAGACAATTTGAAGCGTTACTCCTCCTGTACAGAAGTCGGCATATTCCATTTGTATTCAATCCCGACGTAATTTCTGTGTTTCATCGTCAATGTGAAGGTCCAGGAGTTACAGTAATTCTAAAGTGGTGGATTGGACTCTATTAGTGGTGTCTCAGCTATTTTTTTTACACTGACCGTATGAAGCGTTATTCCCCCTGGACAGAAGTCGTGATTGAGAATTTTTTATTGAATCCCGATGGAATTTCTGTGTTTCATCGTCAATGCGAAAGGTCCTACCGTTACAGTAAACCTGCCGAGGTGAAATGGAATCTAATTCTGGTCTACCAGGAAAGTCTCCAATACAGACGGTTTGAAGACTTACTCCCCTAGACAGAAGTGGACGATTTGCCTCTTTTATTCAATCGCGATTTAATTTCTGTTTTTCATCAGCAATGTGAAGCTCCAAGCGTTCCAGAATACCTGCAGTGGTGCAGCGGAAGCAACTACTGGGCTCCCGGGCATGGTTCCAACACGGACTGTTAGAAGCGTTACTCCACCCGGACAGAAGTCGGCATTGTGCATTTTGTATTCAGTCCCGATGCAATTTCTCTGTTCACCGTCCATGTGAAGGTCCATGGGTTATAGTAAAACTGCCGTGGTGCAGTGGAATCTAATGCTGCTCTTCAGGGAAAGGTTCAAAGCACAGACTATTTGAAGCCTACTCCCCCTGGACAGAAGATGGCATTTAGCCATTTGTATTCAATTCCATAGCAATTTCTGTGTTTCATTGTCAATGGGAAGGTCCAAGGATTACGGTAAACCTTCCGTGGTGCATCGGAAACTAATACTGGTCTCCCAGGAAAGGTTAAAACACAGACTGTTTGATGCGTTGCTCCCCCTGGACAGAAGTTCGTGTTGTGATTATTGTATTCAATTCCGATGCGATTTCTGTCTTTCATTGACAATGTGAAGGTGCAAGAGTTACAGTGTTGCATTGGAATCTAATACTGCTCTTCAGAGAAAGTTTCCAACACAGGCAATTTGAAGCGTTTTCCCCCTGGACATAAGTTTGCATTTAGCCTTCTGTATTCAATTCCGTTGCAATTTCTGTGTTTCATTGTCAATGGGAAGGTCCAAGGGTTACGGTAAACCTTCCGTGGTGCATCGGAAACTAATACTGGTCTCCCAGGAAAGGTTAAAACACAGACTGTTTGATGCGTTGCTCCCCCTGGACAGAAGTTCGTGTTGTGATTATTGTATTCAATTCCGATGCGATTTCTGTCTTTCATTGACAATGTGAAGGTCCAAGAGTTACAGTAAACCTGCAGTGGTGCATTGGAATCTAATACTGCTCTTCAGAGAAAGTTTCCAACACAGACAATTTGAAGCCTTTTCCCCCTGGACATAAGTTGGCATTTAGCCGTCTGTATTCAATTCCGTTGCAATTTCTGTGTTTCATTATCAATGGGAAGGTCCAAGGGTTACGGTAAACCTTCCGTTGTGCATCGGAATCTAATACTGGTCTCCCAGGAAAGGTTAAAACACAAACTGTTTTATGCGTTGCTCCCCATGGACAGAAGTTCGTGTTATGATTATTGTATTCAATTCCGATGCGATTTCTGTCTTTCATTGACAATGTGAAGGTCCAAGAGTTACAGTAAACCTGCAGTGTTGCATTGGAATCTAATACTGCTCTTCAGAGAAAGTTTCCAACACAGACATTTTGAAGCGTTTATCCCCTGGACATAAGTTGGCATTTAGCGTTCTGTATTCAATTCCGTTGCAATTTCTGTGTTTCATTGTCAATGGGAAGGTCCAAGGGTTACGGTAAACCTTCCGTGGTGCATCGGAAACTAATACTGGTCTCCCAGGAAAGGTTAAAACACAGACTGTTTGATGCGTTGCTCCCCCTGGACAGAAGTTCGTGTTGTGATTATTGTATTCAATTCCGATGCGATTTCTGTCTTTCATTGACAATGTGAAGGTCCAAGAGTTACAGTAAACCTGCCGTGGTGCATTGGAATCTAATACTGCTCTTCAGAGAAAGTTTCCAACACAGACAATTTGAAGCGTTACTCCTCCTGTACAGAAGTCGGCATATTCCATTTGTATTCAATCCCGACGTAATTTCTGTGTTTCATCGTCAATGTGAAGGTCCAGGAGTTACAGTAATTCTAAAGTGGTGGATTGGACTCTATTAGTGGTGTCTCAGCTATTTTTTTTACACTGACCGTATGAAGCGTTATTCCCCCTGGACAGAAGTCGTGATTGAGAATTTTTTATTGAATCCCGATGGAATTTCTGTGTTTCATCGTCAATGCGAAAGGTCCTACCGTTACAGTAAACCTGCCGAGGTGAAATGGAATCTAATTCTGGTCTACCAGGAAAGTCTCCAATACAGACGGTTTGAAGACTTACTCCCCTACACAGAAGAGGACGATTTGCCTCTTTTATTCAATCGCGATTTAATTTCTGTTTTTCATCAGCAATGTGAAGCTCCAAGCGTTCCAGAATACCTGCAGTGGTGCAGCGGAAGCAACTACTGGGCTCCCGGGCATGGTTCCAACACGGACTGTTAGAAGCGTTACTCCACCCGGACAGAAGTCGGCATTGTGCATTTTGTATTCAGTCCCGATGCAATTTCTCTGTTCACCGTCCATGTGAAGGTCCATGGGTTATAGTAAACCTGCCGTGGTGCAGTGGAATCTAATGCTGCTCTTCAGGGAAAGGTTCAAAGCACAGACTATTTGAAGCCTACTCCCCCTGGACAGAAGATGGCATTTAGCCATTTGTATTCAATTCCATAGCAATTTCTGTGTTTCATTGTCAATGGGAAGGTCCAAGGATTACGGTAAACCTTCCGTGGTGCATCGGAAACTAATACTGGTCTCCCAGGAAAGGTTAAAACACAGACTGTTTGATGCGTTGCTCCCCCTGGACAGAAGTTCGTGTTGTGATTATTGTATTCAATTCCGATGCGATTTCTGTCTTTCATTGACAATGTGAAGGTGCAAGAGTTACAGTGTTGCATTGGAATCTAATACTGCTCTTCAGAGAAAGTTTCCAACACAGGCAATTTGAAGCGTTTTCCCCCTGGACATAAGTTTGCATTTAGCCTTCTGTATTCAATTCCGTTGCAATTTCTGTGTTTCATTGTCAATGGGAAGGTCCAAGGGTTACGGTAAACCTTCCGTGGTGCATCGGAATCTAATACTGGTCTCCCAGGAAAGGTTAAAACACAGACTGTTTGATGCGTTGCTCCCCCTGGACAGAAGTTCGTGTTGTGATTATTGTATTCAATTCCGATGCGATTTCTGTCTTTCATTGACAATGTGAAGGTCCATGATTTACAGTAAACCTGCCGTGGTGCATTGGAATCTAATACTGCTCTTCAGAGAAAGTTTCCAACACAGACATTTTGAAGCGTTTTCCCCCTGGACAGAAGATGGCATTTAGCCATTTGTATTCAATTCCGTAGCAATTTCTGTGTTTCATTGTCAATGGGAAGGTCCAAGGATTACGGTAAACCTTCCGTGGTGCATCGGAAACTAATACTGGTCTCCCAGGAAAGGTTAAAACACAGACTGTTTGATGCGTTGCTCCCCCTGGACAGAAGTTCGTGTTGTGATTATTGTATTCAATTCCGATGCGATTTCTGTCTTTCATTGACAATGTGAAGGTCCAAGAGTTACAGTAAACCTGCAGTGGTGCATTGGAATCTAATACTGCTCTTCAGAGAAAGTTTCCAACACAGACAATTTGAAGCCTTTTCCCCCTGGACATAAGTTGGCATTTAGCCGTCTGTATTCAATTCCGTTGCAATTTCTGTGTTTCATTATCAATGGGAAGGTCCAAGGGTTACGGTAAACCTTCCGTTGTGCATCGGAATCTAATACTGGTCTCCCAGGAAAGGTTAAAACACAAACTGTTTTATGCGTTGCTCCCCATGGACAGAAGTTCGTGTTATGATTATTGTATTCAATTCCGATGCGATTTCTGTCTTTCATTGACAATGTGAAGGTCCAAGAGTTACAGTAAACCTGCAGTGATGCATTGGAATCTAATTCTGCTCTTCAGAGAAAGTTTCCAACACAGACATTTTGAAGCGTTTATCCCCGGACATAAGTTGGCATTTAGCGTTCTGTATTCAATTCCGTTGCAATTTCTGTGTTTCATTGTCAATGGGAAGGTCCAAGGGTTACGGTAAACCTTCCGTGGTGCATCGGAAACTAATACTGGTCTCCCAGGAAAGGTTAAAACACAGACTGTTTGATGCGTTGCTCCCCCTGGACAGAAGTTCGTGTTGTGATTATTGTATTCAATTCCGATGCGATTTCTGTCTTTCATTGACAATGTGAAGGTCCAAGAGTTACAGTAAACCTGCCGTGGTGCATTGGAATCTAATACTGCTCTTCAGAGAAAGTTTCCAACACAGACAATTTGAAGCGTTACTCCTCCTGTACAGAAGTCGGCATATTCCATTTGTATTCAATCCCGACGTAATTTCTGTGTTTCATCGTCAATGTGAAGGTCCAGGAGTTACAGTAATTCTAAAGTGGTGGATTGGACTCTATTAGTGGTGTCTCAGCTATTTTTTTTACACTGACCGTATGAAGCGTTATTCCCCCTGGACAGAAGTCGTGATTGAGAATTTTTTATTGAATCCCGATGGAATTTCTGTGTTTCATCGTCAATGCGAAAGGTCCTACCGTTACAGTAAACCTGCCGAGGTGAAATGGAATCTAATTTTGGTCTACCAGGAAAGTCTCCAATACAGACGGTTTGAAGACTTACTCCCCTAGACAGAAGTGGACGATTTGCCTCTTTTATTCAATCGCGATTTAATTTCTGTTTTTCATCAGCAATGTGAAGCTCCAAGCGTTCCAGAATATCTGCAGTGGTGCAGCGGAAGCAACTACTGGGCTCCCGGGCATGGTTCCAACACGGACTGTTAGAAGCGTTACTCCACCCGGACAGAAGTCGGCATTGTGCATTTTGTATTCAGTCCCGATGCAATTTCTCTGTTCACCGTCCATGTGAAGGTCCATGGGTTATAGTAAACCTGCCGTGGTGCAGTGGAATCTAATGCTGCTCTTCAGGGAAAGGTTCAAAGCACAGACTATTTGAAGCCTACTCCCCCTGGACAGAAGATGGCATTTAGCCATTTGTATTCAATTCCATAGCAATTTCTGTGTTTCATTGTCAATGGGAAGGTCCAAGGATTACGGTAAACCTTCCGTGGTGCATCGGAAACTAATACTGGTCTCCCAGGAAAGGTTAAAACACAGACTGTTTGATGCGTTGCTCCCCCTGGACAGAAGTTCGTGTTGTGATTATTGTATTCAATTCCGATGCGATTTCTGTCTTTCATTGACAATGTGAAGGTCCATGATTTACAGTAAACCTGCCGTGGTGCATTGGAATCTAATACTGCTCTTCAGAGAAAGTTTCCAACACAGACATTTTGAAGCGTTTTCCCCCTGGACATAAGTTGGCATTTAGCCTTCTGTATTCAATTCCGTTGCAATTTCTGTGTTTCATTGTCAATGGGAAGGTCCAAGGGTTACGGTAAACCTTCCGTGGTGCATCGGAAACTAATACTGGTCTCCCAGGAAAGGTTAAAACACAGACTGTTTGATGCGTTGCTCCCCCTGGACAGAAGTTCGTGTTGTGATTATTGTATTCAATTCCGATGCGATTTCTGTCTTTCATTGACAATGTGAAGGTGCAAGAGTTACAGTGTTGCATTGGAATCTAATACTGCTCTTCAGAGAAAGTTTCCAACACAGACAATTTGAATCCTTTTCCCCCTGGACATAAGTTGGCATTTAGCCTTCTGTATTCAATTCCGTTGCAATTTCTGTGTTTCATTGTCAATGGGAAGGTCCAAGGGATACGGTAAACCTTCCGTGGTGCATCGGAATCTAATACTGGTCTCCCAGGAAAGGTTAAAACACAGCCTGTTTGATGCGTTGCTCCCCCTGGACAGAAGTTCGTGTTGTGATTATTGTATTCAGTTCCGATGCGATTTCTGTCTTTCATTGACAATGTGAAGGTCCATGATTTACAGTAAACCTGCAGTGGTGCATTGGAATCTAATACTGCTCTTCAGAGAAAGTTTCCAACACAGACATTTTGAAGCGTTTTCCCCCTGGACATAAGTTGGCATTTAGCCGTCTGTATTCAATTCCGTTGCAATTTCTGTGTTTCATTGTCAATGGGAAGGTCCAAGGGTTACGGTAAACCTTCCGTGGTGCATCGGAAACTAATACTGGTCTCCCAGGAAAGGTTAAAACACAGACTGTTTGATGCGTTGCTCCCCCTGGACAGAAGTTCGTGTTGTGATTATTGTATTCAATTCCGATGCGATTTCTGTCTTTCATTGACAATGTGAAGGTCCAAGAGTTACAGTAAACCTGCAGTGTTGCATTGGAATCTGATACTGCTCTTCAGAGAAAGTTTCCAACACAGACAATTTGAAGCGTTTTCCCCCTGGACATAAGTTGGCATTTAGCCTTCTGTATTCAATTCCGTTGCAATTTCTGTGTTTCATTGTCAATGGGAAGGTCCAAGGGTTACGGTAAACCTTCCGTGGTGCATCGGAATCTAATACTGGTCTCCCAGGAAAGGTTAAAACACAGCCTGTTTGATGCGGTGCTCCTCCTGGACAGAAGTTCGTGTTGTGATTATTGTATTCAATTCCGATGCGATTTCTGTCTTTCATTGTCATTGTGAAGGTCCAAGATTTACAGTAAACCTGCCGTGGTGCATTGGAATCTAATACTGCTCTTCAGAGAAAGTTTCCAACACAGACATTTTGAAGCGTTTTCCCCCTGGACATAAGTTGGCATTTAGCCTTCTGTATTCAATTCCGTTGCAATTTCTGTGTTTCATTGTCAATGGGAAGGTCCAAGGGTTACGGTAAACCTTCCGTGGTGCATCGGAAACTAATACTGGTCTCCCAGGAAAGGTTAAAACACAGACTGTTTGATGCGTTGCTCCCCCTGGACAGAAGTTCGTGTTGTGATTATTGTATTCAATTCCGATGCGATTTCTGTCTTTCATTGACAATGTGAAGGTCCAAGAGTTACAGTAAACCTGCAGTGGTGCATTGGAATCTAATACTGCTCTTCAGAGAAAGTTTCCAACACAGACATTTTGAAGCGTTTTCCCCCTGGACATAAGTTGGCATTTAGCCTTCTGTATTCAATTCCGTTGCAATTTCTGTGTTTCATTGTCAATGGGAAGGTCCAAGGGTTACGGTAAACCTTCCGTGGTGCATCGGAAACTAATACTGGTCTCCCAGGAAAGGTTAAAACACAGACTGTTTGATGCGTTGCTCCCCCTGGACAGAAGTTCGTGTTGTGATTATTGTATTCAATTCCGATGCGATTTCTGTCTTTCATTGACAATGTGAAGGTCCAAGAGTTACAGTAAACCTGCAGTGGTGCATTGGAATCTAATACTGCTCTTCAGAGAAAGTTTCCAACACAGACAATTTGAAGCCTTTTCCCCCTGGACATAAGTTGGCATTTAGCCGTCTGTATTCAATTCCGTTGCAATTTCTGTGTTTCATTATCAATGGGAAGGTCCAAGGGTTACGGTAAACCTTCCGTTGTGCATCGGAATCTAATACTGGTCTCCCAGGAAAGGTTAAAACACAAACTGTTTTATGCGTTGCTCCCCATGGACAGAAGTTCGTGTTATGATTATTGTATTCAATTCCGATGCGATTTCTGTCTTTCATTGACAATGTGAAGGTCCAAGAGTTACAGTAAACCTGCAGTGTTGCATTGGAATCTAATACTGCTCTTCAGAGAAAGTTTCCAACACAGACATTTTGAAGCGTTTATCCCCTGGACATAAGTTGGCATTTAGCGTTCTGTATTCAATTCCGTTGCAATTTCTGTGTTTCATTGTCAATGGGAAGGTCCAAGGGTTACGGTAAACCTTCCGTGGTGCATCGGAAACTAATACTGGTCTCCCAGGAAAGGTTAAAACACAGACTGTTTGATGCGTTGCTCCCCCTGGACATAAGTTCGTGTTGTGATTATTGTATTCAATTCCGATGCGATTTCTGTCTTTCATTGACAATGTGAAGGTCCAAGAGTTACAGTAAACCTGCCGTGGTGCATTGGAATCTAATACTGCTCTTCAGAGAAAGTTTCCAACACAGACAATTTGAAGCGTTACTCCTCCTGTACAGAAGTCGGCATATTCCATTTGTATTCAATCCCGACGTAATTTCTGTGTTTCATCGTCAATGTGAAGGTCCAGGAGTTACAGTAATTCTAAAGTGGTGGATTGGACTCTATTAGTGGTGTCTCAGCTATTTTTTTTACACTGACCGTATGAAGCGTTATTCCCCCTGGACAGAAGTCGTGATTGAGAATTTTTTATTGAATCCCGATGGAATTTCTGTGTTTCATCGTCAATGCGAAAGGTCCTACCGTTACAGTAAACCTGCCGAGGTGAAATGGAATCTAATTCTGGTCTACCAGGAAAGTCTCCAATACAGACGGTTTGAAGACTTACTCCCCTAGACAGAAGTGGACGATTTGCCTCTTTTATTCAATCGCGATTTAATTTCTGTTTTTCATCAGCAATGTGAAGCTCCAAGCGTTCCAGAATACCTGCAGTGGTGCAGCGGAAGCAACTACTGGGCTCCCGGGCATGGTTCCAACACGGACTGTTAGAAGCGTTACTCCACCCGGACAGAAGTCGGCATTGTGCATTTTGTATTCAGTCCCGATGCAATTTCTCTGTTCACCGTCCATGTGAAGGTCCATGGGTTATAGTAAACCTGCCGTGGTGCAGTGGAATCTAATGCTGCTCTTCAGGGAAAGGTTCAAAGCACAGACTATTTGAAGCCTACTCCCCCTGGACAGAAGATGGCATTTAGCCATTTGTATTCAATTCCATAGCAATTTCTGTGTTTCATTGTCAATGGGAAGGTCCAAGGATTACGGTAAACCTTCCGTGGTGCATCGGAAACTAATACTGGTCTCCCAGGAAAGGTTAAAACACAGACTGTTTGATGCGTTGCTCCCCCTGGACAGAAGTTCGTGTTGTGATTATTGTATTCAATTCCGATGCGATTTCTGTCTTTCATTGACAATGTGAAGGTGCAAGAGTTACAGTGTTGCATTGGAATCTAATACTGCTCTTCAGAGAAAGTTTCCAACACAGACAATTTGAAGCGTTTTCCCCCTGGACATAAGTTGGCATTTAGCCTTCTGTATTCAATTCCGTTGCAATTTCTGTGTTTCATTGTCAATGGGAAGGTCCAAGGGTTACGGTAAACCTTCCGTGGTGCATCGGAATCTAATACTGGTCTCCCAGGAAAGGTTAAAACACAGACTGTTTGATGCGTTGCTCCCCCTGGACAGAAGTTCGTGTTGTGATTATTGTATTCAATTCCGATGCGATTTCTGATTTCATTGACAATGTGAAGGTCCATGATTTACAGTAAACCTGCCGTGGTGCATTGGAATCTAATACTGCTCTTCAGAGAAAGTTTCCAACACAGACAATTTGAAGCCTTTTCCCCCTGGACATAAGTTGGCATTTAGCCGTCTGTATTCAATTCCGTTGCAATTTCTGTGTGTCATTATCAATGGGAAGGTCCAAGGGTTACGGTAAACCTTCCGTTGTGCATCGGAATCTAATACTGGTCTCCCAGGAAAGGTTAAAACACAGACGGTTTGATGCGTTGCTCCCCATGGACAGAAGTTCGTGTTGTGATTATTGTATTCAATTCCGATGCGATTTCTGTCTTTCATTGACAATGTGAAGGTCCAAGATTTACAGTAAACCTGCCGTGGTGCATTGGAATCTAATACTGCTCTTCAGAGAAAGTTTCCAACACAGACATTTTGAAGCGTTTTCCCCCTGGACATAAGTTGGCATTTAGCCTTCTGTTTTCAATTCCGTTGCAATTTCTGTGTTTCATTGTCAATGGGAAGGTCCAAGGGTTACGGTAAACCTTCCGTGGTGCATCGGAAACTAATACTGGTCTCCCAGGAAAGATTAAAACTCAGACTGTTTGATGCGTTGCTCCCCCTGGACAGAAGTTCGTGTTGTGATTATTGTATTCAATTCCGATGCGATTTCTGTCTTTCATTGACAATGTGAAGGTCCAAGAGTTACAGTAAACCTGCCGTGGTGCATTGGAATCTAATACTGCTCTTCAGAGAAAGTTTCCAACACAGACAATTTGAAGCGTTACTCCTCCTGTACAGAAGTCGGCATATTCCATTTGTATTCAATCCCGACGTAATTTCTGTGTTTCATCGTCAATGTGAAGGTCCAGGAGTTACAGTAATTCTAAAGTGGTGGATTGGACTCTATTAGTGGTGTCTCAGCTATTTTTTTTACACTGACCGTATGAAGCGTTATTCCCCCTGGACAGAAGTCGTGATTGAGAATTTTTTATTGAATCCCGATGGAATTTCTGTGTTTCATCGTCAATGCGAAAGGTCCTACCGTTACAGTAAACCTGCCGAGGTGAAATGGAATCTAATTCTGGTCTACCAGTAAAGTCTCCAATACAGACGGTTTGAAGACTTACTCCCCTAGACAGAAGTGGACGATTTGCCTCTTTTATTCAATCGCGATTTAATTTCTGTTTTTCATCAGCAATGTGAAGCTCCAAGCGTTCCAGAATACCTGCAGTGGTGCAGCGGAAGCAACTACTGGGCTCCCGGGCATGGTTCCAACACGGACTGTTAGAAGCGTTACTCCACCCGGACAGAAGTCGGCATTGTGCATTTTGTATTCAGTCCCGATGCAATTTCTCTGTTCACCGTCCATGTGAAGGTCCATGGGTTATAGTAAACCTGCCGTGGTGCAGTGGAATCTAATGCTGCTCTTCAGGGAAAGGTTCAAAGCACAGACTATTTGAAGCCTACTCCCCCTGGACAGAAGATGGCATTTAGCCATTTGTATTCAATTCCATAGCAATTTCTGTGTTTCATTGTCAATGGGAAGGTCCAAGGATTACGGTAAACCTTCCGTGGTGCATCGGAAACTAATACTGGTCTCCCAGGAAAGGTTAAAACACAGACTGTTTGATGCGTTGCTCCCCCTGGACAGAAGTTCGTGTTGTGATTATTGTATTCAATTCCGATGCGATTTCTGTCTTTCATTGACAATGTGAAGGTGCAAGAGTTACAGTGTTGCATTGGAATCTAATACTGCTCTTCAGAGAAAGTTTCCAACACAGACAATTTGAAGCGTTTTCCCCCTGGACATAAGTTGGCATTTAGCCTTCTGTATTCAATTCCGTTGCAATTTCTGTGTTTCATTGTCAATGGGAAGGTCCAAGGGTTACGGTAAACCTTCCGTGGTGCATCGGAATCTAATACTGGTCTCCCAGGAAAGGTTAAAACACAGACTGTTTGATGCGTTGCTCCCCCTGGACAGAAGTTCGTGTTGTGATTATTGTATTCAATTCCGATGCGATTTCTGTCTTTCATTGACAATGTGAAGGTCCATGATTTACAGTAAACCTGCCGTGGTGCATTGGAATCTAATACTGCTCTTCAGAGAAAGTTTCCAACACAGACAATTTGAAGCCTTTTCCCCCTGGACATAAGTTGGCATTTAGCCGTCTGTATTCAATTCCGTTGCAATTTCTGTGTTTCATTATCAATGGGAAGGTCCAAGGGTTACGGTAAACCTTCCGTTGTGCATCGGAATCTAATACTGGTCTCCCAGGAAAGGTTAAAACACAGACGGTTTGATGCGTTGCTCCCCATGGACAGAAGTTCGTGTTGTGATTATTGTATTCAATTCCGATGCGATTTCTGTCTTTCATTGACAATGTGAAGGTCCAAGATTTACAGTAAACCTGCCGTGGTGCATTGGAATCTAATACTGCTCTTCAGAGAAAGTTTCCAACACAGACATTTTGAAGCGTTTTCCCCCTGGACATAAGTTGGCATTTAGCCTTCTGTTTTCAATTCCGTTGCAATTTCTGTGTTTCATTGTCAATGGGAAGGTCCAAGGGTTACGGTAAACCTTCCGTGGTGCATCGGAAACTAATACTGGTCTCCCAGGAAAGATTAAAACTCAGACTGTTTGATGCGTTGCTCCCCCTGGACAGAAGTTCGTGTTGTGATTATTGTATTCAATTCCGATGCGATTTCTGTCTTTCATTGACAATGTGAAGGTCCAAGAGTTACAGTAAACCTGCCGTGGTGCATTGGAATCTAATACTGCTCTTCAGAGAAAGTTTCCAACACAGACAATTTGAAGCGTTACTCCTCCTGTACAGAAGTCGGCATATTCCATTTGTATTCAATCCCGATGTAATTTCTGTGTTTCATCGTCAATGTGAAGGTCCAGGAGTTACAGTAATTCTAAAGTGGTGGATTGGACTCTATTAGTGGTGTCTCAGCTATTTTTTTTACACTGACCGTATGAAGCGTTATTCCCCCTGGACAGAAGTCGTGATTGAGAATTTTTTATTGAATCCCGATGGAAGTTCTGTGTTTCATCGTCAATGTGAAGGTCCTACCGTTACAGTAAACCTGCCGAGGTGAAATGGAATCTAATTCTGGTCTACCAGGAAAGTCTCCAATACAGACGGGTTGAAGCCTTACTCCCCTAGACAGAAGTGGACGATTTGCCTTTTTTATTCAATCCCGATTTCATTTCTGTGTTTCATCGGCAATGTGAAGCTCCAAGCGTTCCAGAATACCTGCAGTGGTGCAGCGGAAGCAACTACTGGGCTCCCGGGCATGGTTCCAACACGGACTGTTAGAAGCGTTACTCCACCCGGACAGAAGTCGGCATTGTGCATTTTGTATTCAGTCCCGATGCAATTTCTCTGTTCACCGTCCATGTGAAGGTCCATGGGTTATAGTAAACCTGCCGTGGTGCAGTGGAATCTAATGCTGCTCTTCAGGGAAAGGTTCAAAGCACAGACTATTTGAAGCCTACTCCCCCTGGACAGAAGATGGCATTTAGCCATTTGTATTCAATTCCATAGCAATTTCTGTGTTTCATTGTCAATGGGAAGGTCCAAGGATTACGGTAAACCTTCCGTGGTGCATCGGAAACTAATACTGGTCTCCCAGGAAAGGTTAAAACACAGACTGTTTGATGCGTTGCTCCCCCTGGACAGAAGTTCGTGTTGTGATTATTGTATTCAATTCCGATGCGATTTCTGTCTTTCATTGACAATGTGAAGGTCCAAGATTTACAGTAAACCTGCCGTGGTGCATTGGAATCTAATACTGCTCTTCAGAGAAAGTTTCCAACACAGACAATTTGAAGCGTTTTCCCCCTGGACATAAGTTGGCATTTAGCCTTCTGTATTCAATTCCGTTGCAATTTCTGTGTTTCATTGTCAATGGGAAGGTCCAAGGGTTACGGTAAACCTTCCGTGGTGCATCGGAATCTAATACTGGTCTCCCAGGAAAGGTTAAAACACAGCCTGTTTGATGCGTTGCTCCCCCTGGACAGAAGTTCGTGTTGTGATTATTGTATTCAATTCCGATGCGATTTCTGTCTTTCATTGACAATGTGAAGGTCCATGATTTACAGTAAACCTGCCGTTGTGCATTGGAATCTAATACTGCTCTTCAGAGAAAGTTTCCAACACAGACATTTTGAAGGGTTTTCCCCCTGGACATAAGTTGGCATTTAGCCGTCTGTATTCAATTCCGTTGCAATTTCTGTGTTTCATTGTCAATGGGAAGGTCCAAGGGTTACGTTAAACCTTCCGTGGTGCATCGGAAACTAATACTGGTCTCCCAGGAAAGGTTAAAACACAGACTGTTTGATGCGTTGCTCCCCATGGACAGAAGTTCGTGTTGTGATTATTGTATTCAATTCCGATGCGATTTCTGTCTTTCATTGACAATGTGAAGGTCCAAGAGTTACAGTAAACCTGCAGTGTTGCATTGGAATCTAATACTGCTCTTCAGAGAAAGTTTCCAACACAGACAATTTGAAGCGTTTTCCCCCTGGACATAAGTTGGCATTTAGCCTTCTGTATTCAATTCCGTTGCAATTTCTGTGTTTCATTGTCAATGGGAAGGTCCAAGGGTTACGGTAAACCTTCCGTGGTGCATCGGAATCTAATACTGGTCTCCCAGGAAAGGTTAAAACACAGACTGTTTGATGCGTTGCTCCCCCTGGACAGAAGTTCGTGTTGTGATTATTGTATTCAATTCCGATGCGATTTCTGTCTTTCATTGACAATGTGAAGGTCCATGATTTACAGTAAACCTGCCGTGGTGCATTGGAATCTAATACTGCTCTTCAGAGAAAGTTTCCAACACAGACATTTTGAAGCGTTTTCCCCCTGGACATAAGTTGGCATTTAGCCTTCTGTATTCAATTCCGTTGCAATTTCTGTGTTTCATTGTCAATGGGAAGGTCCAAGGGTTACGGTAAACCTTCCGTGGTGCATCGGAAACTAATACTGGTCTCCCAGGAAAGGTTAAAACACAGACTGTTTGATGCGTTGCTCCCCCTGGACAGAAGTTCGTGTTGTGATTATTGTATTCAATTCCGATGCGATTTCTGTCTTTCATTGACAATGTGAAGGTCCAAGAGTTACAGTAAACCTGCCGTGGTGCATTGGAATCTAATACTGCTCTTCAGAGAAAGTTTCCAACACAGACAATTTGAAGCGTTACTCCTCCTGTACAGAAGTCGGCATATTCCATTTGTATTCAATCCCGATGTAATTTCTGAGTTTCATCGTCAATGTGAAGGTCCAGGAGTTACAGTAATTCTAAAGTGGTGGATTGGACTCTATTAGTGGTGTCTCAGCCATTTTTTTTACACTGACCGTATGAAGCGTTATTCCCCCTGGACAGAAGTCGTGATTGAGAATTTTTTATTGAATCCCGATGGTATTTCTGTGTTTCATCGTCAATGCGAAAGGTCCTACCGTTACAGTAAACCTGCCGAGGTGAAATGGAATCTAATTCTGGTCTACCAGGAAAGTCTCCAATACAGACGGTTTGAAGACTTACTCCCCTAGACAGAAGTGGACGATTTGCCTCTTTTATTCAATCGCGATTTAATTTCTGTTTTTCATCAGCAATGTGAAGCTCCAGCGTTCCAGAATACCTGCAGTGGTGCAGCGGAAGCAACTACTGGGCTCCCGGGCATGGTTCCAACACGGACTGTTAGAAGCGTTACTCCACCCGGACAGAAGTCGGCATTGTGCATTTTGTATTCAGTCCCGATGCAATTTCTCTGTTCACCGTCCATGTGAAGGTCCATGGGTTATAGTAAACCTGCCGTGGTGCAGTGGAATCTAATGCTGCTCTTCAGGGAAAGGTTCAAAGCACAGACTATTTGAAGCCTACTCCCCCTGGACAGAAGATGGCATTTAGCCATTTGTATTCAATTCCATAGCAATTTCTGTGTTTCATTGTCAATGGGAAGGTCCAAGGATTACGGTAAACCTTCCGTGGTGCATCGGAAACTAATACTGGTCTCCCAGGAAAGGTTAAAACACAGACTGTTTGATGCGTTGCTCCCCCTGGACAGAAGTTCGTGTTGTGATTATTGTATTCAATTCCGATGCGATTTCTGTCTTTCATTGACAATGTGAAGGTGCAAGAGTTACAGTGTTGCATTGGAATCTAATACTGCTCTTCAGAGAAAGTTTCCAACACAGACAATTTGAAGCGTTTTCCCCCTGGACATAAGTTGGCATTTAGCCTTCTGTATTCAATTCCGTTGCAATTTCTGTGTTTCATTGTCAATGGGAAGGTCCAAGGGTTACGGTAAACCTTCCGTGGTGCATCGGAAACTAATACTGGTCTCCCAGGAAAGGTTAAAACACAGCCTGTTTGATGCGTTGCTCCCCCTGGACAGAAGTTCGTGTTGTGATTATTGTATTCAATTCCGATGCGATTTCTGTCTTTCATTGACAATGTGAAGGTCCATGATTTACAGTAAACCTGCCGTGGTGCATTGGAATCTAATACTGCTCTTCAGAGAAAGTTTCCAACACAGACATTTTGAAGCGTTTTCCCCCTGGACATAAGTTGGCATTTAGCCTTCTGTATTCAATTCCGTTGCAATTTCTGTGTTTGATTGTCAATGGGAAGGTCCAAGGGTTACGGTAAACCTTCCGTGGTGCATCGGAAACTAATACTGGTCTCCCAGGAAAGGTTAAAACACAGACTGTTTGATGCGTTGCTCCCCCTGGACAGAAGTTCGTGTTGTGATTATTGTATTCAATTCCGATGCGATTTCTGTCTTTCATTGACAATGTGAAGGTCCAAGAGTTACAGTAAACCTGCAGTGGTGCATTGGAATCTAATACTGCTCTTCAGAGAAAGTTTCCAACACAGACAATTTGAAGCCTTTTCCCCCTGGACATAAGTTGGCATTTAGCCGTCTGTATTCAATTCCGTTGCAATTTCTGTGTTTCATTATCAATGGGAAGGTCCAAGGGTTACGGTAAACCTTCCGTGGTGCATCGGAATCTAATACTGGTCTCCCAGGAAAGGTTAAAACACAGACTGTTTGATGCGTTGCTCCCCATGGACAGAAGTTCGTGTTGTGATTATTGTATTCAATTCCGATGCGATTTCTGTCTTTCATTGACAATGTGAAGGTCCAAGATTTACAGTAAACCTGCCGTGGTGCATTGGAATCTAATACTGCTCTTCAGAGAAAGTTTCCAACACAGACATTTTGAAGCGTTTTCCCCCTGGACATAAGTTGGCATTTAGCCTTCTGTTTTCAATTCCGTTGCAATTTCTGTGTTTCATTGTCAATGGGAAGGTCCAAGGGTTACGGTAAACCTTCCGTGGTGCATCGGAAACTAATACTGGTCTCCCAGGAAAGGTTAAAACACAGACTGTTTGATGCGTTGCTCCCCCTGGACAGAAGTTCGTGTTGTGATTATTGTATTCAATTCCGATGCGATTTCTGTCTTTCATTGACAATGTGAAGGTCCAAGAGTTACAGTAAACCTGCCGTGGTGCATTGGAATCTAATACTGCTCTTCAGAGAATGTTTCCAACACAGACAATTTGAGGCGTTACTCCTCCTGTACAGAAGTCGGCATATTCCATTTGTATTCAATCCCGATGTAATTTCTGTGTTTCATCGTCAATGTGAAGGTCCAGGAGTTACAGTAATTCTAAAGTGGTGGATTGGACTCTATTAGTGGTGTCTCAGCTATTTTTTTTACACTGACCGTATGAAGCGTTATTCCCCCTGGACAGAAGTCGTGATTGAGAATTTTTTATTGAATCCCGATGGAAGTTCTGTGTTTCATCGTCAATGTGAAGGTCCTACCGTTACAGTAAACCTGCCGAGGTGAAATGGAATCTAATTCTGGTCTACCAGGAAAGTCTCCAATACAGACGGTTTGAAGCCTTACTCCCCTAGACAGAAGTGGACGATTTGCCTTTTTTATTCAATCCCGATTTCATTTCTGTGTTTCATCGGCAATGTGAAACTCCAAGCGTTCCAGAATACCTGCAGTGGTGCAGCGGAAGCAACTACTGGGCTCCCGGGCATGGTTCCAACACGGACTGTTAGAAGCGTTACTCCACCCGGACAGAAGTCGGCATTGTGCATTTTGTATTCAGTCCCGATGCAATTTCTCTGTTCACCGTCCATGTGAAGGTCCATGGGTTATAGTAAACCTGCCGTGGTGCAGTGGACTCTAATGCTGCTCTTCAGGGAAAGGTGCAAAGCACAGACTATTTGAAGCCTACTCCACCTGGACAGAAGATGGCATTTAGCCATTTGTATTCAATTCCGTAGCAATTTCTGTGTTTCATTGTCAATGGGAAGGTCCAAGGATTACGGTAAACCTTCCGTGGTGTATCGGAAACTAATACTGGTCTCCCAGGAAAGGTTAAAACACAGACTGTTTGATGCGTTGCTCCCCCTGGATAGAAGTTCGTGTTGTGATTATTGTATTCAATTCCGATGCGATTTCTGTCTTTCATTGACAATGTGAAGGTGCAAGAGTTACAGTAAACCTGCAGTGTTGCATTGGAATCTAATACTGCTCTTCAGAGAAAGTTTCCAACACAGACAATTTGAAGCGTTTTCCCCCTGGACATAAGTTGGCATTTAGCCTTCTGTATTCAATTCCGTTGCAATTTCTGTGTTTCATTGTCAATGGGAAGGTCCAAGGGTTACGGTAAACCTTCCGTGGTGCATCGGAATATAATACTGGTCTCCCAGGAAAGGTTAAAACACAGCCTGTTTGATGCGTTGCTCCCCCTGGACAGAAGTTCGTGTTGTGATTATTGTATTCAATTCCGATGCGATTTCTGTCTTTCATTGACAATGTGAAGGTCCATGATTTACAGTAAACCTGCCGTGGTGCATTGGAATCTAATACTGCTCATCAGAGAAAGTTTCCAACACAGACATTTTGAAGCGTTTTCCCCCTGGACATAAGTTGGCATTTAGCCTTCTGTATTCAATTCCGTTGCAATTTCTGTGTTTCATTGTCAATGGGAAGGTCCAAGGGTTACGGTAAACCTTCCGTGGTGCATCGGAAACTAATACTGGTCTCCCAGGAAAGGTTAAAACACAGACTGTTTGATGCGTTGCTCCCCCTGGACAGAAGTTCGTGTTGTGATTATTGTATTCAATTCCGATGCGATTTCTGTCTTTCATTGACAATGTGAAGGTCCAAGAGTTACAGTAAACCTGCAGTGGTGCATTGGAATCTAATACTGCTCTTCAGAGAAAGTTTCCAACACAGACAACTTGAAGCGTTTTCCCCCTGGACATAAGTTGGCATTTAGCCGTCTGTATTCAATTCCGTTGCAATTTCTGTGTTTCATTGTCAATGGGAAGGTCCAAGGGTTACGGTAAACCTTCCGTTGTGCATCGGAATCTAATACTGGTCTCCCAGGAAAGGTTAAAACACAGACTGTTTGATGCGTTGCTCCCCATGGACAGAAGTTCGTGTTGTGATTATTGTATTCAATTCCGATGCGATTTCTGTCTTTCATTGACAATGTGAAGGTCCAAGAGTTACAGTAAACCTGCAGTGTTGCATTGGAATCTAATACTGCTCTTCAGAGAAAGTTTCCAACACAGACATTTTGAAGCGTTTTCCCCCTGGACATAAGTTGGCATTTAGCCGTCTGTATTCAATTCCGTTGCAATTTCTGTGTTTCATTGTCAATGGGAAGGTCCAAGGGTTACGGTAAACCTTCCGTGGTGCATCGGAAACTAATACTGGTCTCCCAGGAAAGGTTAAAACACAGACTGTTTGATGCGTTGCTCCCCCTGGACAGAAGTTCGTGTTGTGATTATTGTATTCAATTCCGATGCGATTTCTGTCTTTCGTTGACAATGTGAAGGTCCAAGAGTTACAGTAATCCTGCAGTGGTGCATTGGAATCTAATACTGTTCTTCAGAGAACGTTTCCAACACAGACATTTTGAAGCGTTTTCCCCCTGGACATAAGTTGGCATTTAGCCGTCTGTATTCAATTCCGTTGCAATTTCTGTGTTTCATTGTCAATGGGAAGGTCCAAGGGTTACGGTAAACCTTCCGTGGTGCATCGGAAACTAATACTGGTCTCCCAGGAAAGGTTAAAACACAGACTGTTTGATGCGTTGCTCCCCCTGGACAGAAGTTCGTGTTGTGATTATTGTATTCAATTCCGATGCGATTTCTGTCTTTCATTGACAATGTGAAGGTCCAAGAGTTACAGTAAACCTGCAGTGGTGCATTGGAATCTAATACTGCTCTTCAGAGAAAGTTTCCAACACAGACAATTTGAAGCCTTTTCCCCCTGGACATAAGTTGGCATTTAGCCGTCTGTATTCAATTCCGTTGCAATTTCTGTGTTTCATTGTCAATGGGAAGGTCCAAGGGTTACGGTAAACCTTCCGTTGTGCATCGGAATCTAATACTGGTCTCCCAGGAAAGGTTAAAACACAGACTGTTTGATGCGTTGCTCCCCATGGACAGAAGTTCTTGTTGTGATTATTGTATTCAATTCCGATGCGATTTCTGTCTTTCATTGACAATGTGAAGGTCCAAGAGTTACAGTAAACCTGCAGTGGTGCATTGGAATCTAATACTGCTCTTCAGAGAAAGTTTCCAACACAGACATTTTGAAGCGTTTTCCCCCTGGACATAAGTTGGCATTTAGCCTTGTGTATACAATTCCGTTGCAATTTCTGTGTTTCATTGTCAATGGGAAGGTCCAAGGGTTACGGTAAACCTTCCGTGGTGCATCGGAAACTAATACTGGTCTCCCAGGAAAGGTTAAAACACAGACTGTTTGATGCGTTGCTCCCCCTGGACAGAAGTTCGTGTTGTGATTATTGTATTCAATTCCGATGCGATTTCTGTCTTTCATTGACAATGTGAAGGTCCATGATTTACAGTAAACCTGCCGTGGTGCATTGGAATCTAATACTGCTCTTCAGAGAAAGTTTCCAACACAGACATTTTGAAGCGTTTTCCCCCTGGACATAAGTTGGCATTTAGCCTTCTGTATTCAATTCCGTTGCAATTTCTGTGTTTCATTGTCAATGGGAAGGTCCAAGGGTTACGGTAAACCTTCCGTGGTGCATCGGAAACTAATACTGGTCTCCCAGGAAAGGTTAAAACACAGACTGTTTGATGCGTTGCTCCCCCTGGACAGAAGTTCGTGTTGTGATTATTGTATTCAATTCCGATGCGATTTCTGTCTTTCATTGACAATGTGAAGGTCCAAGAGTTACAGTAAACCTGCAGTGGTGCATTGGAATCTAATACTGCTCTTCAGAGAAAGTTTCCAACACAGACAACTTGAAGCCTTTTCCCCCTGGACATAAGTTGGCATTTAGCCGTCTGTATTCAATTCCGTTGCAATTTCTGTGTTTCATTGTCAATGGGAAGGTCCAAGGGTTACGGTAAACCTTCCGTTGTGCATCGGAATCTAATACTGGTCTCCCAGGAAAGGTTAAAACACAGACTGTTTGATGCGTTGCTCCCCATGGACAGAAGTTCGTGTTGTGATTATTGTATTCAATTCCGATGCGATTTCTGTCTTTCATTGACAATGTGAAGGTCCAAGAGTTACAGTAAACCTGCAGTGGTGCATTGGAATCTAATACTGCTCTTCAGAGAAAGTTTCCAACACAGAAATTTTGAAGCGTTTTCCGCCTGGACATAAGTTGGCATTTAGCCGTCTGTATTCAATTCCGTTGCAATTTCTGTGTTTCATTGTCAATGGGAAGGTCCAAGGGTTACGGTAAACCTTCCGTGGTGCATCGGAAACTAATACTGGTCTCCCAGGAAAGGTTAAAACACAGACTGTTTGATGCGTTGCTCCCCCTGGACAGAAGTTCGTGTTGTGATTATTGTATTCAATTCCGATGCGATTTCTGTCTTTCGTTGACAATGTGAAGGTCCAAGAGTTACAGTAAACCTGCAGTGGTGCATTGGAATCTAATACTGTTCTTCAGAGATCGTTTCCAACACAGACATTTTGAAGCGTTTTCCCCCTGGACATAAGTTGGCATTTAGCCGTCTATATTCAATTCCGTTGCAATTTCTGTGTTTCATTGTCAATGGGAAGGTCCAAGGGTTACGGTAAACCTTCCGTGGTGCATCGGAAACTAATACTGGTCTCCCAGGAAAGGTTAAAACACAGACTGTTTGATGCGTTGCTCCCCCTGGACAGAAGTTCGTGTTGTGATTATTGTATTCAATTCCGATGCGATTTCTGTCTTTCATTGACAATGTGAAGGTCCAAGAGTTACAGTAAACCTGCAGTGGTGCATTGGAATCTAATACTGCTCTTCAGAGAAAGTTTCCAACACAGACAATTTGAAGCCTTTTCCCCCTGGACATAAGTTGGCATTTAGCCGTCTGTATTCAATTCCGTTGCAATTTCTGTGTTTCATTGTCAATGGGAAGGTCCAAGGGTTACGGTAAACCTTCCGTTGTGCATCGGAATCTAATACTGGTCTCCCAGGAAAGGTTAAAACACAGACTGTTTGATGCGTTTCTCCCCATGGACAGAAGTTCTTGTTGTGATTATTGTATTCAATTCCGATGCGATTTCTGTCTTTCATTGACAATGTGAAGGTCCAAGAGTTACAGTAAACCTGCAGTGGTGCATTGGAATCTAATACCGCTCTTCAGAGAAAGTTTCCAACACAGACATTTTGAAGCGTTTTCCCCCTGGACATAAGTTGGCATTTAGCCGTCTGTATACAATTCCGTTCCAATTTCTGTGTTTCATTGTCAATGGGAAGGTCCAAGGGTTACGGTAAACCTTCCGTGGTGCATCGGAAACTAATACTGGTCTCCCAGGAAAGGTTAAAACACAGACTGTTTGATGCGTTGCTCCCCCTGGACAGAAGTTCGTGTTGTGATTATTGTATTCAATTCCGATGCGATTTCTGTCTTTCATTGACAATATGAAGGTCCAAGAGTTACAGTAAACCTGCAGTGGTGCATTGGAATCTAATACTGCTCTTCAGAGAACGTTTCCAACACAGACATTTTGAAGCGTTTTCCCCCTGGACATAAGTTGGCATTTAGCCATTTGTATTCAATTCCGATGCAATTTCTGTGTTTCATTGTCAATGAGAAGGTCCAAGGGTTACGGTAAACCTTCCGTGGTGCATCGGAAACTAATACTGGTCTCCCAGGAAAGGTTAAAACACAGACTGTTTGATGCGTTGCTCCCCCTGGACAGAAGTTCGTGTTGTGATTATTGTATTCAATTCCGATGCGATTTCTGTCTTTCATTGACAATGTGAAGGTCCAAGATTTACAGTAAACCTGCCGTGGTGCATTGGAATCTAATACTGCTCTTCAGAGAAAGTTTCCAACACAGACATTTTGAAGCGTTTTCCCCCTGGACATAAGTTGGCATTTAGCCGTCTGTATTCAATTCCGTTGCAATTTCTGTGTTTCATTGTCAATGGGAAGGTCCAAGGGTTACGGTAAACCTTCCGTGGTGCATCGGAAACTAATACTGGTCTCCCAGGAAAGGTTAAAACGCAGACTGTTTGATGCGTTGCTCCCCCTGGACAGAAGTTCGTGTTGTGATTATTGTATTCAATTCCGATGCGATTTCTGTCTTTCATTGACAATGTGAAGGTCCAAGAGTTACAGTAAACCTGCAGTGGTGCATTGGAATCTAATACTGCTCTTCAGAGAAAGTATCCAACACAGACATTTTGAAGCGTTTTCCCCCTGGACATAAGTTGGCATTTAGCCTTCTGTATTCAATTCCGTTGCAATTTCTGTGTTTCATTGTCAATGGGAAGGTCCAAGGGTTACGGTAAACCTTCCGTGGTGCATCGGAAACTAATACTGGTCTCCCAGGAAAGGTTAAAACACAGACTGTTTGATGCGTTGCTCCCCCTGGACAGAAGTTCGTGTTGTGATTATTGTATTCAATTCCGATGCGATTTCTGTCTTTCATTGACAATGTGAAGGTCCAAGATTTACAGTAAACCTGCCGTGGTGCATTGGAATCTAATACTGCTCTTCAGAGAAAGTTTCCAACATAGACATTTTGAAGCGTTTTCCCCCTGGACATAAGTTGGCATTTAGCCTTCTGTATTCAATTCCGATGCACTTTCTGTGTTTCATTGTCAATGGGAAGGTCCAAGGGTTACGGTAAACCTTCCGTGGTGCATCGGAAACTAATACTGGTCTCCCAGGAAAGGTTAAAACACAGGCTGTTTGATGCGTTGCTCCCCCTGGACAGAAGTTCGTGTTGTGGTTATTGTATTCAATTCCGATGCGATTTCTGTCTTTCATTGACAATGTGAAGGTCCAAGAGTTACAGTAAACCTGCAGTGGTGCATTGGAATCTAATACTGCTCTTCAGAGAAAGTTTCCAACACAGACAATTTGAAGCCTTTTCCCCCTGGACATAAGTTGGCATTTAGCCGTCTGTATTCAATTCCGTTGCAATTTCTGTGTTTCATTGTCAATGGGAAGGTCCAAGGGTTACGGTAAACCTTCCGGTGTGCATCGGAATGTAATACTGGTCTCCCAGGAAAGGTTAAAACACAGACTGTTTGATGCGTTGCTCCCCCTGGACAGAAGTTCGTGTTGTGATTATTGTATTCAATTCCGATGCGATTTCTGTCTTTCATTGACAATGTGAAGGTCCAAGAGTTACAGTAAACCTGCAGTGGCACATTGGAATCTAATACTGCTCTTCAGAGAAAGTTTCCAACACAGACATATTGAAGCCTTTTCCCCCTGGACATAAGTTGGCATTTAGCCGTCTGTATTCAATTCCGTTGCAATTTCTGTGTTTCATTGTCAATGGGAATGTCCAAGGGTTACGGTAAACCTTCCGTTGTGCATCGGAATCTAATACTGGTCTCCCAGGAAAGGTTAAAACACAGACTGTTTGATGCGTTGCTCCCCCTGGACAGAAGTTCGTGTTGTGATTATTGTATTCAATTCCGATGCGATTTCTGTCTTTCATTGACAATGTGAAGGTCCAAGAGTTACAGTAAACCTGCAGTTTTGCATTGGAATCTAATACTGCTCTTCAGAGAAAGTTTCCAACACAGACAATTTGAAGCCTTTTCCCCCTGGACATAAGTTGGCATTTAGCCGTCTGTATTCAATTCCGTTGCAATTTCTGTGTTTCATTGTCAATGGGAAGGTCCAAGGGTTACGGTAAACCTTCCGTGGTGCATCGGAAACTAATACTAGTCTCCCAGGAAAGGTTAAAACACAGACTTTTTGATGCGTTGCTCCCCCTGGACAGAAGTTCGTGTTGTGATTATTGTATTCAATTCCGTTGCGATTTCTGTCTTTCATTGACAATGTGAAGGTCCAAGAGTTACAGTAAACCTGCAGTGGTGCATTGGAATCTAATACTGCTCTTCAGAGAAAGTTTCCAACACAGACATTTTTAAGCGTTTTCCCCCTGGACATAAGTTGGCATTTAGCCGTCTGTATTCAATTCCGTTGCAATTTCTGTGTTTCATTGTCAATGGGAAGGTCCAAGGGTTACGGTAAACCTTCCGTTGTGCTACGGAATCTAATACTGGTCTCCCATTAAAGGTTAAAACACAGACTGTTTGATGCGTTGCTCCCCCTGGACAGAAGTTCGTGTTGTGATTATTGTATTCAATTCCGATGCGATTTCTGTCTTTCATTGACAATGTGAAGGTCCAAGATTTACAGTAAACCTGCAGTGGTGCATTGGAATCTAATACTGCTCTTCAGAGAAAGTTTCCAACACAGACATTTTGAAGCGTTTTCCCCCTGGACATAAGTTGGCATTTAGCATTCTGTATTCAATTCCGATAGAATTTCTGTGTTTCATTGTCAATGGGAAGGTCCAAGGGTTACGGTAAACCTTCCGTGGTGCATCGGAAACTAATACTGGTCTCCCAGGAAAGGTTAAAACACAGGCTGTTTGATGCGTTGCTCCCCCTGGACAGAAGTTCGTGTTGTGATTATTGTATTCAATTCCGATGCGATTTCTGTCTTTCATTGACAATGTGAAGGTCCAAGAAGTACAGTAAACCTGCAGTGGTGCATTGGAATCCAATACTGCTCTTTAGAGAAAGTTTCCAACACAGACATTTTGAAGCGTTTTCCCCCTGGACATAAGTTGGCATTTATCATTCTGTTTTCAATTCCGTTGCAATTTCTGTGTTTCATTGTCAATGGGAAGGTCCAAGGGTTACGGTAAACCTTCCGTGGTGCATCGGAAACTAATACTGGTCTCCCAGGAAAGGTTAAAACACAGACTGTTTGATGCGTTGCTCCCCCTGGACAGAAGTTCGTGTTGTGATTATTGTATTCAATTCCGATGCGATTTCTGTCTTTCATTGACAATGTGAAGGTCCAAGAGTTACAGTAGACTTGCAGTGTTGCATTGGAATCTAATACTGCTCTTCAGAGAAAGTTTCCAACACAGACATTTTGAAGCGTTTTCCCCCTGGACATAAGTTGGCATTTAGCCTTCTGTATTCAATTCCGTTGCAATTTCTGTGTTTCATTGTCAATGGGAAGGTCCAAGGGTTACGGTAAACCTTCCGTGGTGCATTGGAATCTAATACTGGTCTCCCAGGAAAGGTTAAAACACAGCCTGTTTGATGCGTTGCTCCCCCTGGACAGAAGTTCGTGTTGTGATTATTGTATTCAATTCCGATGCGATTCCTGTCTTTCATTGACAATGTGAAGGTCCAAGATTTACAGTAAACCTGCCGTGGTGCATTGGAATCTAATACTGCTCTTCAGAGAAAGTTTCCAACACAGACATTTTGAAGCGTTTTCCCCCTGGACATAAGTTGGCATTTAGCCTTCTGTATTCAATTCCGTTGCAATTTCTGTGTTTCATTGTCAATGGGAAGGTCCAAGGGTTACGGTAAACCTTCCGTGGTGCATCGGAAACTAATACTGGTCTCCCAGGGAAGGTTAAAACACAGACTGTTTGATGCGTTGCTCCCCCTGGACAGAAGTTCGTGTTGTGATTATTGTATTCAATTCCGATGCGATTTCTGTCTTTCATTGACAATGTGAAGGTCCAAGAGTTACAGTAAACCTGCAGTGGTGCATTGGAATCTAATACTGCTCTTCAGAGAAAGTTTCCAACACAGACATTTTGAAGCGTTTTCCCCCTGGACATAAGTTGGCATTTTGCCTTGTGTATTCAATTCCGTTGCAATTTCTGTGTTTCATTGTCAATGGGAAGGTCCAAGGGTTACGGTAAACCTTCCGTGGTGCATCGGAAACTAATACTGGTCTCCCAGGAAAGGTTAAAACACAGACTGTTTGATGCGTTGCTCCCCCTGGACAGAAGTTCGTGTTGTGAATATTGTATTCAATTCCGATGCGATTCCTGTCTTTCATTGACAATGTGAAGGTCCAAGAGTTACAGTAAACCTGCAGTGGTGCATTGGAATCTAATACTGCTCTTCAGAGAAAGTTTCCAACACAGACAATTTGAGGCCGTTTCCCCCTGGACATAAGTTGGCATTTAGCCGTCTGTATTCAATTCCGTTGCAATTTCTGTGTTTCATTGTCAATGGGAAGGTCCAAGGGTTACGGTAAACCTTCCGTTGTGCATCGGAATCTAATACTGGTCTCCCAGGAAAGGTTAAAACACAGACTGTTTGATGCGTTGCTCCCCCTGGACAGAAGTTCGTGTTGTGATTATTGTATTCAATTCCGATGCGATTTCTGTCTTTCATTGACAATGTGAAGGTCCAAGAGTTACAGTAAGCGTGCAGTGGTGCATTGGAATCTAATACTGCTCTTCAGAGAAAGTTTCCAACACAGACATTTTGAAGCGTTTTCCCCCTGGACATAAGTTGGCATTTAGCCTTCTGTATTCAATTCCGTTGCAATTTCTGTGTTTCATTGTCAATGGGAAGGTCCAAGGGTTACGGTAAACCTTCCGTGGTGCATCGGAAACTAATACTGGTCTCCCAGGAAAGGTTAAAACACAGACTGTTTGATGCGTTGCTCCCCCTGGACAGAAGTTCGTGTTGTGATTATTGTATTCAATTCCGATGCGATTTCTGTCTTTCATTGACAATGTGAAGGTCCAAGAGTTACAGTAAACCTGCAGTGGTGCATTGGAATCTAATACTGCTCTTCAGAGAAAGTTTCCAACACAGAAATTTTGAAGCGTTTTCCCTCTGGACATAAGTTGGCATTTAGCCGTCTGTATTCAATTCCGTTGCAATTTCTGTGTTTCATTGTCAATGGGAAGGTCCAAGGGTTACGGTAAACCTTCCGTGGTGCATCGGAAACTAATACTGGTCTCCCAGGAAAGGTTAAAACACAGACTGTTTGATGCGTTGCTCCCCCAGGACAGAAGTTCGTGTTGTGATTATTGTATTCAATTCCGATGCGATTTCTGTCTTTCGTTGACAATGTGAAGGTCCAAGAGTTACAGTAAACCTGCAGTGGTGCATTGGAATCTAATACTGTTCTTCAGAGAACGTTTCCAACACAGACATTTTGAAGCGTTTTCCCCCTGGACATAAGTTGGCATTTAGCCGTCTGTATTCAATTCCGTTGCAATTTCTGTGTTTCATTGTCAATGGGAAGGTCCAAGGGTTACGGTAAACCTTCCGTGGTGCATCGGAAACTAATACTGGTCTCCCAGGAAAGGTTAAAACACAGACTGTTTGATGCGTTGCTCCCCCTGGACAGAAGTTCGTGTTGTGATTATTGTATTCAATTCCGATGCGATTTCTGTCTTTCATTGACAATGTGAAGGTCCAAGAGTTACAGTAAACCTGCAGTGGTGCATTGGAATCTAATACTGCTCTTCAGAGAAAGTTTCCAACACAGACATTTTGAAGCGTTTTCCCCCTGGACATAAGTTGGCATTTAGCCTTCTGTATTCAATTCCGTTGCAATTTCTGTGTTTCATTGTCAATGGGAAGGTCCAAGGGTTACGGTAAACCTTCCGTTGTGCATCGGAATCTAATACTGGTCTCCCAGGAAAGGTTAAAACACAGACTGTTTGATGCGTTGCTCCCCATGGACAGAAGTTCTTGTTGTGATTATTGTATTCAATTCCGATGCGATTTCTGTCTTTCATTGACAATGTGAAGGTCCAAGAGTTACAGTAAACCTGCAGTGGTGCATTGGAATCTAATACTGCTCTTCAGAGAAAGTTTCCAACACAGACATTTTGAAGCGTTTTCCCCCTGGACATAAGTTGGCATTTAGCCTTCTGTATTCAATTCCGTTGCAATTTCTGTGTTTCATTGTCAATGGGAAGGTCCAAGGGTTACGGTAAACCTTCCGTTGTGCATCGGAATCTAATACTGGTCTCCCAGGAAAGGTTAAAACACAGACTGTTTGATGCGTTGCTCCCCCAGGACAGAAGTTCGTGTTGTGATTATTGTATTCAATTCCGATGCGATTTCTGTCTTTCGTTGACAATGTGAAGGTCCAAGAGTTACAGTAAACCTGCAGTGGTGCATTGGAATCTAATACTGTTCTTCAGAGAACGTTTCCAACACAGACATTTTGAAGCGTTTTCCCCCTGGACATAAGTTGGCATTTAGCCTTCTGTATTCAATTCCGTTGCAATTTCTGTGTTTCATTGTCAATGGGAAGGTCCAAGGGTTACGGTAAACCTTCCGTTGTGCATCGGAATCTAATACTGGTCTCCCAGGAAAGGTTAAAACACAGACTGTTTGATGCGTTGCTCCCCATGGACAGAAGTTCTTGTTGTGATTATTGTATTCAATTCCGATGCGATTTCTGTCTTTCATTGACAATGTGAAGGTCCAAGAGTTACAGTAAACCTGCAGTGGTGCATTGGAATCTAATACTGCTCTTCAGAGAAAGTTTCCAACACAGACATTTTGAAGCGTTTTCCCCCTGGACATAAGTTGGCATTTAGCCTTGTGTATACAATTCCGTTGCAATTTCTGTGTTTCATTGTCAATGGGAAGGTCCAAGGGTTACGGTAAACCTTCCGTGGTGCATCGGAAACTAATACTGGTCTCCCAGGAAAGGTTAAAACACAGACTGTTTGATGCGTTGCTCCCCCTGGACAGAAGTTCGTGTTGTGATTATTGTATTCAATTCCGATGCGATTTCTGTCTTTCATTGACAATGTGAAGGTCCAAGAGTTACAGTAAACCTGCAGTGGTGCATTGGAATCTAATACTGCTCTTCAGAGAACGTTTCCAACACAGACATTTTGAAGCGTTTTCCCCCTGGACATAAGTTGGCATTTAGCCATTTGTATTCAATTCCGATGCAATTTCTGTGTTTCATTGTCAATGAGAAGGTCCAAGGGTTACGGTAAACCTTCCGTGGTGCATCGGAAACTAATACTGGTCTCCCAGGAAAGGTTAAAACACAGACTGTTTGATGCGTTGCTCCCCCTGGACAGAAGTTCGTGTTGTGATTATTGTATTCAATTCCGATGCGATTTCTGTCTTTCATTGACAATGTGAAGGTCAAGAGTTACAGTAAACCTGCAGTGGTGCATTGGAATCTAATACTGCTCTTCAGAGAAAGTTTCCAACACAGACAATTTGATGCCTTTTCCCCCTGGACATAAGTTGGCATTTAGCCGTCTGTATTCAATTCCGTAGCAATTTCTGTGTTTCATTGTCAATGGGAAGGTCCAAGGGTTACGGTAAACCTTCCGTGGTGCATCGGAATCTAATACTGGTCTCCCAGGAAAGGTTAAAACACAGACTGTTTGATGCGTTGCTCCCCATGGACAGAAGTTCGTGTTGTGATTATTGTATTCAATTCCGATGCGATTTCTGTCTTTCATTGACAATGTGAAGGTCCAAGAGTTACAGTAAACCTGCAGTGGTGCTTTGGAATCTAATACTGCTCTTCAGAGAAAGTTTCCAACACAGACATTTTGATGCGTTTTCCCCCCGGACATAAGTTGGCATTTAGCCTTCTGTATTCAATTCCGTTGCAATTTCTGTGTTTCATTGTCAATGGGAAGGTCCAAGGGTTACGGTAAACCTTCCGTGGTGCATCGGAAACTAATACTGGTCTCCCAGGAAAGGTTAAAACACAGACTGTTTGATGCGTTGCTCCCCCTGGACAGAAGTTCGTGTTGTGATTATTGTATTCAATTCCGATGCGATTTCTGTCTTTCATTGACAATGTGAAGGTCCAAGATTTACAGTAAAGCTGCCGTGGTGCATTGGAATCTAATACTGCTCTTCAGAGAAAGTTTCCAACACAGACATTTTGAAGCGTTTTCCCCCTGGACATAAGTTGGCATTTAGCCGTCTGTATTCAATTCCGTTGCAATTTCTGTGTTTCATTGTCAATGGGAAGGTCCAAGGGTTACGGTAAACCTTCCGTGGTGCATCGGAAACTAATACTGGTCTCCCAGGAAAGGTTAAAACGCAGACTGTTTGATGCGTTGCTCCCCCTGGACAGAAGTTCGTGTTGTGATTATTGTATTCAATTCCGATGCGATTTCTGTCTTTCATTGACAATGTGAAGGTCCAAGAGTTACAGTAAACCTGCAGTGGTGCATTGGAATCTAATACTGCTCTTCAGAGAAAGTTTCCAACACAGACATTTTGAAGCGTTTTCCCCCTGGACATAAGTTGGCATTTAGCCTTCTGTATTCAATTCCGTTGCAATTTCTGTGTTTCATTGTCAATGGGAAGGTCCAAGGGTTACGGTAAACCTTCCGTGGTGCATCGGAAACTAATACTGGTCTCCCAGGAAAGGTTAAAACACAGACTGTTTGATGCGTTGCTCCCCCTGGACAGAAGTTCGTGTTGTGATTATTGTATTCAATTCCGATGCGATTTCTGTCTTTCATTGACAATGTGAAGGTCCAAGATTTACAGTAAACCTGCCGTGGTGCATTGGAATCTAATACTGCTCTTCAGAGAAAGTTTCCAACACAGACATTTTGAAGCGTTTTCCCCCTGGACATAAGTTGGCATTTAGCCTTCTGTATTCAATTCCGATGCACTTTCTGTGTTTCATTGTCAATGGGAAGGTCCAAGGGTTACGGTAAACCTTCCGTGGTGCATCGGAAACTAATACTGGTCTCCCAGGAAAGGTTAAAACACAGGCTGTTTGATGCGTTGCTCCCCCTGGACAGAAGTTCGTGTTGTGGTTATTGTATTCAATTCCGATGCGATTTCTGTCTTTCATTGACAATGTGAAGGTCCAAGAGTTACAGTAAACCTGCAGTGGTGCATTGGAATCTAATACTGCTCTTCAGAGAAAGTTTCCAACACAGACAATTTGAAGCGTTTTCCCCCTGGACATAAGTTGGCATTTAGCCTTCTGTATTCAATTCCGTTGCAGTTTCTGTGTTTCATTGTCAATGGGAAGGTCCAAGGGTTACGGTAAACCTTCCGTGGTGCATCGGAAACTAATACTGGTCTCCCAGGAAAGGTTAAAACACAGACTGTTTGATGCGTTGCTCCCCCTGGACAGAAGTTCGTGTTGTGATTATTGTATTCAATTCCGATGCGATTTCTGTCTTTCATTGACAATGTGAAGGTCCAAGAGTTACAGTAAACCTGCAGTGGTGCAATGGAATCTAATACTGCTCTTCAGAGAAAGTTTCCAACACAGACAATTTGAAGCCTTTTCCCCCTGGACATAAGTTAGCATTTAGCCGTCTGTATTCAATTCCGTTGCAATTTCTGTGTTTCATTGTCAATGGGAAGGTCCAAGGGTTACGGTAAACCTTCCGGTGTGCATCGCAACGTAATACTGGTCTCCCAGGAAAGGTTAAAACACAGACTGTTTGATGCGTTGCTCCCCCTGGACAGAAGTTCGTGTTGTGATTATTGTATTCAATTCCGATGCGATTTCTGTCTTTCATTGACAATGTGAAGGTCCAAGAGTTACAGTAAACCTGCAGTGGCGCATTGGAATCTAATACTGCTCTTCAGAGAAAGTTTCCAACACAGACATATTGAAGCCTTTTCCCCCTGGACATAAGTTGGCATTTAGCCGTCTGTATTCAATTCCGTTGCAATTTCTGTGTTTCATTGTCAATGGGAATGTCCAAGGGTTACGGTAAACCTTCCGTTGTGCATCGGAAACTAATACTGGTGTCCCAGGAAAGGTTAAAACACAGACTGTTTGATGCGTTGCTCCCCCTGGACAGAAGTTCGTGTTGTGATTATTGTATTCAATTCCGATGCGATTTCTGTCTTTCATTGACAATGTGAAGGTCCAAGAGTTACAGTAAACCTGCAGTTTTGCATTGGAATCTAATACTGCTCTTCAGAGAAAGTTTCCAACACAGACAATTTGAAGCCTTTTCCCCCTGGACATAAGTTGGCATTTAGCCGTCTGTATTCAATTCCGTTGCAATTTCTGTGTTTCATTGTCAATGGGAAGGTCCAAGGGTTACGGTAAACCTTCCGTGGTGCATCGGAAACTAATACTAGTCTCCCAGGAAAGGTTAAAACACAGAATTTTTGATGCGTTGCTCCCCCTGGACAGAAGTTCGTGTTGTGATTATTGTATTCAATTCCGATGCGATTTCTGTCTTTCATTGACAATGTGAAGGTCCAAGAATTACAGTAAACCTGCAGTGGTGCATTGGAATCTAATACTGCTCTTCAGAGAAAGTTTCCAACACAGACATTTTTAAGCGTTTTCCCCCTGGACATAAGTTGGCATTTAGCCGTCTGTATTCAATTCCGTTGCAATTTCTGTGTTTCATTGTCAATGGGAAGGTCCAAGGGTTACGGTAAACCTTCCGTTGTGCTACGGAATCTAATACTGGTCTCCCAGGAAAGGTTAAAACACAGACTGTTTGATGCGTTGCTCCCCCTGGACAGAAGTTCGTGTTGTGATTATTGTATTCAATTCCGATGCGATTTCTGTCTTTCATTGACAATGTGAAGGTCCAAGAGTTACAGTAAACCTGCAGTGGTGCATTGGAATCTAATACTGCTCTTCAGAGAAAGTTTCCAACACAGACATTTTGAAGCGTTTTCCCCCTGGACATAAGTTGGCATTTAGCATTCTGTATTCAATTCCGATACAATTTCTTTGTTTCATTGTCAATGGGAAGGTCCAAGGGTTACGGTAAACCTTCCGTGGTGCATCGGAAACTAATACTGGTCTCCCAGGAAAGGTTAAAACACAGGCTGTTTGATGCGTTGCTCCCCCTGGACAGAAGTTCGTGTTGTGATTATTGTATTCAATTCCGATGCGATTTCTGTCTTTCATTGAGAATGTGAAGGTCCAAGAAGTACAGTAAACCTGCAGTGGTGCATTGGAATCTAATACTGCTCTTCAGAGAAAGTTTCCAACACAGACATTTTGAAGCGTTTTCCCCCTGGACATAAGTTGGCATTTAGCATTCTGTTTTCAATTCCGTTGCAATTTCTGTGTTTCATTGTCAATGGGAAGGTCCAAGGGTTACGGTAAACCTTCCGTGGTGCATCGGAAACTAATACTGGTCTCCCAGGAAAGGTTAAAACACAGACTGTTTGATGCGTTGCTCCCCCTGGACAGAAGTTCGTGTTGTGATTATTGTATTCAATTCCGATGCGATTTCTGTCTTTCATTGACAATGTGAAGGTCCAAGAGTTACAGTAAACTTGCAGTGTTGCATTGGAATCTAATACTGCTCTTCAGAGAAAGTTTCCAACACAGACATTTTGAAGCGTTTTCCCCCTGGACATAAGTTGGCATTTAGCCTTCTGTATTCAATTCCGTTGCAATTTCTGTGTTTCATTGTCAATGGGAAGGTCCAAGGGTTACGGTAAACCTTCCGTGGTGCATTGGAATCTAATACTGGTCTCCCAGGAAAGGTTAAAACACAGACTGTTTGATGCGTTGCTCCCCCTGGACAGAAGTTCGTGTTGTGATTATTGTATTCAATTCCGATGCGATTCCTGTCTTTCATTGACAATGTGAAGGTCCAAGATTTACAGTAAACCTGCCGTGGTGCATTGGAATCTAATACTGCTCTTCAGAGAAAGTTTCCAACACAGACATTTTGAAGCGTTTTCCCCCTGGACATAAGTTGGCATTTAGCCTTCTGTATTCAATTCCGTTGCAATTTCTGTGTTTCATTGTCAATGGGAAGGTCCAAGGGTTACGGTAAACCTTCCGTGGTGCATCGGAAACTAATACTGGTCTCCCAGGGAAGGTTAAAACACAGACTGTTTGATGCGTTGCTCCCCCTGGACAGAAGTTCGTGTTGTGATTATTGTATTCAATTCCGATGCGATTTCTGTCTTTCATTGACAATGTGAAGGTCCAAGAGTTACAGTAAACCTGCAGTGGTGCATTGGAATCTAATACTGCTCTTCAGAGAAAGTTTCCAACACAGACAATTTGAAGCGTTTTCCCCCTGGACATAAGTTGGCATTTAGCCTTCTGTATTCAATTCCGTTGCAATTTCTGTGTTTCATTGTCAATGGGAAGGTCCAAGGGTTACGGTAAACCTTCCGTGGTGCATCGGAATCTAATACTGGTCTCCCAGGAAAGGTTAAAACACAGACTGTTTGATGCGTTGCTCCCCCTGGACAGAAGTTCGTGTTGTGATTATTGTATTCAATTCCGATGCGATTTCTGTCTTTCATTGATAATGTGAAGGTCCAAGATTTACAGTAAACCTGCCGTGGTGCATTGGAATCTAATACTGCTCTTCAGAGAAAGTTTCCAACACAGACATTTTGAAGCGTTTTCCCCCTGGACATAAGTTGGCATTTAGCCTTCTGTATTCAATTCCGTTGCAATTTCTGTGTTTCATTGTCAATGGGAAGGTCCAAGGGTTACGGTAAACCTTCCGTGGTGCATCGGAAACTAATACTGGTCTCCCAGGAAAGGTTAAAACACAGACTGTTTGATGCGTTGCTCCCCCTGGACAGAAGTTCGTGTTGTGATTATTGTATTCAATTCCGATGCGATGTCTGTCTTTCATTGACAATTTGAAGGTCCAAGAGTTACAGTAAACCTGCCGTGGTGCATTGGAGTCTAATACTGCTCTTCAGAGAAAGTTTCCAACACAGACAATTTGAAGCCTTTTCCCCACGGACATAAGTTGGCATTTAGCCCTCTGTATTCAATTCCGTTGCAATTTCTGTGTTTCATTGTCAATGGGAAGGTCCAAGGGTTACGGTAAACCTTCCGTGGTGCATCGGAAACTAATACTGGTCTCCCAGGAAAGGTTAAAACACAGACTGTTTGATGCGTTGCTCCCCCTGGACAGAAGTTCGTGTTGTGATTATTGTATTCAATTCCGATGCGATTTCTGTCTTTCATTGACAATGTGAAGGTCCAAGAGTTACAGTAAACCTGCAGTTTTGCATTGGAATCTAATACTGCTCTTCAGAGAAAGTTTCCAACACAGACAATTTGAAGCCTTTTCCCCCTGGACATAAGTTGGCATTTAGCCGTCTGTATTCAATTCCGTTGCAATTTCTGTGTTTCATTGACAATGGGAAGGTCCAAGGGTTACGGTAAACCTTCCGTTGTGCATCGGAATCTAATACTGGTCTCCCAGGAAGGGTTAAAACACAGACTTTTTGATGCGTTGCTCCCCCTGGACAGAAGTTCGTGTTGTGATTATTGTATTCAATTCCGATGCGATTTCTGTCTTTCATTGACAATGTGAAGGTCCAAGAGTTACAGTAAACCTGCAGTGGTGCATTGGAATCTAATACTGCTCTTCAGAGAAAGTTTCCAACACAGACATTTTGAAGCGTTTTCCCCCTGGACATAAGTTGGCATTTAGCCTTCTGTATTCAATTCCGTTGCAATTTCTGTGTTTCATTGTCAATGGGAAGGTCCAAGGGTTACGGTAAACCTTCCGTTGTGCATCGGAATCTAATACTGGTCTCCCAGGAAAGGTTAAAACACAGACTGTTTGATGCGTTGCTCCCCCTGGACAGAAGTTCGTGTTGTGATTATTGTATTCAATTCCGATGCGATTTCTGTCTTTCATTGACAATGTGAAGGTCCAAGATTTACAGTAAACCTGCAGTGGTGCATTGGAATCTAATACTGCTCTTCAGAGAAAGTTTCCAACACAGACATTTTGAAGCGTTTTCCCCCTGGACATAAGTTGGCATTTAGCATTCTGTATTCAATTCCGATGCAATTTCTGTGTTTCATTGTCAATGGGAAGGTCCAAGGGTTACGGTAAACCTTCCGTGGTGCATCGGAAACTAATACTGGTCTCCCAGGAAAGGTTAAGACACAGACTGTTTGATGCGTTGCTCCCCCTGGACAGAAGTTCGTGTTGTGATTATTGTATTCAATTCCGATGCGATTTCTGTCTTTCATTGACAATGTGAAGGTCCAAGAAGTACAGTAAACCTGCAGTGGTGCATTGGAATCTAATACTGCTCTTCAGAGAAAGTTTCCCACACAGACATTTTGAAGCGTTTTCCCCCTGGACATAAGTTGGCATTTAGCCTTCTGTATTCAATTCCGTTGCAATTTCTGTGTTTCATTGTCAATGGGAAGGTCCAAGGGTTACGGTAAACCTTCCGTGGTGCATCGGAATCTAATACTGGTCTCCCAGGAAAGGTTAAAACACAGCCTGTTTGATGCGTTGCTCCCCCTGGACAGAAGTTCGTGTTGTGATTATTGTATTCAATTCCGATGCGATTTCTGTCTTTCATTGACAATGTGAAGGTCCAAGATTTACAGTAAACCTGCCGTGGTGCATTGGAATCTAATACTGCTCTTCAGAGAAAGTTTCCAACACAGACATTTTGAAGCGTTTTCCCCCTGGACATAAGTTGGCATTTAGCCGTCTGTATTCAATTCCGTTGCAATTTCTGTGTTTCATTGTCAATGGGAAGGTCCAAGGGTTACGGTAAACCTTTCGTGGTGCATCGGAAACTAATACTGGTCTCCCAGGGAAGGTTAAAACACAGACTGTTTGATGCGTTGCTCCCCCTGGACAGAAGTTCGTGTTGTGATTATTGTATTCAATTCCGATGCGATTTCTGTCTTTCATTGACAATGTGAAGGTCCAAGAGTTACAGTAAACCTGCAGTGGTGCATTGGAATCTAATACTGCTCTTCAGAGAAAGTTTCCAACACAGACAATTTGAAGCCTTTTCCCCCTGGACATAAGTTGGCATTTAGCCCTCTGTATTCAATTCCGTTGCAATTTCTGTGTTTCATTGTCAATGGGAAGGTCCAAGGGTTACGGTAAACCTTGCGTGGTGCATCGGAAACTAATACTGGTCTCCCAGGAAAGGTTAAAACACAGACTGTTTGATGCGTTGCTCCCCCTGGACAGAAGTTCGTGTTGTGATTATTGTATTCAATTCCGATGCGATTTCTGTCTTTCATTGACAATGTGAAGGTCCAAGAGTTACAGTAAAGCTGCCGTGGTGCATTGGAATCTAATACTGCTCTTCAGAGGAAGTTTCCAACACAGACATTTTGAAGCCTTTTCCCCCCGGACATAAGTTGGCATTTAGCCTTCTGTATTCAATTCCGTTGCAATTTCTGTGTTTCATTGTCAATGGGAAGGTCCAAGGGTTACGGTAAACCGTCCGTGGTGCATCGGAAACTAATACTGGTCTCCCAGGAAAGGTTAAAACACAGACTGTTTGATGCGTTACTCCCCCTGGACAGAAGTTCGTGTTGTGATTATTGTATTCAATTCCGATGCGATTTCTGTCTTTCATTGACAATGTGAAGGTCCAAGATTTACAGTAAACCTGCAGTGGTGCATTGGAATCTAATACTGCTCTTCAGAGAAAGTTTCCAACACAGTTATTTTGAAGCGTTTTCCCCCTGGACATAAGTTGGCATTTAGCCTTCTGTATTCAATTCCGTTGCAATTTCTGTGTTTCATTGTCAATGGGAAGGTCCAAGGGTTACGGTAAACCTTCCGTGGTGCATCGGAAACTAATACTGGTCTCCCAGGAAAGGTTAAAACACAGACTGTTTGATGCGTTGCTCCCCCTGGACAGAAGTTCGTGTTGTGATTATTGTATTCAATTCCGATGCGATTTCTGTCTTCCATTGACAATGTGAAGGTCCAAGAGTTACAGTAAACCTGCAGTGGTGCATTGGAATCTAATACTGCTCTTCAGAGAAAGTTTCCAACACAGACATTTTGAAGCGTTTTCCCCCTGGACATAAGTTGGCATTTAGCCTTCTGTATTCAATTTCGTTGCAATTTCTGTGTTTCATTGTCAATGGGAAGGTCCAAGGGCTACGGTATACCTTCCGTGGTGCATCGGAAACTAATACTGGTCTCCCAGGAAAGGTTAAAACACAGACTGTTTGATGCGTTGCTCCCCCTGGACAGAAGTTCGTGTTGTGATTATTGTATTCAATTCCGATGCGATTTCTGTCTTTCATTGACAATGTGAAGGTCCAAGATTTACAGTAAACCTGCAGTGGTGCATTGGAATCTAATACTGCTCTTCAGAGAAAGTTTCCAACACAGTTATTTTGAAGCGTTTTCCCCCTGGACATAAGTTGGCATTTAGCCTTCTGTATTCAATTCCGTTGCAATTTCTGTGTTTCATTGTCAATGAGAAGGTCCAAGGGTTACGGTAAACCTTCCGTGGTGCATCGGAAACTAATACTGGTCTCCCAGGAAAGGTTAAAACACAGACTGTTTGATGCGTTGCTCCCCCTGGACAGAAGTTCGTGTTGTGATTATTGTATTCAATTCCGATGCGATTTCTGTCGTTCATTGTTAATGTGAAGGTCCAAGAGTTACAGTACACCTGCAGTGGTGCATTGGAATCTAATACTGCTCTTCAGAGAAAGTTTCCAACACAGACAATTTGAAGCCTTTACCCCCTGTACATAAGTTGGCATTTAGCCGTCTGTATTCAATTCCGTTGCAATTTCTGTGTTTTATTGTCAATGGGAAGGTCCAAGGGTTACGGTAAACCTTCCGTGGTGCAACGGAATCTAATACTGGTCTCCCCGGAAAGGTTAAAACACAGACTGTTTGATGCGTTGCTCCCCCTGGACAGAAGTTCGTGTTGTGATTATTGTATTCAATTCCGATGCGATTTCTGTCTTTCATTGACAATGTGAAGGTCCAAGATTTACAGTAAACCTGCCGTGGTGCATTGGAATCTAATACTGCTCTTCAGAGAAGGTTTCCAACACAGACATTTTGAAGCGTTTTCCCCCTGGACATAAGTTGGCATTTAGCCTTCTGTATTCAATTTCGTTGCAATTTCTGTGTTTCATTGACAATGGGAAGGTCCAAGGGTTACGGTAAACCTTCCGTGGTGCATCGGAAACTAATACTGGTCTCCCAGGAAAGGTTAAAACACAGACTGTTTGATGCGTTGCTCCCCCTGGACAGAAGTTCGTGTTGTGATTATTGCATTCAATTCCGATGCGATTTCTGTCTTTCATTGACAATGTGAAGGTCCAAGAGTTACAGTAAACCTGCAGTGGTGCATTGGAATCTAATACTGCTCTTCAGAGAAAGTTTGCAACACAGACAATTTGAAGCGTTTTCCCCTGGACATATGTTGTCATTTAGCCGACTGCATTCAATTCCGTTGCAATTTCTGTGTTTCATTGTCAATGGGAAGGTCCAAGGGTTACGGTAAACCTTCCGTGGTGCATCGGAAACTAATACTGGTCTCCCAGGAAAGGTTAAAACACATACTGTTTGATGCGTTGCTCCCCCTGGACAGAAGTTCGTGTTGTGATTATTGTATTCAATTCCGATGCGATTTCTGTCTTTCATTGACAATGTGAAGGTCCAAGAGTTACAGTAAACCTGCCGTGGTGCAGTGGAATCTAATACTGCTCTTCAGGAAAAGGTTCAAAGCACAGATTATTTGAAGCCTACAGCCCCTGAAGATGGCTTTTATCCATTTGTATGCAAATCCGATGCAATTACTGTGTTTCATTGTCAATGGGAAGGTCCAAGGGTTACGGTAAACCTTCCGTGGTGCATCGGAAACTAATACTGGTCTCCCAGGAAAGGTTAAAACACAGACTGTTTGATGCGTTGCTCCCCCTGGACAGAAGTTCGTGTTGTGATTATTGTATTCAATTCCGATGCGATTTCTGTCTTTCATTGACAATGTGAAGGTCCAAGAGTTACAGTAAATCTGCAGTGGTGCATTGGAATCTAATACTGCTCTTCAGAGAAAGTTTCCAACACAGACATTTTGAAGCGTTTTCCCCCTGGACATAAGTTGTCATTTAGCCTTCTGTATTCAATTCCGTTGCAATTTCTGTGTTTCATTGTCAATGGGAAGGCCCAAGGGCTACGGTAAACCTTCCGTGGTGCATCGGAAACTAATACTGGTGTCCCAGGAAAGGTTAAAACACAGACTGTTTGATGCGTTGCTCCCCCTGGACAGAAGTTCGTGTTGTGATTATTGTATTCAATTCCGATGCGATTTCTGTCTTTCATTGACAATGTGAAGGTCCAAGAGTTACAGTAAACCTGCAGTGGTGCATTGGAATCTAATACTGCTCTTCAGAGAAAGTTTCCAACACAGACAATTTGAAGCCTTTTCCCCCTGGACATAAGTTGGCATTTAGCCGTCTGTATTCAATTCCGTTGCAATTTCTGTGTTTCATTGTCAATGGGAACGTCCAAGGGTTACGGTAAACCTTCCGTGGTGCATCGGAATCTAATACTGGTCTCCCAGGAAAGGTTAAAACACAGACTGTTTTATGCGTTGCTCCCCCTGGACAGAAGTTCGTGTTGTGATTATTGTATTCAATTCCGATGCGATTTCTGTCTTTCATTGACAATGTGAAGGTCCAAGAGTTACAGTAAACCTGCAGTGGTGCATTGGAATCTAATACTGCTCTTCAGAGAAAGTTTCCAACACAGACATTTTGAAGCGTTTTCCCCCTGGACATAAGTTGGCATTTAGCCGTCTGTATTCAATTCCGTTGCAATTTCTGTGTTTCATTGTCAATGGGAAGGTCCAAGGGTTACGGTAAACCTTCCGTGGTGCATCGGAAACTAATACTGGTCTCCCAGGAAAGGTTAAAACACATACTGTTTGATGCGTTGCTCCCCCTGGACAGAAGTTCGTGTTGTGATTATTGTATTCAATTCCGATGCGATTTCTGTCTTTCATTGTTAATGCGAAGGTCCAAGAGTTACAGTAAACCTGCAGTGGTGCATTGTAATCTAATACTGCTCTTCAGAGAAAGTTTCCAACACAGACAATTTGAATCCTTTTCCCCCTGGACATAAGTTGGCATTTAGCCGTCTGTATTCAATTCCGTTGCAATTTCTGTTTTTTATTGTCAATGGGAAGGTCCAAGGGTTACGGTAAACCTTCCGTGGTGCATCGGAATCTAATACTGGTCTCCCAGGAAAGGTTAAAACACAGACTGTTTGATGCGTTGCTCCCCCTGGACAGAAGTTCGTGTTGTGATTATTGTATTCAATTCCGATGCGATTTCTGTCTTTCATTGACAATGTGAAGATCCAAGAGTTACAGTAAACCTGCAGTGGTGCATAGGAATCTAATACTGCTCTTCAGAGAAGGTTTCCAACACAGTCATTTTGAAGCGTTTTCCCCCTGGACATAAGTTGGCATTTAGCCTTCTGTATTCAATTTCTTTGCAATTTCTGTGTTTCATTGTCAATGGTAAGGTCCAAGGGTTACGGTAAACCTTCCGTGGTGCATCGGAAACTAATACTGGTCTCCCAGGAAAGGTTAAAACACAGACTGTTTGATGCGTTGCTCCCCCTGGACAGAAGTTCGTGTTGTGATTATTGTATTCAATTCCAATGCGATTTCTGCTTTCATTGACAATGTGGAGGTCCAAGAGTTACAGTAAACCTGCAGTGGTGCATTGGAATCTAATACTGCTCTTCAGAGAAAGTTTCCAACACAGACAATTTGAAGCGTTTTCCCCCTGGACATATGTTGTCATTTAGCCGACTGCATTCAATTCCGTAGCAATTTCTGTGTTTCATTGTCAATGGGAAGGTCCAAGGGTTACGGTAAACCTTCCGTGGTGCATTGGAAACTAATACTGGTCTCCCAGGAAAGGTTAAAACACAGACTGTTTGATGCGTTGCTCCCCCTGGACAGAAGTTCGTGTTGTGTTTATTGTATTCAATTCCGATGCGATTTCTGTCTTTCATTGACAATGTGAAGGTCCAAGAGTTACAGTAAACCTGCAGTGGTGCATTGGAATCTAATACTGCTCTTCAGAGAAAGTTTCCAACACAGACATTTTGAAGCGTTTTCCCCCTGGACATAAGTTGGCATTTAGCCGACTGCATTCAATTCCGTTGCAATTTCTGTGTTTCATTGTCAATGGGAAGATCCAAGGGTTACGGTAAACCTTCCGTGGTGCATCGGAAACTCTTACTGGTCTCCCAGGAAAGGTTAAAACACAGACTGTTTGATGCGTTGCTCCCCCTGGACAGAAGTTCGTGTTGTGATTATTCTATTCAATCCCGATGCGATTTCTGTCTTTCATTGACAATGTGAAGGTCCAAGAGTTACAGTAAACCTGCCGTGGTACATTGAAATCTCATACTGCTCTTCAGGAAATGGTTCAAAGCACAGACAATTTGAAGCGTTTTCCCCATGGACATAAGTTGGCATTTAGCCATTTGTATTCAATTCCGATGCAATTTCTGTGTTTCATTGTCAATGAGAAGGTCCAAGAGTTTCAGTAAACCTGCAGTCGTGCATTGGAATCTAATACTGCTCTTCAGAGAAAGTTTCCAACACAGACAATTTGAATCCTTTTCCCCCTGGACATAAGTTGGCATTTAGCCGTCTGTATTCAATTCCGTTGCAATTTCTGTGTTTCATTGTCAATGGGAAGGTCCAAGGGTTACGGTAAACCTTCCGTGGTGCATCGGAATCTAATACTGGTCTCCCAGGAAAGGTTAAAACACAGACTGTTTGATGCGTTGCTCCCCCTGGACAGAAGTTCGTGTTGTGATTATTGTATTCAATTCCGATGCGATTTCTGTCTTTCATTGACAATGTGAAGGTCCAAGAGTTACAGTAAACCTGCAGTGGTGCATTGGAATCTAATACTGCTCTTCAGAGAAAGTTTCCAACACAGACAATTTGAATCCTTTTCCCCCTGGACATAAGTTGGCATTTAGCCGTCTGTATTCAATTCCGTTGCAATTTCTGTGTTTCATTGTCAATGGGAAGGTCCAAGGGTTACGGTAAACCTTCCGTGGTGCATCGGAATCTAATACTGGTCTCCCAGGAAAGGTTAAAACACAGACTGTTTGATGCGTTGCTCCCCCTGGACAGAAGTTAGTGTTGTGATTATTGTATTCAATTCCGATGCGATTTCTGTCTTTCATTGACAATGTGAAGGTCCAAGATTTACAGTAAGCTTGCCGTGGTGCATTGGAATCTAATACTGCTCTTCAGAGAAAGTTTCCAACACAGACATTTTGAAGCGTTTTCCCCCTGGACATAAGTTGGCATTTAGCCGTCTGTATTCAATTCCGTTGCAATTTCTGTGTTTCATTGTCAATGGGAAGGTCCAAGGGTTACGGTAAGCCTTCCGTGGTGCATCGGAAACTAATACTGGTCTCCCAGGAAAGGTTAAAACACATACTGTTTGATGCGTTGCTCCCCCTGGACAGAAGTTCGTGTTGTGATTATTGTATTCAATTCCGATGCGATTTCTGTCTTTCATTGACAATGTGAAGGTCCAAGAGTTACAGTAAACCTGCAGTGGTGCATTGGAATCTAATACTGCTCTTCAGAGAAAGTTTCCAACACAGACATTTTGAAGCGTTTTCCCCCTGGACATATGTTGTCATTTAGCCGACTGCATTCAATTCCGTTGCAATTTCTGTGTTTCATTGTCAATGGGAAGGTCCAAGGGTTACGGTAAACCTTCCGTGGTGCATCGGAAACTAATACTGGTCTCCCAGGAAAGGATAAAACACAGACTGTTTGATGCGTTGCTGCCCCTGGACAGAAGTTCGTGTTGTGATTATTGTATTCAATTCCGATGCGATTTCTGTCTTTCATTGACAATGTGAAGGTCCAAGAGTTACAGTAAACCTGCAGTGGTGCATTGGAATCTAATACTGCTCTTCAGAGAAAGTTTCCAACACAGACATTTTGAAGCGTTTTCCCCCTGGACATATGTTGTCATTTAGCCGACTGCATTCAATTCCGTTGCAATTTCTGTGTTTCATTGTCAATGGGAAGGTCCAAGGGTTACGGTAAACCTTCCGTGGTGCATCGGAAACTAATACTGGTCTCCCAGGAAAGGTTAAAACACAGACTGTTTGATGCGTTGCACCCCCTGGACAGAAGTTCGTGTTGTGATTATTCTATTCAATCCCGATGCGATTTCTGTCTTTCATCGACAATGTGAAGATCCAAGAATTACAGTAATCCTGCCGCGGTGCATATGAATCTAATACTGCTCTTCAAGGAAAGTTTCCAACACAGACAATTTGAAGCGTTACTCCCCCTATACAGAAGTCGGCATATTACTTTTGTATTCAATCCCGATGTAATTTCTGTGTTTCATCGGCAATGTGGAGGTCCTACCGTTACAGTAAACCTGCCGTGGTGAAATGGAATCTAATACTGGTCTCCCAGGAAAGTTTCCAATACAGACTGTTTGAAGCGTTACTCGCCCTGACAGAAGTGGACGACTAGCCTTTTTTATTCAATCCCGATGCAATTTCTATGTTTCATCGTCAATGTGAACCTCCAAGCGTTACAGAATACCTGCAGTGGTGCATCGGAAGCAACTACTGGGCTCCCGGGCATGGTTCCAACACGGACTGTTCGAAGCGTTACTACACCCGGACAGAAGTCAGCATTGTGCATTTTGTATTCAGTCCCGATGCAATTTCTCCCTTCGTCGTCCATGTGAAGGACCATGGGTTACAGTAAACCTGCCGTGGTGCAGTGGAACCTAATACTGCTCTTCAGGAAAAGGTTCAAAGCACAGACTATTTGAAGCCTACAGCATCTGAAGATGGCTTTTATCCATTTTTATTCAAATCCGATGCAATTACTGTGTTTCATTGTCAATGGGAAGGTCCAAGGTTTACAGTAAACCTTCCGTGGTGCATCGGAAACCAATACTGGTCTCCCAGGAAAGGTTAAAACACAGACTGTTTGGTGCGTTGCTCCCCCTGGACAGAAGTTCGTGTTGTGATTATTGTATTCAATTCCGATGCGATTCTGTCTTTCATTGACAATTTGAAGGTCCAAGAGTTACAGTAAACCTGCAGTGGTGCATTGGAATCTAATACTGCTCTTCAGAGAAAGTTTCCAACACAGACATTTTGAAGCGTTTTCCCCCTGGAAATAAGTTGGCATTTAGCCTTCTGTATTTAATTCCGTTGCAATTTCTGTGTTTCATTGTCAATGGGAAGGTCCAAGGGCTACGGTAAACCTTCCGTGGTGCATCGGAAACTAATACTGGTCTCCCAGGAAAGGTTAAAACACAGACTGTTTGATGCGTTGCTCCCCCTGGACAGAAGTTCGTGTTGTGATTATTGTATTCAATTCCGATGCGATTTCTGTCTTTCATTGACAATGTGAAGGTCCAAGAGTTACAGTAAACCTGCAGTGGTGCATTGGAATCTAATACTGCTCTTCAGAGAAAGTTTCCAACACAGACAATTTGAAGCGTTTTCCCCCCTGGACATAAGTTGGCATTTAGCCTTCTGTATTCAATTCCGTTGCAATTTCTGTGTTTCATTGTCAATGGGAAGGTCCAAGGGTTACGGTAAACCTTCCGTGGTGCATCGGAAACTAATACTGGTTACCCAGGAAAGGTTAAAAGACACAGACTGTTTGATGCGTTGCTCCCCCTGGACAGAAGTTCGTGTTGTGATTATTGTATTCGAGTCCGATGCTATTTCTGTCTTTCATTGACAATGTGAAGGTCCAAGAGTTACAGTAAAGCTGTCGTGCTGCATTGGAATCTAATACTGCTCTTCAGAGAAAGTTTCCAACACAGACATTTTGAAGCGTTTTCCCCCTGGACATAAGTTGGCATTTAGCCGTCTGTATTCAATTCCGTTGCAATTTCTGTGTTTCATTGTCAATGGGAAGGTCCAAGGGTTACGGTAAACCTTCCGTGGTGCATCGCATACTAATACTGGTCACCCAGGAAAGGTTAAAACACAGACTGTTTGATGCGTTGCTCCCTCTGGACAGAAGTTCGTGTTGTGATTATTGTATTCAATTCCGATGCGATTTCTGTCTTTCATTGACAATGTGAAGGTCCAAGAGTTACAGTAAACCTGCAGTGGTGCATTGGAATCTAATACTGCTCTTCAGAGAAAGTTCCCAACACTGACATTTTGAAGCGTTTTCCCCCTGGACATAAGTTGGCATTTAGCCGTCTGCATTCAATTCCGTTGCAATTTCTGTGTTTCATTGTCAATGGGAAGGTCCAAGGGCTACGGTAAACCTTCCGTGGTGCATCGGAAACTAATACTGGTCTCCCAGGAAAGGTTAAAACACAGACTGTTTGATGCGTTGCTCCCCCTGGACAGAAGTTCGTGTTGTGATTATTGTATTCAATTCCGATGCGATTTCTGTCTTTCATTGACAATGTGAAGGTCCAAGAGTTACAGTAAACCTGCAGTGGTGCATTGGAATCTAATTCTGCTCTTCAGAGAAAATTTCCAACACAGACATTATGAAGCGTTTTCCCCCTGGATATAAGTTGGCATTTAGCCGTCTGCATTCAATTCCGTTGCAATTTCTGTGTTTCGTTGTCAATGGGAAGGTCCAAGGGTTACGGTAAACCTTCCGTGGTGCATCGGAAACTAATACTGGTCGCCCAGGAAAGGTTAAAACACAGACTGTTTCATCCGTTGCTCCCCCTGGACAGAAGTTCGTGATGTGATTATTGTATTCAATTCCGATGCGATTCTGTCTTTCATTGACAATTTGAAGGTCCAAGAGTTACACTAAACCTGCAGTGGTGCATTGGAATCTAATACTGCTCTTCAGAGAAAGTTTCCAACACAGACATTTTGAAGCGTTTTCCCCCTGGAAATAAGTTGGCATTTAGCCTTCTGTATTCAATTCCGTTGCAATTTCTGTGTTTCATTATCAATGGGAAGGTCCAAGGGCTACGGTAAACCTTCCGTGGTGCATCGGAAACTAATACTGGTCTCCCAGGAAAGGTTAAAACACAGACTGTTTGATGCGTTGCTCCCCCTGGACAGAAGTTCGTGTTGTGATTATTGTATTCAATTCCGATGCGATTTCTGTCTTTCATTGACAATGTGAAGGTCCAAGAGTTACAGTAAACCTGCAGTGGTGCATTGGAATCTAATACTGCTCTTCAGAGAAAGTTTCCAACACAGACAATTTGAAGCGTTTTCCCCCCTGGACATAAGTTGGCATTTAGCCTTCTGTATTCAATTCCGTTGCAATTTCTGTGTTTCATTGTCAATGGGAAGGTCCAAGGGTTACGGTAAACCTTCCGTGGTGCATCGGAAACTAATACTGGTCACCCAGGAAAGGTTAAAAGACACAGACTGTTTGATGCGTTGCTCCCCCTGGACAGAAGTTCGTGTTGTGATTATTGTATTCGAGTCCGATGCTATTTCTGTCTTTCATTGACAATGTGAAGGTCCAAGAGTTACAGTAAACCTGCCGTGGTGCATTGAAATCTCATACTGCTCTTCAGGAAATGGTTCAAAGCACAGACAATTTGAAGCGTTTTCCCCCTGGACATAAGTTGGCATTTAGCCATTTGTATTCAATTCCGATGCAATTTCTGTGTTTCATTGTCAATGAGAAGGTCCAAGGGTTACGGAAAACCTTCCGTGGTGCATAGGAAACTAATACTGGTCTCCCAGGAAAGGTTAAAACACAGACTGTTTGATGCGTTGCTCCCCCTGGACAGAAGTTCGTGTTGTGATTATTGTATTCAATTCCGATGCGATTTCTGTCTTTCATTGACAATGTGAAGGTCCAAGAGTTAAAGTAAACCTGCAGTGGTGCATTGGAATCTAATACTGCTCTTCAGGGAAAGATTCCAACACAGACAATTTGAAGCGTTTTCCCCCTGGACTTGAGTTGGCATTTAGCCTTCTGTATTCAACTCCGTTGCAATTTCTGTGTTTCATTGTCAATGGGAAGGTCCAAGGGTTACGGTAAACCTTCCGTGGTGCATCGGAAACTAATACTGGTCACCCAGGAAAGGTTAAAACACAGACTGTTTGATGCGTTGCTCCCCCTGGACAGACGTTCGTGTTGTAATTATTGTATTCAATTCCGATGCGATTTCTATCTTTCATTGACAATGTGAAGGTCCAAGAGTTACAGTAAAGCTGCCGTGCTGCATTGGAATCTAATACTGCTCTTCAGAGAAAGTTTCCAACACAGACATTTTGAAGCGTTTTCCCCCTGGACATAAGTTGGCATTTAGCCGTCTGTATTCAATTCCGTTGCAATTTCTGTGTTTCATTGTCAATGGGAAGGTCCAAGGGTTACGGTAAACCTTCCGTGGTGCATCGCATACTAATACTGGTCACCCAGGAAAGGTTAAAACACAGACTGTTTGATGCGTTGCTCCCTCTGGACAGAAGTTCGTGTTGTGATTATTGTATTCAATTCCGATGCGATTTCTGTCTTTCATTGACAATGTGAAGGTCCAAGAGTTACAGTAAACCTGCAGTGGTGCATTGGAATCTAATACTGCTCTTCAGAGAAAGTTCCCAACACTGACATTTTGAAGCGTTTTCCCCCTGGACATAAGTTGGCATTTAGCCGTCTGCATTCAATTCCGTTGCAATTTCTGTGTTTCATTGTCAATGGGAAGGTCCAAGGGCTACGGTAAACCTTCCGTGGTGCATCGGAAACTAATACTGGTCTCCCAGGAAAGGTTAAAACACAGACTGTTTGATGCGTTGCTCCCCCTGGACAGAAGTTCGTGTTGTGATTATTGTATTCAATTCCGATGCGATTTCTGTCTTTCATTGACAATGTGAAGGTCCAAGAGTTACAGTAAACCTGCAGTGGTGCATTGGAATCTAATTCTGCTCTTCAGAGAAAGTTTCCAACACAGACATTATGAAGCGTTTTCCCCCTGGACATAAGTTGGCATTTAGCCGTCTGCATTCAATTCCGTTGCAATTTCTGTGTTTCGTTGTCAATGGGAAGGTCCAAGGGTTACGGTAAACCTTCCGTGGTGCATCGGAAACTAATACTGGTCGCCCAGGAAAGGTTAAAACACAGACTGTTTCATCCGTTGCTCCCCCTGGACAGAAGTTCGTGTTGTGATTATTGTATTCAATTCCGATGCGATTTCTGTCTTTCATTGACAATGTGAAAGTCCAAGAGTTACAGTAAACCTGCAGTGGTGCATTGGAATCAAATACTGCTCTTCAGAGAAAGTTTCCAACACAGACATTTTGAAGCGTTTTCCCCCTGGACATATGTTGTCATTTAGCCGACTGCATTCAATTCCGTTGCAATTTCTGTGTTTCATTGTCAATGGGAAGGTCCAAGGGTTACGGTAAACCTTCCGTGGTGCATCGGAAACTAATACTGGTCTCCCAGGAAAGGTTAAAACACAGACTGTTTGATGCGTTGCTCCCCCTGGACAGAAGTTCGTGTTGTGATTATTGTATTCAATTCCGATGCGATTTCTGTCTTTCATTGACAATTTGAAGGTCCAAGAGTTACAGTAAACCTGCAGTGGTGCATTGGAATCTAATACTGCTCTTCAGAGAAAGTTTCCAACACAGACATTTTGAAGCCTTCTCCCCCTGGACATGAGTTGGCATTTAGCCTTCTGTATTCAATTCCGTTGCACTTTCTGTGTTTCATTGTCAATGGGAAGGTCCAAGGGTTACGGTAAACCTTCCGTGGTGCATCGGAAACTAATACTGGTCTCCCAGGAAAGGTTAAAACACAGACTGTTTGATGCGTTGCTCCCCCTGGACAGAAGTTCGTGTTGTGATTATTGTATTCAATTCCGATGCGATTTCTGTCTTTCATTGGCAATGTGAAAGTCCAAGATTTACAGTAAACCTGCCGTGGTGCATTGGAATCTAATACTGCTCTTCAGGAAATGGTTCAAAGCACAGACAATTTGAAGCATTTTCCCCCTGGACACAAGTTGCTATTTAGCCATTTGTATTCAATTCCGATGCAATTTCTGTGTTTCATTGTCAATGAGAAGGTCCAAGGGTTACGGAAAACCTTCCGTGGTGCACCGGAAACTAATACTGGTTACCCAGGAAAGGTTAAAACACAGACTGTTTGATGCGTTGCTCGCCCTGGACAGAAGTTCGTGTTGTGATTATTGTATTCAATTCCGATGCGATTTCTGTCTTTCATTGACAATGTGAAGGTCCAAGAGTTACAGTAAACCTGCAGTGGTGCATTGGAATCAAATACTGCTCTTCAGAGAAAGTTTCCAACACAGACATTTTGAAGCGTTTTCCCCCTGGACATAAGTTGGCATTTAGCCGTCTGCATTCAATTCGGTTGCAATTTCTGTGTGTCATTGTCAATGGGAAGGTCCAAGGGTTACGGTAAACCTTCCGTGGTGCAGCGGAAACTAATACTGGTCTCCCAGGAAAGGTTAAAACACAGACTGTTTGATGCGTTGCTACCCCTGGACAGAAGTTCGTGTTGTGTTTATTGTATTCAATTCCAATGCGATTTCTGTCTTTCATTGACAATGTGAAGGTCCAAGAGTTACAGTAAACCTGCAGTGGTGCATTGGAATCTAATACTGCTCTTCAGAGAAAGTTTCCAACACAGACATTTTGAAGCGTTTTCCCCCTGTACATAAGTTGGCATTTAGCCGACTGCATTCAATTCCGTTGCAATTTCTGTGTATCATTGTCAATGGGAAGATCCAAGGGTTACGGTAAACCTTCCGTGGTGCATCGGAAACTCTTACTGGTCTCCCAGGAAAGGTTAAAACACTGACTGTTTGATGCGTTGCTGCCCCTGGACAGAAGTTCGTGTTGTGATTATTGTATTCAATTCCGATGCGATTTCTGTCTTTCATTGACAATGTGAAGGTCCAAGAGTTACAGTAAACCTGCAGTGGTGCATTGGAATCTAATACTGCTCTTCAGAGAAAGTTCCCAACACTGACATTTTGAAGCGTTTTCCCCCTGGACATAAGTTGGCATTTAGCCGTCTGCATTCAATTCCGTTGCAATTTCTGTGTTTCATTGTCAATGGGAAGGTCCCAGGGCTACGGTAAACCTTCCGTGGTGCATCGGAAACTAATACTGGTCTCCCAGGAAAGGTTAAAACACAGACTGTTTGATGCGTTGCTCCCCCTGGACAGAAGTTCGTGTTGTGATTATTGTATTCAATTCCGATGCGATTTCTGTCTTTCATTGACAATGTGAAGGTCCAAGAGTTACAGTAAACCTGCAGTGGTGCATTGGAATCTAATTCTGCTCTTCAGAGAAAGTTTCCAACACAGACATTATGAAGCGTTTTCCCCCTGGACATAAGTTGGCATTTAGCCGTATGCATTCAATTCCGTTGCAATTTCTGTGTTTCATTGTCAATGGGAAGGTCCAAGGGTTACGGTAAACCTTCCGTGGTGCATCGGAAACTAATACTGGTCTCCCAGGAACGGTTAAAACACAGACTGTTTCATCCGTTGCTCCCCCTGGACAGAAGTTCGTGTTGTGATTATTGTATTCAATTCCGATGCGATTTCTGTCTTTCATTGACAATGTGAAGGTCCAAGAGTTACAGTAAACCTGCAGTGGCGCATTGGAATCTAATACTGCTCTTCAGAGAAAGTTTCCAACACAGACATTTAGAAGCGTTTTCCCCGTGGACATATGTTGTCATTTAGCCGACTGCATTCAATTCCGTTGCAATTTCTGTGTTTCATTGTCAATGGGAAGGTCCAAAGGTTACGGTAAACCTTCCGTGGTGCATCGGAAACTAATACTGGTCTCCCAGGAAAGGTTAAAACACAGACTCCTTGATGCGTTGCTCCCCCTGGACAGAAGTTCGTGTTGTGATTATTGTATTCAATTCCGATGCGATTTCTGTCTTTCATTGACAATGTGAAGGTCCAAGAGTTACAGTAAACCTGCAGTGGTGCATTGGAATCTAATTCTGCTCTTCAGAGAAAGTTTCCAACACAGACATTATGAAGCGTTTTCCCCCTGGACATAAGTTGGCATTTAGCCGTCTGCATTCAATTCCGTTGCAATTTCTGTGTTTCATTGTCAATGGGAAGGTCCAAGGGTTACGGTAAACCTTCCGTGGTGCATCGGAAACTAATACTGGTCTCCCAGGAACGGTTAAAACACAGACTGTTTCATCCGTTGCTCCCCCTGGACAGAAGTTCGTGTTGTGATTATTGTATTCAATTCCGATGCGATTTCTGTCTTTCATTGACAATGTGAAGGTCCAAGAGTTACAGTAAAGCTGTCGTGCTGCATTGGAATCTAATACTGCTCTTCAGAGAAAGTTTCCAACACAGACATTTTGAAGCGTTTTCCCCCTGGACATAAGTTGGCATTTAGCCGTCTGTATTCAATTCCGTTGCAATTTCTGTGTTTCATTGTCAATGGGAAGGTCCAAGGGTTACGGTAAACCTTCCGTGGTGCATCGCATACTAATACTGGTCACCCAGGAAAGGTTAAAACACAGACTGTTTGATGCGTTGCTCCTTCTGGACAGAAGTTCGTGTTGTGATTATTGTATTCAATTCCGATGCGATTTCTGTCTTTCATTGACAATGTGAAGGTCCAAGAGTTACAGTAAACCTGCAGTGGTGCATTGGAATCTAATACTGCTCTTCAGAGAAAGTTCCCAACACTGACATTTTGAAGCGTTTTCCCCCTGGACATAAGTTGGCATTTAGCCGTCTGCATTCAATTCCGTTGCAATTTCTGTGTTTCATTGTCAATGGGAAGGTCCAAGGGCTACGGTAAACCTTCCGTGGTGCATCGGAAACTAATACTGGTCTCCCAGGAAAGGTTAAAACACAGACTGTTTGATGCGTTGCTCCCCCTGGACAGAAGTTCGTGTTGTGATTATTGTATTCAATTCCGATGCGATTTCTGTCTTTCATTGACAATGTGAAGGTCCAAGAGTTACAGTAAACCTGCAGTGGTGCATTGGAATCTAATTCTGCTCTTCAGAGAAAGTTTCCAACACAGACATTATGAAGCGTTTTCCCCCTGGATATAAGTTGGCATTTAGCCGTCTGCATTCAATTCCGTTGCAATTTCTGTGTTTCGTTGTCAATGGGAAGGTCCAAGGGTTACGGTAAACCTTCCGTGGTGCATCGGAAACTAATACTGGTCGCCCAGGAAAGGTTAAAACACAGACTGTTTCATCCGTTGCTCCCCCTGGACAGAAGTTCGTGATGTGATTATTGTATTCAATTCCGATGCGATTCTGTCTTTCATTGACAATTTGAAGGTCCAAGAGTTACACTAAACCTGCAGTGGTGCATTGGAATCTAATACTGCTCTTCAGAGAAAGTTTCCAACACAGACATTTTGAAGCGTTTTCCCCCTGGAAATAAGTTGGCATTTAGCCTTCTGTATTCAATTCCGTTGCAATTTCTGTGTTTCATTATCAATGGGAAGGTCCAAGGGCTACGGTAAACCTTCCGTGGTGCATCGGAAACTAATACTGGTCTCCCAGGAAAGGTTAAAACACAGACTGTTTGATGCGTTGCTCCCCCTGGACAGAAGTTCGTGTTGTGATTATTGTATTCAATTCCGATGCGATTTCTGTCTTTCATTGACAATGTGAAGGTCCAAGAGTTACAGTAAACCTGCAGTGGTGCATTGGAATCTAATACTGCTCTTCAGAGAAAGTTTCCAACACAGACAAATTGAAGCGTTTTCCCCCCTGGACATAAGTTGGCATTTAGCCTTCTGTATTCAATTCCGTTGCAATTTCTGTGTTTCATTGTCAATGGGAAGGTCCAAGGGTTACGGTAAACCTTCCGTGGTGCATCGGAAACTAATACTGGTTACCCAGGAAAGGTTAAAAGACACAGACTGTTTGATGCGTTGCTCCCCCTGGACAGAAGTTCGTGTTGTGATTATTGTATTCGAGTCCGATGCTATTTCTGTCTTTCATTGACAATGTGAAGGTCCAAGAGTTACAGTAAACCTGCCGTGGTGCATTGAAATCTCATACTGCTCTTCAGGAAATGGTTCAAAGCACAGACAATTTGAAGCGTTTTCCCCCTGGACATAAGTTGGCATTTAGCCATTTGTATTCAATTCCGATGCAATTTCTGTGTTTCATTGTCAATGAGAAGGTCCAAGGGTTACGGAAAACCTTCCGTGGTGCATAGGAAACTAATACTGGTCTCCCAGGAAAGGTTAAAACACAGACTGTTTGATGCGTTGCTCCCCCTGGACAGAAGTTCGTGTTGTGATTATTGTATTCAATTCCGATGCGATTTCTGTCTTTCATTGACAATGTGAAGGTCCAAGAGTTACAGTAAACCTGCAGTGGTGCATTGGAATCTAATACTGCTCTTCAGGGAAAGATTCCAACACAGACAATTTGAAGCGTTTTCCCCCTGGACTTGAGTTGGCATTTAGCCTTCTGTATTCAACTCCGTTGCAATTTCTGTGTTTCATTGTCAATGGGAAGGTCCAAGGGTTACGGTAAACCTTCCGTGGTGCATCGGAAACTAATACTGGTCACCCAGGAAAGGTTAAAACACAGACTGTTTGATGCGTTGCTCCCCCTGGACAGACGTTCGTGTTGTAATTATTGTATTCAATTCCGATGCGATTTCTATCTTTCATTGACAATGTGAAGGTCCAGGAGTTACAGTAAAGCTGCCGTGCTGCATTGGAATCTAATACTGCTCTTCAGAGAAAGTTTCCAACACAGACATTTTGAAGCGTTTTCCCCCTGGACATAAGTTGGCATTTAGCCGTCTGTATTCAATTCCGTTGCAATTTCTGTGTTTCATTGTCAATGGGAAGGTCCAAGGGTTACGGTAAACCTTCCGTGGTGCATCGCATACTAATACTGGTCACCCAGGAAAGGTTAAAACACAGACTGTTTGATGCGTTGCTCGCCCTGGACAGAAGTTCGTGTTGTGATTATTGTATTCAATTCCGATGCGATTTCTGTCTTTCATTGACAATGTGAAGGTCCAAGAGTTACAGTAAACCTGCAGTGGTGCATTGGAATCTAATACTGCTCTTCAGAGAAAGTTCCCAACACTGACATTTTGAAGCGTTTTCCCCCTGGACATAAGTTGGCATTTAGCCGTCTGCATTCAATTCCGTTGCAATTTCTGTGTTTCATTGTCAATGGGAAGGTCCAAGGGCTACGGTAAACCTTCCGTGGTGCATCGGAAACTAATACTGGTCTCCCAGGAAAGGTTAAAACACAGACTGTTTGATGCGTTGCTCCCCCTGGACAGAAGTTCGTGTTGTGATTATTGTATTCAATTCCGATGCGATTTCTGTCTTTCATTGACAATGTGAAGGTCCAAGAGTTACAGTAAACCTGCAGTGGTGCATTGGAATCTAATTCTGCTCTTCAGAGAAAGTTTCCAACACAGACATTATGAAGCGTTTTCCCCCTGGACATAAGTTGGCATTTAGCCGTCTGCATTCAATTCCGTTGCAATTTCTGTGTTTCGTTGTCAATGGGAAGGTCCAAGGGTTACGGTAAACCTTCCGTGGTGCATCGGAAACTAATACTGGTCGCCCAGGAAAGGTTAAAACACAGTCTGTTTCATCCGTTGCTCCCCCTGGACAGAAGTTCGTGTTGTGATTATTGTATTCAATTCCGATGCGATTTCTGTCTTTCATTGACAATGTGAAAGTCCAAGAGTTACAGTAAACCTGCAGTGGTGCATTGGAATCAAATACTGCTCTTCAGAGAAAGTTTCCAACACAGACATTTTGAAGCGTTTTCCCCCTGGACATATGTTGTCATTTAGCCGACTGCATTCAATTCCGTTGCAATTTCTGTGTTTCATTGTCAATGGGAAGGTCCAAGGGTTACGGTAAACCTTCCGTGGTGCATCGGAAACTAATACTGGTCTCCCAGGAAAGGTTAAAACACAGACTGTTTGATGCGTTGCTCCCCCTGGACAGAAGTTCGTGTTGTGATTATTGTATTCAATTCCGATGCGATTTCTGTCTTTCATTGACAATTTGAAGGTCCAAGAGTTACAGTAAACCTGCAGTGGTGCATTGGAATCTAATACTGCTCTTCAGAGAAAGTTTCCAACACAGACATTTTGAAGCCTTCTCCCCCTGGACATGAGTTGGCATTTAGCCTTCTGTATTCAATTCCGTTGCAATTTCTGTGTTTCATTGTCAATGGGAAGGTCCAAGGGTTACGGTAAACCTTCCGTGGTGCATCGGAAACTAATACTGGTCTCCCAGGAAAGGTTAAAACACAGACTGTTTGATGCGTTGCTCCCCCTGGACAGAAGTTCGTGTTGTGATTATTGTATTCAATTCCGATGCGATTTCTGTCTTTCATTGACAATGTGAAAGTCCAAGATTTACAGTAAACCTGCCGTGGTGCATTGGAATCTAATACTGCTCTTCAGGAAATGGTTCAAAGCACAGACAATTTGAAGCATTTTCCCCCTGGACACAAGTTGCTATTTAGCCATTTGTATTCAATTCCGATGCAATTTCTGTGTTTCATTGTCAATGAGAAGGTCCAAGGGTTACGGAAAACCTTCCGTGGTGCACCGGAAACTAATACTGGTTACGCAGGAAAGGTTAAAACACAGACTGTTTGATGCGTTGCTCGCCCTGGACAGAAGTTCGTGTTGTGATTATTGTATTCAATTCCGATGCGATTTCTGTCTTTCATTGACAATGTGAAGGTCCAAGAGTTACAGTAAACCTGCAGTGGTGCATTGGAATCAAATACTGCTCTTCAGAGAAAGTTTCCAACACAGACATTTTGAAGCGTTTTCCCCCTGGACATAAGTTGGCATTTAGCCGTCTGCATTCAATTCGGTTGCAATTTCTGTGTGTCATTGTCAATGGGAAGGTCCAAGGGTTGCGGTAAACCTTCCGTGGTGCATCGGAAACTAATACTGGTCTCCCAGGAAAGGTTAAAACACAGACTGTTTGATGCGTTGCTACCCCTGGACAGAAGTTCGTGTTGTGTTTATTGTATTCAATTCCAATGCGATTTCTGTCTTTCATTGACAATGTGAAGGTCCAAGAGTTACAGTAAACCTGCAGTGGTGCATTGGAATCTAATACTGCTCTTCAGAGAAAGTTTCCAACACAGACATTTTGAAGCGTTTTCCCCCTGTACATAAGTTGGCATTTAGCCGACTGCATTCAATTCCGTTGCAATTTCTGTGTATCATTGTCAATGGGAAGATCCAAGGGTTACGGTAAACCTTCCGTGGTGCATCGGAAACTCTTACTGGTCTCCCAGGAAAGGTTAAAACACTGACTGTTTGATGCGTTGCTGCCCCTGGACAGAAGTTCGTGTTGTGATTATTGTATTCAATTCCGATGCGATTTCTGTCTTTCATTGACAATGTGAAGGTCCAAGAGTTACAGTAAACCTGCAGTGGTGCATTGGAATCTAATACTGCTCTTCAGAGAAAGTTCCCAACACTGACATTTTGAAGCGTTTTCCCCCTGGACATAAGTTGGCATTTAGCCGTCTGCATTCAATTCCGTTGCAATTTCTGTGTTTCATTGTCAATGGGAAGGTCCAAGGGCTACGGTAAACCTTCCGTGGTGCATCGGAAACTAATACTGGTCTCCCAGGAAAGGTTAAAACACAGACTGTTTGATGCGTTGCTCCCCCTGGACAGAAGTTTGTGTTGTGATTATTGTATTCAATTCCGATGCGATTTCTGTCTTTCATTGACAATGTGAAGGTCCAAGAGTTACAGTAAACCTGCAGTGGTGCATTGGAATCTAATTCTGCTCTTCAGAGAAAGTTTCCAACACAGACATTATGAAGCGTTTTCCCCCTGGACATAAGTTGGCATTTAGCCGTCTGCATTCAATTCCGTTGCAATTTCTGTGTTTCATTGTCAATGGGAAGGTCCAAGGGTTACGGTAAACCTTCCGTGGTGCATCGGAAACTAATACTGGTCTCCCAGGAACGGTTAAAACACAGACTGTTTCATCCGTTGCTCCCCCTGGACAGAAGTTCGTGTTGTGATTATTGTATTCAATTCCGATGCGATTCTGTCTTTCATTGACAATTTGAAGGTCCAAGAGTTACACTAAACCTGCAGTGGCGCATTGGAATCTAATACTGCTCTTCAGAGAAAGTTTCCAACACAGACATTTAGAAGCGTTTTCCCCGTGGACATATGTTGTCATTTAGCCGACTGCATTCAATTCCGTTGCAATTTCTGTGTTTCATTGTCAATGGGAAGGTCCAAAGGTTACGGTAAACCTTCCGTGGTGCATCGGAAACTAATACTGGTCTCCCAGGAAAGGTTAAAACACAGACTGTTTGATGCGTTGCTCCCCCTGGACAGAAGTTCGTGTTGTGATTATTGTATTCAATTCCGATGCGATTTCTGTCTTTCATTGACAATGTGAAGGTCCAAGAGTTACAGTAAACCTGCAGTGGTGCATTGGAATCTAATTCTGCTCTTCAGAGAAAGTTTCCAACACAGACAATTTGAAGCGTTTTCCCCCTGGACATAAGTTGGCATTTAGCCGTCTGCATTCAATTCCGTTGCAATTTCTGTGTTTCATTGTCAATGGGAAGGTCCAAGGGTTACGGTAAACCTTCCGTGGTGCATCGGAAACTAATACTGGTCTCCCAGGAACGGTTAAAACACAGACTGTTTCATCCGTTGCTCCCCCTGGACAGAAGTTCGTGTTGTGATTATTGTATTCAATTCCGATGCGATTTCTGTCTTTCATTGACAATGTGAAGGTCCAAGAGTTACAGTAAACCTGCAGTGGCGCATTGGAATCTAATACTGCTCTTCAGAGAAAGTTTCCAACACAGACATTTAGAAGCGTTTTCCCCGTGGACATATGTTGTCATTTAGCCGACTGCATTCAATTCCGTTGCAATTTCTGTGTTTCATTGTCAATGGGAAGGTCCAAAGGTTACGGTAAACCTTCCGTGGTGCATCGGAAACTAATACTGGTCTCCCAGGAAAGGTTAAAACACAGACTGCTTGATGCGTTGCTCCCCCTGGACAGAAGTTCGTGTTGTGATTATTGTATTCAATTCCGATGCGATTTCTGTCTTTCATTGACAATTTGAAGGTCCAAGAGTTACAGTAAACCTGCAGTGGTGCATTGGAATCTAATACTGCTCCTCAGAGAAAGTTTCCAACACAGACAATTTGAAGCGTTTCCGCCCTGGACATATGTTGTCATTTAGCCGACTGCATTCAATTCCGTTGCAATTTCTGTGTTTCATTGTCAATGGGAAGGTCCAAGGGTTACGGTAAACCTTCCGTGGTGCATCGGAAACTAATACTGGTCTCCCAGGAAAGGTTAAAACACAGACTGTTTGATGCGTTGCTCCCCTTGGACAGAATTCGTGTTGTGATTATTGTATTCAATTCCGATGCGATTTCTGTCTTTAATTGACAATGTGAAGGTCCAAGAGTTACAGTAAACCTGCAGTGGTGCATTGGAATCTAATACTGCTCTTCAGAGAAAGTTTCCAACACAGACATTTTGAAGCCTTCTCCCCCTGGACATGAGTTGGCATTTAGCCTTCTGTATTCAATTCCGTTGCAATTTCTGTGTTTCATTGTCAATGGGAAGGTCCAAGGGTTACGGTAAACCTTCCGTGGTGCATCGGAAACTAATACTGGTCTCCCAGGAAAGGTTACAACACAGACTGTTTGATGCGTTGCTCCCCCTGGACAGAAGTTCGTGTTGTGATTATTGTATTCAATTCCGATGCGATTTGTGTCTTTCATTGACAATGTGAAGGTCCAAGATTTACAGTAAACCTGCCGTGGTGCATTGGAATCTAATACTGCTCTTCAGGAAATGGTTCAAAGCACAGACAATTTGAAGCATTTTCCCCCTGGACACAAGTTGCTATTTAGCCATTTGTATTCAATTCCGATGCAATTTCTGTGTTTCATTGTCAATGAGAAGGTCCAAGGGTTACGGTAAACCTTCCGTGGTGCATCGGAAACTAATACTGGTCACCCAGGAAAGGTTAAAACACAGACTGTTTGATGCGTTGCTCGCCCTGGACAGAAGTTCGTGTTGTGATTATTGTATTCAATTCCGATGCGATTTCTGTCTTTCATTGACAATACGAAGGTCCAAGAGTTACAGTAAACGTGCAGTGGTGTATTGGAATCTAATACTGCTCTTCAGAGAAAGTTTCCAACACAGACATTTTGAAGCGTTTTCCCCCTGGACATAAGCTGGCATTTAGCCGTCTGCATTCAATTCCGTTGCAATTTCTGTGTTTCATTGTCAATGGGAAGGTCCAAGGGTTACGGTAAACCTTCCGTAGTGCATAGGAAACTAATACTGGTCTCCCAGGAAAGGTTAAAACACAGACTGTTTGATGCGTTGCTCCCCCTGGACAGAAGTTCGTGTTGTGATTATTGTATTCAATTCCGATGCGATTTCTGTCTTTCATTGACAATGTGAAGGTCCAAGAGTTACAGTAAACCTGCAGTGGTGCATTGGAATCTATTACTGCTCTTCAGAGAAAGTTTCCAACACAGACATTTTGAAGCGTTATCCCCCTGGACATAAGTTGGCATTTAGCCGTCTGCATTCAATTCCGTTGCAATTTCTGTGTGTCATTATCAATGGGAATGTCCAAGGGTTAGGGTAAACCTTCCGTGGTGCATCGGAAACTAATACTGGTCTCCCAGGAAAGGTTAAAACACAGACTGTTTGATGCGTTGCTCCCCCTGGACAGAAGTTCGTGTTGTGATTATTGTATTCAATTCCGATGCGATTTCTGTCTTTCATTGACAATGTGAAGGTCCAAGAGTTACGGTAAACCTGCAGTGGTGCATTGGAATCTAATACTGCTCTTCAGAGAAAGTTTCCAACACAGACATTTTGAAGCGGTTTCCCCCTGGACATAAGTTGGCATTTAGCCGTCTGCATTCAATTCGGTTGCAATTTCTGTGTTTCATTGTCAATGGGAAGGTCCAAGGGTTACGATAAACCTTCCGTGGTGCATCGGAAACTAATACTAGTCTCCCAGGAAAGGTTAAAACACAGACTGTTTGATGCGTTGCTCCCCCTGGCCAGAAGTTCGTGTTGTGATTATTGTATTCAATTCCGATGCGATTTCTGTCTTTCATTGACAATGTGAAGGTCCAAGAGTTACAGTAAACGTGCAGTGATGCATTGGAATCTAATACTGCTCTTCAGAGAAAGTTTCCAACACAGACATTTTGAAGCGTTTTCCCCCTGGACATAAGTTGGCACTTAGCCTTCTGTATTCAATTCCGTTGCAATTTCTGTGTTTCATTGTCACTGGGAAGGTCCAAGGGTTACGGTAAACCTTCCGTGGTGCATCGGAAACTAATACGGGTCTCCCAGGAAAGGTTAAAACACAGACTGTTTGATGCGTTGCTCCCCCTGGACAGAAGTTCGTGTTGTGATTATTGTATTCAATTCCGATGCGATTTCTGTCTTTCATTGACAATGTGAAGGTCCAAGCGTTACAGTAAACCTGCCGTGGTGCATTGGAATCTAATACTGCTCTTCAGAGAAAGTTTCCAACATAGACGTTTTGAAGCGTTTTCCCCCTGGACATAAGTTGGCATTTAGCCGTCTGCATTCAATTCCGTTGCAATTTCTGTGTTTCATTGTCAATGGGAAGGTCCAAGGGTTACGGTAAACCTTCCGTGGTGCATCGGAAACTAATACTGGTCTCCCAGGAAAGGTTAAAACACAGACTATTTGATGCGTTGCTGCCCCTGGACAGAAGTTCGTGTTGTGATTATTGTATTCAATTCCGATGCGATTTCTGTCTTTCATTGACAATGTGAAGGTCCAAGAGTTACAGTACACCTGCCGTGGTGCATTGGAATCTAATACTGCTCTTCAGAGAAAGTTTCCAACACAGACTATTTGAAGCCTTTTCCCCCTGGACATAAGTTGGCATTTAGCCGACTGCATTCAATTCCGTTGCAATTTCTGTGTTTCGTTGTCAATGGGAAGATCCAAGGGTTACGGTAAACCTTCCGTGGTGCATCGGAAACTAATACTGGTCTCCCAGGAAAGGTTAAACCACAGACTGTTTGATGCGTTGCTCCCCCTGGACAGAAGTTCGTGTTGTGGTTATTCTATTCAATTCCGATGCGATTTCTGTCTTTCATCGACAATGTGAAGATCCAAGAGTTACAGTAATCCTGCCGCGGTGCATATGAATCTAATACTGGTCTCCCAGGAAAGTTTCCAATACAGACTGTTTGAAGCGTTACTCGCCCTGACAGAAGTGGACGACTTGCATTTTTATTCAATCCCGATGCAATTTCTGTGTTTCCTCGTCAATGTGAACCTCCAAGCGTTACAGAATACCTGCAGTGGTGCATCGGAAGCAACTACTGGACTCCCGGGCATGGTTCCAACACGGACTGTTAGAAGCGTTCCTACACCCGGACAGAAATCGGCATTGTGCATTTTGTATTCAGTCCCGATGCAATTTCTCCGTTCGTCGTCCATGTGAAGGTCCAAGGGTTACAGTAAACCTGCCGTGGTGCAGTGGAATCCAATACTGCTCTTCAGGAAAAGGTTCAAAGCACAGACTATTTGAAGCCTACAGCCCCTGAAGATGTCATTTAGTCACTTGTTTTCAAATCTGATGCAATTTCTGTGTTTCATTGTCAATGGGAAGGTCCAAGGTTTACGGTAAACCTTCCGTGGTGCATCGGAAACTCTTACTGGTCTCCCAGGAAAGGTTAAAACACAGACTGTTTGATGCTTTGCTGCCCCTGGACAGAAGTTCGTGTTGTGATTATTGTATTCAATTCCGATGCGATTTCTGTCTTTCATTGACAATGTGAAGGTCCAAGAGTTACAGTACACGTGCCGTGGTGCATTGGAATCTAATACTGCTCTTCAGAGAAAGTTTCCAACACAGACATTTTGAAGCGTTTTCCCCCTGGACATAAGTTGGCACTTAGCCTTCCGTATTCAATTCCGTTGCAATTTCTGTGTTTCATTGTCACTGGGAAGGTCCAAGGGTTACGGTAAACCTTCCGTGGTGCATCGGAAACTAATACGGGTCTCCCAGGAAAGGTTAAAACACAGACTGTTTGATGCGTTGCTCCCCCTGGACAGAAGTTCGTGTTGTGATTATTGTATTCAATTCCGATGCGATTTCTGTCTTTCATTGACAATTTGAAGGTCCAAGATTTACAGTAAACCTGCCGTGGTGCATTGGAATCTAATACTGCTCTTCAGAGAAAGTTTCCAACACAGACAATTTGAAGCGTTTTCCCCCCTGGACATAAGTTGGCATTTAGCCGTCTGTATTCAATTCCGTTGCAATTTCTGTGTTTCATTGTCAATGGGAAGGTCCAAGGGTTACGGTAAACCTTCCTTGGTGCATCGGAAACTAATACTGGTCTTCCAGGAAAGGTTAAAACACAGACTGTTTGATGCGTTGCTCCCCGAGGACAGAAGTTCGTGTTGTGATTATTGTATTCAATTCCGATGCGATTTATGTCTTTCATTGATAATTTGAAGGTCCAAGAGTTACAGTAAACCTGCAGTGGTGCAATGGAATCTAATACTGCTCTTCAGAGAAAGTTTCCAACACAGACAATTTGAAGCGTTTTCCCCCTAGACATATGTTGTCATTTAGCCGACTGCAGTCAATTCCGTTGCAATTTCTGTGTTTCATTGTCAATGGGAAGGTCCAAGGGTTACGGTAAACCTTCCGTGGTGCATCGGAAACTAATACTGGTCTCCCAGGAAAGGTTAAAACACAGACTGTTTGATGCGTTGCTCCCCCTGGACAGAAGTTCATGTTGTGAATAATGTATTCGAGTCCGATGCTATTTCTGTCTTTCATTGACAATGTGAAGGTCCAAGAGTTACAGTAAACCTGCCGTGGTGCATTGGAATCTAATACTGCTCTTCAGGAAACGGTTCAAAGCACAGACAATTTAAAGCGTTTTCCCCCTGGTCACAAGTTGTCATTTAGCCATTTGTATCCAATTCCGATGCAATTTCTGTGTTTCATTGTCAATGATAAGGTCCAAGGGTTACGGAAAACCTTCCGTGGTGCATAGGAAACTAATACTGGTCTCCCAGGAAAGGTTAAAACACGGACTGTTGATGCGTTGCTCCCCCTGGACAGAAGTTCGTGTTGTGATTATTGTATTCAATTCCGATGCGATTTCTGTCTTTCATTATCAATGTGAAGGTCCAAGAGCTACAGTAAACCTGCAGTGGTGCTTTGGAATCTAATACTGCCCTTCATAGAAAGTTTCCAAATCAGACGTTTTGATGCGTTTTCCCCCTGGATATAAGTTGGCATTCAGCTGTCTGCATTCAATTCCGTTGCAATTTCTGTGTTTCATTGTCAATGGGAAGGTCCAAGGGTTACGGTAAACCTTCCGTGGTGCATCGGAAACTAATACTGGTCTCCCAGGAAAGGTTAAAACACAGACTGTTTGATGCGTTGCTCGCCCTGGACAGAAGTTCGTGTTGTGATTATTGTATTCAATTCCGATGCGATTTCTGTCTTTCATTGACAATGTGAAGGTCCAAGAGTTACAGTAAACCTGCAGTGGTGCATTGGAATCTAATACTGCTCTTCAGAGAAAGTTTACAACACAGACGATTTGAAGCGTTTTCCCCCTGTACATAAGTTGGCATTTAGCCGACTGCATTCAATTCCGTTGCAATTTCTGTGTTTAATTGTCAATGGGAAGGTCCAAGGGTTATGGTAAACCTTCCGTGGTGCATCGGAAACTAATACTGGTCTCCCAGGAAAGGTTAATGCACAGACTGTATGATGCGTTCTGCCCTTGGACAGAAGTTCGTGTTGTGATTATTGTATTCAATTCCGATGCGATTTCTGTCTTTCATTGACAATGTGAAGGTCCAAGAGTTACAGTAAAGCTGCCGTGGTGCATTGGAATCTAATACTGCTCTTCAGAGAAAGTTTCCAACACAGACATTGTGAAGCGTTTTCCCCCTGGACATAAGTTGGCATTTAGCCGTCTGCATTCAAATACGATGCAATTTCTGTGTTTCATTGTCAATGGGAAGGTCCAAGGGTTACTGTAAACCTTCCGTGGTGCATCGGAAACTAATACTGGTCTCCCAGGAACGGTTAAAACACAGACTGTTTGATGCGTTGCTCCCCCTGGACAGAAGTTCGTGTTGTGATTATTGTATTCAATTCCGATGCGATTTCTGTCTTTCATTGACAATGTGAAGGTCCAAGAGTTACAGTAAACCTGCAGTGGTGCATTGGAATCTAATACTGCTCTTCAGAGAAAGTTTCCAACACAGACAATTTGAAGCGTTTTCCCCCTGGACATATGTTGTCATTTAGCCGACTGCATTCAATTCCGTTGCAATTTCTGTGTTTCATTGTCAATGGGAAGGTCCAAGGGTTACGGTAAACCTTCCGTGGTGCATCGGAAACTAATACTGGTCTCCTAGGAAAGGTTAAAACACAGACTGTTTGAGGCGTTGCTCCCCCTGGACAGATGTTCGTGTTGTGATTATTGTATTCAATTCCGATGCGATTTCTGTCTTTCATTGACTATGTGAAGGTCCAACAGTTACAGTAAACCTGCCGTGGTGCATTGGAATCTAATACTGCTCTTCAGAGAATGTTTCCAACACAGACATTTTGAAGCGTTTTCCCCCTGGACATAAGTTGGCATTTAGCCGACTGCATTCAATTCCGTTGCAATTTCTGTGTTTCATTGTCAATGGGAAGGTCCAAGGGTTACGGTAAACCTTCCGTGGTGCATCGGAAACTAATACTGGTCTCCTAGGAAAGGTTAAAACACAGACTGTTTGATGCGTTGCTCCACCTGGACAGAAGTTCGTGTTGTGATTATTGTATTCAATTCCGATGCGATTTCTGTCTTTCATTGACAATGTGAAGATCCAAGAGTTACAGTAATCTTGCCGCGGTGCATATGAATCTAATACTGCTCTTCAAGGAAAGTTTCCAACACAGACAATTTGAAGCGTTACTCCCCCTGTACAGAATTCGGCATATTACTTTTGTATTCAATCCCGATGTAATTTCTGTGATTCATCGTCAATGTGGAGGTCCTACCGTTACAGTAAACCTGCCTTGGTGAAATGGAATCTAATACTGGTCTCCCAGGAAAGTTTCCAATACAGACTGTTTGAAGCGTTACTCGCCCTGACAGAAGTGGACGACTTGCATTTTTATTCAATCCCGATGCAATTTCTGTGTTTCATCGTCAATGTGAACCTCCAAGCGTTACAGAATACCTGCAGTGGTGCATCGGAAGCAAATACTGGGCTCCCGGGCATGGTTCCAACACGGACTGTTAGAAGCGTTCCTACACCCGGACAGAAATCGGCATTGTGCATTTTGTATTCAGTCCCGATGCAATTTCTCCGTTCGTCGTCCATGTGAAGGTCCATGGGTTACAGTAAACCTGCCGTGGTGCAGTGGAATCTAATACTGCTCTTCAGGAAAAGGTTCAAAGCACAGACTATTTGAAGCCTACAGCCCCTGAAGATGGCATTTAGCCATTAGTATTCAAATCCGATGCAATTTCTGTGTTTCATTGTCAATGGGAAGGTCCATGGGTTACGGTAAACCTTCCGTGGTGCATCGGAAACTGATACTGGTTTCCCAGGAAAGGTTAAAACACAGACTGTTTGATGCGTTGCTCCCCCTGGACAGAAGTTCGTGTTGTGATTATTGTATTCAATTCCGATGCGATTTCTGTCTTTCATGGACAATGTGAAGGTCCAAGATTTACAGTAAACCTGCCGTGGTGCATTGGAATCTAATACTGCTCTTCAGAGAATGTTTCCAACACAGACAATTTGAAGCGTTTTCCCCCTGGACATAAGTTGGCATTTAGCCTTCTGTATTCAATTCCATTGCAATTTCTGTGTTTCATTGTCAATGGGAAGGTCCAAGGGTTACTTCTACCATTCGTTTCGTGGAGTTCGCAACCGCGATATTACCTTGAGTTTTTAAGAATGCTAGGGATTTTGAGTGGGATTGTGTTGTACGTCGCAAACGCCCTGCGGGTTTAGAAGTTGCTTCCGCGACTTTCATTGCCCCTATTGCTGCCGTTTTGGCCAGGCCTGCTACTTTTTGTGCAGCCATTGACATTTGTTTTACTTCTCCACATTCTTTCTTTATTGTTAGTAATTCCCCACGAATTTCCCCTATATGCGAAATTATTGCCTCAGTGTCCTTCTTACGCTGTTCATCAGCTTCTTCCTTCTCCTGCTTACGTTGTTTCTCCTCTTCTTCCTTCTCCCTCTTACGCTGTTCTTCAGCTTCTTCCTTCTCCTTCTTACGTTGTTTCTCCTCTTCTTCCTCCTCCCTCTTACGCTGTTCGTCAGCTTCTTCCTTCTCCTTCTTACGTTGTTTCTCCTCTTCTTCCTTCTCCCTCTTACGCTGTTCGTCAGCTTCTTCTTTCATTGATCGTAGGAAGCTAAGTATTGGGTTTACGTCATCTTTTTGATCCTCTTCAAACGTGGGAGATGTAACTCTGGACACCTGGGCGCCAGAACTCTGACGTGACCGAGCTGTCCCCTGTCTGCTCTCGTTCGTTTGATTATAAACTTCTGCTACCGTCTTGACCTGTGTGCCTGTCTCTGTTTCATCCTCTACCTCACTATCATAATCACGGCCGCAACGCTGCTCTGAGATCGCGTCCAAATCACCTTCCTCATCAATGACCCTGTCGTCCTGTGCTGCTAAAAATGTGCCCATCTCATCTCTGAACCTATCCTCGTCAGTAACCTGCCTCTTATCCATTATGCTATTCTCTTTTGTTTTAGTTTCGCTCGCTAATAGTCGTGCCTTACTTCTCGTGATCATTCATGAAAAAACAAATTTATCTAAAATATACAGTAAAAATTATCTGCTCACTGTAGTTTTACACATAGACATAAAATTTCAACAACGCTGATCCAACGCTGTAATTAACAACACAATTTGATGTGGTACAGAAACCGCACACAAATCCGACAAAGTGCGATGTGGTACGGACACCACATCAACGAAACACAAAAACAACAATGAACAAAAAAAGTATATACACTGAAAATAAAAACTGTAATCATGCGCCGCTACTTAAAACTAAACGCGGAACTACCAGTAAAAGAACTAGGGTCTTAATTATTAAAAAAAAGTAGAGAAAAAAAATTGAATGTTCCTACTAAGAATCCTGTTTGCTTATCAGAGATTCACAGGAAAGATCCGAGGCCAAGGGTCGCCATTTTATGCGAGGTGCCGGGGCTAGCAGTGTATTTATCACTAAATTCTACTAGAATCCACATATGTAAATCATGCTCTAAGCCCCCCCTATTCTAACTCCGACTTTTGCTGTTGCACAAGGATAAAAAAAATACGCGAACTGACTCTAATCAACCCTGCCAGTGGAGTAGAAGAGAGTTTGGCACCTGCAATAATTTAATTTGATAAATAAGTTAAATAAACAAAGGTTTCATTAGCATAGTGAGGAATGATAGGGTTGCTGTATCGATTAACAGAATGAAAGTTCTGTCCAAAATAACAATATGATTTATTAAGACTAAACACAGAATAGTAAAAGAAACACAGGAAATATTTATAATACATCAAATTGGCTCAAATTGGAGATTCATACAAACACTGTAAAGGTGAAGTTGTCCCTAAACTAGATCGTGAGGTTTAAGACGAGGTGGTATGTGGAGCCAATTCCTTGCCACTCAAATCTCAAGAGAGACACACAGCTAACCCAACAGTAATTGCTGCTACTCAAGACAGAACAAAGTCAGAAAAAGACGAACAGGCGCGCTATGCTGAGCTCTGATTATCACCTAGGAAAATCCCTGTCTGCCAGTGCTGCGGACATACATTACCAAACTGTCTTCTTGACTGCCAGGACACGATCTGGCGTACCGGAGCCGTTGGCTGGTTGCTTCGACGTCCTCGACCGAAAGGCGACTGCCTACTACTCAGAGCACCCGTACAGGCCGAACACACAACATTCCCGCCCGCACGACAGTGGCCGTGGTTACGTTCCAATCAGCAACTCGAAAACCGGCGGAAATTCCACTCCATTGCCGGAGCACTACCATTCCACCCATGGAGACTCTTGGCGCCAATTTCTGTTCTGATTTTGCTACGTCACGGAGCTATGCCCTGAGCAAGCCAATCACAGTTACTATTTTGCTGAAAGCGCGGGAATTTTCCCGCCACAGCTGCCTGGGTACATAAGTCATTCCCACGCCTCGCTGGTAGCCCGCCAGAAAGTGTTTTCGCTAAGCTTCTGTGAAGCAACGGAACCTCCAGCCCAGCCGCCACTTCCGGCCCCAAACGGGCGCGTCTCCTGACAATGCCGGCGTCCGGAAAGCATTCACTCGACCCCCCACGCCTGTCGGCCTACCCTTTCAAAGTCAGAAGAGCCCGCCTGTCACTGGACCACCCGGGTGACGAGAGACGCTGCATGGGAAGTCCGCGTGTGAAGGAATAACAACCCTCCACCGCATGCAACTAGAGAGGAGAATCGTAAGATAGAAATAAGAGGGGGGGCTCATGCCACCTCTCATAGCCCCTACGCCATTTTAGATTGTAATTGGTGAGCGGTTGGCTCACTTAGGAGCAAGGTAGTGAGTCAATCGCCCAAGAACAATCTCGCAAACTGGCTCCACATGCCGCACTCTATAAGGAAAATCACTGCAACTGAAAAATGCAACTCATAGAGGGAGGATTATTTATGATGTAGCCAACTTCACCTTCTTAATATGGAACACTAACACTCACATCACACATCCATACCCAGGGAGCCTCTTCCAAACACCGATTCATGCAGACATTCACGCTCTAAATATGGCCCGGGCATCAGAGCCAAATATGGAGCAGTTTATTCTTTACAATCTGAGTTGGAGTGCTCCGCAATTAAATGCCCAAGATGTTACAACAATTTTAATCATTAAACTAACCTGAACTCACTCACATATGATACTATATAAGTTAACAATCCCTTGGTGAGCTTTCAGAATCTAGTTACAACCTCCGATTCATTCTGTCTCCCTGCAGCAAGAATAACCTTTACAAAATGTTCCCTGAACTGATGGTCCATTCACAATGACAGTGGTGGTATCTGCTTCAGTTTATGGGGACTTCAGGCACACTGTTTGCATACACACAACAATAAATACAAGATACAAAAAAAACATGGTGTGGAGAATAATACAGTAATTTGTAATAAGAATTACAGTGTAAAACAAAACACATACAAGGTATCACATACATTACAAAAACAACACTTAGAGAAAGAAATTTAAGAAAAAAAACAAGGTTCATGGGACATTAAGTTGTGCGTGCACATTGCACACTGTTCACGACTGTGCTGAGAATGAGGCACTAAATCCCATTGTTAGAAATGTTTGAAGCACTTTACAAATTTATTAGTTTCTCGGAGGGGGTTGGTATGTTGAGTCATATGCACTGATGCACGTGGTTCCATCTCTTGAGCATCGGAGGGGGGCTTTTGGGATGGGGCCACAGTACTGACATCACATAGGGCTAAACGTCGGGTGTTGTTGCTACGTTGTTGCAACAGCAATAGGGAGTTCTGGAGTGTCTTCAGTACGCTGTTGAGATTGCAGTCAGACCCACGCATATGATCACGGCAGTACGGTAGGAAGACACAGTGATAGGCTCTCCTCACGTCGATTAATTGTCTCTGAGATCTACTTGTTGGGATCAATTTTACATCGACGCAACGTCTCCTTCCATGTTTTTGACTTAAACTGTGGCCCGTTATCAGAAATGATTCTACTCACATGACCAACCTGTGGTAGGAAATCCTGGATTAGGGCTCGTGATACAGTTCGTCCTGTCGCCCTCTTCAGTGGCGTAAAGGTAACGTATTTGGACGTTAGTTCAACAAACACTAATACGTAAGTATATCCTCTTCTTGTTCTCGGCAAAGGTCCCATCAAATCTGTTGCTGCTAATTGTCTTAATTTGGTCGGTACGATTGGGTATAATGGTGCCTGCATGCTCACCGTGGTGTGCTTAGCCTTTTGGCAGTCTTTACACACCGACAGTACCCTCCGTATTCGACACTCCATGTTTCGAAAGTAACACACGGTCCTTAGCTTGAGATTGCACTTGCGTGGTCCGAAGTGTCCATAGCTGAGGTGAGTATGCCACATAACCTTGTTTATTAGGTGTTCAGGGATGCATACCCCCCATTCAGTGTCATTGGCATAATTTCGGTGGAAAATTATGCCTTTCCGCAAGAGATAGAACTGCCTGATGGTGGCGTGTCTTCTGTCTATCCATTTCTGTTTCAATAACACTAGGGCAGGGTCCTTGTCTTGCTCCTTCTTGATGTCCTGCATACTACAGGTAATAAAATTTTCAAAGGCTACTTTCTGCATATAGAAAAGGCAGTAGTGATTTTCCTCCAGATCTTCTTCCATGTTGTGCTCAAATCCGATCGGTGACCGTGATAAGGCGTCTGCAATAATGTTCTGACTGCCGGGGATATATTCTATCGAAAAGTTGTACTGCTGCAGATATGATGCCCACCTAATGAGCCGCCTGTGATTAAGCTTTGCAGTCATCAAGAACTCGAGTGCCTTGTGGTCTGTGTAGACCCTCGTCTTGCGACCAAACAGAAGGTATCTGAATTTTTCAAACGCCCATACAATAGCCAGCGCCTCTAACTCGGTTACTGAGTAATTCCTCTCACTCTTGGCTAGTACTCTGCTAGCAAACGCAATTGTCTTCCACACCCTGTTTCCTTCATGTACATAGTCTTGGAACACCATGACACCCAGACCGGAGTATGAACTGTCCGTTACTATGCAAAGCTCTTCTGCTAAATTAGGGTCTGATAGGATGGGTGCTTGTAATAATGCGAATTTGAATGCTTTCCATTCGGATTCGGCCGCCTCATCCCATTCCCAAGGAATCTTCTTTCCTGTAAGTTGATGCAACCGAGGACTGCTCTGAGTTTTGACATGTATAAAGCGGTTGTAAAAATTTATGATCCCCAAGAACCCCCTTAACTGCTTCTTTGTCGTAGGAATGGGAAACTTTTCAATCGCTTCAATCTTTTCGGGATTTGGCGCAATGCCCTCACCCGTGATGATGTGTCCTAGAAATTTCACAGAGGACGTCCCAAAATTCGATTTTTCGATATTGATAGTCACTCCGTATTCCTTGAATGTCGCTAGGAGTTCACCGAGGACCGCATTGTGCTCTCCCCAAGATTTCTCCGCGATCAGCAAATCGTCCGCATAGCTGGTGACATGACGTTTCAAATTATCGCTTAGTATGCCGTCCAGCCCCCGAATGAATGCGGCAGATGAAACGTTCAAACCAAATGGTAGACGACGAAACCGGTAACATCTTCCAAATGCTAAAAAGGCTGTGTACTGTCTGCAATTTGGATGGAGCTCGATCTGCCAGAAACTCGATTTTAGATCAACTGATGAGAAGATTGATATTCCATGGAAGTTTTGTAAGAGTTCCTCTAATCGTTCAGGTCTGTCTGTTTCGGGTTCTATTATGGTATTAATTTGTCGCGAGTCCAAGACTAAACGAATACTACCATCTGCCTTCTCGACTACTCTTAACGGGTTATTATAGGCTGAAGCCGTAGGTTCTATTATTCCTTCACTCAGCATTCGCGTAATTTCAGCTGCTACTTTCTGTCGATATGCCAAGGGGATTGGATAGGGTGGCACACGAAACTGGTTGTGCGGACGAACACGAAATTCATATTGGAAGTTCTTTATTGATCCTGTCTTGGGAAGGAAGACCTCCGCATGTTCTACTAGTAATTTATGAAGTTCTTTGCGGTGGTCGCTCCTTATATTCTTTATTGCTTCCACTTTTTCTCCTATTTTCTCCTTTATTTCTCCCATTATTCCGACTTCATTCTCATCCGTGTCCTCTCCCTTACCCGCAACGTCGACCTGTTCTTCCTTTCTGTCTTTCAGACACGCATAGTTTATCCGTACACAGTTAGACGGTAGTTGAGCTGGGATCAGCTGGTCGTCGAACTTAATGTGGACAGGATTCCCTTTCCTCAAAACCACTTCACCTCGTCCTAGATCAACTATCGCTTCATGTTCATTTAGGAAGTCCGTTCCTATTATCATGTCGATCGCCAGATTTGGCACGATCCAGAAGTTAGACTCTATTTTGTGTCCTTGGCAGGAGAATTCCAGTCTTGTTTGTTGGGTGACCTCCGTACATTTACCCGCTAATGCCCCTTTTATTTTGGTTTTCTTAACCGATAGGACAGGCCAGTCCATCTCCTGAGAGCACCTCTTGTATGCTGCCTCGGATATTGCTGTTATGTAGCTTCCACTATCTATTATCGCATTCATACTCTTTTCAGCTATTGCTACTGTGATAAGAGGCTGCCGATCTTGTCGAGGAGTTTCGTTATGTTCCTCGAGCAGGATTTCTGATAAATCTTCGTAATGTATCATCCGTAGTTGGCCAGGTCCGAGATTACGTGCGAAATTCCGGCGGCCTGTGTTCGCACTAGTCTGGCGTCAATCCCTTGTTAAGCTCCCCCTCCTCTGACGTGCATTAGGATTTGCGGGTCTAGTTTCAATCTCCTGGTTCCACTGTTGTCCTTGGTTTCGCTCTCTCCAATTACGGTCGCTTTGCCGTTCGTTATTCCTCCTATCCCAGGTTCCTTGTCTAGATTGACCCTGCTCCCTGACGTTCTGGCTTCCGTGTCTTTGTTTCCATAACCTTGAATAGCGTAACCTTGACTTCCGTAACCCTGGTTTCCTAACTGACCAGTGCGATTATGCGATCTGTTGTCGTCTTCTGTTCCTGGCCGGTGGTATTTGTTACTTTGCCCTTCTTCCTGTCCTTTGCGTCTTGTTTATCAAAGACTACTTCGAGTTCGCGCAATAGACTCTTGAATGCTTCTATGTCAGATCCACACTTGCCGACAAGTGTCTGTTGGTACCTAACTGGCAATTTGGAAAAGCAAAATTTAATGATTTCTCCGTTATTATATGGACTATCTAAAAATTGATTCTTCTTGAGTAAATCATCAAGAAATTTGGTTGCTCTCCTATGCCCGGACACTTCCAGTTCAGGACAAAATATTATTTCCTCTTTAATCCTGTCTTGCGTTTCCTTTGACCAGTAGGTCCGCAGGAATGCACCAACAAATTCCTGATAAGTCCGACACGTCACTGCCACACCCCGCATCTTTTCCGCGGCTTAGCCTTCGATGTGTCCACACATGAATTCTAATTTTGCCTGGGTTGGCCATGATGCCGGTAATGAATTTGTGAACTGCATCACCCAGCTCTTCGGATGCATCGACCCTCCATTTTCTTTGAACTTCTGGAATTTTAGTATCGACAGGAAGTGATTGTGATCAAAATCCGTTCTGATCCTCGCACTGGTGTTGTCACTCGTTTCCGATACTTGCACGTCTGCTGAGTGTCCTGCTCTATCTTGCTGATAACTGTGATGTGCTACCTCTGTATCACAGTGGAAGTGGCACTCAGAATTCACTCTCCTAAGTGGGCTATAATTATTGGAGCTATTACTCGCTGTTTCTGCGTGTGCAGTGTTAGTTCCGCACTCGGTCAATGGGCTAGAGCACGGCGGGCTTTTCCTCGGAGACACAATTCTGTGTACTCCATCATGGGTATCCGAACGCGCAGTGCTCGTGTGCCCGTTTTGCTCTAGTTTTGCTATCCGACTCTCTACTTCTTCCATTCGTTTCGTGGAGTTCGCAACCGCGATATTACCTTGAGTTTTTAAGAATGCTAGGGATTTTGAGTGGGATTGTGTTGTACGTCGCAAACGCCCTGCGAGTTTAGAAGTTGCTTCCGCGACTTTCATTGCCCCTATTGCTGCCGTTTTGGCCAGGCCTGCTACTTTTTGTGCAGCCATTGACATTTGTTTTACTTCTCCACATTCTTTCTTTATTGTTAGTAATTCCCCACGAATTTCCCCTATATGCGAAATTATTGCCTCAGTGTCCTTCTTACGCTGTTCATCAGCTTCTTCCTTCTCCTGCTTACGTTGTTTCTCCTCTTCTTCCTTCTCCCTCTTACGCTGTTCTTCAGCTTCTTCCTTCTTCTTCTTACGTTGTTTCTCCTCTTCTTCCTTCTCCCTCTTACGCTGTTCGTCAGCTTCTTCCTTCTCCTTCTTACGTTGTTTCTCCTCTTCTTCCTTCTCCCTCTTACGCTGTTCGTCAGCTTCTTCTTTCATTGATCGTAGGAAGCTAAGTATTGGGTTTACGTCATCTTTTTGATCCTCTTCAAACGTGGGATATGTAACTCTGGACACCTGGGCGCTAGAGCTCTGACGTGACCGAGCTGGCCCCTGTCTGCTCTCGTTCGTTTGATTATAAACTTCTGCTACCGTCTCGACCTGTGTGCCTGTCTCTGTTTCATCCTCTACCTCACTATCATAATCACGGCCGCAACGCTGCTCTGAGATCGCGTCCAAATCACCTTCCTCATCAATGACCCTGTCGTCCTGTGCTGCTAAAAATGTGCCCATCTCATCTCTGAACCTATCCTCGTCAGTAACCTGCCTCTTATCCATTATGCTATTCTCTTTTGTTTTAGTTTCGCTCGCTAATAGTCGTGCCTTACTTCTCGTGATCATTCATGAAAAAAACAAATTTATCTAAAATATACAGTAAAAATTATCTACTCACTGTAGTTTTACACATAGACATAAAATTTCAACAACGCTGATCCAACGCTATAATTAACAACACAATTTGATGTGGTACAGAAACCGCACACAAATCCGACAAAGTGCGATGTGGTACGGACACCACATCAACGAAACACAAAAACAACAATGAACAAAAAAAATATATACACTGAAAATAAAAACTGTAATCATGCGCCGCTACTTAAAACTAAACGCGGAACTACCAGTAAAAGAACTAGGGTCTTAATTATTAAAAAAAAGTAGAGAAAAAAAATTGAATGTTCCTACTAAGAATCCTGTTTGCTTATCAGAGATTCACAGGAAAGATCCGAGGCCAAGGGTCGCCATTTTATGCGAGGTGCCGGGGCTAGCAGTGTATTTATCACTAAATTCTACTAGAATCCACATATGTAAATCATGCTCTAAGCCCCCCCCCCCTATTCTAACTCCGACTTTTGCTGTTGCACAAGGATAAAAAAAATATGCGAACTGACTCTAATCAACCCTGCCAGTGGAGTAGAAGAGAGTTTGGCACCTGCAATAATTTAATTTGATAAATAAGTTAAATAAACAAAGGTTTCATTAGCATAGTGAGGAATGATAGGGTTGCTCTATCGATTAACAGAATGAAAGTTCTGTCCAAAATAACAATATGATTTATTAAGACTAAACACAGAATAGTAAAAGAAACACAGGAAATATTTATAATACATCAAATTGGCTCAAATTGGAGATTCATACAAACACTGTAAAGGTGAAGTTGTCCCTAAACTAGATCGTGAGGTTTAAGACGAGGTGGTATGTGGAGCCAATTCCTTGCCACTCAAATCTCAAGAGAGACACACAGCTAACCCAACAGTAATTGCTGCTACTCAAGACAGAACAAAGTCAGAAAAAGACGAACAGGCGCGCTATGCTGAGCTCTGATTATCACCTAGGAAAATCCCTGTCTGCCGGTGCTGCGGACATACATTACCAAACTGTCTTCTTGACTGCCAGGACACGATCTGGCGTACCGGAGCCGTTGGCTGATTGCTTCGACGTCCTCGACCGAAAGGCGACTGCCTACTACTCAGAGCACCCATACAGGCCGAACACACAACATTCCCGCCCCCACGACAGTGGCCGTGGTTACGTTCCAATCAGCAACTCGAAAACCGGCGGAAATTCCACTCCATTGCCGGAGCACTACCATTCCACCCATGGAGATTCTTGGCGCCAATTTCTGTGCTGATTTTGCTATGTCACGGAGCTATGCCCTGAGCACGCCAATCACAGTTACTATTTTGCAGAAAGCGCGGGAATTTTCCCGCCACATCTGCCTGGGTACATAAGTCATTCCCACGCCTCGCTGGTAGCCCGCCAGAAAGTGTTTTCGCTAAGCTTCTGCGAAGCAACGGAACCTCCAGCCCAGCCGCCACTTCCGGCCCCAAACGGGCGCGTCTCCTGACAATGCCGGCGTCCGGAAAGCATTCACTCGACCCCCCACGCCTGTCGGCCTACCCTTTCAAAGTCAGAAGAGCCCGCCTGTCACTGGACCACCCGGGTGACGAGAGACGCTGCATGGGAAGTCCGCGTGTGAAGGAATAACAACCCTCCACCGCATGCAACTAGAGAGGAGAATCGTAAGATAGAAATAAGAGAGGGGGCTCATGCCACCTCTCACATGAAGGTCCAAGAGTTACAGTAAACCTGCCGTGGTGCATTGGAATCTAATACTGCTCTTCAGAGAAAGTTTCCAACACAGACAATTTGAATCGTTTTCCCCCTGGACATAAGTTGGCATTTAGCCTTCTGTATTCAATTCCGTTGCAATTTCTGTGTTTCATTGTCAATGGGAAGGTCCAAGGTTTACGGTAAACCTTCCGTGGTGCATCGGAAACTAATACTGGTCTCCCAGGAAATGTTAAAACACAGACTGTTTGATGCGTTGCTCCCCCTGGACAGAAGTTCGTGTTGTGATTATTGTATTCAATTCCGATGTGATTTCTGTCTTTCATTGACAATGTGAAGGTCCAAGAGTTACAGTAAACCTGCCGTGGTGCATTGGAATCTAATACTGCTCTTCAGAGAAAGTTTCCAACACAGACAATTTGAAGCGTTCTCCCCCTGGACACAAGTTGGCATTTAGCCTTCTGTATTCAATTCCGATGCAATTTCTGTGTTTCATTGTCAATGGGAAAGTCCAAGGGTTACGGTATACCTTCCGTGGTGCATCCGAAACTAATACTGGTCTCACTGGAAAGGTTAAATCACAGACTGTTTGATGCGTTACTCCCCCTGGACAGAAGTTCGTGTTGTGATTATTCTATTCAATCCCGATGCGATTTCTGTCTTTCATCGACAATGTGAAGATCCAAGAGTTACAGTAATCCTGCCGCGGTGCATTGGTATCTAATACTGCTCTTAAGGGAAAGTTTCCAACACAGACAATTTGAAGCGTTACTCCCCCTGTACAGAAGTCGGCATATTCTTTTTGTGTTCAATCCCGATGTAATTTCTGTGTTTCACCGTCAATGTGAATGTCCTACCGTTACAGAAAACCTGCCGTGGTGAAATGTAATCTAATACTGGTCTACCGGGAAAGTTTCCAATACAGACTGTTTGAATCGGTACTCCCCCTAGACAGAAGTCGACGATTCGCCTTTTTTATTCAATCCCGACGCAATTTCTGTGTTTCATCGTCAATGTGAACCTCCAAGCGTTACAGAAAACCTGCAGTTGTTCATCGGAAACAACTACTGGGCTCCCGGGCATGGTTCCAACACAGACTGTTCGAAGCGTTACTCCACCCGGACAGAAATCGGCATTCTGCATTTTGTATTCAGTCCCGATGGAATTTCTCTGTTCATCGTCCAAGTGAAGGTCCATGGGTTACGGTAAAGCTTCTGTGGTGCATCGGAATCTAATACTGGACTCCCAGGAAAGGTTCAAAACAAAGACTGTTTGATGCGTTACTCCCCCTTGACAGGAGTCGGTATTGAACCCTTTGTATTCAATTCTGTCGCAATTTCTGTGTTTCATCGTCAATGGGAAGCTCCAAGGGTTACAGTAAACCCGCACAATGCCTACTTCTGTCAAGGGGGAATAACGCTTTAAACAATCTGTGTTTTGCACCTGTCCTCGGAGGCCAGTATTAGATTTCGTTGCACCACTGCAGATTTACTATAACTCTTGGACCTTCACGTTGACGATGAACCACAGAAATTTCATCGGGATTGAATACAAAAGGCACAATTCCGACTTCTGTCTAGGGAGAGTAACGCTTCTTACGGTCTGTGTCAGAAACTTTAATGGGAGACCAATATTAGATTCAAATGCTCCACGGTAGGTTTACTGTATCCCTTGGACCTTCACACTGACGATGAAACACAGATATTGCATCGAGATTGAATACAAAAATCACAACGCTGACTACCGTCCAGACGAAGTAACGCATCTTACAGTGTTTGTTTTGAACCATTCCTGGGAGTCCAGTAGTAAAAAAAAAGTTCAAATGGCTCTGAGAACTATGATACATAGCTGCTGAGGTCATCAGTCCCCTAGAACGTAGAGCTACTTAAACGTAACTAACCTAAGGGTATCACACAACACCCAGGCATCACGAGGCAGAGAGAATCCCTGACCCCGCTTGGAATTGAACCCGAGAATTTCTGTGTTTCATTGACAATGCGAAGGTCCAAGAGTTACAGTAAATCTGCAGTGGTGTATTGGAATCTAATACTGGTCCCCCAGGTATGTTTTCCACACAAGCCGTATGAAGCGTTCGTCCCGCTGCACAGAAGTCGTCATTGTGCCTTTTTTATTCATTCCCGATGGCATTTCTGTGTTTCATAGTCAATGTGAAGCTCCAAGAGTTACTGTAAACCTGCAGTGGTGCAACGCAATCTACTACTCAACTCCCAGAAAATCTACTACTGGACTCCCAAAATGGTTCAAAACACAGACTGTTCGATACGTTACTCCCCCCTGGACGGAAGTCGGCATTGTGAATTTTGTATATAATCCCGATGCAATTTCTGTGTTTCATCGTCAATGTAAAAGTCCAAGATTTACAGTAAACCTGCCGTGCTGCATCGCAATCTAATACTGGTCTCCCAGTAATCGTTCGAAGCATTACTCCCCCTGGCCAGAAGTCGGCATTGTGCCTATTGTATTCAATCCCGATGCAAAATCTGTGTTCAACGTCAATGTGAATGTCCAAGTGTTACAGTAAATCTGCCGTGGTGCATGGGAATCTGCTAATGGATTCTCGGTTCACATCAAGGACTTTTTGAAGCGTTACTCAACCTTTACCAAAGTCGACATTCTGGGATTTTGTATTCAATCCCGATTCATATTCTGTGTTTAATCGTCACTGTGAAAGTCCATGAGTTACTTTAAACCTGCCGTGGTGCATTGGAATCTAATACTCGTCTCCCAGGAACGTTTCCCACACAGACCGTATGAAGCGTTATTCCCCCTGGACAGAAGTCGTCTTTGTGCCTTTTTTATTCAGGCCCGATGGAATGTCTATGTTTCATCGTCAATGTGAAGCTCCAAGTGTTACAGAAAACCAGCAGCGGTGCATCGGTATCTAATACTGGTCTCCCAGAAAACGTTAAAGCATAGACTGTTGGAAGTGTTCCTCCCCCACGCCAGATATCGACATTTTGTATTAATTCCCGAAGCGAATTTCTGTGTTTCATCCTCAATAGGACGGTCCAAGAGTTACAGTCAACATACCGTGGTGCATCAGAATCTACTACAGGACTCCAAGGAACGGTTTGAAGCACAGACTTGTTTGAACCGTTATTCTCCCTGGACAGAGGTGGGCATTGTGCGTTTTGTATTCATTCCCAAAGCAATTTCCTATGTTTCATCCTCAATGTGAAGGTCCAAGAGTTACAGTAAACCTGCAGTGGTGTAACGGAATGTACTACAGGTCTCCCAGGAATGGCTCAAAAAACAGACAGTTTGAAGCAGAACTCACCCTGGACAGAAGTCGGCATTTTGCCTTTTGTATTATATCCCGATTCAATTTCTGTACTTGATCGTCAATGTAAAGGTCCATGGATTACAGGAAACCTGCAGTAGTGTATCGGAAACTATTACAGGCCTCCCATAAAAGGTTCCAAAACGGACTGTTTGACGCGTCACTCCGACTGGACAGAAGTCGCTATTGTGCCTTTTGTATTCAATCCAGATGCAATTTCTGTGTTTCTACGTCTATCTGAAGTTCCAATGGTTACAGTAAACCTGCCGTGGTGCATCTCAGTCTAATACAGGTCTCCCAGGAAACGTTCTAAGCACAGACAGTTTGAAGTGTAACTCCCCCTGGGCAGAAGTAGGCATTGTGCCTTTTGTATTCAATGATATTACTGTGTTTCATGGTCAACATGAAGGTCCCAGGGTTACAGTAATCTTTCCTGGTCTCCCAGGAAAAGTTAAAACGCAGACTGTTTGAATCGTTACTCATCCTGGAGATAAGTTGGAATTGTGCCTTTTTTATTCAATCAGAATGCAATTTCTGTGTTTCATCGTCAATGTAAAAGCCCAAGAGTTACAGTAAACCTGCCGTGGTTCATCGGAATTTAATAGTGGTCTCCCAGCAAAGTTTCCAATACAGATGGATTGCAGCGCTACTCCGCCTGGACAGAAGTAGGCATTGTGCCTTTTGTATTCAATCCCGATGCCACTTCTGTATTTCACCGTCAATGTGAAGGTCCAAGGGTCAGAGTAAATCTGCAGTGGGGCATTGGAATCTAATATTGGTCTCCCATGAAAGTTTCCGACATAGACTGTTTGAAGCATTACTCCCCCTGGACAAAGTCCGCTTTATGCCTTTTGTACTCCATCCCGATGCAATTTCCGTGTTTCATCGGCAATGTGAAGGTCCAAGGGTTACAGTAAACCTGCAGTGTTGTTTTGGAATCTACTAGTGGGCTCCCATGCATGGTTGCAACACAAACTGTTTGAATCGTTACCCCCCCCCCCCCCCCCAACTAACCTGGACTGAAGTGGGCACTGTGCCTTTTTTATTCAAACCCGATAGAATTACTATGTTTCATCGTCAATGTGAAGCTCCAAGGGTTAAAGTAAACCTGCAGTGGTGCTTTGGAATCTTCTACTGGGCTCCCAGGCATGGTTCCAACACAAACTTTTTGAATCGTTATCCCCCCCCCCTCCCTCGTGCGTTTTGTATTCATTCCCGAAGCAATTTCCTATGTTTCATCCTCAATGTGAATGTCCATGAGTTACAGTAAACCTGCAGTGGTGTATCGGAATGTACTACAGTTCTCCCACGAATGGTTAAAAAAAAAAACAGACTGTTTGAAGCGTTACTCCAGCTGGACAGAAGTAGGCACTGTGCCTTTTGTATTCAATCCCGATGCTATTTCTGTGTTTCATCGTCAATGTGAAGGGAAAAGGGGTACAGTAAACCTGCCGTGATGCATCGGAATCTGCTAATGGAATCCCAGGAACGGTTCAAATCAAGGACTTTTTGAAGCGTTACCCAACCTTCACCGAAGTCGGCATTTTGCGATTTTGTATTCAGTCCCGATGCAATTTCTGTGTTTCATCGTCAATCTGAAGTTCCAATGGTTACAGTAAACCTGCCGTGGTGCATCTCAGTCTAATACTGGTCTCCCAGGAAACGTTCTAAGCACAGACAGTTTGAAGCGTAACTCCCCCTGAACAGAAGTCGGCATTATGCCTTTTGTTTTATATTCCGATGAAATTTCTGTATTTCATCGTCAATGTGAAGGTCTAAGGGTTACAATAAACATGCAGTGGTATATCGGAATCTACAAGAGGTCTCCCAGGAAAGGTTCCGAAACCAGATCGTTTGAAGCGTAAGCCCCCTGGACAGAAATCGGCATTGTGCTTTTTGTATTCAATCCCAATGCATTTTTTTTTGTTTATCGTCAATGTAAAGGTCCAAGAATTACAGTATACCTGCCGTGGTGCATCGCAATCTAATATTGGTCTCCCAGTAATCGTTCAAAGCATAGACGTTTCAAGCGTTACTCCCCCTGGACAGAAGTCGTCATTGTGCCTGTTTTATTCAATCCCGATGGAATTTCTATATTTCATCGTCTGTGTGAAGCTCCCAGAGTTAAAGTAAACTTGCAGTGGTGCATCGGAATCTAATTCCGGTCTCCCAGAAAACGTTAAAGCACAGATTGTTTGAAGCGTTACTCCCCCAGCCCAGAAATCGATGTTGTGCCTTTTGTATTTCATCCCGATGCAACTTTTGTGTTTCATCGTCAATATGATTGTCGAAGGGTTAGAGTAAACCTGCACTGGTGCATTCGAATGTAATATTTGTCTCCCCGGAATGTTTCCCACACAGATTTTATGAAGCGTTACTCCCACTTGAAAGAAGTCGGCATAGTTCATTTTGTATTCAATCTCGATGCAATTTCCGTGTTTCATCGTCAATCTGACGGTCCAAGGGGTAGAGTAAAACTGCAGTGGTGGATCGCAATCTAATTCTGGTCTCCCAGGAAACGTTCTAAGCATAGACAGTTTGAAGCGTAACTACCCCTGGACAGAAGTCGACATTGCGACTGTATTCATTCCCGAATCAATTTCTGTGTTTCATCCTGAGATATTCGCTATTTTTGACTTCATTAAAACAGCAAATAGTTAATACTTTCAGCCAGAAGGCAAATACTTGTTTATAAAGAATGATTAATGTATAATAAGGCGTCGCATAGCGACGGTGGAACTTTCTAAATAATGTAATTCGTCGTCTTTTGGCGGAAATATAAACAGAAAAATACGGATAGATATGCGATCCTTCACTATTTTAGTTATAATAAACATCTGTTCTGGGAATACTGAATCATTTAGCAGTGCTCATTCCTATTCAATCCCGATGCCACTTCTGTGTTTCATCGTCAATGTGAAGGTCCAAGGGTCAGAGTAAACCTGCAGTGGTGTATTAAAATGTAATACTGGTCTCCCAAGAATGTTTCCGACATAGACTGCTTGAAGCTTTACTCCCCCTGGACAAAGTCTGCATTGCGCCTTTTGTACACAATCTCGATGCAATTTCTATGTTTCATCGTCAAAGTGAATGTAAAAGGGTTACAGTAAAACTGCAGTGGTGCATGGGAATCTAATACTGGTCTCCCAGGAAACGTTAAAAGCACAGACTGTTTGTAGCGTTAGTCCCACTGGACGGAAGTCGGCAATGTGCCTTTCGTATTCATTCCCGAGGCAATTTCCTATGTTTCATCCACAATGTGAAGGTCCATGAGTTGCAGTAAACCTGCAGTGGTGAATCTGAATGTACTACAGGTCTCCCAGGAAAAGTTCAAAAAATCAGACCGTTTCAAGCGTTACTCCACCTGGACAAAAGTCGCCAACAGTAAACCTGCAGTGGCGATTCAGAATCTACTATTGGACTCAAAGGAAAGGTTTGAAGCACAAAAAAATGGCTCTGAGCACTATGGGACTCAACTGCTGAGGTCATAAGTCCCCTAGAACTTAGAACTACTTAAACCTAACTAACCTAAGGACAACACACACATCCATGCCCGAGGCAGGATTCGAACCTGCGACCGTAGCGGTCGCGCGGTTCCAGACTGTAGCGCCAGAACCGCTTGGCCATCAGCGGCCGGCGTTTGAAGCACAGTTTGATGCGTTACTCCCCCTGGACAGAAGTCGGCATTGTGCCTTTTGTATCAGCCCCGATGCACTTTCTGTGTTTCATCGTCAATGTGGAGGTCCAAAGGATACAGAAAATTCTGCAGTTGTGCATCGGAAGCTAATATTGGTCTCCCAGGAAACGTTGTGAGCACAGACAGTTTGAAGCGTTAGTTCCCCTGGACAGAAGTCGGCATTGTGAATTTTGTATTCCACCCCGATGCAATTTCTACGCTTCATCGTCAATGTGTAGGTCCAAGGGCTACGGCAAACCTGCCGTGGTGCTTCGGAATCTACTATTGGACTCCCAGGAAAGGTTCAAAGCACAGAACGTACGAAGCGTTACTCTCCCTACCCAGAAGTCGCTATTGTACGTTTCGTATTCAATCCCTATGCAATTTCTGTGTTTCATCGTCAATGTGAAGGTCCAAGTGTTATAGTAAAACTGCAGTGGTGCATCAGAATCTAACAACGGACTCCCAGGAAAGGTGCAAAGCATAGATTGTTTGAAGCGCTACTCCACCTCGACGGAAGTCGGCATTTGTGCCTTTTGTATTCATTCGCGAAGCAATTTCCTATGTTCCATCCTCAATGTGAAGGTCCAAGTGTTACAGTATACCTGCAGTGTTGATTCAGAATCTACTATCGGACTCCAAGGAAAGATTTAAAGCACAGTTTGAGACGAAACTTCTCCTGGACAGAAATCGGCATTGTGCCTTTTAAATTATATCCCGATCCAATATCTGTATTTCATCGTCAATGAAAAGGTATAACCGTTACAGTAAACCTGCAGTGGTGTATCTGAATGTACTACAGGTCTCCCAGGAAAAGTTCAAAAATCAGACCGTTCGAAGCGTTACTCCACCTGGACAGAAGTCAGCATTGTGCCTTATGTATTCAATACCGATGCAAATTTCTGTGTTTCATCTTCAAAGTGACGGACCAAGGTTTACAGTAAACATGCAGTGGTGCATCGGAATCTACTACTGGACTCCCAGGATGGGTTCCAACAGAGGATGTTTGAAACATTAGTCCCCCTCTACAGAAGTCGCCTTTGTGAATTTGGTATTCAATCCCGATGCAGTTTCTGTGTTTCAACATCGGAATCTACTACTGGACTCCCAGGATGGGTTCCAACAGAGGATGTTTGAAACATTAGTCCCCCTCTACAGAAGTCGCCTTTGTGAATTTGGTATTCAATCCCGATGCAGTTTCTGTGTTTCAACGTCAATGTGAAGGTCCAAGGGTTACAGTAAACCTGCAGTGGTGCTTTGCAATCTACTTCTGGGCTCCCAGGATATGTTCCAACACAGACTGTTTGAAGCGTTACCCCCCATTCACAGAAGTCGACTTTGTGAAATTTGTATTCAATCCCGATGCAATTTCTGTGTTTCATCGTCAAACTGAAGGTCCAAGGGAAACAGTAAAACTGCAGTGATGCATCGGAATATAATACTGGCCTCCCAGAAAACGTTCAAAGCACAGACTGTTTGAAGCGTTTCTCCACCTGGACAGAAGTCGGCATTATCCCTTATGCATACATTCCTGAAGCAATTTCTGTATTTCACCCTCAATGGGAAGGTCCATGAGTTACAGTAATCCTACAGGGGTGATTCAGAATCTACTATTGGACACCAAGGAAAGTTTTGAAGCTCAGTTTTAAGCGTTACTCCCCCTGGACAGAAGTCGGCATTGTGCCTTTTGTATCAGCCCCGATGCAATTTCTGTGTTTCAACGTCAAAGTGAAGTTCCAAGGGTTACGGTAAAACTGCAGTGATGCATACGAATCTAATACTGGTCTCCCGTGAAACGTTGAAAGCACAGACCGTTTGAAGCGTTAGTCCCCCTGGACAGTTGTCTGCATTGTGAATTTTGTATTCATCCCGATGCAAGTTCTGCGCTTCATCGCCAATTTGTAGGTCCGAGGGTTAAGGTAAACCTTCCGTGGTGCTTCGGAATCTACTACTGGACTCCCAGGAAAGGTTCAAAACACAGAATGTACGAAGTGTTACTCCCCCTAGGCAGAAGTCGCTATTGTGCCTTTTGTATTGAATCCCGATGCAATTTCTGTGTTTCATCGTCAATGTGAAGGTCCAAGTATTACAGTAAAACTGCAGTGGTACATCGAAATCTAACACTGGACTCCAGTAAAGGTGCAAAGCACAGATTGTTTGAAGCGCTACTCCACCTGGACGGAAGTCGGCATTGTGCCTTTCGTATTCATTCCCGAAGCAATTTCTGTGTTTCATCCTCAATGTGAAGGTCCACGAGTTACAGTATACCTACAGTGGTGATTCAGAATCTACTATCGGAGTCCAAGGTAAGGTTTGAAGCACAGTTTGAAGCGTAACTTCCCCTGGACAGAAGTCGGCAATTTGCCTTTTTTATTATATCTCGATGCAATATCTGTATTTCATCGTCAATGAAAAGGTCCAAGCATTACAGTAAACCTGCAGTGGTGTATCGGAATCTACTACAGGTCACCCAGGAAATGTTCGGAAAACAGACAGTTTGAAGCGTAACTCCTCCTGTACCGAAGTCGGAATTGTGCCTTTTGTATTATATCCCGACGCAATTTCTGTGTTTCATCGTCAATGTGAAGCTCCAAAGGTTACAGTAAACCCGCTGTGGTGCATCAGAATCTACTACTGGTCTCCCAGAAAACGTTAAAGCACGGAATGTTTGAAGCCTTACTCCGCCTGGCCAGAAATCGACATTGTGCCTTTTGTATTCATTCCCGGAGCAATTTCTGTGTTTCATCCTCAATGGGAAGGTCCAAGAGTTACATTAAACCAGCCGTGGTGCTTCGGAATCTACTACTGGACTCCAAGGAATGGTTTGAAGCACAGACTGTTTGAAGCGTTACTCTCCCTAGACACAAGTTGGCATTGTGCCTTTTGTATTCAATCACGATGCAATTTCTGTGTTTCATAGTCAACATGATGGTCCAAGGGTTACAGTAAACCTTCCTGGTTTTCCTAGGATAGGTTAAAACATAGACTGTTTGATGGGTTACTACCCCTGGACATATGTCGGCATTGTACCTTTTTTATTCAATCAGAATGAAATTTCTGTGTCTCATCGTCAATGTAAAGGTCCAAAAGTTACAGTAAACCTTCCGTGGTTCATCTGAATCTAGTAGTGGTCTCCCAGCAATGTTTCCAACACAGATAATTTGAAGCGTTACTCCGCCTGGAAAGAAGTTGGCATTGTGGCTTTTGTATTCACCCCGATGCCACTTCTGTGTTTCATCGTCAGTGTTAAGGTCTAAGGGATACAGTAAAACTGCAGTGGTGCATCGGAGTATATTACTGGTCTCCCAGGAAATGTTCAAAGCACAGACTGTTTGAAGCGTTACTCCCCCTGGACAGAAGTCTGCATTGTGCCTTTTGCATTCATTCCCGAAGCAATGGGAAGGTCCAAGAGTTACAGTAAACCTACAGTGGTGATTCAGAATCTACTATTGGCCTCCAAGGAAAGGTTTGAAGCCCAGTTTGAAACGTTACTCCCCCTGGACAAAACTCGGTATTGTGCCTTTTTTATTCAGTGTGCAGAAAGTTGAAATAAGCTGTTCTCATAACATACAAAGATCAGCACATTCCTCAAACTGGGGAACTATGAAGAATGGTGTTCCACAAGAGTCGGTCTTGGGTCCTTTGTTGTTTTTAATATATATTAATGACCAGCCATTTTACGTATATTCATGAAGAGGCAAAGTTAGTTCTCTTGGCTGATGATACTAGTAATCACACCTGACAAACAAGAATTAATTGATTAAATTGTCAATAATGTCTTTCAGAAAATTACTAAATGGTTCCTTGTAAACGGACTGTCACTGAATTTTGATAAGACACAGTTCACACTGTTCCGTACAGTAAATGGTATGACGCCATTAATAAATATAGACCTTAATCAGAAGTATATAGCTAAGGTGGAATATTCAAAATTTTTACGTGTGTTCAGTGATGAGAGATTAAATTGGAAGAAACACATGGATGATCTGCTGAGACGTTTGCGTTCAGCTACTTATGGAATAAGGGTCATTGCAAATTTTGGTGATAAACATCTTAGTAAAATAGTTTACTACGCCTATTTTCACTCATTGCTTGCATATGACATCATATTTTGGAATAATTCATTACTGAGGAATAAAGTATTTATTGCACAAATGTGTGTAATCAGAATAATAGCTGGAGTCCACCCAAGATCATCCTGCAGACATTTATTTAAGGATCTAGGGATATTCACAGTAGCTTCTCAGTATATATACTCTCTTATGAAATTTGTTATTAACAACCAAACCCAATTCAAAAGTAATAGCAGAGTGCATAACTACAATACTAGGAGAAAGGATGATTTTCACTATACAAGATTAAATCTAACTTTGACACAGAAACGGGTGAATTATACTGCTACTAAAGTCTTTGGTCACTTACCAAATAGTATCAAGAATCTGACAGATAACCAACAAGTATTTAAGAAGAAATTAAAAGAATTTGTGAATGACAACTCCTTCTACCCCATAGAGGAATTTTTAGATATAAATTAAGAAATTTAAAAAATTTAAAAAATAAATAAATAAACAAGTTGTTATATTAAATTAATTATGTTGTTATATTAACTTAATTATGTCATTATTGGAAAATTTGACTCATTCCACACCATTACGAAATACCGTACTCATGATCCATGGAACTAGTATTAATCTAACCTAATCTAATTGAATCAGAATACAATTTCTGTGTTTCATCGTCAATGTAAAGGTCCAAGAGTTACAGTAAACCTGCCGTGGTTAATCGGAATCTAATAGTGGTCTCCCAGCAAAATTTCCAACACAGATGGTTTGAAGCGTTACTCCACATGGACAGAAGTTGGCATTGTGTCTTTTGTATTCAATCCCGATGCCACTTGTGTGTTTTATCGTCAATCTGAAGGTCCAAGGGTCAGAGTAAACCTGCAGTGGTGCATTGGAATCTACAACTGGTCTCCCAGTTCCAACACAGACTGTTTGAAGCGTTAATCCCCCTGGACATAAATCGGCATTGTGCCTTTTCTATTATATCCCGATGCAATTTCTGTGTATCATCGTCGTTTTGAAGGTCCAAGAGTTACAGTAAACCTGCCATATTTCATCGCAATCTAATAGTGGTCTCCCAGGATCGTTTCCAACACAGATTTTGGTCTACCAGGAAAGGTTAACACACAGACTGTTTGATGCGTTACTCCCCCCCCCCCCCCGGACTGAATTCGGCATTGTACCTTTTGTATTCAATTCCGATGCAATTTCTGTGTTTCATCGTCATAGTGAAGGTCCAAGAGTTACAGTAAAAATGCCATAGTTCGTCGGAATCTAATATTGGTCTCCCAGGAAAGTCTCCAACACAGATGGTTTGAAGCGTTACTCCCCTGTACAGAAATCAGAATTGTGCCTTTTGTATTATATCCCTCGCAATTTCTACATCTACATCTACATTTATACTCCGCAAGCAACCCCACGGTGTGTGGCGGAGGGCACTTTACGTGCCACGGTCATTACCTCCCTTTTCTGTTCCAGTCGCGTATGGTTCGCGGGAAGAACGACTGTCTGAAAGCCTCCGTACGCGCTCGAATCTCTCTAATTTTACATTCGTGAGCTCCTCGGGAGGTATAAGTAGGGGGAAGCAATATATTCGATACCTCATCCAGAAACGCACCCTCTCGAAACCTGGCGAGCAACCTACACCGCGATGCAGAGCGCCTCTCTTGCAGAGTCTGCCACTTGAGTTTGCTAAACATCTCCGTAACGCTATCACGGTTACCAAATAACCCTGTGACAAAACGCTCCGCTCTTCTTTGGATCTTCTCTATCTCCTCCGTCAACTCAATCTGGTACGGATCCCACACTGATGAGCAATACTCAAGTATAGGTCGAACGAGTGTTTCATAGTCAATATGATGGTCCAAGGGTTACAGCAAACCTGCCGTGACACATTTGGATCTAATATTGGTCTCCCACAAAAGTTTCTAACACATACCGAAAGAAGTAGTAGGTTCCTGCACGTGACATTTGCCTGCGTGTGGCCGCTGTGCCGGCAGGCCTGCCAGCCTGGTGCTGCTGCCGGGGGAGCCCACGGCAGCTTATGGCCGCCCCCGGAGGAGGACGCCAGCCGCTCGCCCGTACCTAGCTTTGTCTGCCCACGTGAGTGTTGTGGATAGTTTTTATACAGAATCTTTTACCTGCGATATTCAGATGAGATCAGCAACTTGGGACACTCCATCTCAGAACAATTCAAAACGCGAACTGGTAAAAAAGTGTTGGGAATCAGGAGGGTCATAAATGAGGCTCAGTCAGAAGAATACGCCTCTCCACATTATAGTCATGTTCAAACTGCTTACAATAACGCACTTCCTGCACGCTGGCTGGCTGGAGATCGTGGAAATCATCGATCCTCAATTTCTTCAGTGTTTGTTCCTGATGCTCCGCTCCACCCACAAGAGTTTTACAGCACGGAGAAAGCACGTTTACTTTCAGGGCTATGCAAGTTTTACTCGAAACCTACTTCCAAACCGAAATAGCACAGCAACGTCTCCTGCTGCAGCAAGTGATGCTTATGGGCCAGATACAGCAGACACCCTAGAATTATTTTAAGGAAAAAGGTATGTCAACATAGTAAACAGGTTTCCAGCTTCTCGTCTAAAACATTTGCAAATTCTATTTTAGTCTATTATAACGTACGATTCAAATAAAAACTGAAGCACACGTCTACGTATACTTTACAGTTACAACTAAAACTGTAAATATCACTGCAGACAGTAAATAATTAGCTATCGAGTACAAAGGTCACGAAAATCTTTTCCTCTGGTGAGATTACCTTCTTTAAAACAGTGACCTGTTCCGTCAGTTAATCTCGGGAGATCTCTGCTACCTCATCAAATGAACTGAATGACATTCTAAGGACACTGGAAAATTCAGTACCGTAATTTCTTAAATCATTACAAAGCGTGTCAAATATCCCGTTAATGTCACTATCAGCAATGAAGGGATGTGCCCAGAACTTGTTTTTCTGCAATCTTTTTCTGTTTAGAACTTGCATACAAAGCCTGTTGCTCTTCCACTGAGCGGAGCCTGTAGCCATTCCTCTGCAGTTTCTCCCACCATAGCGGCCAACAGACCTGCTGTGGAATCCTAGTGCGGTAACGTCCTATCGCTAACCACTAGATCTTGGTTTTCACATCTCCTGCTTCCCAAAGGTAACAGGAGAACCAATGAGCGAGGTTGATTTCGCTGGTGAATATAATGCGCTTGTTGTAACGCAAACTTGAAGCGATATTTGAATGATGCAGTGACTAAATATGGTAAATTCCACGCGCGACTGTCAATTTTTTGTTGTTGCAATTGTAATATCGAGGGTAAACAACCTAAGAGACTGATCGAATAGACGACGGGTGTATTTTTGGTTGATAGTGTCCCTTGTGGGTGGTGTGGGGGCGAGGGGAGGGTTGGGATAAGTCAGCCGTGCATCCCGAGGAGGTTAGTTCTTTCGCGTACCTGGCCATGACGAAATGTGTGATTGCCGAAAATTGCGCCCGCTGGACGCTTTAAAGTGGCAGCACGTTCATAAACTGTTCGATCAGCTCGAACCCCAGCAGAAACTGATGAGTCTCTCTCTAAGAGTCAATCGACATGTTTAACATAGAACAAGACACATACGGCCTAGCACATAAAACTACGAGAGATATTACCGAGTGAAGTAACAACGATTAATGGCGGTAACGGCGGCATTTAACACAGCTTACGCAAAATTCTGATTTATCAGCCTAGATCAAAGTTAACGAGGGTATCGACCGTGTTTAAATTTGACCGTCGAGCACGCCCGGTTTTCGGGAGATGACCTGGATTCTACGAGGGCAGTTCAATAAGTAATGCAACACATTTTTTTTCCAGGCCAATTTTGGTTGAAAAAACCAGAAATTTCTTGTGGAATATTTTCAAACATTCCCGCTTCATCTCGTATAGTTTCATTGACTTCCGACAGGTGGCATCGCTGTACAGAGCTGTTAAAATGGCGTCTGTAACGGATGTGCGTTGCAAACAACGGGCAGTGATCGAGTTGCTTTTGGCGGGAAACCAGGGCATCTCAGATATTCATAGGCGCTTGCAGAATGTCTACGGTGATCTGGCAGTGGACAAAAGCACGGTGAGTCGTTGGGCAAAGCGTGTGTCATCATCGCCGCAAGGTCAAGCAAGACTGTCTGATCTCCCGCGTGCGGGCCGGCCGTGCACAGCTGTGACTCCTGCAATGGCGGAGCGTGCGAACACACTCGTTCGAGATGATCGACGGATCACCATCAAACAACTCAGTGCTCAACTTGACATCTCTGTTGGTAGTGCTGTCACAATTGTTCACCAGTTGGGATATTCAAAGGTTTGTTCCCGCTGGGTCCCTCGTTGTCTAACCGAACATCATAAAGAGCAAAGGAGAACCATCTGTGCGGAATTGCTTGCTCGTCATGTGGCTGAGGGTGACAATTTCTTGTCAAAGATTGTTACAAGCGATGAAACATGGGTTCATCACTTCGAACCTGAAACAAAACGGCAATCAACGGAGTGGCGCCACACCCACTCCCCTACCAAGAAAAAGTTTAAAGCCATACCCTCAGCCGGTAAAGTCATGGTTACAGTCTTCTGGGACGCTGAAGGGGTTATTCTGTTCGATGTCCTTCCCCATGGTCAAACGATCAACTCTGAAGTGTATTGTGCTACTCTTCAGAAATTGAAGAAACGACTTCAGCGTGTTCGTAGGCACAAAAATCAGAACGAACTTCTCCTTCTTCATGACAACGCAAGACCTCACACAAGTCTTCGCACCCGAGAGGAGCTCACAAAACTTCAGTGGACTGTTCTTCCTCATGCACCCTACAGCCCCGATCTCGCACCGTCGGATTTCCATATGTTTGGCCCAATGAAGGACGCAATCCGTGGGACGCACTACGCGGATGATGAAGAAGTTATTGATGCAGTACGACGTTGGCTCCGACATCGACCAGTGGAATGGTACCGTGCAGGCATACAGGCCCTCATTTCAAGGTGGCGTAAGGGCGTAGCATTGAATGGAGATTACGTTGAAAAATAGTGTTGTGTAGCTAAAAGATTGGGGAATAACCTGGTGTATTTAAATGCAGAATAAAACAACCCCTGTTTCAGAAAAAAAATGTGTTGCATTACTTATTGAACTGCCCTCGTATAAGCGTACCGTATTTAGATGGTGGCGCTTTTGGATGTACTGAGGCAGAGTCGGGGCAACCTATATCGTTCGCTATAAGTAAGATGATCGCAGAAAGTGTATTAGTTTACGAATCAAACTTAATGGGAGAAGAATTAATTTGTGCCTCCACATGTGAACACTTTGCCTATTCATGTCTAATGAGTGAACTACGCGATCATCGGATTTTTACTATGTTTTGTATTTGGTGTATGTGAAGGGCTATGTGGGGGGGGGGGGGGGGGGGCGGGGCATAGTTTCGATACCAAGGGGATTCTAATTTTTAAATCGAGCTGCATGTTCAACGAGCGTTTACGTGAATCGTAAAATATAAAAGATAGAACATATTCAGTTTATAGTTTTTTTAACTGTGCAATCTTTATTTATTATCTTTTATAAAAGCCCAGTAACTAAGAATTTTTGTTTGCACTTAAACAGGATTTTTGGGTGCAGCACATAGTTAGAAAAAAGAAGAGGTACATTTTCCAAAAAATGACAATTAGATGTGTTAATTACCATATACTTCATGAATTTTATATTTAAATGACATAATGAAAGAAAGAGGAAAAAAATAATGACCGTAAGAGAACTAGCACGTTTCATTTTTTATCCTGAAGCTGTCAGTTCTTTTGTTTTCAAGAACCTTTGCATTCGCGGAAACCAATTCAAGAAATACACTCCTGGAAATGGAAAAAAGAACACATTGACACCGGTGTGTCAGACCCACCGTACTTGCTCCGGACACTCCGAGAGGGCTGTACAAGCAGTGATCACACGCACGGCACAGCGGACACACCAGGAATCGCGGTGTTGGCCGTCGAATGGCGCTAGCTGCGCAGCATTTGTGCACCGCCGCCGTCAGTGTCAGCCAGTTTGCCGTGGCATACGGAGCTCCATCGCAGTCTTTAACAATGGTAGCATGCCGCGACAGCGTGGACGTGAACCGTATGTGCAGTTGACGGACTTTGAGCGAGGGCGTATAGTGGGCATGCGGGAGGCCGGGTGGACGTACCGCCGAATTGCTCAACACGTGGGCCGTGAGGTCTCCACAGTACATCGATGTTGTCGCCAGTGGTCGGCGGAAGGTGCACGTGCCCGTCGACCTGGGACCGGACCGCAGCGACGCACGGATGCACGCCAAGACCGTAGGATCCTACGCAGTGCCGTAGGGGACCGCACCGCCACTTCCCAGCAAATTAGGGACACTGTTGCTCCTGGGGTATCGGCGAGGACCATTCGCAACCGTCTCCATGAAGCTGGGCTACGGTCCCGCACACCGTTAGGCCGTCTTCCGCTCACGCCCCAACATCGTGCAGCCCGCCTCCAGTGGTGTCGCGACAGGCGTGAATGGAGGGACGAATGGAGACGTGTCGTCTTCAGCGATGAGAGTCGCTTCCGCCTTGGTGCCAATGATGGTCGTATGCGTGTTTGGCGCCGTGCAGGTGAGCGCCACAATCAGGACTGCATACGACCGAGGCACACAGGGCCAACACCCGGCATCATGGTGTGGGGAGCGATCTCCTACACTGGCCGTACACCACTGGTGATCGTCGAGGGGACACTGAATAGTGCACGGTACATCCAAACCGTCATCGAACCCATCGTTCTACCATTCCTAGACCGGCAAGGGAACTTGCTGTTCCAACAGGACAATGCACGTCCGCATGTATCCCGTGCCACCCAACGTGCTCTAGAAGGTGTAAGTCAACTACCCTGGCCAGCAAGATCTCCGGATCTGTCCCCCATTGAGCATGTTTGGGACTGGATGAAGCGTCGTCTCACGCGGTCTGCACGTCCAGCACGAACGCTGGTCCAACTGAGGCGCCAGGTGGAAATGGCATGGCAAGCCGTTCCACAGGACTACATCCAGCATCTCTACGATCGTCTCCATGGGGGAATAGCAGCCTGCATTGCTGCGAAATGTGGATATACACTGTACTAGTGCCGACATTGTGCATGCTCTGTTGCCTGTGTCTATGTGCCTGTGGTTCTGTCAGTGTGATCATGTGATGTATCTGACCCCAGGAATGTGTCAATAAAGTTTCCCCTTCCTGGGACAATGAATTCACGGTGTTCTTATTTCAATTTCCAGGAGTGTATATCCATCTCCTATTTCCTAAATTTGATCTCCTTCTTTTGTTTTCCATTTATTCAACCGTAAACGAAGTACTGCCGCTTGTTGGCGAATGTTAGACAAAGTGACAGTGATGTCCCTCACCAGTAGTTGTCTAGAGTTTTGCAAATTCGTATTTCTATTGACGACTTCCATTGTAATATACGGAGCTAATCGCGGTCAAATGCACGGTGACTGATGCCTATTTACTGACCGGCGAATAACGTTGGTGCACCACAGAGATATTTTAAACACGGTTTGCTTTTAATCGTGATCACAGGATCTTGCTTATATTGGTTTTTGACCGAAGGTTGTGTACTCCGCCAATAGCAAGCAAGACGTTAAAAAATAAATAAGCATGGAATCAATAGGAAACGAAAACAGAACTACAGAACAACGTTACAAAAAGAATAGACAGAGAAACCTGTTAACACATCGCCGGCCGGAGTGGCCGTGCGGTTCTAGGCGCTACAGCCTGGAACCGCGAGACCGCTACGGTCGCAGGTTCGAATCCTGCCTCGGGCAGGAATGTGTGTGATGTCCTTAGTCTAGTTAGGTTTAAGTAGTTCTAAGTTCTAGGGGATTGATGATCTCAGTAGTTAAGTCCCATAGTGCTCAGAGCCATTTGAACCATTTGTTACACATCCAAAAGTCTCTTTGATTGTCTCTGAACGATAGAACAACCAGGTTATCGAGGACCTTTGCCGCTGCTGTAGGTATATATAAAAAAACTATCAGAATAGGGGGGTCTATGGACGACAGCATCAAAATAATCGGAAGACCATTAACTTGAAATTTAAGAGGAATGTCACTGGGTTGATGATGTTAAGAGCGGACGTACGAGAAAATATTCAAGTAAATGAAAGCTGATAATTACTGTTTGAGAGATAATTGAACAAAATTTTACACAAGTTATCATGTTACTGGCTGTAATCTGGATTTTTTTTCAATCTTTTGTCACATAATTTCACCAGGACGTTGCCAGATACTTTCAGAACACATACTATCACATGATGAACATTTTCTCAGAAGTTACTGTACTTATCACTTTTAAAATGTAGTTGGTTATTCTTAGTAAATAGATAAACAAATCTATGTACCAGTTTCTTTAATATCGCCTGAGAACACGCGCAACAAATTTTTTTAAGTTTTTGAATACAGTACATAGCAATTTTTATTTCACAAAAACCTAAATAAATTCGAGTGTAAAGCACTTTGAAAAATTTTATATCGCAGGAAGTTGTATTACAGTATTTCGAAAGTCTGTAGCAAATTTCACCTCTTTATCTACAATGGTTTAGCAGAAAATGTTCCCAACACACTGAAAAACAAAAGCTGCAGGAAATGCAGAAAATAGAATTTATTAGTATTTATGCCAGAAACAAGTACCTTAATGTTGACTATAACCATATACATATGCTTTTTTTTTGGTCTTCATGTACCTCTGTTCTTCTAGTCTAGTCTTTCCGGCGTGTCCTATTGGAAAATCCTTCGCTGACATCTCAGAATTAGGAATATACAAATACACACACCATCAGTGTTCTTCAGTAGGTTTTCACTAAAGCAACCTACATCAAATCCCTGTCTCATAAAGGTTCTGATTCTTCTAGTGTTACCATCATTGAACGTCAGGCCCGCGTTGTATGCGGTAATTTTAACAAATATATTTGAGCGAAATGTTGACTTTTGAGCGTCTCTTCTAAATGAGGATACTAAAGCTTTCGTTTCGGTTTTGTGTTCCATCATATGTCCATTTCTTTAACAAATCGTAATTAATCGCATCTTAACCGGACTCACAGCCTTCTATACTCCACAAATGTCTTCTGTGATAGCAGGAAATACCAGGTGTACCGGTATGAAATTAGCGTTTTTTATGAAAAGGAAACTCTAATTTTGAATTGAAAAGTAAAAACATTTTATTCAGAGTACTGACCATTGCTTTCTATACATTTTGACCACCTTTCTGGAATTTTTTGGACACTACGCCAATAAAAATGTTCGTCTTTTGAAGCAAACCAATCAGACACCCAATTTTCGACTTCTTCGTAGGAATCGAAGTGTTCCTCAGCCAATGCGTGTCCCATTGATGAAAAGAAATGGTAATCGGAAGGGGCCAAGTCTGGTGAATACGGCGGGTGGGGTAGAAGCTCCCAGCCAAGTGTTTTGACTGTATCCTGAACCTGTTTTTCTTTGTGTGCAGGTGCATTGTCGTGTAAAAAAATCACTTTGCCACGTCTTCTGGCCCATTCTGGTCTTTATTCGATCAATGCATAGTTCAAATTGATCATTTGTTGTCTGTAGCGATTAGTATTCACAGTTTTACCGGGTTTTAGAAGCTCATGATACACCACACCATTCTGATCCCACAAACCACAGAGCATTGTCTTCTTGCCGAATCGATCTGGTTTTGGAGTCGATGTTGATGGTTGTCCCGGATTAACCCACGATTTTTCCAGTTTAGGATTCTGAAAATAAATCCATTTTTCATCGCCAGTAACAATTCGATGCAAAACTGATTTTCTTTCATGTCTTTGAAGCAAAATTTGACAAATGGTTTATCGGTTTTCCATCTGTCTTTCATTCAGTTCATGTGGCACCCATTTTCCACACTTTTGGATCTTTCCCATAGCTTTCAAACAGTCAGAAATTGTTTGTTGTGCAACATTTAGCATTGCTGACATTTGCTTCTGACTCAAAGTATCATCTTCATCCAATATTGTATGCAATTCGGCGTCTTCGAACTTTTTTGGTGGTCTTTCACGTTCTTCATTTCTTATATCTAAATCATTATTTCTGAACCGTTGCAACCATCTTTTGCATGTTGCTTCTGATACAGCATGATCACCATATGCCTCGACAAGCATTCGATGCGACTCTACAGCACTTTTTTTCAAATGAAAAAAAAATTAATGCTTTCCGCAAATCATCAGTTTCTGGTACAAAATTCGACATTGTTAACACGATGAAAACTTACGATGTTGTTTGTTCCATGACTTGATGTATACTAAATATCTTTGACAGATGTCATACCAACCAAACAAAAAAAAATTAAGGCTCGTTCACAACAAATGTTCCCTATCGACAAATTTGTATCCTAACGCTCATTTCATACCGGTACACCTGGTAGTAAAATATCGCGAACAGGGACAGAGTCGTGTACAGAGGAGGCGTGACACTGCATATTGGTTGAAACAAGATGGTTTTTACATCCTTTGCAGCACGAATTAAATTATGAAACTGGAGACAATATTTCTAACATGCTAGGCATCTATATGGTGGCAAAAAATTTAAACATTTTTGACAAATTTTACATAGTCTACCACTCCCGTTAAGTTAATTTATAAATATATATCAAGATCCGCGTGGGAGTGCTTGGTTTTACTTGACGATATATCACTGATTCCGGAACGGAACGTTAAAGCCTCGTCTTTGCGTTTAAGCGACTATTCGTGATCTGTAGTAGTAACGCCACACGGACGTTATTTAGACTTGTCTCGGGAGAACAGGAAGCACAAAAAGGGCACATAATTTCTTATTCCGCCTAGCAGAGCGGGTCAGCCCGAACGGCCGTAATCCCCAATTCAAATGGTGCTCTGTGCAAAGAAGGGTGCGCGACGTAAAAGGGGAAATGAAGAGAAGGGCCAGGGCAAAAGAAAACGAGCCCACACCGCCCTTCGCAGACTGCGCTTTCCCGCCCTGATGGAGCCGCGTCGTATCGCACCCCTTCCGCTGTGTTCTCTGCCGCTTGCTTTCTCGACTCCTCGCTCGCCGCATTACCGCCCTTCATCTCTGTTTAACAGTCTCCGGCGCACAGTCCGCTGTTAAAGGCGGCTGACTGCTTCTACTGCTGCGGCTATGTTTCTCAAGCCACGCAGAAAAGCCGCAAGATTTTAAAGCGAAGTATCTGTGACATCTGTCAGTTGGCGTGAAGGAAAAGTAACTTCCCTCTATCAAAGATAATGTTTCCTTACGTTCACAATTACATTCAATAAGAGTCATATGAGTGAAGTCGTAATATCTGAACACGTTCTTATTTACAGCCTTTTTAAGTACAATTTTCTAACGTTAATATCACTATTTCCCGTATGTTGTCATTATAATGAATAACATTTGTAACAGTAATACCGTGCAATTGTATGACAACTGTATGTATATCCGCCTCCACACTTACAGAAATCAATGATGCTTCGTTTATCTTGTTACGGACATATATAGCAATTCCATACACCTCGTGGTAAGTTACACCAAGTGCACAATGTCCTGGAATTCGACCTTGGCTTCGGAATATTTCTTCGCTGGAAACGCGAGTTTCCTGAATGGCGATCACATCGATATTGTTCTCCAGCAAAAATTTTGACAGGTAGTCACACTTTGCCCTGCGAGAGAATTCAGCAAGTTCTCCAGGAATTCTAACCTACCCGTGCATAGCGACCTGCCACTTTTAAATCGTAAGAGACTGAAAACACGCCATCCAATTCTGTGCGATGCTGCTGACATGGCTGCTAAGGATTTCAAACCTCTTTAAGAATGGAAAGGTCGGTGGGAAACAGTGACAGATGTGCGCCTGCGTAACATCTTCTTTGGTTCTAAACTCCCAGGTGGATTCGACCTACCACGCTAGACCTGGACTACTCTGAACAGAATCCGTACCAGCCATGGCCGATGCAGGGATGCAATCTTTAGGTGAAAGAAGCTGCCCTATTCAGCATGTGACTGCGGGGCTCCATACCACACTGTTCGCCACATTTTCAGTGAATGCAGGATTCGAGCCTATGACGGTGCTGAAGAGGACTTGCTGCTAGCAACTCCAGATGCAGTGCGCTGGATCGAAGGACTGGATATTCAGTTGTAAAGACAAACTAAAGTTTCTTGTGTGTCAATATGTACATATGTATACGTAATTTAATTTTATGATATGTCTGTATTAGCCATACGCTAAATAAATAAATAATAATGAATAACTTCATTGTAGCATCTTCTGGTAGCCCGAGACAGTAAAATAAATGCAAAGGACAAATTTCATAAACTGTCTTAAATATTGGGTTTCATTAGCCTCCAATCTTAAAGTAAAGTTCAGAATGCTAACATTGCATGGGCTTTCTTCTCGATGCCACAGCGATGGAGAGGTATGAGCTCTAGGTATTTAAAGTCAGTGTAAACACTGAGATATCTTTACGTCACTCCAGGTACGGATGCCGAGAAAATGTGCTTACCGTTTCCAGAGATAGATCAGTAATCGTGTGGTCTAACTAATAGTTTTCCAAAAGATAAATGTTTATTTCACTATCTATATGTCGCTCTTATGCCATTTTCAACTGTTACACTGAAATAAATAAACAATAATAAGTACAATTAACAAAAAGCACTGCAAAACTACAAAAAGTAAAAATTAATGTATGAATTATATGATTCATTACATTACTTACACGTCAAAAGTCCTTAGACTTGTCTTTATCAGATTATATAACACAGTTTTCTCGTAAGTAAATGTGAGGACGTACCTGTGTTATACAAAAAAAGGCTGAAAATATACATGTGTGTCAAATTAAGTGAAACTGCGGCGTAACTTACACGTCCAAAACAGAGGTGTAATTTTCATTTCACTGTACATAAACAATAACTAACGTCAGTGCAAGTGAAACGATCGTCAAAGATCATCATAAAGACATCAAAATCAGCACCTGTAACCTATGACATATCAAATAATATTGTAGTGAAACTTTTTATTTAATATGAAGATTATTTGTACACTGTATTTGCAATAGATACTACATGACACTGTTTAAAGTGTATAATTCGGAGGTCCAACTTCATAGCTCGCTTGTAAATCTCGTAAAATGCATGATTGTAATATGAATAGCAAGTATCAAGGAAGTTCAGTCTCGTGAGACAATCAATTGTCTAATTGTACAACGGACGTTCAATAGCTAATGCAACACTTTTTTTCTCGGCCAGTTTCGGCAGGAAAAAATGCGGAATTTGTTATGGGGCATTGTGGAATATTCCTACTTCATCCCCTATAGTTTCATAAAGTTCCGATAGGTGGCGGCCCTATACGAAGCCTGGAAAATGGCGTCTGTAACGGAGGTGCGTTCCAGGCAGAGAGCTGTTGCTGAGTTTCTTTTGGTAGACAACCATAGTATCTCATATATTCATAGGTGCTTGAAGAACGTCTGCGGAGACCAGGCAGTGAACAAAACCAAGGTGAGTTGTTGGGCGAGGCGTTTGTCATCATCGGAACAAGGTCGGGCAAACGTGTCCACATGCCGGCTGGCGGTACAACACTGTGGATCCTGCAATGTGTTCGTCACAATGAAAATGCAAATGATCTCCTCCTTCTCCATGCCAACGTAAGGCCTCACACAAGTCTGCCCACCTGAGAGGAGCTCAGAAAACTTCACTGGACTGTTCTTCCTCACAAGGTCCCACTTCCGTCTGTTTGGTCCAATGAAGGTTGCAGTGTGTGGGAAGCAGCACTTGGAGGATGGGGAGGTTATTGATGCAGTAAGATGTTGGCTCCGACGTCGAACAGTAGGTGCCGTAAGGCATTGAAGGGATACTGTGTTGAAATATCAGGTTTTGTAGCCAAAAGTGTGGGGAATAATATGGTGAATTGGGATCCTGAATAAAACGAATCTTACTTCTGAAAAAAATGTGCTGCATGACGCCCCTCGTGTAAGTAAGTGGTAGTAGACATCGTTACGAATTACAAAACCTTATAGAAACGATTTATAGGTTTTTGCTCTAGATCAAGCGCTCAAAAAGGTAGCAACACAACAATAAAGGATGACGGTACAGGACAACGGGGAGGGGGGGGGGGGGGAGTTGGGTTGTTGGGTTACAGTGTTGGGAGGCAGATTGGAACTAACAGAAATAAAATAAAAAGTAATTAATGGAGGGGACGAAACGCGGTGGGGGTGTCAAAGGGAGGAAGGAGGGATTCCGAAAGCTATTGGTAAACAGTTCCATGTTGCCTGAAACACTTATCAATAGCCATTAATTTTCTTTAATACCAATTTAATATTTGAGAATAGTAGCAAAACTATATGTACCGGTACCCATATCTGCAACATATATTTCAAATTATTTTTAGCATGTTTTTTAGGTATCAAGCATACCACATTTCGCAAGAGCATTAGCAGAATAGCAAATTTTATACAAATTGGAAACAGAGTACATAAGACATTTCTTCGTGTAAAAATAAAATTAAGTGTGAAACAGTAGTTATTCAGTTATTTTAAAAAGCTAGGACAGAAACGGTTTTATCCTGAAAGAAATGGCATAACAGCTAAGGAATAAGCTATACAACCAAGTAGGAAGATATGTTTTATAACATATGTTACTGAAGAGTTAAGATGAAACATGTAATGGAAAAAACCTCTCTTATATCACGTGGTAAAGATTGTGATGTGTCTGTGATGATCTCTCAGATTATTTCACTTAAGGTCATGTTAGCTGATGCTTAGATACACTGAAATGAAGCTTACCCCTGTGTTTTGCGTGTAGAAGTGACGTCACGGCTACACTAAATTTGTTTCCTGCCTTTTCATGTATCCCCGATACGTTCTCACACTTACATACAACTGCTTTACACATCTTGGTATTTACTTTGACGACACAAGTCGGATGATTTGTGACCTGTAAGCAATGTAACAAATATTGTATTGGAACATTAATTTAATTGTTTTTGTTTTTTGCCACAAGTTTTGTATTTGAACGCCTGAAAATGGCGTAAGGCCGAAATCTAGATTGTGAAATAGATACATTATGTGCAGTCAAATGGCGGAAATAACTTTTAGAAAATTTTACATGACTGTGGCTCCATAAAAACAGAAAATCGTCAAACAGTAATGGGATCTTCACCTATTTATTGGCAACACGACACGTTACATTTACTTACGTTGAAACTCAATTGTAAATCCTTGCCCCAAGCTGAAAGCTTGCTCACTTGGTAATAGGCCTTCGGCAGTCTCACTTTGTCTCTAGGATGGTTGCCTACCAGCCTTCGAATACCTGCTCAGTATACGCCAAATAACATAAACCACTCAGCAATAAGTTCCAACTCTTTATTTTTATTTATAACCAGTGTTGTCTGTCTGACGATGAGCTTCGCAGCAAGCAAGAATCTAAGCATTCAAAGCTGGTAAGCAAGTTATAGTAATAGGAATCTTACCACGAAGTTCTCTGGTGGCAGACTAACACTTTAATTCTCACATTTCTGGCACTGACTGACGAAAGGACATATGAAGTTTAAGGAGAGATAAACATAAGAACTTTGGATACGTTGACCTAACAAAACGTAAAAACGTAAAATTTGATTGTACACTAGAAACTAATTGTAAATTATATCATGCGACATTGATTGTGTAGTAGTTGACTGCTAGGCCCGGACTATGCAATTTTAACTAAATGACTATATCCTCCGAGTGACAGCGGCGACTTGCGCCGCGCCTGTTTATAGACAAGCGTAATATGAACTACAACGAAATTTTGGCATACAGAGCTATTACGTTATTATTATTAAAAAAAACAGCCTGATTTACTATGAGCTGTATAAATAGAAAATGGTGAAATTGTAGGTAAAATTTTATGATGATGGTTTCTAAGCCCATGGGGTTTCCCAAAGCCCGCCAAAAAATTCGAGAAAGCTAAATTTTGCACATCGAGTAATTAACAAACTAACAAACTGTTCCAGCGAAACTAGATATTTTAGGAATCATAAAAGTCTGGTGTGTAAAAGTGTTGTACTTCATTTTGTAAACAATAACTATTTGTGACTGGAATTTTCTATAAAGCAAATTTTTTGAATGATAGTAACTAACGAAATACGTTGTTTGCAGAAAAGACGAGAATCTTGTTGGAAAAGGAAAACAAGGGCTTTCAAATGAGCTTCACCGATTTAGAAATAAATAATTATTTGCTCACCGAAAATTTAAATTTCGCCTGGCTTTCATGTAATGTAAATCCAGAATATTTCCTTGAAGAAAGTATTTCCATAATAACCGAATATACCAGGTGATTGTAACATTTATCACATTGAAGTTGCAATTACAAGAAATACAATAAATTAAAGAGCAACTAAAACAACTTTGTTTGTGTACCTGTACGCAAGTGCAAGCACCATTTCCTGAGTCTTTCGTTAGAAAGAGCTAGATGCATAGATGATGAATAGTGATCAGAAAGCTTTCTGCGTTTTACAGTTTACTAGAGTTGAATCTGTTGTTACAGTTACAGTACAGTTACTGCAAACTTCCAAGGGATAACAACATTCCTAGATGGTATAATCAGTTTGAAGACATCGGCTGCCCTTTAAAAGGAAAGAGGACGGGGCAACCAAGAGTGAGTGAAGAACGTGTTGAACCAGTCAGAGAATCTTTCACGCCTAGCGCCATGAAATCAGTTCGGAATTCTAGTTCATGGCATACCGGTTTCAATGACGTCTATGTGGAGACTTAAGGACCTGCTTAAAACTGTTCTTATCATCTGCTGTCGTTACAAGCTCTAAAGCCTAGGCTTTAGTTTACGTACCAACGTTGCAAACGAAATATTGCTACATGACAATGAAGATTTTTCTGAGTGGTGTCGTCTTCAGAATTGAATCGACATTTCACCTGAGTGTAATCGTGGCTGTACATAAAGTGAGTATCTGGGAGTCAGCAAATCCCCACGATATGGTACAGTTGCAAAGAGAGTCTCCTAAACATTGGACAGACAGGCAGAAATTTTGAAGTTAGATACAAAGAACACACTGATGCGTTAAGGATTGACAAATTGAACAAATCTGCAATTGCAGCCCATATTGCTGAAGACAACGATTCAGTGAGAAGCACTGAGAACAACTTAAAAATTTTACGTCTAGCAGAAAAAGCAGCCACTATGAATATATATTGGAAGAAATATAAATACACACACACAAAAACACCACCCCAAACTATATTCTTAATAAACAAATTGAGTTAGCTAACACCTCTTCACTGAAAAATTTCAAAAACTTATTTTCCACCCTTCAAAGCAAATAATTTTCTGCGCCTATCTGCAGATCAAGTAGCAAATTTATATGTTTACAATTCTCATGATGCTAAATATAAATAAATAATGTAGTGTCATATCCATATGTAAGTCTTTGACATGGAACATCTTTATAATGTAACAGAATTCGCTCTAAAATTCACAAAATCAGTGTTTCTCGTACTAATGTAAAAGAGGTTTCAGTTGCTTAAGTGAATATATGATCCTTTTCCAGACATGGGAAATCTTTATAACGTTACGATGTATCATAGCATGTTTGACACTCACATGTTTGTAAACATTTTGTATCTACCAAAACATGCGAAGCATGTTAGAAATCTATTGTGTGACAAATCTAAACCACTCAATGATACAAATTTACGTGTGCAACGATAAGAATGTGGTGGAAATGTATTCTGTGACAAATCTTAAGTGCTCAACGATACAAATTTATGTGTGCAAAGATAAGAATGTGGCGAAAACTACGAACATCATTTGTTGGACGAGATCTATGAAAACAAATACTCCAGACCGACGATTCACGTGAGTCACATCCTAATGCAAATATGAAACACAACCATCTTGTGGCGTGCCTATAACTATGTATTCTTTATATTTTAGGACAACTAATCAATAAGAAACGCACCACATGTTCCAATGAAAGCGTGAAAGCCGTCTGACGATGAATTGTAATGATTCTAAAACGGTAACGGTACCTTTAGAATACAGGAATTTCAAATAAATTTGTGGCTGGTTGCTATCTCAACACCATCAACATACGTTCTACTACAATTTCAAAAGAACAATTTCAAATATTTACTAAAAATTGCGAAAAAATATATAAGTAAAACCAAAATGTCGGCACACGGTACTCCCATTTCTACATCGATACATCGTTATACCGGTGAAAAAATAACGGCGACGTATTTTGATATTTTTGAAAAAAGAATCCATGTATCGATATTTTATCAACAGGCCTACTGACATCGGTCGTTCAAGGTCAATACCATCACTCGTCACCGAGTACTACGCTGCATAAGAGCAAATAGGGTTACAAAATTTGATGCACTACGTACCACCAGAATTTTTTGGAGCAGCGAGTTTTCTACAGACCTAATAGTTTAAAGCAATCGGCATATAGCACTCTCCTGGCATACTGACGCGCATTTAATTTAGCGGTGAGGATGATGTCCTCTGTCCACTCCAGAATACAATTGCAAAGTTGGCTCTAAATTTCGTAATTTGTTCACTAGGTGACAGCGAGTAACTGTATCGGATGCCTTGCAGTAGTCAACGTCAGTACCACCTATCGTTCTTCGGATTTCTTGGGTGAGCAGAGCGATTTCAGTTTCACAGTATCGCTGTTTTCGAAATCCTTATTTGTTTTTACGTATCAGATTTTTCACCCGCCAGAAAGGTCACCACAAGCGGACACTACGTACACCGTAATTCAGCATCAGGTTGGCGTTAGTGAGTGAAGACTATAATCACGTGCATCTGTCGGTTCACCTTTTGAAACTGGGATGAACTGCACCTTCCTCCAATCCCACTGTATTACTATCCGAACAGTATACGTTATTGTCAATGTTCGTGTAGCACAAGAAATATTTAAGATGACTTATTCTCAGTATCAATGGTAAATGCAGTTGTAAATGCAGGCTACTCAGTTCCATTAACATGTAGTAATGCTCTCTTATATGAAAGGTTGCAAATTAGAAAGTGCAACACCATTAAAGCCACCTTAATGGAGGTTTGTTATTTTCAATTAAAAAGAAAATGTACTTTTCTTGGGCGCCTTGGCCACAGACACTTTAGATTTCTGAATTCCTGTCTTTATTAGAATATTATACTTCACGTACCTATGTCGTTTGAAGACGCGAAGTGCCGCTCTGAAACACGAAGCTGAAATGCTGTGTTGAAGTGCACCAAAATCTTGACTGTTACGTGAAAGGCTTTGATTGTTGTGTGGGTAATGTTAATTTCATTTCAACTGCGAGTTTAAGCAGTCTCGCATGTTTATGTTTAACGTATTAGACCTGAAATGTAGCAAAGCTAAATGTCGCGCACATTAAAATCCGACCAGCTTCATTGTTCTGTCAATGAGACGAGACTCTGGGCTTTCTGGGAGGTTCGCATTGAAATCGTGTTATAGAACTGATTAAAATTCTTTGAAAGCTATTTTCTATTTACATCTGAATTACAGTTACTTTTTATGTAGTGAATCGTGTGAGACTTGATTCGTGCTGACTGTTCCAGGCTAAGACAAAAACTGTTTCTGCAATGAAATATTAATTCACTTTCAAGTGAAACACTTAAACAGATAATTCTCAGCGGGTGAGTTCTTATTTTTAATCCGTGTGCGTAATGAAAAACTTAAAATTATGTTCTTGGCCGTAATGGTGTCTTTGAATCAAAATCAGCTCAGTATATGAAAACTGCAAATGATTCACTAATAAATATGGGATGCTTTTCCCTACACTATTGAAAGGAAAACATAAGTTTACACGTTTATGGAATTAATTATTATTATCATAAGAGTGCTTTTTCTTACAGTATTAATAACAAATACATACCATCGTCAATAACGTCCTTCTACAATCAAAAACAAAACGAAGAGTAGTTAGTTTTTTCTCTTTCTTCCGCGTTAGAGGACTGTCTATTCATTTTTATCTTCGTTCACAGATTATGCTTTAAATACTTAGGTTTCGCATTAATAGTAATTTTCATTGTTATTTTTCTATATCATTTTACAAAATTTCACTGTAATAATCACAACACATCGTCTTTATGGCTTTTATCAATATTTTTGTTGTTACGATTGTTTTTATATCGTCGCACTAGTTTCGTAAATTTTCCCAATAACGTCATTGGGATGGCACAGCACGGAACGCTACGTTCCTCCAGAGACCAACGATAATTGGTTCTTAGAAAGAAAGCACGTTCTACAGCAATAGCAGTAGGCCCATAGAGTGTTGCACGAATCCCGCCAGGTTCAGATTTTACGTCTGTTGACCGATCATAGTCGATTCTTTATTCTGTGATCATTTATCTCAATATCTGTGATTTGAGAGTTCGCATGATGATTGAAAGGACGAAATATCTCACGTTCTTCCGCAATGAAGAAATTTTGGAATATCGAATTCAGTAATCCAGACTTCTCTGTCCCAGCCTCTGTTTCAGTGCCAACACGATCACTCAGCGAATGTAAGGCCCTATAGATAAATTTGACCTGTTTTTTACGTATTTACGTACTACCGAAATACGTAAGGATTTTTCGTTGTAGCAACAGGCAAAAATTTAACGGTGGAATTTGTTGAACTCCTCTCGTATCACTCTCCTTCATTCATTTTGCTTTCATGCAGATTATCACGAAGACTTCTAATTCTTTCAAATTTACGATGAAGTCTCCTTGCCTTATCTCGCAGATATTTAACGAACGATAGCGATGGTTGTGATTAGCGCATCACAGCAGATTCGCTTGCATTGTAGTTTTATATGTAGCCCGCTGCTTAATTTCTAACAGGCAAGTAACAAGTTAGTTGCTGCATTTGTGAATGATCACCAGACCCAAAAGAGTAAAGGAATATCTTGTCAGTCTGAAGAAGAATCCAACTACCTTTGCACATTGATGTATGTGATGTCTTTGTGAGAAGGGATTAATAGGCAGCATGTAGATCTTAGGTTAGTGGGATGTCGAACCTTTATTTCAAATGGGATTGTTGCAGTAGGTAACGGCTAGAAGAAAGCGGAGATTACAACGACGAGTCTTTGAATTGCAAGGGAGAGGCGACTGAAATTTATTATAGGAAAGGACGGGTTGTGTTTGGAGGCGATAGGAAGGAGTGAAGAACGAGTGGTGGGATATCTAATGAGGATATGGGACAACCATGGTAGTCATAGGTAAGAGTACAACAGCTACAGAAGTGAACGATACGTAAGACTGCGATTCATTCCTGTGGTTAAATATCTCGGAAAATGTTATTACCTTCGAGATTTCCTGGTAGCGTAATGAACCCGGAACACGGCATTTGAGAAACAATGCGTTTACTGAATAAGCAGCACACGTGCGATTCACGATCCGTCCTCTCAGCATCATTTCTGCCTCTGATTCTCTCCTAAACTTCGAAGTCTCCTGCTGTATCAGCACTGATGAAATGAAGGGTATAAAGGAGAACTGTCTTAGCCAGTGTATGGAGGATCGCTCTCAACATATCTGTGAGAGAAAGCCACGGGTATAGTTTTAATCAGACAGGCGGTTTCAAAACCTGCCTGCATTTCGCTGCATAGGAAACATTCATTTCGGTTACTCCTTTATTTCCTGGAATACACACGCTATCCGCCGTACTGACTACCCTGTAAAGTGTAAAACAACAATAAGTGGGTACTACCGAATTGTTGTAGCCAAATTGACTAAAACAGCTCGTGAAGACAGGCCTACGGTTAAAACCAACTACTTTTATCAAAAGGACAAGGAAAGTTACATGAAACTAGACATCGTCTATGTTGATTTGGTAATTGGGAAAGTAGGGAAATATGAATTGTTGTGACATCCAATCTGTTTACTAGATAGCGATCATGTGACTTCTACGGTCACAGTAAAGCAAATTATGGCTGAATTAAATAAAGGTATTTTGCAACACCTGCCGGATCGGAATGAAACCTACTCAACGGAGAAAATAAAACTGAACACACTGTAGAGACGAAAAGTAAGTACATTTTATACCTAAACAACGTAATTTTTTAACTGTTAGTCACAGAACTTTTCACCCAGCTCTCGCAAGTTACGATCGTGTGTATATGTCAGAGGTAGAATGAAACTATGTTTCGAATCGCCAGGCCCCGTTCATAAGAACACTGCCCGTGAAAGCCACTACCAGAAATTATTTTACTCCGTTATTACCTTTCAACGAAATATTGCATGGACAGTTTTTATTTTTTATTATTTTGAGTCGGCATTCCCTTTCGATCGCAAAACATTCTACACATACCTGTCTGAAAACTGTCAGCCTGTGTGTGTGTGTGTGTGTGTGAGAGAGAGAGAGAGAGAGAGAGAGAGAGAGAGAGAGAGATTTCGTTGGGCCGCTCTGCAGTGTGGCAGTAGCAATAGTTGTCTGCTTCAATGACGCATCTCGTGGTATCATTTGTGATTTACGACTCTATGTGGCCCAGGTATCTTCAGTTAAGCACAATCTTGACAAAATTTCACCAAATGTCACCCGCTCTCGATAAGATTACAATCTGATCTACCATTTCAGAACCGACAAAAATTTGTCTAATTAAAAATGTAACTTCTTAAGCAACAATCCGAAAGGACCCGAACAGAACAGAAACGTTATGATTCCGTTGGGGTCAAAATGTAGGCTCATATCCAGAATTAATAAGTTAAACGGATGAAGTTTATAATCTTCTCATACTGTCCAACAAGGTGTTTCAGAACTATTAGTGATGTTATCGTTTTTTAGAAGCATGTCCGGACAGAAATTATTGTGCTAGAAAAATTATTAGGGCAGTTTTTTTGGTCGGCAGTTCCTCTAGAACGCAAAACACAGTATACATCATTGTGTCGTTTTGACACTACAGTTTTTTGTCTTTGAGGCCTGTCTATATACAGATTAGTTAGCTAACATGAATTGAACATATTAACAAAGTCACGGACGACGTTCTATCATGGCCGGCCGCGGTGGTCTAGCGGTTCTAGGCGCGCAGTCCGGAACCGCGCTACTGCTACGATCGCAGGTTCGAATCCTGCCTCGGGCATGGATGTGTGTGATGTCCTTAGGCTAGTTAGGTTTAAGTAGTTCTAAGTTCTAGGGGACTGATGACCACAAATGTTAAGTCCCATAGTGCTCAGAGCCATTTGAACCATTTGAACGTTGTATCATATAGAAATTTTCACTTTACACTATGAGTGCAGTAACTGCTCAAATTTAGACTGTCGTTGAAGATCAGATTTCACAGTCTTCTACTTTTATTTTTCACATTAAGTGGGAAAATTACAAACAGCACGTTCACTTAGTCAAATAAAACTGAAACGTCGGTGGACGTCCATCACAAAATATAGGCAATAAGATCTCTCTCTCCTGCCCATACAGAGGTCCTATGTTCGATTCTCATCTACCGCCAAGACTTTTAATAGTCATGGGTTCTGAGGCACTCTTATTATCTCGCTTGTAAAATGTTAATTTTTTGTAGATACTTCAATTTTCATTATACGTCTGAGACTTCGCTCTTCAGTGGGTAACTCAGAAACCCCTACCCTCTACGTTGTGGTGACCATGAAACATAGTTGCTTTCAGTGTTGATCAATTTTTTATGCGATTTGCTGTCATACCAAACTCTTGTTGAGAAGTCTCCATCAACCTTACCTCTTAAAATTATTTATACATGCTGAAACACGAAATTTCCGTGATGCACTTAAATACGGCAAAAGGCTGAAATCACAACTGTAGGTTTCATTAATAAATAATTTTAAAAGTCAAACCCAAAAATGATGTGCTTCTAAAAAGCTTTGAGAGTTGGTAGGTGCTGAACTCATGGCGACAGAACATTCGAATTTCGAGACTACGCGACAATGATGCGCATATGGAACCTGTTGTGCTCCTAACGGCTGTGACCAGTTTGCTTTACTCAACAGAACAGGCGGCACATGAAAGAAATGGGAAACGGGTAACATTAAAAGTAGATTCAGACTTCGCCTTTTCAGAATCGTTGCTTCGTTATTAAGAGTAAGAAACAAAATTTCCAGCTGCAGCTGTACATTTATCTTTCTATCATTATTCGTCGCCACAAATGGTAATACGTAGTAAAGTTACTCAGATACTTGCAAGTTACAACAGTAATTTGTTCTAGGCGGATTTCAGAAGAAAAAGGGAGGAAAAGAGAGAGAGAGAGAGAGAAAGAGAGAGAGAGAGAGACGAAGTAAATCCTGTAAATGCACTATACTTTTTATCACAGAAAAAGAGTAATTATTTATGATTTTTGTTTTTCATAAACTTTTTTCCAGAACGAACGGGGATCACATAGACTAAAGTTTGTGTCTGTGGCTTTGTAACCGGATGAAATAAAAAGACCAAAAATATATAGGTGTCGGAATACTTCCTGCGTTAACTCAAAGCGTAGCCCGCAGCCACGATTTATTGGGTTGACGTTAGCACTAAAGAGTAAAGACATTTCTGTGTAGAAGAGGTTACTTCTGTACTAACATAAATGAGACTGTTAAAGAAGGAAAGGAAGTAGATTCGTAAACTTATTTTGTCCCATAAATCAGAAATTATTGATGATTTTAGTTCGTTTGCGATATTTTCTCGAAGAGAGAGGTTAAAGTGACTGTAATTTACGGCTAAGACTTTGTAATCGGGTAATAAAAGTCAAAATATGTAGGTGTCGAAATAATTTTTGCTTTATCTCTAAGTGTACTCCCGTAGTCATTATTCACTGAATTAGCGGTGATACTGAAAATATAAAGATAATTCTGGGTCGAGGGAGATACTTTATTGCTGGCAAAACTAACATCAGTGAAAAGAAAAAGGAAGTAGAGTCCTGTGGAAATCAAGTTGATTATAAACGCAGCACAACCAAAGCTGAACAACGGAGACCCAGAAAATGATCCAGAGCCATGTACGGTGACGAAAGTCATGGGATAGCGATATGAATATACACTATGTGATCGAAAGTATCCGGACACCCACAGAAACATACGTTTTTCATATTAGGCGCATTGTGCTTCCACCTACTGATTGGTGCTCCATATCAGCGATCTCAGAAGTCGTTAGACATCGTGAGACAGCAGAATAGGGCGCTCCGTGGAACTCAAGGACTTCGAACGTGGTGAAGAGATAGGATGTCACTTGTGTCATACGTCTGTACGCGAGATTTCCACACTCTTAAACATCCCTAGGTCCAATATTTCCGATGTGATAGTGAAGTGGAAACGTGAAGGGACACATAAGGCACAAAAGTGTACAGACCTACCTCGTCTGTTGACTGACAGAGACCGCCGACTGTTGAAGAGGGTCGTAATCTGTAGTAGGCAGAAATCTATCCAGACCATCACACGAGAATTCCAAACTGCATCAGGATCCATTGCAAGTACTAGTACAGTAAGGCGGGAGGTGAGAAAACTTTGATTTCATGGTCAAGCGTCTGCTCATAAACCACACATCACGCCCGTAAATGCCAAATGACGCCTCGCTTGGGGTAAGGAGCGTAAACATTCGACGACTGAACAGTGGAGAAACGTTGTGTGGAGATACGAATCACGGTACACAATGTGGCGATCCGATGGTACGGCGTGGGTATGGCGGGTGCATGGTTAACATCATCTGACAGAGTGTGTAGCGCCAACAGCAAAATTCGGAGGCGGTGGTGTTATGGTGTGGTCGTGTTTATCGTGGAGGGGCCTTGCAGCCCTTGTTGTTTTGCGTGGCACTATCACTGCACAGGTCTTCATTGATGTTTTAAGCACCTTCTTGCTTCCCACTGTTGAAGAGGAATTCGGGGTTAGCGATTGCATCTTTCAGCACGATCGAGCACCTGCTCATAATGCACGGCCTGTGGCGGAGTGGTTACACGACAATAACATCCCTGTAATGGACTGGCCTACACATAGTCCTGACCTGAATCCTGCAGAACACCTTTTGATGTTTCGGAACGCCAACTTCGTGCCAGGCCTCACCGACCGACATCGATAGCTCTCCTCAGTGCTGCACTCCATGAAGAATGGGCTGCCATTCCCCAAGAAACCTTCCAGCACCTAACTGAACGTATGCCTGCGAGAGTGGAAGCTGTCATCAAGGCGTATTGAATTCCAGCATTACCGATGGAGGGCGACGTGGACGTGTAAGTCATTTCCAGTCAGGTGTCCGGACACTTTTGATCACTTAGTGTATATAGACCGCGATAATATAGCGTGCACAAGGTATAAAATAGCAGCTCACTGGCAGAGCCGTCATTTCCACTCATGTATAAAGGTTTCTTATGTGATTATGGGCGCTCGACGTGGATTAACAGACTCTGAACACGAAATGTTAGTTGGAGCTAGACGCAAGCAACATTCCATTTCGGAAATAGTTAGGAAATTCAGTATTCCGAGATCCACAACATCAAAAGTATGCCGACAGTACCCAATCTGAAGCATTACCTCTCACAGAGGACAACGCAGTAGCTGACGGCCTCCACTTAACGACCGAGAACAGCAGCCTTTGCGTAGAGTTGTCAGTGCTAACAGACCAGCAACGCTGCTTAAAATAACTGCATAAATCAGTGTGGGACGTACGACGAACGCATCCGTTAGGAAGAGTGCGGCGAAATTTGTCGTTAGCAGCCTATGGCAGCAGACGACTAACACGAGTGCCTTTCCTAACAGCACAATATCGCCTGCAGCGGTTCTCGTGGGCTCGTGACCGTATCGATTGAACCTTACACGACTTGGAAACCGTGGCTTGTTCAGATGAGTTCCGATCTCAGCTGGTAATAGCTGACAGTAGGGTTCGAGTGTCCCGTAGACCCCATGAACCCTTGGACCCAGGCGGTCAGCAAGGCACTTAACGGTGTGGACTGTATCCTCTGTACAACTGATCAGATGTTGACTGGGAAAGTTTATTTTCCGGTACTTGGAGACCATTTGCAGCCAGTCACGGAGTTCATGTTCCCAAGCCAGGATGGTATTTTCATGGATGACAATGCCCCATGACACCGGGCCACAGTCGTTCACGACTGGTTTGAAGAAAATTCTGGATAATTTGAGCGAATGCTTTGGCCACCCAGATCGCCCCACATAAATCCCATCGAACGTTTATGGAACATAATCGAGAGGTTAGTTCATGCACAGCATCCCGCGCCGTCAACGGTTTCGCAGTTATGGATGGCTGTGTAGGCAGCATGACTCAGTATTACTGTAGGGGACTGCCAACGACTTCTTGAGTCCATGCCTCGTCTAGCTGTTGCACTACGTCGAGCAAAAGGAGATCCGACACGATACTGGAATGTATCCCATGACTATTGTCAGTTCAACGTAAAGGTATTCACCAATCGCTTCTTTTTTCTGGCCTCCATCCGGTGTCTTTAAGGGATCGGTGTGCTATTTTTCGGATCTGGCTATGTTAAGGGGCTCCGGAAAGGCTCAAAATCATGAAAAGTTCAATTTTTACTTTTTTGCGTTTTCTGAATCTGCAGACCTTTTAATAGATATATAATTTATTCAATTCCGAAGACTACAACTATTTTTAAATTTTTTTGAAATGTGTTCTACATGGGCGTGACCCACTGTGGCGCTGTTAAACTGCTGTCAAATGGTGTTATTATTAACGTCCGTGTTCATCAGGTACATTTTATTGATGTGAGATAAAGTATGTGTTGTGGCTAACCTGTGATGGTTCAATATATATCGCTGGTGTGATTGTCGATTGTTTCATGTTTATTTACTCTGTCGTTATCTCGAACATATTCGTAATTAATTCTGTTTCTTGAGTCTCTGTTTTGTTGAAGTATAATTATGAGTAAAAGTAAAGTTATTAGAAATCTTCTGAAGGCTTTTAAGAAAAGGAGAAATGTTGGAAAGCCAAAGGTATTTAGAAATATGGGAATGAAAATAGGTTCTAACATGGTACGAGCGATGCTTGCTTTAGACAAGGAACGCCTTCGGGCTGCAGACAGGGCTGTAAAGAGTCTAGAAATACAAGCAAGAGTAAACAGGAGGAGGAACAAGAGGAAGCTGGAGGAGGAGTTTGCAGAGGATGAAGATAATCCATCCTATGGACCTGGAATGCACTAAAAAGTTAATCCAATCTTTGTCGCTCGATTCCCAAAACTTTTATTTTCTCATACTAATTACATGTTTTCTAAGGATCTTCCAAACATATTTGTTTCAAACTTTCAGTAAATGTTACACAGTACCTTCTGCATAATTTAACATAGCCTTTTTCCAAAAAACTGTATATTTTTGAATATATAAATAAAAAATTGCAAAAAAAGTTTTGAATTTTCATTACAATTGAAAAAAAATCATCTTTAATAACTGAACTAAAATTTTGTAAAATCCCTGTCTTAAGTTGTAGCCCATATTCCAATAAATAATCTGTAAAAAGTTCAACTTCCTACCTCAAATACTTTGTGAGGAAAGATGTAATTTATAAGCGTTATTTTAACATTGCAAGTATAGGGCGTTCCGGAGCCCCATGGTAGAGGGTGGTTGGATGCCCTTCCAGTCTCCATCGCTGAACTCCCCCCCCCCCCCCCCACACTCTCGCCACCCACCTCACCCCACTCCACTACATTCCTACCTCACATAACCACACCCCATGCCAACCGCTGGGACGGAATGTGTATAACCAACTGTCTGCGTCTAGTGTTATCCCACGTGAAAGCCTGCGAACGTTTTTCAGACGTTCGCGAATCGTGTAAATGAGCTGGGACTTGGGTACTAGCTCTGTGTATTACCTACTCGTGTTTGGGATACCGCTTGAAACGACATCTAGCCTGCCCGGCACACTGGCTCTTGTCGTTAATGGATCGAGTGGATTAGTGCATGGACTGGCGCGCCCAACTATTTCCCGAAAGCGGAGTTATAACACGGGGGCCATCCCGGATAGTGATATTCACCGGTAATTTGCCTGACGTTATTTAATTAAGCTACATCAACCGTTAAACCGGAAAGCCAAATGTGACATTCAGTGAAGTTTAACGAAGCGGAATCAACTAACGCTGACAACAATTAATGGAGAACTTGTACCACGAAGCAGTCTCCACTAACGAGAAGCAAAAGCCTGTCCGAGTCAATATGCAGGGGCTGCCTTCCCGTATACTGAAGCGTAAAGACGTACTGTTAGTACAAAATAAAGTAACTTTTTATTGCAAATAATTATCCCTTACGCACTCTTGAGAATAAATTTAAAGTGGTTTTAACCTCGCAACCAGTTCTTTGTCTCCAGTGGTAATGTCTTAGTGTAAACACACAAACTACAATGAAAAATTATTCAATGTACGTATTTAACAGACACTTTGACAAGAGATGTCCGTGACTCTGATTTATAGGTTACGAATATCTTTGTGTAAGCGTAAAAGTTGAAGCTTTTCTCCCCTGTACAGTGTGCCAAATGTAAGTTAGAAACAGAAGTAGTGGAAATGCAAGCTTTTCACGGCTGCAGACGATGAACCTGCTGTGCCAAATAAAAGTCAAATACGGAAGAAGACACAACGCCAGAAAAACTTCAGTGTAGTCCCGTAAAATGGAGTTAATGGGTCTGTAGCTCCAGACTGCATTGGGCTAATGAAAACAAAATATTGTATTTGAAGACGGGGTTACACTAATATAAATGTTACTAACCTGTTTTACGTATTCTGATGTTCGTCATCCACTTTGCTGTTCCGTCCATGACCTAGCAGCTGTACCGACAGTTGATCACTATTGTAGGTGTCTTAAGGATTTTATTTTGTATTAAATAAATTGTCTCATAATCTATGTAAGACTGTCAGTTTTTCTTCATATTTTCAGGCAGCTAGGGGTAATGTGCGTATTACCGAACCGTTAGCATACCGAGTCTTGCTTATACACGGTCCAGTCACATTATTGTGACTACCGCCTCAGTTCGATGTCAATGTGCAATACCCACTCACAGACAGCAGGTCGCAGCACTACCACTGCAGGGCATATAAAGCGTGGCGGGGGGACACGGAAAACAGTGCACTCGTTATCCTAATGCTGAAAGGAAGCCATTTATCCGTCGTCCATGCGGTTATGATCGTTGAAGCATTTCCGAAACGGCTAAGTTTTTGAACTGTTCGTGTCCCACTATGGTTAAAGTATACCGTCTACAGCTCTATGGCGCCGAGGGACTGTTGTGCACCACGGGCCATATACAGGGTGTTACAAAAAGGTACGGATAAAACTTTCAGGAAACATTCCTCACACACAAAGAAAGAAAATATGTTATGTGGACATGTATCCGAAAACGCTTACTTTCCATGTTAGAGCTCATTTTATTACTTCTCTTCAAATCACATTAATCATGGAATGGAAACACACAGCAACAGAACGTACCAGCGTGACTTCAAACACTTTGTTACAGGAAATGTTCAAAACGTCCTCCGTTAGCGAGGATACATGCATCCACCCTCCGTCGCATGGAATCCCTGATGCGCTGATGCAGCCCTGAAGAATAGCGTATTGTATCACAGCCGTCCACAGTACGAGCACGAAGAGAATCTACATTTGGTACCGGGGTTGCGTAGACAAGAGCTTTCAAATGCCCCCATGAATGAAAGTCAAGAGGGTTGAGGTCAGGAGAGCGTGGAGGTCATGGAATTGGTCCGCCGTCACCGAATCTGTTGTTGAGAAGCGTACGAACACTTCGACTGAAATGTGCAGGAGCTCCATCGTGCATGAACCACATGTTGTGTCGTACTTGTAAAGGCACATGTTCTAGCAGCACGGGTAGAGTATCCCGTATGAAATCATGATAACGTGCTCCATTGAGCGTAGGTGGACGACGAAACTAAAATGAGCTCTAACATGGAAATTAAGCGTTTCCAGATACATGTCCACATAACATCTTTTCTTTATTTGTGTGTGAGGAATGTTTCCTGAAAGTTTGGCCGTGCCTTTTTGTAACACCCTGTATGACAAAGTTGAATGACGGCAGCGGAGATGTGTACGGGAGAATAGCTGTGCAGTTGTTGAGCAACAGGCCGTCCGCATTAACCAAGAGACTAACAGTGTCTCTTCAACGACCGTTCCGCGAATGTTGCTGGTACATGCACCGTTGCTGCCATGCTCCCTGCTGTTCGTCGGCTAAGCATGCTGGAATCTGCACGCCAGTACCACAACTGGACGTCCAATGAGTGGTGACAGGTAGCAACATGAGATAACAGGTGACCGTTGGCGCTTGCGGCATGAACTGTCTCGAAGCAAACACCCCATAACAATAATGGGAAGGACACAGGGTGAAGGAGGAAATGTTAAGGTCCGTGGAATGTTTTAGTGACATTCCCTGGGTGTTCTCGTCATTCTAAAGGCACGATGCATCGGCAGAAAAATGCATCTATCCTTGGAGACAGTGTTCACCCCTACACGCAGTTCGTTCCTCTTCGGCACGATGGCATCCACCACCAGGACAATGTAACGTGTGACAAAGCTCACATTGCTCGTCCCTTGCTCGAAGAGCACCAGGATAAATTTCTATACTTCCCTGGGCACCAAACTTCCAGGACTTAGACCTAGTCGATAACACAGGCCAATGATGGAAAACCTTTTTAGCTGAAAATACCTATTCTTATGTTTTTTTAGGATGGAAAATCCAAATATGATACACAAAAAACTGTTTCACCCACCATTTCTTCACATTTTACAGTTAAATTTATTAAAAAAGCGATTTTTTAAACAATTTAACAGCTTTTATATAGTTAAAAATAATTTAAAATGGAGGTGTAATTAATGTAGATGACGTTGGTAGCACCGCTAAAAAACGTTTGGTGGCAAAAAAAGGGCGATTCTATTTTTGCGTTAACAGGTGGTGCTTTGTTTACTGTAAACCTAACCTCATTTTCCCGTTTCTTGTACACGTGCTCAATACAATGCCTAATCGTGGTTGTAAAAACTATGCTGACAGTTTTTCTTATATTTGTGGTGAATTTGTGATTAAAAACACCAAAGAAACATTAAATACTTTGTGAAAAAGGTTTATATGTCATACTTCGGATAAACTTAGTGATAAAGATCAATCTTGGGCGCCGCATAAGGTATGTTATGTGTGTGTGTTGAAGATCTGAGGAAATGATCCAAAAAGGAGAAAAAAGCCTTTAGATTTGCTGTTCCTATGATATGGAGGGAGCCAATAAATCATTCTGATGATTTCTACTTTTGCAGTGTTGATATTATTGGTCATAATTCGAAAAACAAGAAGGTAATAAGCTACCCTAACCTTCCATCCGCCATCCGAACAGTAGGGCATGGTGTCGATTTGTCGGTTCCTGAACGATCAGACGATTTAATTTCTATTCCAACAGAAGTATTTTCTTCCAGAATGAGATTTTCACTCTGCAGCGGAGTGTGCGCTGATATGAAACTTCCTGGCAAATTAAAAGCTTCGTATCAGCGCACACTCCGCTGCAGAGTGAAAATCTCATTCTGGAAACACCCCCCAGGCTGTGGCTAAGCCATGTCTCTGCAATATCCTTTCTTTCAGGAGTGCTCGTTCTCCAAGGTTCGCAGGAGAGCTTCTGTAAAGTTTGGAAGGTACGAGACGAGGTACTGGCAGAAGTAAAACTGTGAGGACGCGGCGTGAGTCGTGCTTGGGTAGCTCAGTTGGTAGAGCACTTTCCCGCGAAAGGCAAAGATCCCGAGTTCGAGTCTCAGTCCGGCACACAGTTTTCATCTGCCAGGAAGTTTCAGAAGTATTTTCTGAAGTACATGATTTAGATGAACCAGATGATAAATTCCATTGTAATACAAAAAGTCTAGAGCCCAAATTGTTTACTCAGACCATGCTTAACGGTTTGGCTATGGATCTGGGCTTAATGAAAGAAAAAGCTGAATTGCTTGGCTCTAGATTAAAAAGAATGAACTTATTGGCAGTTGGAACCAGCATATCCATGAACAGAAAGAGAGAGCAGCAATTTTCCAAGTTTTTTCAACACGAAGGTGATTTAGTGTACTGCTCAGACATTCCCGCTCTGATGAATGAGTTTGGTATTGAATACAAAAAGGAAGACTGGAGGCTGTTTATTGTATCATCCAAAACTAGTTTAAAGGCTATTTTATTACACAATGGTAACATGTATGCATCTATACCTGTTGGACATTCTGTACATATGAAAGAAAACTATGAAAACCTAGAAATTGTGCAGAATAAAATAGGCTACTCTGCTCATGGGTGGATGATATATGGCGCTCTAAAAGTAATATCATGCCCCTTGGTCCGCAAGGTGTCTTCCCCAAATTTCCATGTTTCTTGTGTGAATGGGAATGTAGGGCTAAGGATCAATACTGGTGCAGAAATATAAAGTTAGGCCTAATGAAACAGTTTGTAATGGCTTTGCCTAAAGATGGAACACGTTCTAAGTATGTCTGCCAAAAGTTTCCACACCTTTCAGAAGCTAAACTAAAAGAAGGTGTCTTTGTCGGACCCGACATTAGAAAATTGATGTTTGATGTGGCCTTTGAATTCACAATGACATTAAATGAGAAAGAAGCATGGTTACCATTCAAGCAAGTCGTTACAATGTTCTTAGGACATGAAAAAGAACCAGAATATGTTTCTATTATAGCTTCAATGTTAAAGAAGTTTAAAAGTTTAGGATGTTTAATAAGCCTGAGAGTTCACTTTTTGAACAGTCACCTTGATTACTTCCCGAACAATATGGGAGATGTTAGTGAGGAGCAAGGAGACCGTTTTCACCAGGACATTAAAGTGACGGAAAAACGCTACCAATGCCGCTGGAACACCAACATGATAGGGGACTACTGTTAGTCACTTCACCGAGAAGTTCAGCAAGCGACGCATCGTAGAAAAAGCTACACAGGAAGTTTCAAAGAAAAAGGAGAAAGAAAATACAGCACAATTCCAGCTGACAACTGAAACCTCTATAACACATATCATTGTCTTAAGGGGCTCCGGAACGCCCTATACTTGCAATGTTAAGATAACGCTTATAAATTACATCTTTCCTCACAAAGTATTTGAGGTAGGAAGTTGAACTTTTTACAGATTATTTATTGGAATATGGGCTACAACTTAACTCAGGGATTTTACAAAATTTTAGTTCAGTTATTAAAGATGATTTTTTTTCAATTGTAATGAAAGTTCACAACATTTTTTTTGCAATTTTTTATTTATATATTCAAAAATATACAGTTTTTTTGGAAAAAGGCTGTGTTAAATTATGCAGAAGGTACTGTGTAACATTTACTGAAAGTTTGAAACAAATATATTTGGAAGATCCTTAGAAAACATGTAATTAGTATGAGAAAATAAAAGTTTTGGGAATCGAGCGACAAAGATTGGATTAACTTTTTAGTGCATTCCAGGTCCATAGGATGGATTATCTTCATCCTCTGCAAACTCCTCCTCCAGATTCCTCTTGTTCCTCCTCCTGTTTACTCTTGCTTGTATTTCTAGACTCTTTACAGCCCTGTCTGCAGCCCGAAGGCGTTCCTTGTCTAAAGCAAGCATCGCTCGTACCATGTTAGAACCTATCTTCATTCCCATATTTCTAAATACCTTGCACCTTACAATGTTGGCATCATTGAAAGTCGCAACAGCATCATACACACCAAAGTGAAGTGTTTCTATTCCAACAAATACAGTCTTGGGGATTCTCGACCATATAACACTATTTACACTTTCATTGGGGTTTTGAGTTTTTCCGTGAATACACTTTTTCAACAATTCAGGTACTGCTAAGTCTCTGAAAATAGGTTTTATCACCTCCATTATTGCATGAGGCAGACTATGCTTATGAGTGTACACTTCACCAGTTAGCAATCCTTTGTTATATTTACACCAACTGTCTTCTTCTTTGGGACACAAGCTAAGTTGGGGATTTTCATCGTCTTTATTGTTTACAGTAATAACACATACCTTTGGCTTTCCAACATTTCTCCTTTTCTTAAAAGCCTTCAGAGGATTTCTAATTACTTTACTTTTACTCATTATTATACTTCAACAAAACAGAGACTCAAGAAACAGAATTAATTACGAATATTTTCGAGATAACGACAGAGTAAATAAACATGAAACAATCGACAATCACACCAGAGATATATATTGAACCATCACAGGTTAGCCACAACACATACTTTATCTCACATCACTAAAATGTACCTGATGAACACGGACGTTAATAATAACACCATTTGACAGCAGTTTAACAGCGCCACAGTAGGTCACGCCCATGTAGAACACATTTCAAAAAAAATTTAAAAATAGTTGTAGTCTTCGGAATTGAATAAATTATATATCTATTAAAAGGTAATAGTCTGCAGATTCAGAAAACGCAAAGAAGTAAAAATTGAACTTTTCATGATTTTGAGCCTTTCCGGAGCCCCTTAAGTAGATTTGTATGGTATTGTATTGTACTGTATGGTAACCGGGGACCTAGAAACGACGGAGAGGCCCCGTCCCCGCCGCAGCCGCAGTGGTCCACAACCCCACGACGACTACCGCAGCTCACTTCACCCCTCCGCCTCCCCACACCGAACCACTCATTCAGGGTTATTGTGCGGTTCGGCCCCCGGTGGACCCTCCAGGGAACGTCTCACACCAGACGAGTGTAACCAATATGTTTGCATGGTAGAGTAATGGTAGTGTACGCGTACGTGGAGAACTTTTTTCCGCAGCAATCGCCGACATGGTGGAACTGAGGTGAAATATGGAGAACCAGCCCGCATTCGCAGAGGCAGGTGGAGAACCGCCTAAAAACCATCCACAGACTGGTCGGCTCGCCGGACCTCGACACAAATCCGCCGGGCGGATTCGTGCCGGGGACCGGGTGCTCCTTCCCAATCCGGAAAGCCTTGCGTTAGACCGCTCCGCTAACCGGGTGGGCTTTTAAGTAGCTTACGATAAATACAAACCATGTTTATCTTGTAAGAAAGCGTTTCATTAATTTCCCCGTTTACCGTACAGCATATGATTTTTATACTGTATAATAAAAAGCATATTCCTCGAAAACTATGTGTGATACAAAACAACTAAGGGTAGATTTGGATTCAGCTCATAAAAATCTAAAAAGATCAGCTATCGAAGTAAAAAACGTTTTTCAAAAAATAAATTCTCATTGGCCTGTGTAATCTGTTGGACTACCACGATCGGGCTGTTCGCGCGATGGATCCTCAACCGAGAATCCTAGCGCAGCTGTCTCGACGCTGGAGTTGACAAGGGTACCTCACCCCTGTCGGTACCTTCCTGCTCTTCAGTGACAATTTCTTCACGTCTCGCAGTTGCACGCGCTGTGAAAGGTGGCTACTCAGGCTTTTGACATTTTGTCACATTAATATTGAAAGTTTAACGTCTTGCCTCCTTGCCTAGGGATGCCAGATTAAGGTTGATGTCAAGCCCTGAATCAAAATTGCGCAACGGATAAATGGGGAGAGGAGCTTGAGAGCGCTACCTAGAGAGCGTGTCCTTTCTGGAGGGCTCACATGCTGATGTATGGGTCCCTGCATTTTATAGTTTTTATTTTAAATAAATTCCTTAAACTTGACTTCTTTGTGATTTTTAAGGTATGTTAAAGATCGATGACAGTTGATTTCCTATTTATTTTAAACATTATCACTCGACTTTACAGCGATAGCAGCAATTGTTTCAGTTTACAGATATTACAATTTTACAACTTATAGCTCGGGTATATTATATACTAATCTGCACGCACATTTCTACGGGTAAGACAGAATTGCGTTGGCCAAATGTATACCACCAAAGTCTCCCAATATTTTACATAGGACATTCACTATGTGAGGAGGATAACGGGCAAACTGGCGACCAGATACTTTAACACAGGGGGTCAAATTTCCGGAATTAAACGAGCACATTCATTACCTTACACGATCCGAAGCTGGAAATAAAAGAATTAGTACAAATATTCAAATACCTCTCTTCCATGCGTGAACATTGAGACAGACGCACTGAGGGCACGTCTGCTCACTTACCCGTCTTCTGTAACACTCCTAGAATGTGGCGGGCACCCGGAGGTCTTCCTGGGCCCCGGTGGAGGGGGTGGTCGAACCACTTGGCCGTGACCAACCTCTCCATCCCAAATCTTGTGACACTGCAAAGTCTTTGACTTTGACCTGCCTGTCCTGTCTCTCTGATCCCCTACCTAGGAGTAAGGTTGGCACTAGCATACTGCAGAACTACTTCCCAACAAAGATTTGGCCACGTTTTACGGAAAGGTGTGAGGAGGATTAGGAAAGTTCATGTGCAGATTCACATTCACGTACAAGAAAGGCATAATACACGACACATATAAATACGTATTATGAAGCCTGACACATTTCTTTCCACCCATCCACATGGGTTCTGTTGCACCCCCGGCCGGCCGCGTCATGTAATAAAATTGGCTGAAGAGCCGCCTCTGTTTCTATTTCCCGGTGCGAGCGAGCAGCTAAACCTGCTGCTTATAGAGCGGAAACTACTGTACCGTTTCATCACCCCCTGCGTGGATGGAAAGAAATGATCCGGAATATTCTTCTCATGGGAGGACAATTCTGGTTCATTTCTTTTACCAATCTTATGTTCTATGCTTACGTAACAGAAAAATGGAAACAATTGCATACAGTAGTTTGTGCTACAGAAATGGATAAAAAAAATGGCAGCGTCCTGCTCTCTGGCATGAATGAATATTCCCGCTATGAGCGGATCAAATATGTGGCCCCTTGTCATAAGGCGATGGCATTTAAACGACATAGCAAGTGAATAACTTAGGAAATGTCTAAATTAACATCCTAGGCAAACAAGTGATGACCATTCAAAATCGTTCATTTCGTGATGAAAATTTAAATTAAAATGAACCACAGAAATGTCATTTGTAAAATCAGATGGTGCTGCCAAGCGCATGTAAAATTCTAAGTGAAAAGTGCAAGATCAACAAACAAATCCAATAATGCTAAAATAATTAATGAAAGAATTTACATTAAGATGAGCCAAAGAAATGTCATTTGTAAAATCAAATGATGCTGACATACACTTAAAAATCTGAGTGAAAAGTGCAAAATTAACAAATAAATTAGGCATAAAATTCAGTGGGCGCCCGTTTTACACTAAGGGCAAAACAAAACAAAATATTTTTATGGAACGACACAACACTATACCACATCAAGACGTCCGTGTCTTAGCAATCAGTTATCAAAAGCCTTTAAACTACATGGGACAACGCCCACATTGTGCACGTCACAACTAAGTTAATAACCTAGATACACAAAGAAAATAACACTTAAGTTATCTGCAATGGTAAAAACACTGTGCGTAGTACAGAAACAACAACAAAAGACACATACTTCAGCTACATAATAAAATTAAAGAACCGATAACCTAACCTGTTGACAGATCCAAATGGACATGATAAAAAACGTCAACAAAAAACTTCAAGTGAACTATCATAAAGATAAATTATGCAAACACAACACAGTGCCACATAGCACTAAAACAAACGTACAAAATAGTGGCAAACATTAGAACAGAGAAAAGTTGTTACAAAAATCGATGGACCTGAAAATAAACAAGCACAAAATGCACTTTGCCTACTTTCATATCGTCACACGCCAGTCGACAATGTGCCACAGCCTAGGGGCGATGGGGAGGGCATTCTTCCAAAAATACTTGGAGGACAACCTAACTTCACATCCAAGTGCCGGTGACTCCGTATGCCGTCTGTTTATGTGATCATGTACCTCGCGAAACACGACGTAACAACATGGCCCAGTCCTCTTACATCTGTTCATCAGCTCCGCCACCTGTGCCTATCACCAACCAGATTATCTCTGAACAAAACTCCTCAGTTAACCTTTGTCAGTAAACTTTCAATACTACTATTACCTGAGCTATGGATCACCGATAAACTAGGCGAGTTCATCATGCTCTACTTTTTCACTTGGTCATCACAATCGTATTGCCTGTGAGTTCTTTTCTTCTTTTGTCGAACCATTAACCTACTTAGCGATCCACAGAGTAAATAATTGTTCGTAGGTACCTTAGTCTTGGCAGCAATCATATCTCGTAAACAGTTCCTTTGTCTCCTTCTTCACGACAGAGCAGTTTGAAACACATCATCATTCATCAGTCCCATAATGTCTCGACGACAACTTTAATGATGACAACGAGGGCTACCGGAGGCCAGGGTGACAGTCATCCGGTCGTCATTCCCCGCTGCACATAGGTGCTTCAGCGCCATAGTTCGCTGCTTCACCTCAGGGGTTACCCAACTTAGGGCGAGCGGTGTCCGCCGATGCTTGCCGTGGGGGTGTGTCTGATGACACAGCTGTTGACTGGTGCACCGTGGCCAGCCCCCTGAGACTGGCCATAGGCTCAGCTGGGGTGAGTGACGTCAGCAGAGGCTCCCCCCTGCAACTTCCCCTTTACGCGAGGAGGGCTCGCAGCTGCCCTCAGCTGACCACTTCGCCGTCTCCGTCCCGCCAGGTGGTGGGAGAGTGCGACAGAGACAGGGCCAGGAGGGAGCGAGACACGCGCCAGCTTCAGGTAGGTGGTCCCGTTATGTCTCTCCCTCTCCACGCAGCCCTAGCCACGCTCCGTCCGCTTCACCACTCGGAGCGACTTGCACACAGACAAACACATTTTTGTAAATAAGATTTTACAAAGTACAACTTTCTCATTGTTCATCACAACTTATCCACAGGGTTTTATTTACAGTAAAATTAAAAGTATTCCTATTACAAAAATTACATCGACCCTGATTTTATAGAATTGGAGGTGACAGAAACAATAATCTCCAGATAAAAAAAATCAAACTGTTACGAACTACAATTGCAGTACTGTGGACCACCTCATAAGTTTACAATAAAATTGAGGTACCAGTTAGAGCCTAAACAGATATTAAATCTAAACCTATTTACAACAATTTGACATACACCGATTTACCTCACAGCTTTTACAATTAAATTGAGGTGCCAGTTAGACTTAAGTTATCTAGAGGCCTACTTTCTGAACACACGTTCGCCTGTTCAGGGTTGAAGACTGACTCATCAACCAATGAAGGTATTGAAGTTTCATAGAAATGGAATGGGTTTGTGGTTGTCCCTCATCCTACACCGCAACCGCAAATCACTACATTGATACCGTTTCCACATTTTGGTTACAGTCATGAAAGAAATTAGGCTGCATGGATAAATTATTCCACTAACTTTTTCCAGTCTTTCACCAAAATTTACAAGAAGAGTAACCCTCTACCAATGAAATCAAATTAAAAAACATGAGAAATCTGTTCTAACCCCTCAGAACACAACGCACCAAAATAGTACAACATTACATCCATTGCTACTGGCAACACAACTGTCAGTCATTAAATACTTCTCCTTTCTCCTTATTTTTTGTTTTTTTCGAACTGCGTCTAGATCATTCTTTCACTGCTTCTTGCCATTCGATCTGCAAACACGACTTCCTTCCACCTTACCAAACATTGCCTGGTTGTCATTCTTTAATCTCTCTTTACTTGTATTAAATTGGTACCACCTCCAAATGACGTGAGAACCTGCTAACAAAAGAAATTCACTTACATCAACATGTACACCACATGGTTTCAAATTTCAGGACACACCAAAGAATCTATATTAATAAAACATTACAGGTAACATCATCCTAAGTACTCCCTGTTCATCTTGGAATGACGTACAAATCTCCGCAGCCTCATCACTGCTTTCCATCGACTGAGTCACGCATCCATTTACATTCATGGCTTCTCCTAGTCCTTGCGGGTACTACCTCTGATACTCACTCTCTCTCACTCTGGAAACTTCAAGAATTAAACCCCAGGCCCCCATAGCCCACAAATCAGCGCTCTTTCTGGCGCCACACCCTTATCTCCTGAAACACATCAAATTATTAGACATAAATTACGAACAAATGCGCAATATTAGCGCTAACTCCTACACCAAACTTAACTTCATTCTTGTACATATTAACCAGAAACCTTTGAGTATGACCTTGTCTCGTCCCCGCACATCTAAAGGATCAATCCCTACCGTCAACAACTACTTAAACAGTCTACATGAAAATTCTTAACACAAACATATCCAGTACGTCATCCATGAAAACAAGGGGCTACTTCCACCAGGATAATTATCCACGGAAAAGTTTTAAATTAGATATATGGTGTAATCCGCGACTCTTCCTAGATCTCAGAGTCTCTATCTCATAGCTGTTCTCATGAACCTTCCTCTTAACGCGGTATGGTCCAACATAAACATTAAAGAATTTGCTAGCTAGAAACTTGTGTTTCTTGGACAATCGATGACCTTTTACAAGAACCTTGTCACCAGGTTTCAACGTCATTCTTTCTACAACCAAGAACACAACACTAATAGTTTTCTCTTTGTACACACACTCAACTTGACTATGCTTTTTCACTTCGATGCTTTTCCCAGGCACAGCACCTCGCACCTTCGTACGCTGTAGTGGCAACGTCGGCCACTTCACATCTCCCCCCCCCCCCCCCAACAATAAAATACGTCTTCCCTTATTACAGACGCTTGACTCCCTGAGTCTAAGATACAAAGAATTATTACGTTATTTACATCCACGCTGACAATTGGTAATTTAAATCCCGAAAACTCCTCCGGTTCTTCCAAAAGAACTTCTCTCATCTCACCATAACCTATGTACAAATCTAACTTATTATCCCCTTTATCATCAGGCTCAGGAGCCGCGCTTGCCTGTCAAATTGTTTCGCTCGCCACTACTGCCGCATCGTTCTCCCTGATATCCTGTCGTGGATCTGCTGGCCTTGTTTCGATATTAGGAGAGTCAGAGTAGCCAGTATGGCTCGCTCCATTACCATATTAGTTCCGACTCCGTTGATTTCGTCCCCGGTTATTAGAAGGGGCAAAACCTCTCCCACGTCCGTTACCATTTTCGCGGGTATGACACATAATGCACGTTCCTGTACCTTTGCTGATAGCCGGTATGCTCATGGCGTTCGTGCTCATTTCTCCGCACTTCTTGCGCTTGGTTCGGCACACTTTCGTCCCCTGATTCTTGTAACAATTGCTGGAAGGCAGCCACCTCATGCATGCTCCATCCCGCGATTGTTATCTCCCTACGTAGTCTATACGGTAGTTTCGTCAGGCATATTCTGATCAACTCCGCGTCTCCATACAGCACATCCAGGTATTGGTTATCTTTAACCATTTCCTGGAAGTACCGTACAGGAATCTTCTCGGTATGGTTCTGGCTATTTTCTTTCATTAAAATGTTTAATTTTTTCCTATCCTGTATGCTCTTTGACTAGAACTCATTCAGAAAAGCTTTACAAAAATCTTGATGCGTCACACAGTCTCTTATCGCTAATTGCATCTGGGCACTTGCTTCGTCATGAAGGTGAGTGCATACACAGCGTATCGTCATTTTATCACCCCACGAAGTCGGCATCGTATCTTGAAATTGCCCCAACCACACACGCGGGTGCTGTGGATTATTCGAGTCAGGATATACGGAATAATTTAGTACTGACACAAAGTGCCTGCGGCATTCCTCCTCATCTTGATCGACTTCTTGTGAACGGGCTCCCACGGTGGGGCCTGCTGCTGGCTCTCTTATTTCGCATAGACGCTCCTCCAATTCTTTTATCTCCTCTGATTCAGTGCGGCGTCGCCTATGCGCGCCCATTGAATCATCAACATTCATCGAATTTGCCTCTTCATTTCGCTGTGCCGTCTCATCTCTCAACAGTTTCGCTATCGCCGCCCTGTTCTGGCGATTGATATCTTCTTGTGCCTGACGGAAACTCATTAACGACTGCACTTCCTCACTATCTTTTACTACATTATGCGCCTGTAGCGCATCTAGTCGCTTACGAAATTCGTTAATTTTCTTTTCTACACTAGTCGTCGTTACAACGCCCTCTGCAATCACGCCTTCTATGCGTTCGTTCACTGCCTCGAATCTTTCGTTAACTGTTCTTTCATTCCCCTCGACCCTCTCTTGTAGTGAGTCTATTATAATTATTTGTTCCTGAAATTGCCTATTACGGTCTTCCCTCAAATCGTCAAACCGCTTGCCTATCTCTTCAAACCTCTGTCCTATTTCTTCTAATCTCTGGCCAGACTTCTTATCAATCTCTTCCAAACCTCTGTCCTATTTCTTCAAACCTCTGGCTAGACTTCTTATCTATCTCTCCAAACCTCTGTCCTATTTCTTTCAGAAGAATGCTCATCCAAGCTGGCACATCACTCACATGAGCCTCACTTGGAACGTCACGATTTGTTGCTTCTGAGCCTGACGAGGCGCGTCCCCCTGTCTCGCGCTCTTCGGCAGCGGCTTCGCCTAACGGTAAACTCGACCGACCCCTCTGAGGCCTTTGTCCACCCTCCCCAGCACAAACCGGGTCGCTGGCAGCTTTGGGACAACGACCTGCGCTCAGGGAGGGAAAGTCGCCACTGGCGGCCATTTCCTGTTCGCCTACATCACGTAACTCGACTAATTTTTCTGCCTCCATGTTCGCGTTACTCTTTGCCCGTGACCTAGTTATTACGCAAACTACCTTATAGCAACCACAAATTCAGCCACCAAAACTTGCTCTACCTCTCCAATATCTCCCCTACAACTTACACAAAATCAATGAAAAATAAAAATCAACAGTATTGAAAATCTCTACACACTCGTTTTGGACAACGCTGAGTACGAGCAAAACAACTCTGATCAATCTTCAACAAAGCAACATAGAACAGTTCCTGAAAATAAAATGATTAATTATGCTAATCTACACGAATTCCTGAAACAAGAAGGATAATTATTTTATCTGGCTGTTTTACAGAAGTGCCTAGGATTTGACGATTAAATAATCTATCCTGGCAGGGTCGCCAGGTGAAAGTTTAACGTCTTACCTCCTTGCCTAGGGATGCCAGATGAAAGTTGATGTCAAGCCTTGATCAAAATTCCGCAACGGATAACTGGGGAGAGGAGCTTGAGAGCGCTACCTAGAGAGCGTGTCCTTTCTGTACGGTACTAGGCAAGGGGCTGGAGACTCACACGCTGATGTGTGGGTCCCTGCATTCTGTAGTTTTTATTTTAAATAAATTCCTTAAACTTGACTTCTTTGTGATTTTTAAGGTATGTTAAAGATTGATGACAATTGATTTCCTATTTATTTTAAATATTATCACTCGACTTTACAACGATAGCAGCAATTGTTTCAGTTTACAGATGTTACAAAAAAATGGTTGAAATGGCTCTGAGCACTATGGGACTCAACTGCTGTGGTCATAAGTCCCCTAGAACTTAGAACTACTTAAGCCTAACTAACCTAAGGACATAACACACATCCATGCCCGAGGCAGGATTCGAACCTGCGACCGTAGCGGTCGTGCGGTTCCAGACTGTAGCGCCTTTAACCGCTCGGCCACTCCGGCCGGCACACATGTTACAATTTTACAACTTATAGCTCGGGTATATTACATACTAATCTGCACGCACATTTCTACAGGTAAGACGGAATTGCGTTGGCCAAATGTATACCACCAAAGTCTCCCAATATTTTACATAGGACATTCACTATGTGAGGAGGATAACGGGCAAACTGGCGACCAGATACTTTAACACAGGGGGTCAAATTTCCGGAATTAAACGAGCACATTCATTACCTTACACGATCCGAAGCTGGAAATAAAAGAATTAGTACAAATATTCAAATACCTCTCTTCCATGCGTGAACATTGAGACAAACGCACTGAGGGCACGTCTGCTCACTTACCCGTCTTCTATAACCCTCCCGGGATCTGGCGGGCACCCGGAGGTCCTCCTGGGCCCCGGTGGAGGGGGTGGTCGAACCACTTGGCCGTGACCAACCTCTCCATCCCAAGTCTTGTGACACTGCAAAGTCTTTGACTTTTACCTGCCTGTGCTGTCTCTCTGATCCCCTACCTAGGAGTAAGGTTGGCACTAGCATACTGCAGAACTACTTCCCAACAAAGATTTGGCCACGTTTTACGGAAAGGTGTGAGGAGAATTAGGAAAGTTCATGTGGAGATTCACATTCACGTACAAGAAAGGAATAATACACTACACATATAAATACGCATTATGAAGCCTGACACATTTCTTTCCACCCGTCCTCATGGGTTCTGTTGCACCTGCGGCCGGCCGTGTCGTGTAATAAAATTGGCTGCGGAGCCGCCTCTGTTTCTATTTCCCGGTGCGAGCGAGCAGCGAAACCTGCTGCTTATAGAGCGGAAACTACTGTACCGTTTCAATATGACTCGATGGCGTGTAACACTAATACAAATTATCTGCAAGAAACTGGAAAGAGAGGTAGCATCCAACGAGGCGGACGGTAAGTTTTGGTACTGTAGAAATGAAATAAAAGCGCGTAGCAATACTGACTCTCCGAGTCACAGTGACTTAGACAAAACATCAAGAACACTGCCCACCACGAAACTGAATGCCACCAGACAGAGTTCCGGCGATAGAGAGTTAGGAAAAGCAATGTAATAAGCGGGGTAGAGAGGAATGAAGAATTTTCAGACAGAAGACCACAACAACAAAATGAATCGAAGTTTGGATTACATTGAATTCCGAGGGTATATAGAGTATAACCGAATAAACTCTAGCTACAATTTCTACTGCTCTCTGATAGCAACTCCCTATTACTGTCCCATCCTATCCAAAAGTATCCGACGACCTGAACTCCGTTTCGCCTGATCTGCATGTAGCCCACTTAACTTAGTTGTCTTCCAGGTCCTCTAATCTCTTTAGAGTACGGTCGTCCGACTATACAAAAGGGATACCACAAGAGAACACTTTTCCTTAAGGCAATCACTCCAAATGAATATGAACACGAGGACATTGTAAATACTAGGAAACGCGTCATTAGAGTTGAGACAATCATTACGCTTGTAGATTCAATCTTATTACAGTAAGTAACATTACCTAATCAGTACCACACTCGTTAGAATTTAAGTTGACTAACAAACGTAAGTAATTCCGTTAATCTATAGGGAAAATAAAATATTTTTATGAATAAGAGATTCTCAGACAATATCTGGACTCCTCAATTTGTATGAAAATTCTAAATATTTGTATTCTTTAAAGGATCTTCCCGTACCTGAGATAACGTCGTTCCTGATACGAGGTCTGCCATTATTTGGATGTTGAACTAACAAGCAATGCGATTACCAGCGGCAAGCGCTTTATGGATAGCTCAAAATTAACATCGCATCTCTTTTCTCATGATTGACCAATTACTTGTGCATATGTTTGAACCTTAAACGACATGACGAACTTTTTTGTTCTCGATCCTTGTCGAAACCAAATACCTATAGCCACTGTAACTAAATAAACTTTTCTTGCCTGACAGAGACTCAATCATAACAACGTTCGTCGTTGGTGATTAGGCATGAAGAGTCGAGAAATATCGAAATTTTCACCAGTATGTTAGCAAATCTGAACTGGAATCCTTGGGTTCTGCCTGAAATTCTGTCAAGACTCTCATCTACCTGTTAACTAACCACGAAAATGTTTTATTTAATTTCAGCGGACAAAGTGTTTAAAACGAATTTCCATCATGTAATGTTTTGTGGCGGGGACTCGAACACAGCAAGTAATCATATCGTTTACTAAATAAAATCAGGTGTTAGGTATCGAATTTTTCCACCAGCAGCGACGTGTTTGAATTTATAATGGCGATACAATTTCTTTGCCTGACTGTGAATCGAAACCGGCACCTACCGCCGTTATTTTCTATCCACGAATTGTTTGTTCACCATTAGTTGGAATTGTGCATGTTTGGCAGTTAGAAACAACGGCACCTATGTTTATTGTTGACAACACATGAGACATTAAAAATGAAAATTAGTTATCAAATGGCTCAAATGGCTCTGAGCACTATGGGACTCAACTGCTGAGGTCATTAGTCCCCTAGAACTTAGAACTAGTTAAACCTAACTAACCTAAGGACATCACACACATCCATGCCCGAGGCAGGATTCGAACCTGCGACCGTAGCGATCTCGCGGTTCCAGACTGCAGCGCCTAGAACCGCACGGCCACTTCGGCCGGCAATTAGTTATCACAAGTAATTTGGTGAGCAAATTGTAGGGCTCGAAACGAAACCATGGATATTTCTCTGCTGGACCAGGATTCGAATCCATATACATGCCTATCTTGGAGTCCTAGAGCACTTTGATATTTTGGGGAAAAGAACGACATGATGGAAGTATATCGTTCCGCGTGGGTCAGATACAACGAAAGAGGAGATCCAAATTCGAATCCCAGTCCAGCCCCAATATTTCAGCGCCTCAACTTCAAATAAAATAAGAGAAAATGCTTCAAATGGCTCTGAGCACTATGGGACTTAACACTTGAGATCATCAGTCCCATAGAGCTTAGAACTACTTAAACATAACTAACCTAAGGACATCACACACATCCATGCCCGAGGCCGGATTCTAACCTGCGACCGTATCAGTCGCGCGGTTCCGGACTGAAGCGCCTAGAACCGCTCGGCCACCGCGGCCGGCTAAAATAAGATACCTGTGACCTATAATGACCACTGTCTCATTACATAGAACAAAGTTTCTAGTGTAAGGATGGTCACTGGTGAGAGAGTTCCTATTTGCAGCGACTTCCGCCTCTGCTATGACCCAACAGAGTCCTCCTCTACCTCATTTGGTAGCAAAGGGACATGATTTTTATAACGCTGATACTGAACTACGATGCCACCTGTCGTTCTTCACTTGACATTACTAGAGGCGAAGGAGGTCTGTTCGTGTGTGTTTAAAACGTATGACGCAAGGTGGAATCGAATCCATACGCCATAACTAAGAAACTAGGCTCAATCCACCAGACCACTCTTTTCTACGTTTATAAACCGTTAGCCTATCCACTCAACCATTTTTTCCCGGGATCTCTTGGTTACTAGGCACTTGCGTTAACGACTGTGCTACCTTTCTTTCGATTGTCTCAATCGTCTCCACCCTTTATTTTAAATTCCCAAATTATCACGCTTAGGGAAATTAATTTCGATGCGAACCGCCGTCACATGTTTGTTTCCATATATGTCTTAAATTGTAAAACAAAACTGATGTAGTAAATTAAGGTAAAATAAATAACAGATTACCACTTCCAACGGCGAGAGTTCTTTAGGACACAACTCATAACAGACAAAAAAGGGACGAAAAAATCCATAACAAATATTCACTCGAACAGATTTTCTCAATTGAAGTTATTATGTACTGGATGCAATGTGATGCCTGTAAAGAAGCTATATATCTTTGAACAAATGAAACAAAATTCGGTCCGGATGATTTCTGCCATATTGGAACAGTCCTCATTTTAGAACTAACATAATAAAGTTTCCAGTAATAATAAAAGAGAAAAGAATAAGTACTCAGCTTCCAGTTATCAAAACTGTTCCTCTCATGGTAGCCCACTTAAAGCAATAGATAAACAGTTTTGAAAAAAAATCCTTATATTTATTATTCTTCTGCAACTTAAAATTTTTTTGAGCTATATAAAACATGTAGTCCTCTATGTTCGACGTTTTGTTTGCAAATATGTATAACACAAACTCTCCCATGAGCCACGAATAACTGTTATTCTTAGCGGGCGGGTAACGTTTCCGGTCGGATTGTAAAGCTTCAGTTATTCGTGTATGACTTTCCGTGGTTCTATCGATAAGTGCTAATTTCTTCCTAGTCCAATTCCAGATTCTGATTTTATTTTCGGAACATTTGCACTACAGTTTCTACGAGCTGACGTTTGTCGCAGTATGGAGATGGTCCCAGTTTCGTTTTGTTTAATCGGTCCGCTGTGGGCATGGACCGTTCAGTGTTTCTAGTTTTATTCTGTTCCGCAGTTCAGTACACCTTCTTCCTGTTTTCCTGCTTGATCTTTGTTAAGTTTTTGACCGGCTATCCACTGAGCTATTTCATCACTGAATCTTAGGCACGATGGGGCGTTTTCCTTTTTAGTATTGATGACCTGTAGTCCTCTCAGTTTCTGGTGCAGTGACGAAAGCAATGGTTCCACGGCGATTGCATATAATGTCGTAGACCGGGAGTATGCTTGACGTAGTGATTGTAGAACTGGAAATATTTCAGCCAGTTCTCCATTGATTTAAATCCTTGAAAAATCACCTACCGCTGATACATCTACGTATCGCAGTTACAAAGTTATCGTTGAGCCCATTTTCTGGATGGTGCTGAGTAAGAAGCCATGATTGATCGTAAATCTAAAAACAGTAAGGAAAGACTACTGTCAATTATCCAAGTGAGGCTTACGACGTACTGTACTCACGTAAGGTATCTAGCGTTGAACTTGCCTTTATTGCACTGTTTTGGTAAGGGCGTATGACATTTTGCAGGAGTGGCTTCATCCTTTTATTCAAAATATGAGTGAGAATTTAAAAGTTAGTGTTGCGTAAAGTGAGTGGTCCTAATCATGAATCCTCTTGCTGCTTGACTTTTTGGGAATGAGTACAACATTCCCTTCGTAAATGCAGAACGTAACGCTGGTTAGTTAATAACGCATTATACATCTCTGTGAGCTCATTCCTTATTATGTCCCACATACCTATGTAAATTTCAGCCGGGAGACCAACGGGATCAACTGATCTGTTCTTCGGAACGCCATTAATTATGGTTTTCATTTAGTCCTGAGTTATATGTTCGATTAGACTGGCACTGTCTCCTCAGGTATTCCAGTTGTAACGTGTGCTAAAAGTTCTTCACCGTCCTGTCTATCTACTTTCATTGCAGCGTAGAGATCTCTATAACACTTCGCCACATATTGTTTTATGGCGGTGTGAGTAGAGTGTTGTCCTCCTCCTGCGTCCGCTACCGCGGCTATTATTCTCTGCTTCCCACTGTGTGTCTCCCTCAGTACGTTGTATAACAACATACGTCCCTGCTCAAGATCGTCCTTGCCTCGGTACCGCGTACGCAACCCGTTCAGACGCTACCGGGTAGGGCGGTTTTTTTCGACTAAAAGCGTTTCAGCTTGGTAATGTTAGCCGAAAGGCCATCTGGTTGTTTATAACGGTCGCGCAAAACAGGAGAAGTAATATCAAAATGGCTCTGAGCACTATGGGACTCAACTGCTGTGGTCATCAGTCCCCTAGAACTTAGAACTACTTAAACCTAACTAACCTAAGGACATCACACACATCCATGCCCGAGGCAGGATTCGAACCTCCGACCGTAGCACTCCCGCGGTTCAGAAGTAATATCCCGCCGTTTGTTAAAACCAATACGGTTGAGCCTTTGCATACTGTAATGCATTTACGAAGTAAAGATTTTGCATGTTTGGTTCACTAAATTATTCGCTGCCGGTACTTAGCAAGCATTTGTGCCAAGTCTGTGTAATCTGTTGCTTAAGCTCAGCTTCCTGCCATAGTGAAACGTTAAGCTACCATAGCTCACGGCCACGAAAAATTTTTGCCGCATATATCTCAATGAAATAAGGTATGCACAATGGTCGGAGAGGTTACAGGCCACATCTCACATTCATCGATATTGCGCATGAATTCTTTAGTGACAGATTCTATCTAACCTGCATGTTGACGTGCTGCCGACATGATTATAGGTGGTAAGACGGAGACTCAAATAAGTCCAGGTGTCTTGCAGTTCTAGTTCAATGACCAAGGTTTGTAGCTCTTGACAAGAGTTAAAATTAGGCTTGTGGTCGTCACAGCGCAACACCCAGTTAAAATCTCCGGCATGAACGGTGGCTGTCATAACGTTCGTTAGCAACTCAGCTATACCTTTCCGATAGAAGTTACTTCTATGCCGTCTTTCGTTAGTCCAGACGGCGCATATACGTTAATTAAAATGAGATGATGCTGATGGACAGTTATACCCTGACCCGTCTGTAGACTAGCTTGAGCTCGAGACGCGATACCCTCTTTGAATAAAACTGCTGTTTCTCCTCCATTTCCGACGTTAATGATGGCTTCATGACCTGTTATGTCCGCTATTTTAGTTGTTATAACCTCTAGTAAGATGACTAAAGCTCGATCAGCGGCATAAAGAAAATCTTTCAAACACTGTAACTTTACCTCCGGACTTAATCCGAGAGATACTGTAACCAGCCAGTAAGTCTGCATATAAACATTTACTGCTGCTCAGTATCCTCCGACCAAAGTACGAGTATGTCCGTATGGGCATCCTAATTCTAAATGGGAGCCATTACCCTCCTTGCATCAGCCACCTCCGTTTCACCTCACTGAGATTTCTTAAGGATTTCTCTGCTGCATGTCTTTTTCCTTCCTAATTCCTGTGTCTCTTCCTGACTTTGTATTCTAGGCGGCCTTTCAGTTTGTTTAGACAACTTTTTTGAGTCGTTCGTTCTTTATATTGGATGATCAGAGCGGCCGTTGAATGTTTGGTTGTGATGATTTTTGTCCTCGTCAACTAGCATGTCGCTGCCTACTGGTAAATCATCTGCAGTGTAGCTTAGTGATAACTCGGGATGTTTAAAAACCATAGTAGGTTGCTTTCCAGATGTCTTGCTAACATCTAAGGTCGGGGGTTTAATCAGAGACCTGATTCAAACATTTGGGTGGGGTAACCGCTGGACTCTGTTCGTCAAGACGCCACGTGATACGTCAGGTCTCTGCCAATTCCCGATTTCCTGTAGTGGGGCTTACAGGGTCTACACATACGTCAATTTTTCTTGATGTCGCACATCACCGGACAAGGTGAGTGCCTTGTTTTCCCTCCGTACAGAACGGGGACAGGTTGGCCATCATGAACAACTAAGGCTTTCAAGCCTTGAACCATAATATACGACGGGATGTGCTTAGGGATATCACTTCTAACATTTCGCACACATTGGCAAGATTGAAATGTTTGCTGCCCGTCCGTTTCTCACCAGTAACCTGCAAAACAGTGCCATAAGAAGCTAGGAAGCTAGGGATTGTTTGATGAGACTGAACTTCAGTTCGAAGGGTGGTTGAATATGCGCACGGACCGCAAAACTAAACCAACATAGCTGATCGCATCGCACTTGAAGTAGATTCACCGCTGGAGTGAAGAAAGTTCGTGAAACCGACTGTTTTTATCATAATCCGGCTCGGTGTTTTAACATCTCGCACTTTAGCATACACTGCATACCAAGGAAATCTTGTAAACCCACCTTTCTGAACAACCAATAGTCGAGTTCAAACACTTTCGGCCTGTCATATCTGAAAGGGAACGAAAACTTTAACGCAGACCTCCTAATATGAGCTTTCGTAGCACGATGGCTATGTGGTACTCACAAGCTACAACGACACACGGCCAAAGACGTGCCCCACTCACGGCAAGATCCGCACACGACGGCGGCTTCGCCAACACTAACCACTGAAGCCCGCATTTGCTACACATATGATTGTGTCGTAACATATGATGAGCTTAGCTTACAAATTAGACACGATGAAAAAATTAAGTTCTCTGTTAACTGGTTGATTACAAGCAGGCTTCTGACACGAAAATTGTGGTAGTCTCTCTTGTCAGCGAGATGTAAGGATGCTTTTAGCCGTCATAGCCTCGACTGGAAGCCATTTTGAAATATCCAATACTTGAAGAAATGTCTTGGATCGAAAAATACGATTCCCAAATACTTCAATTATTACTGACATTGTCGCTATTAACTTCTTCATTCAGCCGCTGCTACACGCGTGCTTGAAGGAAACGGTTAAAGCTTCTTGGTCATTTTTAGAAACAGTGTCCCATGTGCAGGGAAATATTTAATACGCAGCAAATGGTTGCGCCATTGTGCGGCAACTTGACGCCGTTTTTCCAGTCATAGCTGCTACGAAACACTGGAGCACATAATGCTTGCTTCTGCTCGTCAGTCTTTCGGGAGGCAAAATAAACGACCAAAATGACTGTTCTCCTGTCCATACAGCAAACTGCGTAAAACACTGGTTTCAAATGAACGGAGACGTTCAGCTGTTCGACTGGCGTCCAAAATGTGCTGACCTGAGTAACACAGAGCACGTGCGGGCAGAGATGAAGAAAATTATTAAGTGCAGAAGACCAGCATCGACAACCAAGGCAGCGCTGTCCGAAGCAGTTCATGACGCATGGGAAGAGTTGTCACAGAATAAGAGATTCATCCGGAAACTTGGTGTCTCTATCAACAGGCGGCTAGATGCAGTTGTAGAGGAGGACGGGAACTAGGTGCGGTACTGAATCATTGTGCTGCTGGCGAGAAATTTTTTATGAGAAATTAATATTTTGTTCTTTCTCGAACAAGAGGAAAATTCGTTTGTCTAATCTCTTTTTTAAAACAAAGAATTGGTGCAGAATTTATACAGATGCTGGGCTGTTTCACTCTTTTCGGTCCTTCAGTAGACTCTTGATTTTAAATCACTATAAGACATTTGTTCAGAACGACTAAGGCAGGAAGAAACTATTTTTTCCGGTGACATGGCACATGACGTGAGCGCCGACGAAGCCATTAAAGAGGAAGTATTTAGTTCTTTTACGTCGCGATAAAGCCTCATATTAATTTGTGCCCTTTTTATTTACATGCAGGCAGGGCGCCAATACCGACGAAAGCACAAAAGAGACATCATTGACTTTTAATGCCAAGCAGAAATGACAGTACATAAAGGGAAAAAGCGGTGCAAGACCAGCTGTGTAGACGAAATATTCTAAAATTACGCGTACTTAATAATTCTCTTTGTCCTTCTGAAGTAATAACTCTTACCATCAATTAAAATTCATGGAAGTGACAGGATTCGAAAACCCTACCTGCAGATCGCCGTAACCACTACTCCATTCTACCAATCGCATGTGCTACAGTTACAAAATGGTATATGGTCTGCAATGTCATACCTTTCCATGAAAAAGAAATCATATACCGAGTGAAAGCGATGAAGACAGGTCATCTAACCACAAATTCCACGAACGTAGTTATGAAGAATATAAGCTAACTTAATGTGATGCAGTAAGTTAAGTTTTATTAGATGTGCTTGTTTTGCAGTTGCCCTGTCTGAGAGGACTTTGCAGCTGTTAACGCAAGTGTCATAAAGTTTCGACATAGTGATGGCGAAGTTGATCATATGGCAATTGCTCGTAAAGAAATGGCTTGAGGACCTTTGAGGCATATATTCTATCACCCCCCCCCCCCCCCCCCCAATGAACCATGGACCTTGCCGTTGGTGGGGAGGCTTGCGTGCCTCAGCGATACAGATAGCCGTACCGTAGGTACAACCACAACGGAGGGGTATCTGTTGAGAGGCCAGACAAACATGTGGTTCCTGAAGAGGGGCAGCAGCCTTTTCAGTAGTTGCAAGGGCAACAGTCTGGATGATTGACTGATCTGGCCTTGTAACAATAACCAAAACGGCCTTGCTGTGCTGGTACTGCGAACGGCTGAAAGCAAGGGGAAACTACGGCCGTAATTTTTCCCGAGGGCATGCAGCTTTACTGTATGATTAAATGATGATGGCGTCCTCTTGGGTAAAATATTCCGGAGGTAAAATAGTCCCCCATTCGGATCTCCGGGCGGGGACTACTCAAGAGGATGTCGTTATCAGGAGAAAGAAAACTAGCGTTCTACGGATCGGAGCGTGGAATGTCAGGTCCCTTAATCGGGCAGGTAGGTTAGAAAATTTGAAAGGGGAAATGGATAGGTTAAAGTTAGATATAGTGGGAATTAGTGAAGTTCGGTGGCAGGAGGAACAAGACTTCTGGTCAGGTGACTACAGGGTTATAAACACAAAGTCAAATAGGGGTAATGCAGGAGTAGGTTTAATAATGAATAGGAAAATAGGAACGCGGGTACGCTACTACAAACAGCTTAGTGAACGCATTATTGTGGCCAAGATAGATACGAAGCCCACACCTACTACAGTAATACAAGTTTATATGCCAACTAGCTCTGCAGATGACGAAGAAATTGAAGAAATGTATGATGAAATAAAAGAAATTATTCAGATAGTGAAGGGAGACGAAAATTTAATAGTCATGGGTGACTGGAATTCGAGTGTAGGAAAAGGGAGAGAAGGAAACGTAGTAGGTGAATATGGATTGGGGCTAAGAAATGAAAGAGGAAGCCGCCTGGTAGAATTTTGCACAGAGCACAACTTAATCATAGCTAACACTTGGTTCAAGAATCATGATAGAGGGTTGTATACATGGAAGAACCCTGGAGATACTAAAAGGTATCAGATAGATTATATAATGGTAAGACAGAGATTTAGGAACCAGATTTTAAATTGTAAGACATTTCCAGGGGCAGATGTGGACTCTGACCACAATCTATTGGTTATGACCTGTAGATTAAAACTGAAGAAACTGCAAAAAGGTGGGAATTTAAGGAGATGGGACCTGGATAAACTGAAAGAACCAGAGGTTGTACAGAGTTTCAGGGAGAGCATAAGGGAACAATTGACAGGAATGGGGCAAAGAAATACAGTAGAAGAAGAATGGGTAGCTTTGAGGGATGAAGTAGTGAAGGCAGCAGAGGATCAAGTAGGTAAAAAGACGAGGGCTAGTAGAAATCCTTGGGTAACAGAAGAAATATTGAATTTAATTGATGAAAGGAGAAAATATAAAAATGCAGTAAATGAAGCAGGCAAAAAGGAATACAAACGTCTCAAAAATGAGATCGACAGGAAGTGCAAAATGGCTAAGCAGGGATGGCTAGAGGACAAATGTAAGGATGTAGAGGCTTATCTCACTAGGGGTAAGATAGATACTGCCTACAGGAAAATTAAAGAGACCTTTGGAGATAAGAGAACCACTTGTATGAACATCAAGAGCTCAGATGGAAACCCAGTTCTAAGCAAAGAAGGGAAAGCAGAAAGGTGGAAGGAGTATATAGAGGGTCTATACAAGGGCGATGTACTTGAGGACAAGATTATGGAAATGGAAGAGGATGTAGATGAAGATGAAATTGGAGATACGATACTGCGTGAAGAGTTTGACAGAGCACTGAAAGACCTGAGTCGAAACAAGGCCCCCGGAGTAGACAACATTCCATTGGAACTACTGACGGCCTTGGGAGAGCCAGTCCTGACAAAACTCTACCATCTGGTGAGCAAGATGTATGAAACAGGCGAAATACCCTCAGACTTCAAGAAGAATATAATAATTCCAATCCCAAATAAAGCAGGTGTTGACAGATGTGACGATTACCGAACAATCAGTTTAATAAGCCACAGCTGCAAAATGCTAACACGAATTCTTTACAGACGAATGGAAAAACTAGTAGAAGCCGACCTCGGGGAAGATCAGTTTGGATTCCGTAGAAATACTGGAACACGTGAGGCAATACTGACCTTACGACTTATCTTAGAAGAAAGATTAAGGAAAGGCAAACCTACGTTTCTAGCATTTGTAGACTTAGAGAAAGCTTTTGACAATGTTGACTGGAATACTCTCTTTCAAATTCTAAAGGTGGCAGGGGTAAAATACAGGGAGCGAAAGGCTATTTACAATTTGTACAGAAACCAGATGGCAGTTATAAGAGTCGAGGGACATGAAACGGAAGCAGTGGTTGGGAAGGGAGTAAGACAGGGTTGTAGCCTCTCCCCGATGTTATTCAATCTGTATATTGAGCAAGCAGTAAAGGAAACAAAAGAAAAATTCGGAGTAGGTATTAAAATCCATGGAGAAGAAATAAAAACTTTAAGGTTCGCCGATGACATTGTAATTCTTTCAGAGACAGCAAAGGACTTGGAAGAGCAGTTGAACGGAATGGATGGTGTCTTGAAGGGAGGATATAAGATGAACATCAACAAAAGCAAAACGAGGATAATGGAATGTAGTCGAATTAAGTCGGGTGATGCTGAGGGTATTAGATTAGGAAATGAGACGCTTAAAGTAGTCAAGGAGTTTTGCTACTTAGGGAGCAAAATAACTGATGATTGTCGAAGTAGAGAGGATATAAAATGTAGACTGGCAATGGCAAGGAAAGCGTTTCTGAAGAAGAGAAATTTGTTAACATCGAGTATAGATTTAAGTGTCAGGAAGTCATTTCTGAAAGTATTTGTATGGAGTGTAGCCATGTATGGAAGTGAAACATGGACGGTAAATAGTTTGGACAAAAAGAGAATAGAAGCTTTGGAAATGTGGTGCTACAGAAGAATGCTGAAGATTAGATGGGTAGATCACATAACTAATGAGGAGGTACTGAATAGGATTGGGGAGAAGAGGAGTTTGTGGCACAACTTGACCAGAAGAAGGGATCGGTTGGTAGGACATGTTCTGAGGCATCAAGGGATCACCAATTTAGTATTGGAGGGCAGCGTGGAGGGTAAAAATCGTAGGGGGAGACCAAGAGATGAATACACTAAGCAGATTCAGAAGGATGTAGGTTGCAGTAGGTACTGGGAGATGAAGAAGCTTGCACAGGATAGAGTAGCATGGAGAGCTGCATCAAACCAGTCTCAGGACTGAAGACCACAACAACATTCTATCACCATGATTGAAATTTATCAGAGAATTCAGTTGAGTTATACGTTTATCTGTCTTCCAACGAACGTTTGATGTAATGAGAGAAAGCTCTTTGTTTGAATCACAGTCATGAATTGATTCAAGTATATCAGACAGTAATCAAAATGTATATTTAAAAGGAAAATGTATCTCTTCCGCTGCAGATACAAAATGAAACATATGAAATAACGTGCAGTTCTGCTATTCAGTAAGTTTCTCACTGTGGTGTCACCGCCAGACACCACACTTGCTAGGTGGTAGCTTAAATCGGCCGCGGTCCATTAGTACATGTCGGACCCGCGTGTCGCCACTGTCAGGATCGCAGACCGAGCGCCACCACAAGGCAGGTCTCGAGAGACGGACTAGCACTCGCCCCAGTTGTACGGACGACATTGCTAGCGACTACACGTACGAAGCGTTTCTCTCAATTGCCGAGAGACAGTTAGAATAGCCTTCAGCTAAGTCCATGGCTACGACCTAGCAAGGCGCAGTTAACCATATCTGGAGAGAGTCTCACTTGTATTATCAAGAGCAATGTACAACAAGAAATTAAAGTTAAGTATACGAGAAGCTCCGTTCTTTTCTTTATAGCTTTCATCACGTATCCTGTTCCAGACTTAACGCAAGACGGCGAGAGTTGACGCGTGCCTTTCCGGCTACTTCTCAGTGTGGCGTAGCTAGCTTGTTACGCCACAACACTCACCTCTATATTTACCTCAGTACGCACATTGCTTCCGTAAACGTTGCCTCGGGTGATGATTCCCTAACTGACAAACGGCACATACATTATTGTCGGTAATGGTCCGTTGGAGCCTTTTATGAACCTTTCTTGTGAAGTACCTCAATGTTTCCAAAGCAGACACTTCTGTTCAGTCCTACAGGATATTGAAGGGGGGCTGTCAGATGGCTTATGATGCAGAATTTGTCTCATGATTTAGTCACTGGACTTTTTTCTGGACATTTACAGAACGAATAAAGGAAACGAGAGTAAGTGTTTCTCCAACTTGTATATCAATCTGAATAGTGAAAATCGAGCATGGTACCTCTAAGCCAGCATGACATGTAGTATACCTTTTTTCATTACGTTTATGTTTCCCGCTGAATGTAGATTACTGGGAACGTGACATTAGAGAGCAGTGTTAGCTTAGGTACCAAAAATCAACTCTGGGTTCAAACAATAAATTTTACTTACTCAGTATCACATCTTAAATAAAAGTCATTTAGAATATTACAACGAGATAACAAGAAAGTTCAGTATTGGACTCAAAAACTTGACACCGGTCGGCCGCCTTACAAAGAAGGAGTCTGAGACGTGCTCTTAAGGCAGCCCATAATCCCAGCTGCCCCTCAGAATTCTAAGTCCGGCCACTGTAGGCAGCACTGTAGGATGCAGAAGTGAGTGGAGGAAGTTCTGTCAGTCTTCACGAGGTGTTACGGAAACGTGTCTGCTCGTCGTATGGTGGTATGCTTCGTGCTCTGTAAACGTAAAATCGCTCGTTCGAATCCTCTCCATGCCCTAGTTTCTTCAAATCGCGTACCGAATATCTGCTAAAGTTATCAGTTTGCAGGAACATTAGACGTTGTAAGTAGGCTGTTTAGGTTTTTTTTATTGATAACGCCACCTCAGTATGAAAATCACCGGCTGTGCCGTGTGCAGTCTGTGGCTGCTTTGCATTGTTGTAATACTCAACCATTGTAGTGTTAGGCAGCTGGCTGTGAACAGCGCGTAGCGCTGGGCAGTTGGAGGTGAGCCGCCAGCAGTGGTGGATGTGGGGAGAGAGATGGTGGAGTTTTGTAATTTGTCATGATATCAAGGTAAATACATTGTTTGTTCTCTATTAATATCTTTCATTTGCTAACTATCCCTATCAGTAGTTAGTGCCTTCCATAGTTTGAATCTTTTGTTTAGCTGGCAGTAGTGGCGCTCGCTGTATTGCAGTAGCTTGAGCAGCAAAGATTTTTGGTGAGGTAAGTTGATTTGTGAGACGTATAGGTTAATGTTAGTCAGGGCCATTCTCTTGTAGAGAATTTTGAAAGTCAGATTGCGTTGCGCTAACAAAATATTGTGTGTTGAAAGTCAGATTGCGTTGCGCTAAAAAAATATTGTGCGTCAGGTTCAAGCACAGTCTTGTATAATTGTTCAAAGGGGAAGTCGCGTAAAATTGTTCAAAGGGGACGTTGCATATGTCGACCCATAGCCTAGGATACCTCACTGGAATCTTCTGATTTTTTCTTGTAGTTTGTGTAATTAGTGTAGCTTTTGTTTATTGCTAGCGCGTAATTTTAGAGAAAATCTCCTTTGTAGTTGTAGTTTTTCATTGTTGTACAATAAAACAGTTGTGGTATGCATGTAGATTTGCACCAAGTATTTCGCAGCTGCAATTAACTAGATATTATTTTCAGTGTTATGTTAATGTGTTCTCTTATTTTTGCTCTTGAAATTGTGTTTTTCTGTGTTGTCGTGTGAAATACTGTGACAATAATGGCGTGTGAAAAACGTAACACTAGGCTCCAAAGTAAATTGAGAAATGACAGTGAAGACGAAAGCAATATGTTAGCGCCGCAGAATAATGAATTAACTAATGTTAAAAGTAGTAATTTGGTAATTGCGCATAGGGAAATGGAGCGGGTTGCAAACAATGGTGAAGACAGCGAAACAATTAGAGAACAGGGAAGCATTATCGATCGATCGGTCGGCAATAGCGCGGCTCAGGAATCCGAAATGACACGAGACGATCTCACAAATACTGTAGACTTAGGTTTTGGGTCCTCACCGTTTTCTCAAATGAGTCAAGACACATTTTCTGCTTGTCAAAATGTAAATGTTGCCGGTGCAAATTCAGTGCCAAAAAGCATAGAGGAACCGATTCCAGACACTAACACATTATTATTGCAATTAATGCAGCAAATGGAACAAAATCAGAGACAAACACTGAAAAAGCTTGAAAAATTAGACACAATTGAACAAAATCAGAAACAAATGTTAGACAGAATGGAACAAAATCTTCAAAAGTTAGACACCACACTTGAACAAACACGTGAAGATTTAACTACTGAGTTACATCCCATTGAATCGAAATGTCAAAATGTCTGTAACGACGTAAAAACACAAATTTGTGAGCATTTCCAACCTATTTTTTCGCGTCATGAAAATGCACTACAGAATCACGAAGCAGCCATAAAAGAACTGCAAACCATTGTTCATGAAAATCATGAGACCTTGTCGGCTAAAATTAACTCAGTTGCATCTACCGATTCGGTTACGCAACTTGCAAAAACTCAAGACAACTTAAAGGACACAGTAGATACTCTGAAACTTGGTTCAGAAAAATACACTGAGGAAATAAGTACACTATCGGAGAAAGTAGCCGAACTTTCGGATCAGTTAACTAATTTATCTACGAAGGTAGATGAAAATCTGAATGACACAAAACCGGTAGTCTTTAATGACACAGAAGAGAGCGAACAAATTAGGAAACTGAAACAAAATCCGAATCAACACCAAAGAGAAATCCGGGAAGTACAAGATCAGCTGACAGAGGTAATACAAGAATTACGTATTTCAGAGGACACTCGCGCCCCAATACAGGAAGAGAGACATAGAAATACGGAACAGCCACAAAATAATAACACAGCGCATTTCGGAAGTTATGAAAGAAATTGGCAATGTGCACCGAATTTTAAGATGGAACCGCCGACACGACCTAACAATGACCGTTATGCTACTCGCCGACACAATGATTTTTACTATAAGCTGTTAAAAAGAAAAAAAAAAAAGGGGGGGGGCAGAATAACTTCAGACGCAACAGTTCGGCGCGCAGTTACGATTCCGGGAGAAATTCTCCACCACATGACCGACAAACAAGAAACTATGTAAACTACCGATATAACGACAGACCTGAATTTCATCAGAACTGGCGGGATTATAACAGAGCTGGGCCCTCTCGGCAAGGCGAATTTCTAGAGGTTCGGTCTCCGAATCCCATTAACGACGCGCGCCAACAGACAATGACCCGCACCGCAGGGAGCCGCGTGCGCCGGCTGGCTCCGAGAAAAATATCATAGACGCTAACCTTGAGAAAAATTCCAGTATTCTTTACCGACTTATGCCGCATTCTACACCACATTTCACACGTAAAACTGTTTATTGAGAGATAATGTGCTTTTTTAACTTGAGATTTTAATGAAACATTTTGATTTACTTGAAAATACATTCTGGATTTAAAGTACTTTCAGTGAGATACCAGACGACACAGTGGTTAGTTTATGTGACAACTACACGGTTTTATCACGACGCTACTAATGAGTGACAATTTACAATGTTGCTTTTGCGGTGTATATGTTTTATATCTGCACAGTTTTCTGAATTCTTCTGGAAAGTGAAACATGTTTTAGTAGTAACTCTTGTGGTATAGCAACAATGAGACAGCCTTTTTCGTGGCACAGCAATACGTTACAGTACAGTACTTTCTTCATCACAATAATAAGCGTAATAACTACGATATCTATAAGCAAAGCATTTCACTTTTGTTTATCATCAGGTAAGTACATTGACTTCTGCAGAACTGAGCTTTCGGAGGACGATAACTACGAGACTTCCACAGAGATTATCTTACAACATGACGCACAGTTTAGCGCTACAGGACACGTATTTGAGTGATTAATTTTGTACTTAAAACATTTATTTTTAAAGATTTTTGAATTACAAAGAAAGTTTTCTGAGATACATTTCATTCCATTGCTGTAATCTGTAACACCTGAGGGTATAATTACATTTATCCTCAGGGGGGTACACGCTTACTTTGTGTACCATGTGTTTGGCACGCACAAGGAGCCCTAGCTAATATGGTATTTGCTTATACAACTTTACACATCGGTACCATATTTCTCCAACACATAAATTACACAGCTATCTGATTATTTACCTGAGAGAGACAAACATTTTTTTTACTACATTAGTGACAGACGTTTACGTAATTTCACAGTTGGATACCTTCACACTTATGAAATTGTATTTTGTCTGTACTTTGTGAACTGTTCATATTTTTTCGGAACCATTGTGATACTATGAGAGCTTTGAATGATGTGTTTGGTATGGGATTATGATTTTTAAAGTACGTTTGAGGCAGATGACACTTTTGACATGAGCAGAGAATTTTTTTTAGGTTTTGAAATTAGAAAGCTACGACGATTTTGAGAGTTGACTGAGGTGTTATGATGTTATTTTTACGGCGACGATGTGTATTATGTTGTTGAGGTATGTTTATTATCAATGAGATGATGCTATATGAGGAATCTGATTATGATACATATGTTACGATGAAATATTGAAGTGTCGACGAATATGTATATGTATAATAAGGTAAGGAGTAATGAATAGTGGATAGGAACTCTGCTTTGTGGAAAAGGATGTTGGAAACTAAGAATCGTATTTTAGAATTATGAAATGTGTGTAAATGCGTGAATGTATCACAATGCCGACGAAAATTTTTTGGACACTGTTATATTCATGGGATTTTGTTTTTACAGGTTTGCAACGCTAATTCTTGACCTGTGAAATATTTTTATTTAAGACTGCCATTGTAGCGGAAACTGCTGTCGTAAATATTTCCGTACGAAAGTTAAGTGACCACCTGCACGTAATACGTCTGTCGTGGGCACACAGCTGTGTCAGACACCTGGGCGACAGCCGCCCGAACAAAAAAAAAACCATTAGCCTTCCAGCGGCACAGGTAGAAGAAAAAAGAGGCCATTATAATCGCTATTGACGTTCCTTTGTAGAAAGCATCGCAACATTTCACGGCTATTGTCGTGCTAATTGAGAGAAATGCCATATGGCTAGTGAATGACGTTTCACGCCTTGCTTTGCCCATTTTGTTTAATATCTAGTTTCTAGCTGCACTGCAGCACTGGTTAAAATAAAATTTTATAGATGTACTAATATAAATATTTTCTGTCTGCAGATCTATTAAATAATAATTTTGTAATCCACATTCTTCGAAAAAGGAGCTCTTGGAATGGAAAGAACAATAAGAAGGGACTAATACCAGGAACTGCATACATAATTTTCTTTTCAACTACTGAGTAATTTTTTGTAGAATTAGTTTTTGTGGTGCACCACTTTAATTACTTAGACATTAAGATGTGATTATACATTTCCATTATCTGCATTGTTATCTTTACTGTAATATTTTTTCTGCTTGAGCTATGTCATGTTTAGGTATAAGTTGCTGCTGTTTGCCAGGCATAATGTTACTGAATTTGACTTTGTATTACGCTGTTAAGCCAGTTTTACTAATGATTATTTTATTGTTTGCTGCGCATTGCCTCATATTAGTTGTAATGTTGAATTGCTTGGTAATTTAGATTTACTGTAGCTTGCTTTGCCAGTTTGAAATTTTTGTCATTGATGTTTATTGTTTTATGTGATGCTGCATTGCCTCGTCCCTTGGTATATATATCTGAGCTCAGTAGATTTAAGTTAGCTTAAGAGGGGGTAGACTATATAAGAAACTAACTATGATGAATTGGAAGCAATGCATTGACAAGGTATATAAAAAAAGATTTGGGCCTAAATGAGTATTGTACAATGAGCCATATTTATTTTGAAAGACTTATGGTTGGAATACAGAAAAGAGGTACAGATAGGACTTTTTGGGAATAATGATGAACACAGGGAGATCTCCAAGAACAAAAAAGGTTTTGTTCGCACAATACTGCAGTACCAAAAGTTACACTGAAAACGAACCCTATCCATTCCTTTTGTGTCATCCCTCTATGTGTTTGTGTACCCTTGTGTATTTGTGTTTTTCCTGTCTTTATGTGTTTAGCTGATTAGAGCTATGTTGTAGAATTTTTCTAATACTATGTTATTTACTTGGTAAATTCTGTTTTGTTGCTCATATGTGGAGGTGATGTTTCAAAAGTTGTTCTGATCTTTATGTATGTACTTATGTCATTATTTTTGTAACACTGATGTATATATTTTTATTCTTTTGTAAAGCCCCTATATCCGCAAATGTTATTTGTATTGTTATGTTCTTCAATGATGTGTTTTGTACCTTTGTTATTGTGTTCTTATGTTATAAAATTGTATAGACACCAGTTCATCATATTATTAACTTGTAAGTTACATTTCACTGCACACGTTTTGTTGGTCATAGTATATGGACAATATGTGAGAAGTAGGGACTGTTAGTGTTTGCACGTGTGTTAATAATTCAGCAAGGGACTGGATAACAGCATTGCTGGTTCTAAGGACAATTCCAAAAACTTTGTGAGTGCACAAGTGGTGGTTATGGACTTGTTATATTATCCGCAAGACTCTTCAATGGTGATTGTGTACCTGCACAGTCACAACAGATGGCTGCTGGCCATCTCTACAAGGACTACAGTGGGTCTGCGCCTCTGGTGGCCCACCAGTACCATTATCTCTACAAGGACTGCAGTGGGTCTGCACCTTTGATGACTCACCAATACCATTATTTCTACAAGGACTGCAGTGGGTCTGCACCTCTGGTGGCCCACCAATACCGTAATCTCTACCAGGACTACAGTGGGTCTGCTCTGTGATGACCTACCCACCAATACTCTTCAAAACTTCGACTGACTCCGCTGTGGGTTTGCTCTCTTGTGGCCCATTACCTGTCAGCATGTCGAGAGTCAGCACTGTCTTTCCGTTGGAAGGACAACGATACTTCTTCAAGACTGCATGGAAATCCACTACTTCCGTGTGCATTTTCTTTTACTGCTCAGACTTTGAGAAAAACACTGCAATGTGATGAATGATCAGAACTGTCTTTATGGACTGTGAGAAAATTTTAGCTTTTGACCATCATTGTATCAATAAGTGTGTGCATTTGATTTCTTTGTTATTGTAATTGTGAAAAAAAATTTTAACAAATATGTATTGGCCAGTGCCCAACAAAATTTGTAAAATTTTTTGTGGGGAGCATGGGGGCTATGTAAGTAGGCTGTTTAGGTTTTTTTTATTGATAACGCCACCTCAGTATGAAAATCACCGGCTGTGCCGTGTGCAGTCTGTGGCTGTTTTGCATTGTTGTAATACTCAACCATTGTAGTGTTAGGCAGCTGGCTGTGAACAGCGCGTAGCGCTGGGCAGTTGGAGGTGAGCCGCCAGCAGTGGTGGATGTGGGGAGAGAGATGGTGGAGTTTTGTAATTTGTCATGATATCAAGGTAAATACATTGTTTGTTCTCTATTAATATCTTTCATTTGCTAACTATCCCTATCAGTAGTTAGTGCCTTCCATAGTTTGAATCTTTTGTTTAGCTGGCAGTAGTGGCGCTCGCTGTATTGCAGTAGCTTGAGCAGCGAAGATTTTTGGTGAGGTAAGTGATTTGTGAGACGTATAGGTTAATGTTAGTCAGGGCCATTCTCTTGTAGAGAATTTTGAAAGTCAGATTGCGTTGCGCTAACAAAATATTGTGTGTTGAAAGTCAGATTGCGTTGCGCTAAAAAAATATTGTGCGTCAGGTTCAAGCACAGTCTTGTATAATTGTTCAAAGGGGAAGTCGCGTAAAATTGTTCAAAGGGGACGTTTCAACGTAACTCACATCATTTTCCCATCTGCTAGCAAAAAGTTCCAGAAACATTTCCGCCAATCAGCTTGTGGCTGTGTCACGATCAGAACAGCTTACGCTCGCGAGATTCCTCCTTCAACAGTAGCTGCAAGCAATAGACCGTACGCAGCCCTTTGCCAACGTCAGAGGCCTCCGACTAGGTCAACGCGACGCGGCGCTATGAGTGTATGTATTAACGTTCGTTTAGTTCTTTGAAGTTCTTGAAGTTCTCGTATTTACCTAACAGTTACGATTTGGATTTTGCAAGCCTGTAACATATGAGAGTTGTTCAAGTGTGACAAAATATAGTCGCAAGTGGAAAAAGAGGATAACATTTTCCACTTATTATTCGCTTTAGGTTTAGTAGAGGCGTGAAAGTAACAGAGGCAACTCTGAAGCTTTGTATATGCCGAGTGCTTTTGGGCTAAACTCGTCAGAAGAAGGCTTTTTGTGCATCAAGAAACATCATTCGGGCATGAATGCCATCGCATGTTCAGCGAGCCTCAGTAACAGTCATTTATGAAGGAGTGCGACAGTTTAAGCGTAGTGCGACATTTACATTCAATAGACAAGGTTCAAAAGTCGGGAGAAGTAGTACTGCATGCTCTAATTTAAAACAACAAAAATGAGAAGGGTGCATTTTTGCTTGGTCGTTACCAGTTGGCTCTTTCAAAATTACAAATCATTATTCGTACTGGTGACTAGTTATGATGTCTTTATGTTGACTACTGAAGAAGAATTAATGTCTGAGCCCTTTGAAAAGGCATATACTCGAGAAAAGGTCAGTATGAAAATAATATTTTGCCTATGGTGGCTCAGAAGTTGTGTTGTGCATTACGAAAACCTCCCGAGGTTAGAGTGTACCTCAGGTGGTATTGAAATGAAATGAAATAATCGTATGGCATTGTTGGCCGGGAGGACCCTTTCGGGGGAGTTCGGCCGCCGTATTGGAAGTCCTTTTTAGGTGACGCCACGTCGGCACTTTGCGAGTCAATGATGATGAAGGACCCACAACACCCAGTCCCCTACCGGGAATCGAATCCGGGGCCCCTGCGTAGTAGACGGTAATGCTACCGCTACGCTACGGAGGCGGACTCAGGCGATATTATTCGCCAACGACTAAGACATACGCATCTGTTGTGGTGTAAGAGAAACAGCCTACAAAAACTTCATCATCACGTGTTGATACTACAAGACTACGCGCTCTGCCGATTTCACTATGTCCTCAAAAGTGTACCTTTAAAGCACCTTATCGAAAAACATTCTAGAAAATTTCTCTCAGGAGAAAAACGCACTTCAGACCTGGTTCAACGACATTTTTAACTCAGATCCAGCAGGGGGTCTTGGAATTGGTAAACTCTTGAGGGTTGTCAGGGTGTTTTAAATAATGTGAGAGAATATCCTGTTGATGATTAATTTCTCTCTGATGTGTACTGTTGTGTTTAATAAAATAACGGACAATGCCATTATAGACGGCCGGTGTGGCAGAGCGGATCTAGGCGCTTCAGTCTGGAACGGCGCGACCACTACGGTCGCAGTTTCGAATCCTGCCTTGGGCATGGATGTGTGTGTGATGTCCTTAGGTTAGTTAGGTTTAAGTATTTCTAAGTTCTAGGAGATCGATGATCTAAGATGTTACGTCCCATAGTGCTGAGAGCCGTTTGAATCATTTGCGATGAAATTATGAACCGTACTAATTCAAATGAAATGTAGATTAACAGTGAGCCGTATGGCTCGATCAGCGATATTCCCGCGGCCGGTGTGGGTCACCTTTCCGCTGGTGTGCGCAGAGCGCGCGGTGGCGCCACCTAGCGGACCGATCGGGGAGCGAGCGGTAAGCTCTAGCAAGTGGCGTGCAATTTTGCTTTGGGACGCGTAGCAGTAACGTCGTTTGGGAAGTCTGGCGGACAGTAGAACTGCCGTGTGAGGCAGCAGGAGCAGCACATCGAAAAGGGGCTGTTTACCCGGTTGACGGTGCCGTAGGAAATATCGCCGGCGTTGAAGCAGGCACGTTACTGGGGAGCCGTTGGTGTATTTCGCTTGCTATATGTCTCCTGGCACAGGGATCTGCGGCGGTTGGCTTCGTCAACAAGCAAGGGGGTGAGGGCGTTGCTTGTGCTGTGAATTGTGGCCTGAATCGACTACTGGGTTCTGTGCTGTTGACTTAATTTTCTTGGCTGGTCGTTGCTACTCCTACTGAGTCTGTCCTCGAATGTGTTTAGTTTCAACTTGCTTAGTACGCAATATTTTAGTGAGAGCTCAGTGTGACATGATGATTAACATTTACTAGGGCCTGGAGTGCTGATACATTCTGTTTGTAGGTTGCTACTGTCAGTGTTTAACTGTCATTGGAAACAGTTTGGCTGGTCCTTATCTTAGTGCCGCCTGGTTATTCTATTTATATCACACGACAGAGTTGATCTGGCCAGTTGCTATATACATGGATAAAATTTTTCCTGGATATATTTTGCAGTGAATTGCAATAACATTACTGTTACGTTTGTATCTGAAGTAATAGTGTGTCTCAGAGACACGTGTCTAAGTGTAAATGAATAGTTTCATAAATTTTTACGATTTACTGTGAGGCCATTTGGTATTGTGTGTTTAAATTTTTTGAAACTCATTCTATAAATGAAAATACAACAATTCCTTCAATGACAGTATGTGGATATTGATTTCGTTTTATCGGGACTTTTGCTGTTTGTCTTGGTAGCGGGTGCAGGGTCCTGCGTTGTGTGCTGCTTGTGCTATTGTGTATTTTCTGCCGGCCGGTGTGGCCGTGCGCTTCTAGGCGCTTCCGTCTGGAACCGCGTGACCGCTACGGTCGCAGGTTCGAATCCTGCCTCGGGCATGGATGTGTGTGTGATGTCCTTAGGTTAGTTAGGTTTAAGTAGTTCTAAGTTCTAGGGGACTGATGACCACAGATGTTCAGTCCCATAGTGCTCAGAGCCATTTGAACCATTTTTGTATTTTCTGCCCCCTTTGTCCGCGCGTGCCGGCTGCCCGTGTATCTAGTTCGCTCGCGGTTTAATGTATAATTGGCCTTACGCACATAAGATAATAGATTTGTACTGCTTAGCTGATGTTCATTAATAAGTTGATTAATGCTACAGATGATGTGCTGTAATGAATTATTGTGTTTCCAGTTATTTAACGCAGATGTCAGTCTGTTGTAGATACCCACTAGTTCTAGGATTTTTCGTGCCCATTCGTGACCGTTGCTGCTCCAGTTTGGGGGTCCATGCCAAGCCTGTACTGGAAATAGTTGAGTGAGCGGTCGTCCGCTTCTGGGCGTAGTTTGTTGGATCCCACGAGGTTTCTTGCTCACACGAAAATTTGTGTTTTATATCCTACATTGTAGGGTGCCAGTCATGTCAGCAACGTGGTGGTGTGCAATGGTACCTCATTTGCTGTTGCCTATACTCTGAATTACTTCGGTAATGCCAATCACTACAGTAACGAAAGACTACATTTTCTCATTAAATTTTAGTAAATTGTTCTTCAGGTTGATCATAGTTTTTGAGTAAATAATTTTTAACTCATTTCACTAAATGTGAAATAGGCTAAAAGTGCCGTGGTTTATGAATGTTTAAATTTTGAAGTAACTTCCTCTCATGTAAACGGTAAATTTAAAGATATGTGGTAATTTTAAAAATGTGTTAGTGGTTTTATTTGTTATTTGTCTTCTTTATATGTGCCAAATAAAAGTGCAACCGTCGATGGTGATTGTCTGATGTCACTTGGTCCAGTCCTATCACCCCACAGCCTATTGTGCTGAGATTGTGTCATTGTGTAAAAGATTGAATTCCATGCTGTGCTGACACATAAGACACGATGACCTGATGACAAAAGTTTATTTTAATCAAAAATAAAGTATCTGTTACCAGCACTAGTAAGTGTGGTATTACTCATTCTGGACTAAGAAACTCTGTTTCCTTACTGTCCTGTGTCACGGTGAAGTAGTATGGAAATGTGACATTTCGTAAAGAAAATTCGATCTCACTGCTTGTAGCTCTGTTACGAAACACCTAAAAACGTATCATACAGCGAGACTGAATAGGTACCCAAAGCTGTTCTCACTTTGCAGGCGACAACATTAACTCACGGCTAATGGGATACTGCAGCGCTGTGTTCTCCCTTATTGTTCCAATTCCGGTAAGGAGATATAAACTTGTATCGTAAAAGACGAGGTATGTTGCAATTTCCACTCGAAAATTACTTTCCTGGACTCATAAACATGAATTGATAACTTTATTTCAAATCTTACATGAAAATCATTCAGATTATTTAGTAGAAGTGATACGAATATATCAAGTGAATTTTGTAGGCTTTGAAAAGCAGTAAGAAACCCATCGGTCACAGGATTGCCAAACATGTCCTGCCTTGTTGCCAAGATTCAGTTATGATTCTAGCAGGAAATATCAGCGTTGTTCGGTCTAGGAAGTGCACACGTTTGGTGTCTCGAAGTCTTAGCGCCCGAGCGCCGAAATACCTAAAGTAAAAGTCAATGCAACTTATTTGCTTTTCTGTAACTTTATATAAGGACTACAGCGTCGTTACTAATAACACTCAGATGCGCTGACTGCAAACGAAACAAAACTGATCATTAACTGCCACAATTATCCACCTTCTTCTGTCTGAAGCGCACTGAAACCAAAGAGCTCATCGTCAGACACGGTTCACAATTTTACATCATCTCCAGTAGTTACACTGCAAATTTTGTGAGTAGGCAATACATATTTTTTATAATAACAGACTTTGAAAATATTTTTCTTGGGACCAATGTCAAAGGCACTATCCATGAGAGACAGGCACACAAATGAAGAAACAACAATACAGCATCGATTCCAAAACGTAACAGCGTCAGGGAGACTTCGTAAGCTACGTATAACATTTAGCTCCAAATCAAAAAAGGCTGCTATGAAGGAAACAATAAGAAATGACAGGATGTGCAGGCACAGAATTACACTGAAAGTTAAGCAAGCGAACGTACGGAGCGCAACTTGGATTCCAGCTACTGCTAACGTAAAAAGATAATCGATTGTTACCACAAAATGGAACAAAGAACAAAAAATGCTGACATTGATATGCAGAATAAGTCATGCTCGAGTAAAACTGTCATTTCGTCAATAAATGCTAAAAGAAAGATTCGAATCATCTATTCATTATGATTAAAATATATCAGCTGCTGATGCTTTATCATTGAAAGCAAAAAGTGGCTATGTTGAAGAGCTTTTCAATGTGCAGTATGCTTAAGACAGAGACTAACCGACAAAACAACTACTTCACAAAGCTGAGCGAGGCGCTGAGATATAAAGAATCCCTTGCGCAAAGTGTTATTACACTACTGGCCATTAAAATTGCTACACCAAGAAGAAATGCAGATGATAAACGGGTATTCATTGGACAAATATATTATACTAGAACTGACACGTGATTACATTTTCACGCAATTTGGGTGCATAGATCCTGAGAAATCAGTACCCAGAACTACCGCCTTTGGCCATAATAACGGCCTTGGTACGCCTGGGGATTGAGTCAAACAGAGCTTGCATGGCGTGTATAGGTACAGCTGCCCATGCAGCTTCAACACGATACCACAGTTCATCAAGAGTAGTGACTGGCGTATTGTGACGAGCCAGTTGCTCGGCCACCATTGACCAGACGTTTTCAGTTGGTGAGAGATCTGGAGAATGTGCTGGCCAGGGCAGCAGTCGAACATTTTCTGTATCCAGAAAGGCCCGTACAGGACCTGCAACATGCGATCGTGCATTATCCTGCTGAAATGTAGGGTTTCGCAGAGATCGAATGAAGGGTAGAGTCACGGGTCATAACACATCTGAAATGTAACGTCCACTGTTCAAAATGCCGTCAGTGCGAACAAGAAGTGACCGAGACGTGTAACCAATGGCACCCTAACCATCACGCAGGGTGATACGCCAGTATGGCGATGACGAATACACGCTTCCAATGTGGGTTCACCGCGATGTCGCCAAACACGGATGCGACCATCATGATGCTGTAAACAGAACCTGGAATCATCCGAAAAAATGACGTTTTGCCATTCGTGCACCCAGGTTCGTCGTCGAGTACAGCATCGCAGGCTCTCCTGTCTGTGATGCAGCGTCAAGGGTAACCGCAGCCATGGTCTCCGAGCTGATAGTCCATGCTGCTGCAAACGTCGCCGAACTGTTCGTGCAGATGGTTGTTGTCTTGCAAACGTCCCTATCTGTTGACTCAGGGATCGAGACGTGGCTGCACGAGCCGTTACAGCCATGCGGATAAGATGCCTGTCATACCGACTGATAGTGATACGAGGCCGTTGCGGTACAGCACGGCGTTCCGTATTACCCTTCTAAACCCACTGATTCCATATTCTGCCAACAGTCATTGGATCCCGACCAACACGAGCAGCAATGTCGCAATACGATAAACCGCAATCACGATAGGCTACAATCCGACCTTTATCAGAGTCGGAAACGTGATGGTACGCATTTCTCCTCCTTACACGAGGCATCACAACAACGTTTCATCAGGCAACGCCGGTCAACTGCTGTTAGTGTATGAGAAATCGGTTGGAAAGTTCCCTTTTGTCAGCACGTTGTAGGTGTCGCCACCGGCGCCAACCTTGTGTGAATGCTCTGAGAAGCTAATCATTTGCATATCACAGTATCTTCTTCCTGTCGGGTAAATTTCGCGTCTGTAGCACATCATCTTCATGGTGTAGCAATTTTAATGGCCAGTAATGTAATTTAGCTATTAACGTTTCAATATTAACAATGCCTCTTCGATACCACAAGAGTGACATGAGAATTACCGAGTTCTACCGCGGCGGCACAGTAGGACAGAAGGTTCTAGAATTTCCAGCGACTGTCGATATACCGCTGAATCACAACGCGAAACTACCATTACATCAGATTAAAGGTGATACTTAATTTCTACATATGAAAGAATTTCTCAACAGCATCAAGTCCACTAACTCTTACCCTGCACACAAGAGTCCCAGTAAATGACAGTTAACAGCTCCTAAATACCCTATGGTCGAATCTTCCTGCCAACGAGCTTAATTTCTATCGCAGGACTGTCACCCCGTACCGAGGCGGTATACAGGTTTTATGGTCTATCACAGCATCGTTAACGCCCACTCCCTCCCTCCACTCTACATTCCCGTTATGGATGTCTCATGCATTATTACACCAAACGCAGAGATATACGTAAATTAACCAGCTTCTTATCAGGTTTTCTGACTGGTTATTCTTCTTTTGCTCTGAAGGGAAACACAAAAGGTAAATACGAATATTCTGTATAACGATCATCCAGTAGTTCCATTTTTCCATATTCATTATCCGAAAAATTGTGAAAATAAGCGAAAGAGGTGCACCTATGACCGAGTGGTCTGAGGCGCTGCAGTCATGGACTGTACGGCTGGTCCCGGTGGAGGTTCGTGTCCTCCCTCGGGCATGGGTGTGTGTGTTTCTCCTTAGTATAATTTAGGTTAAGTAGTGTGTAAGCTTAGGGACTGATGACCTTAGCTGTTAGGTCCCATAAGATTTCACACACATTTAATCAATTTTGCACCTATGAATTAACGTCAGCTGGCAATTATTAAAATCTAATTTTTGACGCTTACGGCACTGCAGTACAGGCTTAAGGGTTTCATAGGAAACAGTTACTTAAATTCGTTGCGGTCTTTATCAATTAAGACAGAGGAGGAGGAAAATTATGACTTTAAATATACTGTTCCAGCGGGATTTGAGTCTATGGCTACACCTTTAGTGGCACTCAACTACTGAGGAATCAAGGACGTGAAGAAACATTCTCTCATTAGTCTAGTACAGACTAAGGCAGAGGGATGCATTTTAATTATTTATTTTAACATAATGCAGAGCATTCCAAGCGTGTTTTTCTCATCATCAGAACCTTGTGCATACAGAAACGTATTACATAAAGACAAATTACCTTATTTTAACTTAGCATAGAACTGTTCTGTTCAGTCTTAGCTGCTGGAGCGGCTATTGTTGTATTTGGGGGTGAGAGTGTCAATGAGTGGCCAGAAAGTAACATCCTGTGGTGCATTCTGCTGGCGTGGAACTGTATCTCGTTGTGACTGACAATATAGCTTATGTGGGAAACAGGTAAGTTTTGCAGCAATTATTGTTGTGCGATATGGTGTGATGCACTTTTTATACGTAAGTTGCTCACATATGATTTGGCTTCCCAAACATCATTTGCTTTTTTTAGTACTCTGGAGGATCTGTGTCATAACATTATATCGTTGCACTGCTTAATGTAACACTGATTCCGACATAATTATTCCACAGAATTCTCTTTCCTAAACTTAGCAATAACGAAGAAAGAAGCAGGTTTCCAGCAGAATTCTGCACATTCTTAGAGTAGTCGAAGTGAAACTCTATTCGCATATCAGTCGGAGCAAGTGGAACCAGTATGATTTCAGTAGACACCAGAAAATTAACCATTCATAATGTTTGCGTGCCTCAACGATACAGATAGCCGTACCATAGGTGCAACCACAACGGAGGGGTATCTGTTGAGAGGACAGACAAACGGGTGGTTACTGAAGAGGGGTAGCAGCCTTTTCAGTAGTTGCGGGGGCAACAGTCTGGATGATTGACTGATCTGGCCTTGTAACATTAACCAAAACGGCCTTGCTGTTGTGGTACTGCGAACGGCTGGATGCAAGAGGAAACTACAGCCGCAATTATTGCCGAGGGCATGCAGCTTTACTGTATGATTAAATGATGATGGCATTCTCTTGGGTAAAATATTCCGGAGGTAAAATAGTCCACCATTCGGATCTCGGGGCGGGGAATACTCAGGAGGACGTCGTTATCAGGAGAAAGAAAACTGGCGTTCTACGGATCGGAGCGTGGAATGTCAGTTCCCTTAATCGGTCAGGTAGGATAGAAAATTTACAAAGGGAAATGGATAGGTTAAAGTTAGATATAGTGGGAATTAGTGAAGTTCGGTGGCAGGAGGAAAAATACTTTTGGTCAGGTGAATACAGGGTTATAAATACAAAATCAAATAAGGGTAATGCAGGAGTAGGTTTAATAATGAATAAAAAAAATAGGAGTGCGTGTAAGCTACTACAAACAGCATAGTGAACGTATTATTGTGGCCGAGATAGATACGAAGCCCACGCCTACTACAGTAGTACAAGTTTATATGCCAAGTAGCTCTGCAGATGATGAAGAAATTGGTGAAATGTATGATGAGATAAAAGAAATTATTCAGATAGTGAAGGGAGACGAAAATTTAATAGTCATGGGTGACTGGAATTCAACAGTAGGAAAAGGAAGAGAAGGAAACGTAGTAGGTGAATATGGATTAGGGCTAAGAAATGAAAGAGGAAGAATTTGGCACAGAGCATAACTTAATTATAGCTAACACTTGATTCAAGAATCATAAAGAATGTTGTATACATGGAAGAACCCTGGAGATACTAGAAGGTTTCAGATAGATTATATAATAATAAGACAGAGATTTAGGAACCAGGTTTTAAATTGTAAGACGTTTCCAGGGGCAGATGTGGACTCTGACCACAATCTATTGGTTATGAACTGTAGATTAAAACTGAAGAAACTGCAAAAACGTGGGAATTTAAGGAGATGGGACCTGGATAAACTGACTAAACCAGAGGTTGTACAGAGTTTCAGGGAGAGCATAAGGGAACAATTGACAGGAATGGGGGAAAGAAATACAGTAGAAGAAGAATGGGTAGCTTTGAGGGATGAAATAGTGAAGGCAGGAGGGGATCAAGTAGGTAAAAAGACGAGGGCTAGTAGAAATCCTTGGGTAACAGAAGAAATATTGAATTTAATTGATGAAAGGAGAAAATACAAAATTGGAGTAAATGAAGCAGGCAAAAAGGAATACAAACGTCTCAAAAATTAGATCGACAGGAAGTGCAAAATGGCTATGCAGGGATGGCTAGAGGACAACTGTAAGGATGTAGAGGTTTATCTCACGAGGGGTAACATAGAAGATACTGCCTACAGGAAAATTAAAGAGACCTTTGGAGAAAAGAGAACCACTTGCATGAATATCAAGAGCTCAGATGGAAACCCAGTCATAAGCAAAGAAGGGAAAGCAGAAAGGTGGAAAGACTATATAGAGGGTCTATACAGGGGCGATGTTCTTGAGGACAATATTATGGAAATGGAAGAAACCAAGCCCCGGGAGTAGACAACATTCCATTAGAACTACTGACAGCCTTGGGAGAGCCAGTCCTGACAAAACTCTACCATCTGGTGAGCAAGATGTACGAGACAGGCGAAATTCCATCAGACTTCAAGAAGAATGTAATAATTCCAATCCCAAAGAAAGCAGGTGTTGACAGACGTGAAAATTACCGAACTATAAGTTTAATAAGTCACAGCTGCAAAATACTAACGCAAATTATTTACAGACGAATGGAAAAACTGGTAGAAGCCGACCTCGGGGAAGATCAGTTTGGATTCCGTAGAAATGTTGGAACACGTGAGGCAATACTGACCCTACGACTTATCTTAGAAGAAAGGTTAAGCAAAGGCAAACCTAAGTTTCTAGCATTTGTAGACTTAGAGAAAGCTTTTGACAATGTTGACTGGAATACTATCTTTCAAATTCTGAAGGTGACAGGGGTAAAATACAGGGAGCGAAAGGCTATTTACAGTTTGTACAGAAAGCACATGGCAGTTATAAGAGTCGAGGGTCATGAAAGGGAAGCAGTGGATGTGAAGGGAGTGAGACAGGGTTGTAGCCTCTCCCCGATTTTAATCAATCTGTATATTGAGCAAGCCGTAAAGGAAACAACAAAAGAAAAGTTTGGAGTAGGCATTAAAATCCATGGAGGAGAAATAAAAACTTTGAGGTTCGCCGATGACATTGTAATTCTGTCAGAGACACCAAAGGACTTAGAAGAGCAGTTGAAAAGAGGGTATAAGATGAACATCAATAAAAGCAAAACGAGGATAATGGAATGTAGTAGAATTAAGTCGGGTGATGCTCAGGTAATTAGATTAGGAAATGAGACACTTAAAGTAGTAAAGGAGTTTTGCTATTTGGGGAGCGAAAATAACTGATAATGGTCGAAGTAGAGAGGATATAAAATGTAGACTGGCAATGGCAAGGAAAGCGTTTCTGAAGAAGAGAAATTTGTTAACATCGACTATATATTTAAGTGTCAGGAAGTCGTTTATGAAACTATTTGTATGGTGTGTGGCCATGTATGGAAGTGAAACATGGACGATAAATAATTTGGACACGAAGAGAATAGAAGCTTTCGAAATGTGGTGCTACAGAAGAATGCTGAAAATTAGATGGGTAGATCACATAACTAATGAAGAGGTATTGAATAGAATTGGGAAGAAGAGGAGTTTGTGGCACAACTTGACTAGAAGAAGGGTTCGGTTGGTAGGACATGTTCTGAGGCATCAAGGGATCACCACTTTAGTAATGGAGGCAGCGTGGAGGGTAAAAATCGTAGAGGGAGACCAAGAGATGAATACACTAAGCAGATTCAGAAGGATGTAGGCTGCAGTAGGTACTGGGAGATGAAGAAGCTTGCACAGGATAGAGTAGCATGGAGAGCTGCATCAAATGGTTCAAATGGCTCTGAGCACTATGGGACTCAACTTCTGAGGTCATTAGTCCCCTAGAACTTAGAACTAGTTAAACCTAACTAACCTAAGGACATCACATCCATGCCCGAGGCAGGATTCGAACCTGCAACCGTAGCGGTCTTGCGGTTCCAGACCGTAGCGCCTTTAACCGCACGGCCACTTCGGCCGGCTCGGAGAGCTGCATCAAACCAGTCTCAGGACTGAAGGCCACAACAACAACAACAACAATGTTCTCTTTTGACCCCATGAAAAAAACCTTGTCACAAAATAACATGAGGTGTCACCTAAATTTATGCAGCATACAAAAAAACCAAGCAGCTTTTCTGCACTTGATAGTAGTTCACAAGGATTGTCTTTCTGAGAAGCATATAATTCATGTCCTCCTCGCATATTGTAGCACTTGATTTATTATGATGGGGTAGAATAAACATTTGAGGATTCTGAAGCATAATGTGACACCATATCCTTTGTAACTTAGGAAGTCGGGATGAGGGGAACACTTAGCATGGGAGGTGAAGGCCCCTACTAAGTCACTCCTTAACACAACAACTAGCGCATCAATTAATAACAATATAATCAAACAAGCTTTTATAAAACAAATTAGAGGCAATAAACACGTGGCCGTTCTTAAGAAAATATCAAAATGTACATTTACAACAACTTACTGGAGATTTCAATATTTAAGAAACAGATTACTATCTGAAGGCGATTTTACAATGTGGCACATATCCTCCCCCTTTTTTTTTTAAAAAAAAGGCAATAATCAGTAATATGAAAATGATTTACAAGGCACACCAGTTCGTTATGAACCAAAATAACACAAGGAACACAACAAGTTAATTAATGCAATTGATTCCCAAGCAATTACCGTAACTACCAAACGGGCAGTGACGCCAGACTGCCTTAGGTGACTTAACTTAAAATGCCGGAAGCAGCAGATCAGCCGTCCAAAACAACACCTAAACGCTGGGGCCCAACTGAGAGTGTCACTTCCCATGAGACGATACGTCACAGCCTCTGTGCACCGAAGCTGAACGTGGCGCCGCTCCCACACACTCTAACTCGCAGAAAACTGGAACACAAACATCAATTAATATACGTTAAGAACCAATAAATAATAATATAATTTTATAAAAACCAGTAAGTGCTGTCAATAAAACGACTAAAATTTTGCAGCAACATGAATGTTGCAAAATATTTAAACAAAGACTTGTACACCAATACATTGATATAAAATAGTATCAGACCTTTACACTCTCATAGTTAGGCAAAGAATATTTGCATATATCATTAAGGCCGACAATGGAAATAATTTCAAGATAATATTACGTTATTGAAATGCACAACTTCAGCACAAACTAGGTTTCGTGCACTTTAATTTCCTTGCATAGGTTGGTTCAAATGGCTCTGAGCACTATGGGACTCAACTGCTGTGGTCAAAAGTCCCCTAGAACTTAGAACTACTTAAACCTAACTAACCTAAGGACAGCACACAACACCCAGCCATCACGAGGCAGAGAAAATCCCTGACCCCGCCGGGAATCGAACCCGGGAACCCGGGCGTGGGAAGCGAGAACGCTACCGCACGACCACGAGATGCGGGCCCTTGCATAGGTCTGCAATGTAACTGCCAATAGTGTAAGCCTGGTGTGCAGAAAATTACAGCTAGCCTGTGACCTAATATCTTCAACAGCTGTAATTACTGCATGTTTTGGGGACGCTGATTTCCTTAATGGAAGTAGTGACTGCTGATCTCCTTGCGATCACACTCATTACCGGCTGCTCTTACGTCAACAACACATTCATTAGGGCACCCAACCAAACGACACGTGACAGTCGCTACAACGCAAACGGTTCCCCGAAGCGAAGGCACCAAAACCAATTACACCTCCGATGGAGAGCGTTGTTCGAGATGGTCTCGAGGAAATGGTCTGTCCGAGGAAAAAGGTACGAAAGCAATGCGACGAGAAGCGCCCGGAGTTGACAACAGGCAGGTGCACCACAAACTCGCGACCGGCCCCGCCGCTGCTGGCAGAGCCTGCGTGTTTTGCTCCTTCGTCCCCTCAAGCACGTCCTAGTGCCTCGTAGCGAGTCCCACGACCGACTCCACCGACCGCAAATACTCGCCGCCAGATCACAACAGGGGCAAAGATCGCAGTACAGCCGGGTAATCGATAGTCGTGCCAAAGAGCTGGTGTGCCACATAAGGCGCACCACGGCTCAAATGGTTCAAATGGCTCTAAGCACTATGGGGCTTAACATCTGATGCCATCAGTCCCCTAGACTTAGAACTAATTAAACCTAACTAACCTAAAGGACATCACACACATGCATGCCCGAGGCAGGATGCGAACCTGCTACCGCAGCAGTAGCGCGTCTCCGAACTGAAGCGTCTAGAACCGCTCGGTCACAGCGGCCGGCGCACCACGGCTTATCCTTATTATAGTCCCGACTGGGAGTGTCACAAAACTCAACAGTCTCTGTCCTTTCATCCATTACTACTGCTCGCAGATTCTTAGTGATGACTTGCGGACATCAGGTTTGGACCAGAATCAGACTTATATAACGTGACACCATTATCAGAGAATTCCATAAAACTATCAGTAAGTCGTCAGGAGATGGACTGAAAATCATATTCAACCCACAATGGAGTATTATTTAAGGCAGACCCATGTTCTAGTAATTACACTTTAATAATTCCGATACGAATATTATGTGGCCGAAAGGATTGGGTAGTGTGTGAAACTATCGGGCTTTAATTAAGACTGCAAGAACTCGAGGCGAACTGCAGAATGAAATTTTCATTCAAAAGTCGCTTTTCGTTTTTCTCAGCAAAGCATCAGCAGCCATAATATTTTAATCATCACGAGCAGAAGACAGTTACAACTGCATGATCAGAGCGGTATGAGCACTCAGAGAATGTCGTGGTGGTAGATGGTCCACCTCTTCTGACATTAGTGGCTGTGCACTTACTCTGACGCTGACTACCTAAGTAAAGATGGCGTGGTGGCGTTGTCGCTTGTTATGACCAATAGTTCTATATGACTCTGCTCCACAAGCTAGCACACGCTATGCACAGATATGTCACTCTGAACATCGGCCCTCAAATGCTGACTCATCTTACCCTCAAGAACAAGAAATTAATGAAACCAAAAACATGTAACATTAGAAGGGAAACACGTGTCAATGTACTGAACCTATATCTGATTAGCGCCAAGCAAGTTCATTCTCGTGGTAAATACATAAATTCTGCCATCTGCTACGCAACTGAAATGACAGCCACTACACTGGTACCATATGTTACACTTAGTCGAGTAATAACCTTGCTGTTATACAGGGTGTTACAAAAAGGTAGGGCCAAACTTTCAGGAAACATTCCTCACACACAAATAAAGAAAAGATGTTATGTGGACATGTGTCCGGAAACGCCTAATTTTCATGTTAGAGCTCATTTTAGTTTCGTCAGTATGTACTGTACTTCCTCGATTCACCGCCATGATTTCATACGGGATACTCTACCTGTGCTGCTAGAACATGTGCCTTTACAAGTACGACACAACATTTGGTTCATGCACGATGGAGCTCCTGCACATTTCAGTCTAAGTATTCGTACGCTTCTCAACATCAGATTCGGTGACCGATGGATTGGTAGAGGCGGACCAATTCCATGGCCTCCAAGCTCTCTCTACGCAACCCCGATACCAAATGTAGAGACTCTTCGTGCTCGTATTGTGGATGGCTGTGATACAATACGCCATTCTCCAGGGCTGCATCAGCGCATCAGGGATTCCATGCGATGGAGGGTGGATGCATGTATCCTCGCTAACGGAGGACATTTTGAACATTTCCTGTAACAAAGTGTTTGAAGTCACGCTGGTACGTTCTGTTGTTGTGTGTTTCCATTCCATGATTAATGTGATTTGAAGAGAAGTAATAAAATGAGTTCTAACATGGAAAGTAAGCGTTTCCGGACGCATGTCCACATAACATATTTTCTTTCTTTGTGTGTGAGGAATGTTTCCTGAAAGTTTGGCCGTACCTTTTTGTAACACCCTGTATTACTATCACTTTTTTTGAAATAAACAGGGTCATCCCTATCTGACATGTTGTAGCGCCATCACAAAAACATGAGTAAGGAAAGGATGCCTTTAAAATCTCATTACACAGATATAAAAACAAATGTAGTAAAACAAATGTCCGCAATTAACTTGTATTTTCTCAGAAAACAGTTACATATAAAATGGCATCCGAAAAATGTTTGTCCATTCAGTGTCAGTGGACGGACTTCCAGAGTTGGAATTAAATTATTATGCTCAGCTCATTAGGTATTTGCTTGTAATTTTGATGAAATTTCTAAACACTTCGCGCGTCCTACTTAAAACGGATTGGCAACTTTAAGTTTGGGATTGCAACAAGGTTATTTAACGAAAAAACTACAATGTCTGTCGCCAATTGCTTTGTGACAGACCAGCTTCCTTCATCATCAACTGTTGTCACGCTTGCTAAATTCAGGAGCTAGGATTCCGTGGAATAATTACGTTCAAATCAGTAATACTACGACACAACTGCTCCAGAGTACCAAAAAGCAAATGAATTTTCGGAAGCCTAATACGTAGGGGATCAACTTATGTTTTAAAAACGTATCACATGATACTGTACCAAAACAACTGCTGCAAAACTATTTGTTTCCCAAATGATCTACGGTGTCAATCAGAACCAGATACAGCTCCATACCAGCAGAAGGTACCACTGGATGTCGATTTCTGGCCCCCCCACTGACACCTCCACACCAAAATACTCCAGTAGTCGCCCCAGCCGCTATCAGTAATGAGAACAGTTCTATACTAAGTTAGATTAAGGTAATTTATCTTTATGTAACAGGTTTCTATATGCACAAGAGCCTGATGATGCACAAAAGACGCGTGAAATGCGTTGCAATGTGTAAAATTATATGTAATATAAATAATTAAACTGCTTGTCTATGCCTTACTGTGCAGTATACTAATGACAGAATGTTCTTCACGTTCTTGATTCACAGTAGCTGAGAGCTAGTAGAGCTGTAGCCATAGGATCACATCCCGCTGCAAAAGTATGTTTAAAGTCACCGTTTTTTCTTCTCCTGTGTCTTAACTGATAAAGACCGGAGTGAATTTAAGTAACAGATTCCTACGAAACACTGAAGTCCATACTGGAGGACAGTGTGCGTCAAAAAGAAGTTTTTCATAATTGTCAGCTGACGTGATGGAGTATGCCACATTTCACTGATTATTATTTATTCATTCATAGGTGTTTCTCTCTCTCTTATTTTCACGATTTTTCGGACGTGGAAAACTGGAACCACTGGATGATCGCCATGCAGAATATTCGTATTTACGTTACTTATTTGGCTTAAGAGCAACCGCAGAATACGCATTCAGGAAACTTGATAAGAAAATGGTTAATTTATATGTAACTCTGCGTTTGGCGTCATAATTTGTGGGTGTGGAGGGTGGAGGGATGGAGTGGGCGTGAACGATGCTCTGATGCACCATAACACTGGTTTACCGCCTAGGTAGCGGGGTGACAGTCCTGCGATAGAAACTAATTCGCTGGGAGAAGGATGCGAGCATAGATCATTTTGTAAGTAGGCTGTTTAGGTTTTTTATGCTGGTAACGTCACGTAGCGCTCTGTATAAAAATCACTGACTGTGCTGTGTGCTGTCTGTGGCTGGTTCGCATTGTTGGAATATTCGCTATTGTAGTGTTGGGCAGTTGGATGTGAACAGTGCGTAGCGTTGCGCAGTTGGAGGTGAGCCGACAGCGGTGGTGGATGTGGGGAGAGAGATGGCGGAGTTTTGAGAGCGGATGATCTGGACGTGTGTCCATCAGAAAGAGCAAATTTGTCGACTTTTGAACACTATTAAGGCAAATGCATGGTTTGTTCTCTACCAAAATCTTTCATTTGCTAAGTATGCCTATCAGTAGTTAGTGCCTTCTGTAGTTAGAATCTTTTATTTAGCTGGCAGTATTGGCGCTCGCTGTATTGGAGTTGTTCGAGTAACGAAGATCTTTGTGAGGTAAGTTGGTTCAAATGGCTCTGAGCATTATGGGACTTAACATCTGAGGTCATCAGTCCCCTAGAACTTAGAACGACTTAAACCTAACTAACCTAAGGACATCACACACATCCATGCCCGAGGCAGGATTCGAACCTGCGACCGTAGAGGTCGCGCGCTTCCAGGCTGTAGCGCCTAGAACCGCTCGGCCACCCCGGCCGGCTGTGAGGTAAGTGATTCATGAAAGGTATAGGTTATTGTTAGTCACGGCCATTCTTTTGTATGGATTATTGAAAGTCAGATTGCGTTGCGCTAAAAATACTGTGTCTCAGTCTAGTGATATTCAGAATAAGTAAAGAGAGAAATGTCTTAGTACGTTCAATTTTCCTCATCTGTTTGAAAATCAAATAAGGTAAGAGGCTTATCAGCTTAGTCATTTATAATTTTTGTAAGGGGACGTTTCAATTTTAGAGCGATTAACTGGCTGTGGGTTAGTGGTTGGTTGGTTAGTTGGTTGACTGATTCGAGAGAGAGGACAAACAGCGTGGTCATCGGTCCCATGGGTTAGGGAAGGATGTCGGCGAGCCTTTTCAAAGGAACCATCCCCGTATTTGCCTGAAGCGATTTAGGGAAATCACAGAAAATCTAAATCTGGATGGTCGCACGCGGGTTTGAACCGTCGTCCTCCCGAATGCGAGTCTAGTGTGCTAACCACTGCGCCAGCACACTCGGTGAGGGTTAGTGGTATTTATGCTATTCACACACTTCTGAGCAATTCTTTCACAGGCAGAAACTGAGTATGGGATATAATCTGATGTGGTAGTTGGGCGTTATGAGTCAGCAATATACGGACAGTCTCTGGAAATTCTAGAATCTTCTGCCCATCTGTGACGGCGCATAGAGCTCTATTATTCTCATATCGCTGTTGTGGTAGGCAACACACGCCGTTGATATTCAAACGTTGTGAGCTTAATTAATAACAACTTTGCACAAGCGATGCATAGAATCTCAGTGCCGTGATCAGCTTTGTGAACCTATTACTATTGAGGATTGTCTCTGTTTGACGCATGCTGCACGTTGAAAAGCTTCTTAACAAAGGGGCTTTTCGCTTTTATTGATAAAGCATCAGCAACTGATACATATTAATCACAACGAATAGATTATCGTAAGTTGTTCACTTACGATTTAGACTTCCGTAACTTCATTTGCTTTTTTGGTACCCTGGAGGAGCTGTGTCGTAATATTACATTTTTGCACTACTTAATCTGACACTGATTTGGCGTGTGATACACTTTTTGTATATAAGTTTTTTTTTGTTTTTTTTGTTTTTTATTATCAGTCTACTGACTGGTTTGATGCGGCCCGCCACGAATTCCTTTCCTGTGCTAACCTCTTCATCTCAGAGTAGCACTTGCAACCTACGTCCTCAATTATTTGCTTGACGTATTCCAATCTCTGTCTTCCTCTGCAGTTTTTGCCCTCTACAGCTCCCTCTAGTACGATGGAAGTCATTCCCTCATGTCTTAGCAGATGTCCTATCATCCTGTCCCTTCTCCTTATCAGTGTTTTCCACATATTCCTTTCCTTTCCGATTCTGCGTAGAACCTCCTCATTCCTTACCTTATCAGTCCACCTAATTTTCAACATTCGTCTATAGCACCACATCTCAAATGCTTCGATTCTCTTCTGTTCCGGTTTTCCCACAGTCCATGTTTCACTACCATACAATGCTGTACTCCAGACGTACATCCTCAGAAATTTCTTCCTCAAATTAAGGCCGGTATTTGATATTAGTACACTTATCTTGGCCACAAATGCCTTTTTTGCCATAGCGAGGCTGCTTTTGATGTCCTCCTTGCTCCGTCCGTCATTGGTTACTTTACTGCCTAGGTAGCAGAATTCCTTAACTTCATTGACTTCGTGACCATCAATTCTGATGTTAAGTTTGCCGCTGTTCTCATTTCTTCTACTTCTCATTACCTTCGTCATTCTCCGATTTACTCTCAAACCATACTGTGTACTCTTTAGACTGTTCATTCCGTTCAGCAGATCATTTAATTCTTCTTCACTTTCACTCATTCATCTAATATTTATGAACTGAATAACAGTTTGACTCGAGGTTGACTTGTTACAGACGCTACTGTCAGCGTTTTGTGTTCCTTGTTCCACTTCCTGATAACAACTGCTTATCCTTTGGCGTTACGAGAAGCTTAAATGGAAATTGCGCTGTGTATATTCGCTGTTATAATTTTCAACGGAATTTTCAGCTTGCATTTTCTGTCATTTTTTGTTGTTTCCTGTTTCGCCGAAATTGCAATTAATCTTGTCCTTTACGTTGCGAGCTTATCTGTGCTAGCCAGAACTGGAGCAATAAGGGAACGCACAATCCATCAGTATTCCTCTAGCTGTGAGTTAATGTTGTCGCCTGTAAAGTAGGGACTCGTTTGGTTCCCAGGTCCAGTCTCACTGAACGACACAATTTTAGCCGTTTCGTGACAGAGGTACATGTAGTCAGATCTAAAGCCAATAAGGAAGTTCTGTTTATGAAATGTCACACTTCCGGACTGCTTCACTGTACACAAAGCAGCAAATAAACATAGACCAAAACCAGTCATATTTCAATAATTCGTGCTAATATTGGCACACTCCCGTTACAGATTATCATTATTTGATTTAGATAGATATTGTGTTAATCTGCATTTCATTTAGATTAGCGCAGTGCATATTTAAATGGCGTTGACCGTTATCTTATTGAACACAGCAGTAAACATCAGAGAGAAATTAATCATCATCGGATATTCTCTCGCATTATCTAAAGCAACCTGACAACACTTGGGGAGTTTACCAATTCCATGCCTACCTACTTGAAGTGCATTTTCGTCCAGAGAGGAATTTTCTTGACTTTTCCCATGAGGAGCTTGAAAGGTAAACATTGAGGTCATAAGATCAGAAGAATAAAAGCGTCATGGATAACTCTTCGAACTCCTAGATCATTTGTATTAGTGAACTGGCAGACTGCGTTATCTCGCAGTATCAACACGTGATGACGTTTTATAGCTTGTTTCTCTTACAGTGCGACCGATACGCTTCTTAGTTGTTGGCTAAAAATCCAGCTGCGACATACACCCTTCCTGAGCCACCATAGGCAAAATATTCTGTTCACACTGCCCTTTGGCCGGCCGGTGTGGCCGTGCGGTTCTAGGCGCTCCAGTCTGGAACCGCGTGACCGCTATGGTCGCAGGTTCGAATCCTGCCTCGGGCAGGAATGTGTGTGATGTCCTTAGGTTAGTTAGGTTTAAGTAGTTCTAAGGTCTAGGGGTCTGATGACCTCAGATGTTAAGTCCCATAGTGCTCAGAGCCATTTGAACCAACACTGCCCTTTTCTCGTGTATATGACTTTTGTTGGGGCTCAGCCATTAATTCCTCTACAGAAGTTAATACAAAGACATCATAACTAGTCACCCGTAGGAATTCTGCAAAAATGCATAAATAGTCACCCCTTTGATTTCTGTTTTTTTTTCTTTTTTTTTTTTTTTAATTGGAGCATGAAGCAGTATTTCTCCCGACTTTTGAACCTTACCTATTGAAAGTATATGTCGCACTACGGTTAAATAGTCGTGCTCCATCACATACATATGTTTTCTAGACTTCCTGAATGTGCAAAATCATTCATGCAAGAGAGATGTTTCCTGAAGTAAATAAGTTTTCTTCTGACCTGTTTTGCCAAAAAGCACTCACCCAACATACAATACAAATGTTCAGAGTTGCCTCTATTGGCTTCACCCCTCTACTGGACATAAAGCGAACAATACGTCGTAAATGTTAGGCCTTTTCCACTTGTGACAATATTTTGTAATACTTGAACAACGTTCATTTGTTTCAGGCATACAAGACTCAAATACAAAACTCAAATCCTAACTGCGTGAAAAATAAGCGAACTGCAGTAAACAAAATAACCTTTAATAAATACATTTATAGCGCCGCGGCTACGTTCACCTAGCCGCATACGTCTGACGCTGGCGGTGGGTGCCGTATGGCCGGTAGCCTGTAGCTGCCGTGGAAAGAGGAACTCGCGCGCATAAACTGTTCTGATCCTAACGTAGCCACGAACCGAGTGGCGAAAATGTTTCTAGAACATTTTGTTCTTCCTGGTGGATTAGGAAATGATAAGAAATATGTTGCATGTTCCATCAGACTGAGGACTTTAGCAGATGTACGACATGCGATTTAAGGGAAATAATGAATGGAGTAGACTCTAATGAGTGACTTTATGTTCACAGAGAACGAAGCTGAGCCGTGGAAAAAATTGCTGTTTTGAAGAGCGCGCCGCAGCGCGTAGTGTGAAGCAGTCGCCCTCCGTTTCTGGCGGTGGCGCCGCTGTGGCAATCGCAGCATTGGTGTCTCCCTCTGGTGGGAAAGGGGAAAGGTTGCCGGTTCACGTGCATTAAAGGGGCGCTATCAGCTCGCCAGTGGCAGTTGGTCAGGCAGAGTCGGTCTTGGTCAGTCATTCGTCATCAGTTGCTGGTTTGTCTCTCGTTCGCATTTGTGCGGCAGTTAGTGTCTGTCCGTCGTTCGGAGTGCTAGTATGTCTGTCGTTTTGATCGAATTTTAAAGGCGGGAATATGAGAGTCTTTCCACTCCGCCAGTAACAGAACTCAGCTAGTGGTCGCCCAGTCGGGGCTGAGTTTGTGCATCTGAGTCTGCGCGCTAGGCCGTCAGTCTGCTCGAGTTGCTCGGGCAACGGTCATTGGCGGTAGGATCGATCGGTTGGTCGGTCGCGCACTGAGACACAAGATGACTTGTCCGCCTTGAGCGTCGGCGCATGTGAGGTCGCCACGTGAGTCCAGTGGGCCATGCCGTATAGCGAGGGGTAGTGGCTTCGCGGTCGACACGAGATCAACAGGAGTCAACCCACGACATCGGTCTGGCCGGTGCGAGCTGCGACGCCGTGAGAAGGGAGATCGGCGGGCCTTCCTGCGTCCGTTGGAGCGGCTGGCAGCGGACGGTTCGGGAGAGCGTTTGGGGGTGCTGCGCCAAGTCTTCGCCAGATATCGCAGTTTATTAGAATTTAAGTGATTGGAGATATGTTGTTTCATTTACTTGTTAAATTTTACTTGTTTTCTTGGTGAGGTCACCGGCCGCTTGGTTTTGGGGTCGTCCTACCATTCTTCTCCGTTTGCCCACCCGCGAGAAGGTGGTTATTTATGAGTGGGGTGGTCCGTTTTTCCCTTGTGGAGTAGGGGCGGGTTAGAGCAACCTGCGGTTCGGGTTGCTCAGTAATCTGCCTGTCAATTTGCCATACATTAATAGCTGCCTCTGTCATGTTTGTCGGATTCGGTGTTAACGAATTTATTGCTTGAACTGTAACGGCCGAATTCCTGTAATATGTTTTTATCGTGCCAGTCATTTTGAGAGGCGGTATATGTGTAAGGTAGAGCATGTTTGGCTAACCTTGTATATTTTATGTAAGACTGCATTTCATTGGTTTTTATTTAACCATTTAAATAACTAAACAACTTTTAGTATATAAAGTTGCCAACCTTCCACCGTAAGAGCTTTTTTTAAAAAGAATCAAGTTGCACCTTCGGTGGCAAGTTAATCTTTTAATGTTAGTGTTTGTACCATTTCCATCCCTCCTACGGGGTGCATACTTTATGTGCTTGTGTGAGTTGTTAAAAAATTTTAGTTTAAAGTAATCTGGTGTGTCGCAGAATTGCACCAGTGTAGTCAAAATGGTTCAAATGGCTCTGAGCACTATGGGACTCAACTGCTGAGGTCATTAGTCCCCTAGAACTTAGAACTAGTTAAACCTAACTAACCTAAGGACATCACAAACATCCATGCCCGAGGCAGGATTCGAACCTGCGACCGTAGCGGTCTTGCGGTTCCAGACTGCAGCGCCTTTAACCGCACGGCCACTTCGGCCGGCGCACCAGTGTAGTCTTTCAGAGGCTGTTGTGAGCGGTCGTGACTACGGCCGTTTCAAAAGGGAGCGGCGAGGTTCTTAGCCCGAAACCTCATACTGTCAAAAATTTGTTCTTTCTGCCTCTGAATAAATTGTAACTTGATATTTAGAGGGCGATTTCTGATTATAATTTTAAATCTGTTTCTTAAAAAAATGCTTTTAGGAAGAAAACTTCCATTTGTTGAAAGAAATTTAATTTTTCATCAGTTACCCACTGGCAACTACTTCCACGCTCACATAGTGTGATTAAATGTGTTAATGTTCTTGATGAACTGCTAGTAAATAAAGTAAATTCTTAAGAAAAAGTTTTCAAAGTAAATTCACGGTTCAGAAGCTTACCATTACACCGCGAGCAGATACGTTTCCATAACACGTCGAGAAGATTGGCAGACGTTCCCGCACACATCTGCGTGCTACGGTGCTGCCAGACCGTGGATGTGGCCGGACTTTGAATTCTGAGAGGCAACAGGGGATATGGGCTGCTTTAACTGAACAACTCAGACTTCGTCTGTGAGGTAGGCGGCCGGTGGCTGTTCTTTCTTGACATCTCGATGAAATATTCTAAACGGCTTCCATTTAAGATGTGACACTCAGTAAGTAAATCACCTTGTTTAAACTCAGTTTTGACGTTTTGCAACTATGCTAAGATTAATCTCTAATGTCACATTACAAGTAATCTACATTATGAAACATGGAAGTGATGAAAAAGCGTATACGGCAGCAGTGTCGTGTTGGCTTAGTGGAGCAGTCTGCCTCCGGCAGCGGTGAGGCGCGCACGCCTTGTTTGCGTCTCGCCTGATGTGCTGCTTGCGAGCGAGCGCCCGTTTGTTTACTTCTGCGTAGCGTCTTATCTCATAGCCTGACTTAATCGACCATTGTGGGGTTTTCTTACCGCCAAGCCACAATTAAATTAACTTTTCCTTTGGATCACGAACCACCAAAGCCGTACGAGGTAGTACGTGTTAGAAGGGATGAAATGCGTCCCCCGCCACAGGACGTTCCCAGATCTACACTCCTGGAAATGGAACAACGAACACATTGACACCGGTGTGTCAGACCCACCATACTTGCTCCGGACACTGCGAGAGGGCTGTACAAGCAATGATCACACGCACGGCACAGCGGACACACCAGGAACCGTGGTGCTGGCCGTCGAATGGCGCTAGCTGCGCAGCATTTGTGCACCGCCGCCGTCAGTGTCAGCCAGTTTGCCGTGGCATACGGAGCTCCATCGCAGTCTTTAACACTGGTAGCATGCCGCGACAGCGTGGACGTGAACCGTATGTGAGCGAGGGCGTATAGTGGGCATGCGGGAGGCCGGGTGGACGTACCGCCGAATTGCTCAACACGTGGGGCGTGAGGTCTCCACAGTACATCGATGTTGTCGCCAGTGGTCGGCGGAAGGTGCACGTGCCCGTCGACCTGGGACCGGACCGCAGCGACGCACGGATGCACGCCAAGACCGTAGGATCCTACGCAGTGCCGTAGAGGACCGCACCGCCACTTCCCAGCAAATTAGGGACACTGTTGCTCCTGGGGTATCGGCGAGGACCATTCGCAACCGTCTCCATGAAGCTGGGCTACGGTCCCGCACACCGTTAGGCCGTCTTCCGCTCACGCCCCAACATCGTGCAGCCCGCCTCCAGCGGTGTCGCGACAGGCGTGAATGGAGGGACGAATGGAGACGTGTCGTCTTCAGCGATGAGAGTCGCTTCTTCCTTGGTGCCAATGATGGTCGTATGCGTGTTTGGCGCCGTGTAGGTGAGCGCCACAATCAGGACTGCATACGACCGAGGCACACAGGGCCAACACCCGGCATCATGGTGTGGGGAGCGATCTCCTACACTGGCCGTACACCACTGGTGATAGTCGAGGGGACACTGAATAGTGCACGGCACATCCAAACCGTCATCGAACCCATCGTTCTACCATTCCTAGACCGGCAAGGGAACTTGCTGTTCCAACAGGACAATGCACGTCCGCACGTATCCCGTGCCACCCAACGTGCTCTAGAAGGTGTAAGTCAACTACCCTGGCCAGCAAGATCTCCGGATCTGTCTCCCATTGAGCATGTTTGGGACTGGATGAAGCGTCGTCTCACGCGGTCTGCACGTCCAGCACGAACGCTAGTCCAACTGAGGCGCCAGGTGGAAATGGCATGGCAAGCCGTTCCACAGGACTACATCCAGCATCTCTACGATCGTCTCCATGGGAGAATAGCAGCCTGCATTGCTGCGAAAGGTGGATATACACTGTACTAGTGCCGACATTGTGCATGCTCTGTTGCCTGTGTCTATGTGCCTGTGGTTCTGTCAGTGTGATCATGTGATGTATCTGACCCCAGGAATGTGTCAATAAAGTTTCCCCTTCCTGGGACAATGAATTCACGGTGTTCTTATTTCAATTTCCAGGAGTGTATTTTTTCGATCCTCAGTACTACTGACGAATGACGAAGTGTGCGCTGACGGTGTGCGGCGCCACGCTAACGCTCTAAAGTCCCGATACTCTTACGGACCTGTAGGGACTATCGTGGTTGATCAAGATGGTTTTGGCCTCCGAAAGTGGCGGGTTTTCAAGCTCCCGTTTGAGGTACCATCGGACGTTGTGGTGGCCACCTAAAAACCTTACGGGAACGTCGTCAGTCACGTTACTGAAACGTGGAAGACGTTCGAAACATACCATGTTCTCAGTGGTGTCCGTCAGGTAAAAACTGAACTACGGAAACACTTGGTTGTTGCTGGCTGCAGGGCTGCCGTCACGTACAATGGCAGGCCGCGCACCTGTTCAGGTAGTGGCCTGGAAGGTCATGTCCGTTCCGGATGTCTCCAACGTAGACTGGTTCAGGTGTCCATCTGAGACTGTTGGTCTACCTTCGGCGCCCACTGTGTCACCGCTATCTTACGCGTCTGTGGCGGTGCTGCCTGTTGCGCCCCCTCGGCATCTCTCGGTACCAGCGTCGACTCGTGTCGACGTCGCGATCGACGCTTTACCTGTCTCCCCTACACTCCTCCCAGAGGCACGAACAAGCTACCTGTCCCGACCCCATAGTTGTTGATGATGGAGCTGTACCGACCCCTGTTTTTCTGGCAGCTTGCCACATGTCGGACGATAGCCGCCCTCCATCCGACACAGAATAGTATGTTAGGAATCAACGGTCGTCTAGGAAACGGAAGAGTCAACGCCGTAGCCTCTCTGATGACTGCCTCCATAGTGTGCACAGGACGACGACCCTGTTATTCATGGGGCGCTGCCATGTGATGCCCTGACACCTGACGACGCGACGCCCTCCCCCAACTCCATCTCCAGTCAGCGTCCACCTCCGGGGACCAATGTTCCCCCTCCTACCCAACCCCCTGCGTCTGATGCGGCTGCTTTCCTTTCTGTGTTGGACGCTACCTGTGGGCGCACCTCATTGTTCCTCTGAACCAGCCCTCTGAGACGTCTGTCTCCTGAGTGGACGACATCGATGCTGAGGATGGACATTCTGTAGGTGTACAGAGCGATGCCCCTCCCTCCCCCACTTTTGGTGGCGTCAGCTCCCTCTCTGTCACAATGATGCGCCCTTCCACTGGGACCTAACAGGGAGTTCCCTGTCCTTCCCCCGTGTTTGAATGAAACGTCCATCCTCCTGGCCATGGCAGCTTTCCGGACTTATCACATTGCCACGGTCAACAACAGTACCATTCACTTTCCCAACAAACTGGCTTTATTCCGTGACATGCTGTATGTTGTGGACGTTACTTTCCTTTAGGAGGTGCATGTTGCAACTGTCTACGCTCCCCATGACTTTACAGCAAATGTCTCTAATGCTTCCCTACTATTAGTGGGGTATCGATCTTCATACGTCACGGTATTCTCGCTGATGGAGTTGCCAATCTTGCTGATGCTAGAGGTCTCACTTTTAGTGGCGTCAGGATTGTCAATGTCTATATGTTGTCTGGTTCGGGTTGCCGCTGTCAACGTTCCACCTTCTTCTCAGAGACAGTCACGCCTCCTTTCCCGGGTCGTCAGGATGCATTGCTCCTGGGAGGCGATTTCAACTGCACCCAGGCGCCCAAAGACCAACTATCACGTCACTGTCTCTGCGTGGCGTTAGCAACAATTCTCTAGCACCTCAGCCTTGTGGATTCTTGGGAGCATGTTCGTGGCGATCGTCTGGGGTTTACGCATTTCACTAACCTTTCTTCCAGCCGCCTTGATCGTGTTTACATCTCCTGTGATATTTTCAGTGAGGTTGAGGCTCCTGAAATCCGGCCCAATGGGTTCTCTGACGACGACGCTTATACTTGCACCATCAATCTCTGACGCCAAAAGTTGTAGCGCGGCCTTGGACCATGATTGTACACGATCCACCTTTCTTCACCCGACTGCCGGCAGCTCATCGAGACCACGTGGACAGCTTGTCGTCAATACCTTGATGCCTGTCACTCTGCCCTGTCTTGGTGGGTGCTCTGTGCAAAGCCTGCCCTCTGCAAGGCCTTGATTGGTTACGGAACGGTGGTTGCAGCCTGGCGGCGACCAACTCTGTTTCACCATTCTCCTGCAATGTACAACGATGCCTTACTCTCCAAAGGGCTAGGCGATGGTGAATCGTGCCAATGTACAGCTCACATCCCTCTCTCGCCGCCACCGTGAAGGAGCTATGCTCAGTGCAGGAGCGTCCATCTATCTCTCATGTCATAACAGAACGATGCCAACGTCGGAGGAATTTGATTAATGTTCTTACGACCAATAATGGGCAGCGTTTCGAAACACAACGGGATATATGGTCTCTCCTTCATGCACACTGTGCTGTACTGTTCTCTAAACAACGTCGCCACCCTGCCAACATTACCAAGGTCTCCATACTCTGCTCTTTTCAGGACCTTATGTCACCTTCCTGGCCGATTCCAGATGGTTTCCTCGATGGTTTCCTCATTTCCATCGACAAGCCTCGGGGTACCTCACGGATATTCGATTACCGCCCCTTGACAATACTCAACAGCGACACAAAGATCTTTACCCTGTTGTTGGCTGCGGGTTTAAACGGACGGCTGGGTAAGTGGTTTCCCCCCATCAAACTCCTGTGGGAGGCCAAATAACATCCGCACTGCCTTCTGTCGATTTCGGTACATAATCGCTCTTGCTCATGATCGTCGCATGCCTGGACGTTTGGCAGCTCTTGACTTCAGCAAGGCTCTATCATGTCTACCTGGAGGGGGTGCACCGCAATATGGGATACCCTAACCCTAATACTACCATCGACGTCGTAATGCGTCTCCTTTGTCGAGATACGTCTCGTGTTCCCTACAATGGGTGTCTTACGCCTCCCACCTTGATCTGTCGATCAGTGCATCAAGACAGCCCGCTCTCCGCACTGTTGTATGCTTTCACCATGGAGCTGTTGCTCTGCGGCCTTCGTCAACATCTCTCTGGGATATCTCTCGGATACCATGTATTCAGGTGCACTGCTTAAGTAGACAATCTCGTCTCGTAACGGCGCTGAGGTCAGGGAGTTACTGAAATGGGCTGCCACCTATGGCGAAGGCTCTGGTAGCTGCGTTAACGTCCGCAAATCGAAAGAAATGGGTATAGGGGCGGCGCTTCCTGCCGACAGCGCTGCTCCTTTGCGTGTAGCTGATACCGTCCGTTGCTGAAGACTCGATTTTGCAAGTTATCTGCAGCACACTATTGCCCTCAACTGCCGGAGCATACTTTTCTAACTACGAGCTCGGCTATCACGAGAGATCAGGGTTTACGAGCACTTGGTCTTCTTCAACGTCCAGTCTGTAAATGTATATTTGGCGTCACGTATTACCACGTGGGACAGACATGTCCTGCTCCGCCATCCATGCCAGCCGCATTGGGGTCATTCGTTTGTCACAGCTTGCTGTTCAAGGTAAGTTTCGAGACTCTCGCGGTGCAGGAACGGTTTACGTACGTATTATTTGCCTGACAGAGCGATGGAAAAAATTCAAAGGCATCGTTCAATATGCCTTAGACATGTATGTTCCGAGTAAGATTTTAACTGATGGGGAAGATCCACCATGGTTTAAAGCCGTATTATAAAAGTGCTACGTAAACAAACGACACTTTATCTCAGATTCAAGAGAAGTAAAAACCTAGCTGACAAACAAAAGCTGAACGTAGCGAAAATGAGCGTAAGGAGAGCAATGAGAGAAGCGTTCAATGATTTTGAAAGTAAAACTTTGTCAACCGACCTGAGTAAAAACCCTAAAAGATTTTGGCCGTATGTAAAATCAGTAAGTGGGTCAAAATCATCTACTCATTCTCTCAGCGACCACACCGGCACCGAATCGGAAGATAACAGAGAGAAGGCCGAAATACTGAATTAGGTCTTCGGAAGTTGTTTCACCGCAGAAGATCGGAAGATTGTCCCTCCTTTCAGTCGTTGTACGAATATCGAAATGGCAGGTATTCCGGTAACAGATCGCTGAATTGAAAAGCGGCTACAATCGCTTAGTAGTGGAAAGGCTTCAGGACCAGATGAGATACGTATAAGATTCTATAAAGATTATGCGAAAGATCTTGCTTCCCTTCTAGCAGTAATTCATAGTAAATCGCTTGAGCAACGAAAGTACCTAACGACTGGAAAAAAGCGCAGGTCATTCCCGTTTTTAAGAACGGCCGTAAGACAGTTCCACTCAATTATAGACCTATATCGTCGACGTCAATCTGTTGTAGAATTATGGAACATGTTTTATGCTCAAGAATTATGACGTACTTGGAAAAAGAACATCTCCTCTATAAAAATCAACATTGATTCCGCATACAGAGATCCTCCCAAACACAGCCCCTCCATGAGATGGTTAAAATGGTTCTGAGCACTGTGGGACTTAACATCTGAGGTCATCAGTCCCCTTGAACTTAAAACTACTTAAACGTAATTAACATCACACACATCCATGGCCGAGGCAGGATTCGAAACTGCGACCGTAGCGGTCGCGCGGTTCCAGACCGAAGCGCCTAGAAGCGCTCGGCCACTGCGGCCGGCTCCTCCATGAGATCCACAGCGCAGTGGAGAACGGCGCTCAGCTTGATGACGTGATCCTTGATTTCAGTAAGGCATTTGACACCTTCCCGCTTTACAGTTTAATGAAAAAATACGAACTTACGGAGTATCGGAGCAGACTTGCGATTGAATTCAAGACTTTCTTGCAGATAGAACTCAACGGGACTAAATCGACAGATGTAAAGGTAATATCCGGAGCCGGCCGGAGTGGCCGAGCGGTTCTAGGCGCTTCAGTCTGGAATCGCGCGACAGCTACGGTCGCAGGTTCGAAGCCTGCCTCGGGCATGGATGTGTGTGATGTCCTTAGGTTAGTTAGGTTTAAGTAGTTCTAAGTTATAGGGGAGTGACGATCTCAGATGATAAGTCCCATAGTGCTCAGGGCCATTTGAACCATAATGTCCGGAGTACCAGAGGGAAGTGTGATAGGACCGTTGCTGTTTACAATATATATAAATGATCTAGTAGAAAGCGTCGGATGCTCTTTAAGGCTATTCGTAGCGGATGCAGTTGTCTATACTAAAGTAGCAACGCCAGAAGATAGTAAGAATTTGCAGAACGAGCCGCAGAGAATTGATGAATGGTGCAGACTCTGGCAGTTGACCCTGAACGTAAACAAATATAACATACTGTGCATACATAGGCAAAGAAATCTATTACTGTACAGCTACACTACTGAAGACAAACAACTGGAGACAGCGTCTGCCGTAAAAGAAGATTTACTACTGAAATTTCGGGACAGCACTTTTCAGGAGGAATCAGACAACTTTTTTCTTCCCCCCACATACATGTCGCGCATTGACCACAAGGAGAAAATTCGAGAAATTAGAGCCAATACAGAGGCTTACCGACAGTCATTTTCCCCACGTACTATTCACGAGTGGATCAGGTTTGGAGGGATCAGATAGTGGTACAGACGGTAGCCTCCGCCACACACCATTGGGTGGCTCGCAGAGTATAACGTAGATGTAGATGTAGGTAGCCCTTTTCATTGGCTCTCACATGGCGTTGCGGCTCCGTTGTCCTACGTGTCTTACCAGCCTATTGCTGGAGACCCTAGTACTACACTCTCTTCCAGCACCCATTCCCCTTGCGGACGTCCCGCCACCCTTCTTTTACTTCCGCCACTTTTTGCTCGAGCTGAGCTACGTCCGTACTGCTATAATGCTATAAGGCGATCTACGGCTTTCTTCAGCAACACAGGAAATGGAGTATGCTTGAGGACAGCATCCCCAGGCCGACTTGCGTGCCGTTTGGCGATCGGGGTGCGCACCTTATCTTGACACTGACGACCAGTATGCACCTTACATTACTGTTAATGAGAAGCATGTATGCCGGTCACAGCGTCAGGGGGTTCACCTCGCAGACACGCCGTTGTGTATCGCCTGTGATGTTCTGGACACAGACGAGCTTCACTTGGAATACAGATTGGCAAGAGGAGTCTGGTTGTTGGAGTGATAGATGTTGTCCCCACTTACTCCTCATCAGAAACCAACTCATCTGCTCCCCTTTCCGGGCACGGGATACTTCCCGCAAGCGAAGACGAACTGTGTGAAGTGGATTTGTGGACACGTAGATCACTACTTGTTTGCAGATGGTGAGAAAAGTATTCTTGATTTTTGGCAGTTCCTTAACGAACGCCATTGTGCAGTTGTCCGTAATCCAATATATATAAAAATTTTTCTCCATTTCCTTTGCAGTGTCCTCCTTAACCCACACCATAGCTAGGGCGTTCCTGTCACAGAAAGTTGATCCCCGCCTCTTCCACACTTGAATCCATATATTCTCTAGTCATTGGAATGTTCTTCTCGGAAAAATTACAAGTGGATGGACTCAATGAGTCTGGCGTCTTGCTGCGTCCTCCTCCTCGTGACGCCGGTTTCCTGATGTTTTCGGTAGTATTAATGTTAAGAAAAGAAAGGAAAAGGAAAATAAATAAATAAATAAACCATTGATGTTCACTGTACCTCTACTCCACGTTCCCTACGCTTTCAATGGTTTCTGCAGGATGGCAACGGGACTCGTGGCCAGACTTTCGGTAAGACCCCTGTCCACTTTGTCCCCCCCCCCCTCTCCCTTGGGGCGCCAGGAAGATTCCTATATTTAATAAAAGAAAAAGAGAAAAAATAAAAAACGTGGGAACACGCTCGGTATTCACAGTGCTCATTGATATGCATGTCAGTTCGGATCTCTCCGGAGAAACACTGCGGTGTGTAATTTCTCTCGTTTTCTTTATTCGATCTGGAAATGGCCAGAACGAAATTCAGAAACTACACCATAAGACAAGCTCCGCATCATTATCCATCTAACAAAACCCCATTGAATACACGGTAAGATTAAGCAGAAGTGTCTGTTTTGGAACTACTAAGTTACTTCACATAAAGTCTCAGAAAAGGCCCCAAGGGACCATTAATGACAGTAATTTGTGTGTTGTTTGTCACTTAGGAAACCATCATCAGCGACAAACTTTACGGAAGCAATTAACAGAATGCGGTAAATCTGGAGATAAAAAATGTTTTGAATAGTGGAACTGCACGTTTTTTCATATACTTCTTTTTGTATCTGCGTCGGAGGATATACATTTCCTTGTATACGTTTTCATTACTGTGTGATACAGTTGTATCTATTCACAGCTGTGACTGAAACAGTTTTCTTTCATTATATCAAACATTTTTATAAGACAGACACGATAAGTGTATAATTCAACTGCATTTTCTGATACATATCAATCATGGCGATAGAATATACGCTTCAAAGTTTGTCAAGCCATTTTATTCACGAACAGTTCCCGCATGAGTAACATCGCCACAACTGTGTCGAAATTTTATGATACTTGCCTCGCCTTCACTCGGTATATCGTTTCTTTTTCATGGAAGGGTATGCAATTACAGACCACATCATACTATTTTATAAGCGCAGCATATGTGGTAGCTAGAATGGCGTAGTAGTTACGGCGGTCAGTTTCCAATCTGCAGGTAAGGATTTCGAATCCCGTCACGTCCTTGAATTTTAATTGATGGTAAGAGTTGTTACTTCAGAAGGGCAGAGAGAATTCTTAAGTATGCATAATTTTAAATTATACGTCTCCACCGTAGGTGTTGCACCAAATTTTTTTGTGTACCGTGATTTGTGCTTGGCATTAAAACAAATGATATCTCTTCCGTGCTTTCGTCCGTATTCTTTTCCTCGTGATAAAGAAACTAAATCCTTCTCTTTGATGCCTTCATTACGAATGACGTCATGTGACACGTGCTACTGCCACTGCATTTAGCCCCCAAGGAATAGAGGCACCAAGTTTCCGCATGAATCTGTTGTTCTGTGACAGCTCTTCCCACGCTTCATGACCTGCTTCGGACAGCGCTGTCCTGCTTGTCGGTGCTGGTCTTCTACGCCCAATAGTTTTATTCACCTCTGCTCATATGAGTTCTATGGCACTGAGGTCTCCGTTCATTTGAGACCAGTGCTTCACACAGTTCGCACTGTGCACAGCAGAACAATCTGGATGGAAGATTATTCTGCTTCCCGAAAAACTTTGACGAATAGAAGTAAACATTGCGTTCTCCAGCACTCCTAGTCGTAATGACTAGAACAAGTACAGCCCAGTTGCCAAAGCACACCGCAACCATTTGCTGCGAACTAAATATTTCCCAGTATTTGGGCCACTGTTTCTAAAAATGACCTTGAAGCAGTGTTTCCTTCAAGCACACTTGTAGCAGCAGCAGACTGCAGAAGTTAATGGCGATAATGGCATTGATAATCGAAGTATTTGGTAACTTCACACTCTTGAATGGTATTTCTCAACTGAGAAATTTCTCGAAATAGTGAAAATTTCAAAATGGCTTCCAGTTGAGACTATGATGGCTAAAAACATTTTTTACAACCCGCTGACGTGAGATAATCATAATTTCTGTGTCAGAAGCCCGGTGATAATTAGGCAGTTAACAGATAACTTAATTTTTTCACAATGTCTAATTTTTAAGCCAAGCGCATCATATATTACGACACAATTATGCCTGTAGCAAATCTGGGCCTCAGTGGTCTGGTGGACTGATTCTAGATTCTTAACTGTGAAGTATGGGTTCGATTTAAACTTCTGCCCTGTATTTACAGCATACACGAACACATCTCCTTCACCTCTAGTAATGCGAAGCGAAGAACTTCAGGCTGCACCGTAGTTCAGAATGCGCATTATAAACATCATATCCCTTCGCTACCAAATAGGGCACAGCCGGTTTTTGTCGGGTCGTAACAGAGGCCGAAGTCGCGGCAAACTGAGACTCTGTCGCCAGTGACCTCCTTACATTAGGAACTTTGTTTTATTTCATGAGCCAATGGTCGTTTAAGGCCACAGGGCTCATATTTTACTTCAACATGAGACGCTGAAAAATTTGGTGCTGGACTGGGATTCGAATTCAGATCTCCTCTTTCGTGGTATCTGACCCACACGAAACGATATAGTTCGATCATTTCGTTGTTTTCTCCAAGATGGAAAACTCCTCTAGGTGTACACAAAAGGCACATATGTGGGTTCACATCCTGGTTCAGCAGAAAAATATGCATGGTTTCATTCCAAGCCCTACCATTTGAACAGAAAATTTCTAGTGACATATACAGTCCTGGAAATGGAAAAAAGAACACATTGACACCGGTGTGTCAGACCCACCATACTTGCTCCGGACACTGCGAGAGGGCTGCACAAGCAATGATCACACGCACGGCACAGCGGACACACCAGGAACCGCGGTGTTGGCCGTCGAATGGCGCTAGCTGCGCAGCATTTGTGCACCGCCGCCGTCAGTGTCAGCCAGTTTGCCGTGGCATACGGAGCTCCATCGCAGTCTTTAACACTGGTAGCATACCGCGACAGCGTGGACGTGAACCGTATGTGCAGTTGACGGACTTTGAGCGAGGGCGTATAGTGGGCATGCGGGAGGCCGGGTGGACGTACCGCCGAATTGCTCAACACGTGGGGCGTGAGGTCTCCACAGTACATCGATGTTGTCGCCAGTGGTCGGCGGAAGGTGCACGTGCCCGTCGACCTGGGACCGGACCGCAGCGACGCACGGATGCACGCCAAGACCGTAGGATCCTACGCAGTGCCGTAGGGGACCGCACCGCCACTTCCCAGCAAATTAGGGACACTGTTGCTCCTGGGGTATCGGCGAGGACCATTCGCAACCGTCTCCATGAAGCTGGGCTACGGTCCCGCACACCGTTAGGCCGTCTTCCGCTCACGCCCCAACATCGTGCAGCCCGCCTCCAGTGGTGTCGCGACAGGCGTGAATGGAGGGACGAATGGAGACGTGTCGTCTTCAGCGATGAGAGTCGCTTCTGCCTTGGTGCCAATGATGGTCGTATGCGTGTTTGGCGCCGTGCAGGTGAGCGCCACAATCAGGACTGCATACGACCGAGGCACACAGGGCCAACACCCGGCATCATGGTGTGGGAGCGATCTCCTACACTGGCCGTACACCACTGGTGATCGTCGAGGGGACACTGAATAGTGCACGGTACATCCAAACCGTCATCGAACCCATCGTTCTACCATTCCTAGACCGGCAAGGGAACTTGCTGTTCCAACAGGACAATGCACGTCCGCATGTATCCCGTGCCACCCAACGTGCTCTAGAAGGTGTAAGTCAACTACCCTGGCCAGCAAGATCTCCGGATCTGTCCCCCATTGAGCATGTTTGGGACTGGATGAAGCGTCGTCTCACGCGGTCTGCACGTCCAGCACGAACGCTGGTCCAACTGAGGCGCCAGGTGGAAATGGCATGGCAAGCCGTTCCACAGGACTACATCCAGCCTGCATTGCTGCGAAAGGTGGATATACACTGTACTAGTGCCGCCATTGTGCATGCTCTGTTGCCTGTGTCTATGTGCCTGTGGTTCTGTCAGTGTGATAATGTGATGTATCTGACCCCAGGAATGTGTCAATAAAGTTTCCCCTTCCTGGGACAATGAATTCACGGTGTTCTTATTTCAATTTCCAGGAGTGTAATTTTCATTCTTAATGTCTATTCATATGTGGGCAACAATAACGACAGATACCGTTATTTCTAGTCAAACATGCACACGTCTAACTACTAGTTAATAAACAATTCGAGGATGGAAAACAACGGCGGTAGGTGTGATGTTCGATTTCCCGTTAGGTAAAGAAATTCTATCGTCATTTCAGATTCAGACATGTCGTGACTGCTAAAAAAATTAGATATGTAACATCAGATTTTACTTAGTTAACAATTTGATTACGTGGTGGGTTCGAGTATCTGTCACAAACGTATTTTTGTGGTTATTTATCAGCGAGATGACAGTGTTGACAGGATTCCAGGCAGAGCACACAAATATTCAAGTTCAGGTTCGCCATCTGAACCTGGTGGAAACTTCGATATTTCTCGACTCTTTACGCCCAGTCCCCAATAACGAACGTTGCTATGATCGAGTCTCTGTCAGGCATGAAACATTTGCTTAGTTACAATACTTATGGGTGTTTAGTTTCAATACAAAACCAGAGCATCGAAGTTCGTCATGTCGCTTAAAGATCAAACACGTGCGCAAATAATTGCTAAATTACGAGTACAGAGAAATTACTGGTGATACGATCTTAATTTGGAGGTTTCCGCAGAGTACTTGCCGCTATTAATTGCGTTCTTTTTAAGTAGTTGCTTTAACACTGAGTTTATGACAAACCACTCATATCAGGACAGACGTTTTACAGGTGTGGGAAAACCTTTTAAATAGTAAAAATACTTCGATTTGTCATAGAAATTCAGGAGTCAGATATTGTCTCAGAATTTCTTGTTCATAAAAATATTTAATTTTGCCTACAGTTTGCTGTAATGACTTACGAGACGAAGATAGTTAACTCAAATTCTAATGAGTGTGGTGGTGATTTTGAACTGTCACTAACTAACAACATTCAGCTTACAAGTGTTGAGGACTGTCCCGTCTCTAAGGGTGCTTTTACTAGTATTTACGACATCGCGGTGTTGATTTACATCTGGACTGATTACCTTAAAGAAAAGTGTTCTCTACTGATCTCTTCTGGTACCAATCTTGTATAGTCAAACAACTGTGCTCCAAAGAAGTTAGATGACCTGCAAGACAGCTACTTTATGTGGGCTCCATGCAGATGAAGCGAAACGCAGTTCAGCTTGTTCGGATACTTTTGGGTACCATAGTACACGTTACAACGCCTTCGTATAGGACTTCGTCATATTATATGAGGAGCTAGACCAAAAAGTAACAACATAATAGCGCCGATGATAATTGTCCCACCAGCAGCAGTAGAGGTACCACAAATTGCACAAAATATAAGCAAAGATGTACTCAGGTACGGTTGGTCTATTTATTACTGCGACTATCATATGAATTGCTCAAAATGTTGACATTATGTATTGATCACACTTTAATGCGATTCCGAACAACAATACCACACGCTGAATTTCGTGTGGACATATCGCAGAACAAGTCCTGTTAAACAGACTTTCATATGTTCGGCAGTCGTCGCTTTGTCCTTGTAGCCCTCTTCTCTTAATTTTGCCCACAGATGGTGTTAAATTTGATGAGTGTCCAAGTTACTAAGTGTATGCCGAGAGACCAACGATATCTAAATGTTCTATTGCGACGGTCTGAAGTTATTCTGTGCCACTGGGCGAGACATCCTTCGTGTTGATACCACATAGACACCCGTAAGTCTTGCAGGATTTTTTTTGAATAACTGCAGAAAATTATTTGTTGGAAACCATAAACAGTTATGGCTGCTTAGTGTCTGATTAAGAAAACAGGATGATTCCTCAAAGGCCACCACAACACGTTGGAAATCAAAGTCCTTGTTCATCTATTTCCCTCTGGACTTCTGGCAAATCAGCAATGCATATCGCAAATATTAATCTTCACATTCATCCTCCGACAAAATATTGCACAGAAATGCGGCATGAATTTGGAGTTTCCGCACAAAGTTTTGGAATTCATTGCCATGACAATGTTTATGTAGTGAGAAGTACGAATGCGTTAGAATGTTGTATTTAAAGAACGCATGTACATTAAAGCTTCCTCGTAGTGTTTTCCACACTGTCAGATAGTGAGGGCTTGTCACGATCGTGATACCTTCCCGCATACAACCATATCGCTGGTCTAGCAGCTCTTCGACAATTTTTTCGACTGTTGTATACATTGTGAAAGTCTGAATAAACTGATGAGCAAGTTGCCTGATCGGAACAACAGGAGAACACAGACATCTCACAGAAGAACACGTTAACCATACTTCACTTACATACGCGTTGTATATCATAGCAGATGTTTTTGATCACTAACAGGACAGTCGTTTACGGCACTTTTAGCTCTTTTACTATTTGATCACACATGTTATGTCAAAATTCTCTTCTAAGACCCTTCCAATGGCAGAGAAAAAACAATACGATTTCTTTGCAAAAAGAAGGAAGAAGCTGAAACAATATGGCAGCTTCAAACCCAAAAGTTTTGCATACGTCAAAAATTTCGACGCATTATCCTCTATAAGTTAGCAAAAACATTGACTGTTATCTCTGGTCCGTACAATGACAGTTTAATAACATGTTCAATGTGTTAGTGACTTTCTTTTAATAGAAAAATTGTATTTCTCCCTTCTCACGTAACAGTAGAATGCGTGAGAATGCGTTGATTCTGAAGACAGGTGGCGGCGCCATATAGTTGGTCGCTAAACGCCACGAGCCGAAGGCTGAGTCTCATTAAAGCTACGTTATTCATTGAAATTTGTATCTGGATACTAGTTACGTTGTATGAATTTTATTATGATGTATGTGTTAAAGCTCACATCTTAGTTACCTATATATGAATAAATTTTTGAACTTCCAACGTGAGTAGATGCTCTTTTTTTCACGTTATCATTTACATACAATCGAAGAGTAATACTAAGTTTTGTTAGTACTGCGAATGTGGACTGTCTGAAGAACATATTTTAACTTTATACTATAAGAGGAAAATGAAAGTATTTACAGGCTGTTTATAGTGATAGGTAAAGGAAAAGTACCTCGTTCTAGCCCTAAACGGGCTAATCGGACCGACCGACCGCCGCGTCATCTTCCGTCAATGGCGACGCCGGATGCGATAAGCAGGGATGGTCAGAACATCGTTCTCCTGATCGTTGTCGGATTTCTTCATTTCGGAACCGCTACTAATCGGTGGAGTTGTTTCTCAGTTAGTCTCACGGTGCTGAATGACCCTGCATCAGCCCTCTAACGAAAGAAAAAAGCCCTGGAAATACCGTGAATCGAACCCAAGTCCCCGGCATGGGAGTCAGCTGCCCTTACCACTCACAGTGGTAGCTCCCCAGCGTACCCTCCTCAAATGTAGTGGCAAGATGGCCTATTGGATAGCCATTGCGAAACTGAGAAAAGATCAACAATGAAAACAGGATGAAGGCGTACCGAACTGTGAAATATGAAGCAAAATAGCAATATTGTACGGTCCAAGTTGAATGTGTGAAACATCTTGCGACATTAAATGACAGTGGCGTCATGGTCATGCGGTCACGGTGTTTGGACTGTGAAGAAGGAGATCTGGGTTCAAATCTCGCTCATGTACCATCTTGTTCTTTTCACATAATTTTGAACTATCCATCCGGTCATTGACGTTTCTGTTCGCTCTATTCAAATTTGTGTCTGTATCTTGATGTAATTTCCGTTTACAAGAGTGACGTGTAACGAAGGGACCTCCAGAAGTACATACCTCCTATTTGTTCTACACAGGTACCACATGTTATGCCTCTTGCGTTCCATTTTGGAAGTTTTGACTCTTCGATTCCTTTGTTGTAACATAGTTCACACCCTTTATTTGTTGTCTTATTTCTGTGAGAGCTTTACGAAGCACCTCGCCTGCTCTTCCTATTCATCACATTTACTTGAGATGGTAATATATTCTTACCATATGACTCATATTCTATAGCCAATGTAAAGTACGAGAGTTGCTAATACTACAGAAGGATAACACATACGTCAATGACCTTACGGACAGTTCATAAATTTTTGAAAAAAAGAGGCAAGAGGGAGATTTAAACACGGACCTCCAGCTTCTCGGTCCAACACCGTGACCGCACAACACGACACCACAGTTTTTGTGAGTTGCTCGATATTGTACACCTTGACCTTGGATCGTTCGCTGTTCCTGTTTCGTTTCTTTCTTCACGGTTCAGTGCACCTTCTTCTTGCTTTCAAGCTGGTCTGTGTTCAGTTTTTGGCAGCTTATCCACTAGGCCATTTTATCACTAAATCTGAGGGGGGCGCGATGGGGAGGTTCCCTTGTCACGTATGACGACCTGAAGCTTATCAAATGAGTTCAAGCGTAATCTGCGTACGAGAGGAACAGAGTGGATTAATAATTTTGATCATTATATTGAAGTTCTGTGCCGTTCGGTAACGATTCTCATATTTAAATTTATTTGACAACGGCTTATCAAGAAAATTACCAATACTTGCCCTGCTTCTAGCTCCTTGGCCGTTGTCACGCATATGGACGTCATACTTGCACAAAAGATATAACAACCGGCCCAATGCTTGCTTTGCGAGTGCTGATAGATATCCCCTTTTATGAGTGTCGCAAAACACTTCCTCGAAGGCAACTTTTCGAACCGAGCGTGTACGACCTGTGTTCATATTTACATATAGTAACAGATAGAAATCTTTATTAGTTCACACTGTATTCTCAATGCCTAACTAATAATAAAGTTTTCACTACCTCGACGTAAAAAGCCAAAAAGATGTATCTTACTGTACTCCCATATTGATATCTATTGCTACCTGAGAACAGGGATGGCGATTGTCGGCGAAATTGCCGGTTTTCGGCTATATCGGTTTTTTCACAACCGTTTATCCCGTCTGTTAAAACCGATCAAAATAATCGGGTTCTTAAGTAACCGATCTTCAGTTTATGTTGCTATTATTTACTGTAAAGTGCGTAGAAATCGATCAAAGCTTGAAACTTTTTGACTCTTTCAGATTCAAGATACATCGAATCAAAATATTAAATTAAATAGGCAAGTGAAAGAGAACTTAGTCCGTCCATTGTTCGCTGCTTTGCTGGAAAAGTGATTATGAGTATCCTGCTAATAATTCTGATTATTTGAAACCCTGCTCCAAAATCATGTTGTAATTGTGTATATTTTACTCCCCTTTCTTTTTATTGGCTTGCAGGTGGGCCCATGCAGGCATCTCTATAGTGGATTGTCTGTTAAGACGGTATTAAATTAAGGGCAACACAACAGTCAGTCCCGAAGCGGAGAAAATCACCGATCTTGCCGGGAATCGAGCCAACTCCCTTTCAATTGACAGTCCACCGCACTAACATTGCAGCTACTGAGGCGGACTTGTAATTGGTAATCGTACCAGTATTTGGGCATAACGAATAATCAGTGCCAAACGGTGAAAACTGAGGCCAAACTACTCTATTTTTGGTATTAATTTGTCCGATTTCAAGGGCTACAAATACATGCGTATTGCCTAGACACAGGCAGCGGATGACCTATTTTCTAATTTTATTATATAATATGAATGAATTGTTGTTACTTTTTTAAATTTATTACCGTTACCACAATTTCCTTTCCTTTTTATTATTTCACAGAAATGGCAGACAAATCTTTTAAAGCAGATGAAACATTCTGCTTCATTGCTACGTCACTTTGTATAAATATTTCATGGTTAGGGTTGGTGCCACTCTGCAACACAAAGGATGTCCGCCGACGACAGCGAGAAGCTACCGTATAGAGCAGATGGGGACAAGTCTTGCACGCTGAATATGGACACCTACCTTAAGCCACGACACACAGCAACAGGGATATTAACATCTGAGCAACGTTGTACCAATTCTTGTGCTACCTGCTTTTTGCGAACAACGGAGTTCAGGTTTCTGAGAGCAATAATGGGATACACAATCTCTGACAAAGTTAGAAATCAGGAAATTAGGTAAAAGTTTAATACTTTTAACATCCTCAGTGAAATACGAGTAGCCGGCCAGGGTGGCCGTGCGGTTCTAAGCGCTTCAGTCTGGAACCGGCTGACCGCTACGGTCGCAGGTTCGAATCCTGCGTCGGGCATGGATGTGTGTGATGTCCTTAGGTTAGTTAGGTTTAAGTAGTTCTAAGTTCTAGGGGACTGATGACCACAGATGTTAAGTCCCATAGTGCTCAGAGGCATTTCAACCTTTGAAATACGAGAAAATAGAAGAAACTGGAATAAACATCTCGAACGACTGAGTGAAGAAACATTACCTCTCCAGATAAGAAGATTTAAGCCTATTGGAAGGCGGGTGAAGCGATAGGTACCGTAACAAGCAAAACAAAAAAGGCCTAATGTTTGAAGATGATGTGATGTGTTTTTTACTCGTTTCTGTCGGTATTGTTTTTAAAATAGCACTGATAGCTTTCCCCATTTTCTACAAAAACAGGATATTTCTATCCACGGTAAATTTTACAATATAAATTAAGCTGAAGCGCCAAAGAAACTGGTATAGGCATGCGTATTCAAATACAGAGATATGTAAACAGGTAGAATACGGCGCTGCGGTCGGCAATTCCTATATAAAACAACAAGAGTTTGGCGCAGTTGTTATATCGGTTACTGCTGCTATAATAGCAAGTTACTAAGATTTAAGTGAGTTTGAACGTGGTATTATAGTCGGCACACCTGCGATAGGACATAGCATCTCCGAGGCAGTGATGAAATAGGGATTTTCCCGTACGACAATTTTACGAGTATACCGCGAATATCAGGAACCCGGTAAAACATCAAATCTCCCACATCGCTGCCGCCGGAAAAAGATTCTGCAAGAACAGGACCATCGACGACTGAAGTGAATGGTTCAACGTGACAGAAGGTTAGCCCTTCCACAAATTGCTGCAGATTTCAATGCTGGGCCATCATCAGGTCTCGGCGTACGAACCATTCAACAAAACATCATCGACATGGGCTTCCGAAGACGAAGGCCCACTCGTGTACCTTTGATGACTGCACAACACAAAACTTTACGTTTCATCTGGGCCCGTCAGCACCGACACTGGACCGTTGATGACTGGAAACATGTTGCTGGTCGGACATGTCTCGTTTCAAATTGTATCGAGTGGATGGTCGTGTACGGGTATGGAGATAACCTCATGAAGCCATGGACCCTCCATATCCGCTGGGGACTGTTCAAGCTGGTGCAGGATCAGTAATGGTAAGGGACGTGGGCAATGAGAGTGGTATGGGACCTCTGATATGTCTAAATACCATTCTGACATGTGACACGTAGCTAAGCATCGTGTCTGATCACTTGCATCCATTCGTGTCCAATGTGCATTCCGACGAACTTGCCCGATTCCAGTGGGACAAAGTGACACCCCATACCTTCATAAATGTTCCAGAGTGGCTTCAGTAACAGTCTCCTGGGTTTAAACACTTCTGCTGGCCACCAAATTTCCCAGACATGAGCATATCTGAGATGCCTCGCAAAGTGGTGTCCAGAAGAGATCTCCATGCCCTCGTACTATTACGGGTTTATGGACAGCCCTCCCTCCAGTACTGCTTGGGACATTAGGCAGGTGTACCAGTTTCTTTGGCTCTTTAGTGTACAGGGTGATTCAAAAAGAATACCACAACTTTAAAAATGTGTATTTAATGAAAGAAACATAATATAACCTTCTGTTATACATCATTACAAAGAGTATTTAAAAAGGTTATTTTTCACTCAAAAACAAGTTCAGAGATGTTCAATATGGCCCCCTCCAGACACACGAGCAATATCAACCCTATACTCCAACTCGTTCCACACTCTCTGTAGCATATCAGGCGAAACAGTTTGGATATCTGCTGTTATTTCTCGTTTCAAATCATCAATGGTGGCTGGGAGAGGTGGCCGAAACACCATATCCTTAACATACCCCCATAAGAAAAAATTGCAGGGGGTAAGATCAGGGCTTCTTGGAGGCCAGTGATGAAGTGCTCTGTCACGGGCTGCCTGGTGGCCGATCCATCGCCTCGGATAGTTGACGTTCAGGTAGTTACGGACAGATAAGTGCCAATGTGGTGGCGCTCCATCCTGCTGAAATATCAATTGTTGTGCTTCTTGTTCGAGCTGAGGGAACAGCCAATTCTCTAACATCTCCAGATCTTTTGAGTGGTCGCCATCTTAGCATCAACTGACGCTGACGCCTAGTCAAAAGCTCCTCAAGCGAACAAATGTACAACTAAATGAAACTTTATAGCTTCCTTAATTCGCCGACAGATAGTGCTTAGCTCTGCCTTTTGTCGTTGCAGAGTTTTAAATTCCTAAAGTTGTGGTATTCTTTTTGAATCACCCTGTATTTCTTTTTTAAAAAAAATGTTAATTTAAAAACAATAATATTAGTACTGCTATTATGGCTAACTGATGCTTCGGTTTTTTTATTCGGTTATTAGTAAGAACTAAAAAACACCTTTTATAACCAAGACCAAATAAACAGCAAAATATTCAGAACTAAAATATTCGGTATCAATGTTATCTGATCCGTTTTTCCCATCCCTGCCTGAAAGCAATCGGCAACTGAGAGCAGCCACCTTACATTACAGTGGAGACGGCGGTGGAGTTCATTTCTAAAGGCTGTGTGATGCTGGCTAGGGGTGTGTGGCGTGGCGCCGTCATTCCCCCGCAGGACCCGTGAACCCCGGCGGTTGCATCGAGAAGGTGTTCCGCCCTTGCGCGGCGCCCCGGGCTGCTGCGAAGAAAAGAGTTTCTATTTGCCGTATTTCATCGGCGGACGCCGGAGGTATTTTTCATGCCAACCTCTCCTATGCCCTTCAGTCAAGAGGAAGAGAGATAAGACGCCGTGGACTGCTGTCAAAATTTACGGTTGCTCGGAAAAAGGCTCAGTTACGCCGGGAATTTAGACCCTGCTCTTTCGGGAACGGCTTGTATACACGCGGAAGGGTTAAATCGCCCGAATGAGGGTAAAGAGGAACGACAGGACGACACCGATCGAAGCTGTGCGCGGCCGCAGCCACCGTAAGGGGCTGCGAGTCGCCTCTGGAGGCACAGTAGAAGGCCCAGTCGCTAAATCTGTACGACCGTCTTGAAAGGACTTCAGTTTCCTGTTCTTCCTATCTCTCAGTAAAGTGCAAGCTCTGCCACCCTGCGTTCACCGAAGCACGCTTTCGAGTTAATAGTCGCAATATTGTAAGGTGGTCACGTCATTTTTTGTGTTTTGTATATTATGGATGTGCACGTGAGAGAGACGGCAAGTTACGTTCCTGTCAACAAATCTATGGTCTTGTTGTGGCACAGCCTTTGCCTCCGTGCAGTCTGATGCATTCCTAGCTGAAGTGTAGTAGGTGATGGACGTATTTAGTAGTGCTGCGTTGTGTTTCTGTCTGTTAGATAAAGAAGTATTTGTTGTAAGGACACCAAGAATGAATATGACGTATATATCGGAAAGCGAAAGGAACATAAATTTTGAAGATTGTTAACTTTTTTTGAAGAGAATAGTTTGAGGTAAGACAGCAACCCTGCGCATCTAATTTGTAGAAATGATTATTGGGAGCTAGTTATTTTGATTCGCTTACTCAGGGCCGAGAGAAAGACTACCCCACTTCCCTGAGTCACACATTAACATATTAATGGATTAAGCAGTTTGATTTTTGTAGAAATTCTATGTTAATATTTTTACACCATTGTTCACTTTGTTAAGTGCAGTATCGCTCAGACCTACGTTATGTGTGAAGATCACACGAAGTTTTACTTTGTCTTCTTCAGTCTTGTATACTGCATTCTAAATTCTTTGTCTTGGAATACGATTTCATTGGAATGGTTACTTTCCCCATCCCTGTTTATCATTACGCTTTATCAAATGGTTCATATGGCTCTGAGCACTATGGGACTTAACTTTTGAGGTCATCAGTCCCCTAGAACTCAGAACTACTTAAATCTAACTAACCTAAGGACATCACACACATCCATGCCCGAGGCAGGATTCGGACCTGCGACCGTAGCGGTCACGCGGTTCCAGAACCGCACGCCCACCCCGGCCGCTTTATCACTTTTCACCATGTGAAATGGAACCATGGACCTTGCCGTTGGTGGGGAGGCTTGCGTGCCTCAGCGATACAGATGGCCGTACCGTAGGTGCAACCACAATGGAGGGGTATCTGTTGAGAGGCCAGACAAACATGTGGTTCCTGAAGAGGGGCAGCAGCCTTTTCAGTAGTTGCAGGGGCAACAGTCTGGATGATTGACTGATCTGGCCTTGTAACATTAACCAAAACGGCCTTGCTATGCTGGTACTGCGAACGGCTGAAAGCAAGGGGAAACTACAGCCGTAATTTTTCCCGAGGACATGCAGCTTTCCTGTATGATTAAATGATGATGGCGTCCTCTTTTCAGTAGTTGCAGGGGCAACAGTCTGGATGATTGACTGATCTGGCCTTGTAACATTAACCAAAACGGCCTTGATATGCTGGTACTGCGAACGGCTGAAAGCAAGGGGAAACTACAGCCGTAATTTTTCCTGAGGACATGCAGCTTTCCTGTATGATTAAATGATGATGGCGTCCTCTTGGGTAAAATATTCCGCAGGTAAAATAGTCCCCCATTCGGATCTCCGGGCGGGGACTACTCAAGAGCACGTCGTTATCAGGAGAAAGAAAACTGGCATTCTACGGATCGAGGCGAGGAATGTCAGATCCCTTAATCGGGCAGGTAGGTTAGAAAATTTAAAAAGGGAAATGGATAGGTTAAAGTTAGATATAGTGGGAATTAGTGAAGTTCGGTGGCAGGAGGAACAAGACTTTTGGTCAGGTGATTACAGGGTTATAAATACAAAATCAAATAGGGGTAATGCAGGAGTAGGTTTAATAATGAATAAAAAAATAGGAGTGCGGGTTAGCTACTACAAACAGCATAGTGAACGCATTATTGTGGCCAAGATAGACACAAAGCCCATGCCTACAACAGTACTACAAGTTTATATGCCAACTAGCTCTGCAGATGATGAATAAATTGATGAAATGTATGACGAGATAAAAGAAATTATTCAGGTAGTGAAGGGAGACGAAAATGTAATAGTCATGGGTGACTGGAATTCGTCAGTAGGAAAAGGGAGTGAAGGAAACATAGTAGGTGAACATGGATTGGAGGGAAAAAATCAAAGAGGAAGCCGCCTTGTAGAATTTTGCACAGAGCATAACTTAATCATAGCTAACACTTGGTTCAAGATTCATAAAAGAAGGTTGTATACCTGGAAGAATCCTGGAGATACTAAAAGGTATCAGATAGATTATATAATGGTAAGACAGAGATTTAGGAACCAGGTTTTAAATTGTAAGACATTTCCAGGGGCAGATGTGGATTCTGACCACAATCTATTGGTTATGAACTGCAGACTGAAACTGAAGAAACTGCAAAAAGGTGGGAATTTAAGGAGATGGGACCTGGATAAACTGACTAAACCAGAGGTTGTACAGAGTTTCAGGGAGAGCATAAGGAAACAATTGACAGGAATGGGGGAAAGAAATACAGTAGAAGAATAATGGGTAGCTCTGAGGGATGAAGTAGTGAAGGCAGCAGAGGATCAAGTAGGTAAAAAGACGAGGGCTAATAGAAATCCTTGGGTAACAGAAGAAATATTGAATTTAATTGATGAAAGGAGAAAATATAAAAATGCAGTAAATGAAGCAGGCAAAAATGAATACAAACGTCTCAAAAATGAGATCGACAGGAAGTGCAAAATGGCTAAGCAGGGATGGCTAGAGGACAAATGTAAGGATGTAGAGGCTTTTCTCACTAGGGGTAAGATAGATACTGCCTACAGGAAAATTAAAGAGACCTTTCGAGAGAAGAGAACCACTTGTATGAATATCAAGAGCTCAGATGGCAACCCAGTTCTAAGCAAAGAAGGGAAGGCAGAAAGGTGGAATGAGTATATAGAGGGTTTATACAAGGGCGATGTACTTGAGGACAATATTATGGAAATGGAAGAGGATGTAGATGAAGATGAAATGGGAGGTAAGATACTGCGTGAAGAGTTTGACAGAGCACTGAAAGACCTGAGTCGAAACAAGGCCCCGGGAGTAGACAACATTCCATTAGAACTACTGATGGCCTTAGGAGAGCCAGTCATGACAAAACTCTACCATCTTGTGAGCAAGATGTATGAGACAGGCGAAATACCCACAGACTTCACAAAGAATATAATAATTCCAATCCCAAAGAAAGCAGGTATTGACAGATGTGAAAATTACCGAACAATCAGTTTAATAAGTCACAGCTGCAAAATACTAACGCGAATTCTTTACAGACGAATGGAAAAACTGGTAGAAGCGGACCTCGCGGAAGATCAGTTTGGATTCCGTAGAAATGTTGGAACACGTGAGGCAATACTAACCTTACGACTTATCTTAGAAGAAAGATTAAGAAAAGGCAAACCTACGTTTCTAGCATTTGTACACTTAGAGAAAGCTTTTGACAACGTTAACTGGAATACTCTCTTTCAAATTCTGAAGGTGGCAGGGGTAAAATACAGGGAGCGAAAGGCTATTTACAATTTGTACAGAAACCAGATGGCAGTTATAAGAGTCGAGGGGCATGAAAGGGAAGCAGTGGTTGGGAAAGGAGTGAGACAGGGTTGTAGCCTCTCCCCGATGTTATTCAATCTGTACATTGAGCAAGCAGTAAAGGAAACAAAAGAAAAATTCGGAGTAGGTATTAAAATTCATGGAGAAGAAGTAAAAACTTTGAGGTTCGCCGATGACATTGTAATTCTGTCAGAGACAGCAAAGGACTTGGAAGAGCAGTTGAACGGAATGGACAGTGTCTTGAAAGGAGGATATAAGATGAACATCAACAAAAGCAAAACGAGGATAATGGAATGTAGTCAAATTAAATCGGGTGATGCTGAGGGGATTAGATTAGGAAATGAGACACTTAAAGTAGTAAAGGAGTTTTGCTATTTAGGGAGCAAAATAACTGATGATGGTCGAAGTAGAGAGGATATAAAATGTAGACTGGCAATGGCAAGGAAATCGTTTCTGAAGAAGAGAAATTTGTTAACATCGAGTATAGATTTAAGTGTCAGGAAGTCGTTTCTGAAAGTATTTGTATGGAGTGTAGCCACGTATGGAAGTGAAACATGGACGATAACCAGTTTGGACAAGAAGAGAATAGAAGCTTTTGAAATGTGGTGCTACAGAAGAATGCTGAAGATAAGGTGGGTAGATCACGTAACTAATGAGGAGCTATTGAATAGGATTGGGGAGAAGAGAAGTTTGTGGCACAACTTGACTAGAAGAAGGGATCGGTTGGTAGGACATGTTTTGAGGCATCAAGGGATCACAAATTTAGCATTGGAGGGCAGTGTGGAGGGTAAAAATCGTAGAGGGAGACCAAGAGATGAATACACTAAGCAGATTCAGAAGGATGTCGGTTGCAGTAGGTACTGGGAGATGAAGAAACTTGCACAGGATAGAGTAGTATGGAGAGCTGCATCAAACCAGTCTCAGGACTGAAGACCACAACAACAACAACAACCATGTGATATGCAAGAGTTTGAATAGAGTTTGAAAATTTTATTTATAAATGGAAATCTAGCTTAGCCGCTGCCTGCTTGCCGCTTGATATTGTGCTTTCGAGAAATCTGCAACATTGTTGCCAAGGTGCGAGGTAAGTGGAAATTTTCATTATGGCCAGATAATTGTTTTACTTCAGTTGCGCATTTAATATAAGTTGCATTCAAATCAGTTACAGCTCGGTTCAAATTAGCTTTTGTATAGTCAAAGGTTAGCATACGAGTTGCAGCGCGGAATGGCCGAGCGGTTTGAGGCGCCATGTCACGGACTGCGCGGCACCTCCCGCCAGAGATTCGAGGCCTCCCTCGGGCAAGGGTGTGTGTGTTGTTCTTAGCATAGGTTAGTTTAAGTAGTGTGTAAGTCTAGTGACCGATGACCTCAGCAGTTTGTTACCTTATAAATTCACACACATTTGAACATCTGAGCATGCGAGTTTAAGTTGCATAACAGTTTATCGGGAGATCGTTTTGGTAGTAACGTAGACTTCTATAGAGTGAAAGATAAAGTTGGGCTAAATTCCACACAGAAACAAAATATAGCGGGGAGCTTACAGTATATTTTTTCTTACGTCCACAAACTAGCCTGGCTCTATGGCGAAGGCCATCGTTTTCTTGTAACGATTACATTTGGGCCATTGGTCTTCAGATTGGTTTCTCGCGGCCTGCCACGACTTCCCCTCCTGCGCCAACCTCATCATCTCAGAGTAGCTCTTGGTCCCAACATCCGGCGTTATTTGTCAGATGTTTACCAATCTCTGTCTTCCGTAAAGTTTTGCTCGTCTTGTGCTCCCTGTAACTCCATGGAAGTCATTCCCTGATGTCGTAACACGTGTCTTACCATCGTGTGCCTTCGTTTAGTTAGTGTTTTTCGATATATTTCTTTCTTCGCTGATTCTGCTATGAATCTGATCGTTTCTTATCAGTCCACTTAAATTTCAGTATCCTTCTGAAGCACCAAACCTCAGATATATCGTTTCTCTTCCTTTCCATTTTTCCCACTATCCATGAGTCCATGAGTACGTCGTCGCGCTCCAGGCATACATTCTCAGATATTTATTCCTTTAATAAAAGCTTATGTTTCATAGTAGTAGAATGATACAAGATGTAAATCAAGACAAAGAAGCAATTAGGAAAACATAAGGTTGGAGCTTAGCTTAGCTTGTGGGAAAAGTAAACCAAGGGCTGCGTCTTATCGGCAGCGCTCTTAGAAAACGTAACAGCTCTACTAAAGAGACTGCCTGCACTACGCTTTTCCGTCCTCTTTGGAGTATTGATGCGCGGTCTGGGAGCCTTACCGTATAGCAGGGGTGGGCAATTGTTTTGGCTCGGGGGCCACATTATAGACACAGAGGTTAGCGGAGGGCCGCATCTTATAAACTTTTCTCTTCTAATGCCATATATATACTGGCGGCATATATATATATATATATATATATATATATATATATATATATATATATATATATAGGGTGAGTCACCTACCGTTACCACTGGATATATTCCGTAAACCACATCAAATACTGACGAACCGATTCCACAGACCGAACGTGAGGTGAGGGGCTAGTGTAATAGTTTAATACAAACCATACAAAAATGCACGGAAGTATGTTTTTTAACACAAACCTACGTTTTATTAAATGGAACCACATTTAGCACATCTGAACATATAAACAAATACGTAATCAGTGCCGTTTGTTGCATTGTAAAATGTTAATTACATCCGGAGATATTGTAACCTAAAGTTGACGCTTGAACCCTCCAACGTTGACTGTTGTAACAAACACGGGCCACGGGCGTTTCACAGGACGTGGAGGACACATAAATTGGCCAGCCCGTTCTCCTGATCTTACACCTCTGGACTTCTTTCTGTGGGGTACGTTAAAGGTGAATGTGTACCGTGATGTGCCTACAACCCCAGAGGATATGAAACAACGTATTGTGGCAGCCTGCGGCGACATTACACCAGATGTACTGCGGCGTGTACGACATTCATTACGCCAGAGATTGCAATTGTGTGCAGCAAATGATGGCCACCACATTGAACATCTATTGGCCTGACATGTCGGAACACACTCTATTCCACTCCGTAATTGAAAACGGAAACCACGTGTGTACGTGTACCTCACCCCTCATGGTAATGCACATGTGTGTCAGTGAAAAAGACCAATAAAAATGTGTTAGCATGTGGACGTAATGTGCTGTTCCAGTCTCTTCTGTACCTAAGGTCCATCACCGTTCCCTTTGGATCCCTACGTAATTCGGTGCTCTCCGATACACACGATCGAACAGCGGAGGAATGGTATTCAAGCGTCAAATTTGGGTTACAATACCTCCGGATGTAATTAACATTTTACAATGCAACAAACGGCACTGATTACGTATTTGTTTATATGTTCAGATGGGCTAACAAAACTAAAGGGGTTCCATTTGAAAAAAAACGTAGGTTTGTGTTAAAAAACATACTTCCGTGCATTTTTGTATGGTTTGTATTAACCAATTACACTAGCCCCTCTCCTCACGTTCGGTCTGTGGAATCGATTCGTCAGTATTTGATGTGGTTTACGAAATATATCCAGCGGTTATATTAGGTGACTCACGCTATATATATATATATATATATATATATATATATATATATATATATATGCAGTATTCCCAAAAAATTTTATGAAAATGCAAGTTTTCTTTATTTCTAATCACATATCACACAGAGCTGCAATTTCGGGTGTAGCAGTGAAAGCTTTAAAATGCATTGATTAGTTGGCTTTACATTTCATAAAAGGTATCATGAAAATCATTAGAGATAAATGAAAGAGTCAGAAGTAAAGGGGTATAAATATACTCCTTATAATTTTGATAAGATTAAAGTCACTTGTACCTCTTTCGTTCTGACATCCTCAAATAAGATAGTTGTGTTCAATTTCATTTATTTTGCTAATTTAATATCATCTCCAAGTACATTACATTTTAAAACAACTTTAATGGGACAAATGCATCCTATCACAATTTTGCACAATTTTTTTGATATCAGGAGTCAGACTGCTAGTTGATATTCTCATCACAGCCTGCAAATTAGTGTCGGTTAAACAGCTTCGGTATTTGCTCTTGTTGATTTTCAAGCAAGAAAAACTTTGAAACTTCCTGGCAGATTAAAACTGTGTGCCCGACCGAGACTCGAACTCAGGACCTTTGCCTTTCACGGGCAAGTGCTCTACCATCTGAGCTACCGAAGCACGACTCACGCCCGGTACCCACAGCTTTACTTCTGCCAGTATCTCGTCTCCTACCTTCCAAACTTTACAGAAGCTCTCCTGCGAAACTTGCAGAACTAGCACTCCTGAAAGAAAGGATATAGCGGAGACATGGCTTGGCCACAGCCTGGGGGATGTTTCCAGAATGAGATTTTCACTCTGCAGCGGAGTGTGCGCTGATATGAAACTTCCTGGCAGATTAAAACTGTGTGCCCGACCGAGACTCGAATTCCGCTACATTGTGTGGGAGCGGCTAGCCTATGCATTCTTCTTTAGTAGTGTGGGGGTGGAAATTGCATCTTGCAGGAGCCACAGGGTAAAGGTACATCTCAGATTAAGCAGTTGCGCAGAATGACAGAATAGCAACCCCGCCGCTCACAATATGTGTACATGAAGAATAAAGGTGTGGAACGTTAGTAACGTTTCTGTTATTTAAAAAGTCGGAAGAGTTTTCCCATGAAAAATTCTGAGGCAGTGCTTTTCAGCACGCCCTCTTATGCATATATAGCTAAGGAAGGAGATGTACCAAGATGTCCCTCTGTAAACTGATCCACATTGTCAGCTGGCACACAAATATAGTGGATGCCGCAAATAGGCAGTAACCTAAATAACGAGATCGCAAGGCAATGTCCCCTAGGTAGTCGACGAAAGATAATAATGTGTTAAAATACTCATTATATCGCTGAGGTATAGAGTATAGGATCTGTGCTAGGGAACTGTTCATGTGTGGCTGCAAAATTTCCTTGATAATCATCTTTCTTTCAACATAAATAGCGTTGATTTATACTTTTAAATGACGAAACACGGCACACATCCTTGTAAATTCCTCTAGAGGCGTACGTCTTTGCTGAACAGTCGTTACTGAAAGTTGTTCAACACTACTACTTCAGACAGATGTTCTAATGTGCTTATCGCTGCCGACTTGTTGGGGTCATCCAAGTCCTGTCAATCAATTTACATTGACTCCTCTACAGCTGTAGCGTTCAGTAGTACAAGAAACATAATGACTTCCGTCAATTTGCTTAATAACAACGCTGTTTCTATAAGACATCTTAGTAGAATGTTTCTTTGTGGCAGTATAGAATATTAATTTCTGAATTATAATCAGAGTGGTCCTAAAGTATTTGGACAATTGTCAGTGTTTGTTTGCAAAAGCTACAGAACATACAAATTTGTGATCTGTGACAAATGAAACAATATTTCAGGAAGTTTTTATTACTGTGTCAATAAATTTCAACGTGTGCACCATTTGTTGTTCGAAGAATGTTTAATCAATTTTCGATCTCACAGCATATGGTTGACAACATTCCTTATGTAATACCAGCAACACAATCTGTTATCCATCTTCTTAACGTATCCAGATCGGGGACTTGTCCATTATGTAGCCCCACAAAAAGATATCTAAACACATTATGACTGGTAATCTTGCAAGCCACGCGGTGGGACCATCACACCTAATCCACCTGCCGGGAAATCTTTCATTAAGAAAATTTCTGATATGGAATCCCCAATGCGCTGTTGCAGAATCTTCTTGGAAAATCACATCAAGCTGCAAGTCTGTCAGTTGCTGTTCCGAAAGTTGTTCTATCCTATCCAGATAGATGCTAGCTGTTACTGAATTTTCAACAAAAAACAAAGGGCCAATGACGGTGTTGTGCATTAAATTGCTATACACATTTGTTTTAGGGGAACCCTCGACATAGTGTAGGATAACGTTTGGAATTTCCGAAAACCACATCCACACATTGTGTGCACAGCAGCCTCATCTTAAAAAAAAATTCTTTGAAGATTTTCATTGCTGGTGTATTTTCGTGCCAATACCTCTGTTGCAAAACGTGCTCGGTAAGTTCCATCATCTGGTTGTCTTACCTGGACCTTACGTGCATACAGGTCCAATCGGTTGTGTGTAACTCTTTTCACTGTGGTCCTAGAAATCCCTAAGTGACAAGATGCATGTGGAGTAGATCTCGAAGGGCTTCGTAAGAACTCCAGTTGCAGAACTCCGGCACTTCGTTCACTGACCGAAGGCCGTCCTATTCGCAGGAGATCCAACACACTGCCTGCCTGTTTGAACTTCAAGTACTCCTTCTGTTAAGTGCTTCTCTTCCATATTGTCTTCGAAAACATCACTGCACAGTAATTGGAGATTTTGTCTCGGGATACCACAGAAGACATTGCGCCTTGTCCTCGCGTGACGCCATTTTGCAACAACAGCGATTGTAGTACGCTCTACTCAGCATCTACTTGCAACAAAGTTTCTTTCATTTGTCGCAAACCACAAATTGGTAAGTTCTATAGTTTTTGTAAAATAAATATTGATAATTGTACAAAGACTTTAGGCCAAGCAGCGCGGGGTAGCCGCGCGGTCTAGGGCACCTTGCCACCGTTACCGCGGCTCCCCCGCTTCGGAGGTTCCAGTCCTCCCTCAGGCGTTGTTGTGCGTGTTTTTCATAGTCAGTTCAAGTTAGATGAAGTAGTGCGTAAGTCTAAGGACCGATGACCTCAGCAGTTTGGTTCCATAGGAACTTACCACAAATTTCCAAAAACCACTTAAGCCAACCCTAAACTAGTGCTTCAACAGTCCCAGAACTGCCCACCGGTTAGATACGGTAATTGTAGAGCTTGATATTTTCTTTACTGCTTCTTAGATATACAGGTCGTAAAGGGCAAAGAATGCACCGTCGTTCCCTTACGCCCCTTTCATTCCGAGAGCGTCTGTCTTAGGCTTCCATTCTTATTTTTTCCCTCTCGGTTTTTATACACATTGTACATTTCACGTGCTTCCGCTGTAGCGTATGGTTTCCTAGAATTACGAACATCTTGCTTCGCTGACAGCTTGTTCTACGTCGACAAATCCTAAGAAAGGGTCTTGATTTTCCGTAAGTTTTGCTTCCACTACGAAGCGTAGTGTCAGGGCTTCCTGAGGCGAAATTGACCTTCACATAATACATGCTTAACTTTGCTTTCCATTCTTATGTACATTATTCTGGTAATAAGCTTGTATGCAAGCAGTTGTCAAGCTGTTTGTGCGACGGTATTTGACTTTATCTGGTTTGGCCTCTTCGAAATTAGACGTGTGATACGACCTCGAAAGTCCAGTAGTTTTCCGGGTAGTTTCGACACATCAATTTAGATAACCGTTTCTTTGCCGCTTCTCCCAACGATTTTTGGAATAACAATGGAAATCTGTCCCTTCTGCTTTGTTTGACAGTTAGCCTTCCAAACCTCTATGTCACTCTGATTCTAATACTTGACCCCCTACGTCCATGCCCGCATCTCGTGGTCGTGCGGTAGCGTTCTCGCTTCCCACGCCCGGGTTCCCGGGTTCGATTCCCGGCGGGGTCAGGGATTTTCTCTGCCTCGTGATGGCTGGGTGTTGTGTGCTGTCCTTAGGTTAGTTAGGTTTAAGTAGTTCTAAGTTCTAGGGGACTTATGACCACAGCAGTTGAGTCCCATAGTGCTCAGAACCCTACGTCCATTAAATCGATCTCCCTTCCTTCATGTATCTCGTTAACAGATAGCTCTTCTCCCTCGTAGGGCCACACAGTGTACTCTTTCCAAGTACCCGTTCTCTCTTCTTCGTTCAGTAGCGCATTTACTTTTCCACTCTTAATGTTGACGTCTTTGTTTTTAATTTCTCTTAAAGTTGTTTCCATTTCTTATATGTTGAATACTTCATTCCGACGGCTACTTCCCTTTCGATTTCATCAAATCTATCCCGCAAGCCTTTCTGTCTATCTCCAATGAAGTTAATACTGATTTTCTTCGTAAATGAATTTTGGCATCTCCTTCCTTCGTCAACCATTTGCGTTATGTCCCATGGACTGGAATCTCATTTACTGCAGTAGAATTGTCTTCAGTAGTGGCGTAATACCGACTTGAGTGTCACCCGTCATATAGACCGACAACCAGGACTGATGGCCAGAGCGCCATTTCATTTCATAGCAACACCACTAAGGTTATCATCCACGGCACACTTACAGCACAGCGGTAAGCCGACGATATTCTATGCCCCGTTTTGTTGCCCTCATGGCAAGCCATCTTGGGCCAACATTTCAGCACTATGACGCCAGCTCGAACACGGCGAAAGTTTCCACTGCTTGTCTAAGTGCTTGCCAAATCCTACCTTGGACATCAAGGTCACCGGATCTCTCCCAAGTTGAGAATGTTTGGAGCATCATGGGCAGCGCCGTAGAACCGTCTCGGGATTTTGACGATCTAACGCGCCAGTTCGACATAACTTGGCACGATATCCCTCAGGAGGTCATGCAACAAATCTGTGAATCAATGCTAAGCCAAATAACTGCTTGCATCGAGTTGCCCAGTTTGTGAAGCATTTTCTCTTGAATAAATCCATTTTTTCTGAATTTTTAATCATTTCTTTATGTACATCACATCTATCGATTTCCACCCCATTCAGATAATTATTTCGTGGTGTGTTTTTTTATCCTTGAGTGTATATTGTCTTAAAATCAAAAGAGGAGAGTGTATACTTACAAAATGCCAGGAGAAGAAGAAAGATTATGAAATAAGAGAAATCGTGCGCAAGACCAGATAAAGATTCAGATCATGCTTTTGTAAAAATAATGGATAGGTGGAAAATTAAAATAACTGTCATAAAGAACCAATGTCTATGGAAGGGGGTACTGAAATACTTAGGAATGAAGATGATTGTTTGAAAATCTCTCTGACTATGGATACTGCGAAATGAATCCCACAGCAGACTTTTCATTTAAGCATCAATGGACATCTCTAAAAAGTGTTGTGAAAAAAATTTGGAAAGACAAAAATATGCACAAGAAATGCAACTGTAAACAAATATGTCAAATGACTGACGAAGGAAGAAAACACAAAACGTCGGATAATCCTTTCGTGATACGCCTATTCTTATTTTTTTTAAGTGTGTTTCGTTTTAATAGCTAAGTTACTTGCCAGATTCATGAAGTTTTCTCCTCTCGTTCCCGTTGTCGTTATCATAATCTCTTTTAACTTTGTACTCTACCATTCCATGCTACATGTTTCCAATACCCCACGGATATTAGGTTTTCATCTTTCTTTGCATACTGAATCATGACTTCAGTTCCTTCGTATACACTCTCTGTCCCGTCATCTTCTGTTCATGATATACCTGAGCTATTTCTGTTGGCTTTGGTAGGGTGTCGAATCTAAAGAGATAGTCTAATCACTAAACAGTTCATATTCAGACACTCTATCTTTTACCTCCCGGTTCATAACAAACCTGCACAGCGCTCACTTACTGCAGTTTTGCCTTGACAATGGCAGGGTGTGGTCCCGTCGAAATGTTGGCGGTTGTCGACGACGTCACCCGTATATATTCCCGTACGTTATATGAACGCTGTATACGTCGGCAGAAACAAAGGTCTAGCCTTACTCTCCTCATACCGTCTTGCGCTGCTGTTGATGTTACCCTATATTCTTAGGACCAGAAATTATCTTTCCAGTACATCTCTCCAACCCCAAAAATATCACAATTCAACTTTTGCGTTTCCCTTTATATATTTTATTGCTTCCTTACCAAATTCTAACTTTCGACTTTCCCTGCGTCATTTGCGCAGTGTTGCCACTTCGTTAGTTCTTCCTTTTCTTGTTTTTGGACACCTCTCCCTCGGCTGTCCCCCTTCGGAGATTCTGAAAAGGGGACTAGCACAGAATATTTTGTCAAAGGAGAAATTGTTATAACACTTTTTAGTTACGAAGTACAGAACCCATTGTCGGAATATTAGCAACCATTCCTTGTCTATTGCACCCCGCAGTCAACCTGTAGCTCCAGGAATCCAATGCACCACGCATTCTCTCTCGGATTCTAGCAGTACGTTTTTTTCTGTGAATGACATAAATCATTGTACAAATCAACGATCATTATCACTAGTCAATGCTTGTCGGCTTGAGCACTGTTTATTTATATGTTTATTTTTTTTAAATATGTACCTTAACACGTTTCGGCCATAGTCATAATCAGAATCTGTCAGATAAACATAAAAATGAGAAGTAATCTTTCTACCAGAAATACGAATATATATTGTGTAGAACAGAACGAAAACATACAACATTTAAAATCTGGATACACCGTATCTTGTCAGTTCTGATGTACATTTGTACCATGACTAGCACTGTTTAGTGAGGCAGCCGATCTAAAATGACGATCTGTGGCCGTTCGTTAGTCTTAAATTCAACTGAAGTTAAAATTTGTTGCGAGCCGCTGTGGCCGAGTGGTTCTAAACGCTTCGTCCCGGAACCACGCTGCAGGTTCGAATCCTGCCTCGGGCATGGATGTGTGTGATGTCCTTCGGTTTGTTAGGTTTATGTAGTTCTAAGTCTAAGGGACTGATGACCTCAGATGTTAAGTCCCATAGTGCTTAGAGCCATTTGAACCATTCAAAATTTGCTGTCAACTGAAGTTAAAATTGACATCTACAAATTAAAGGACTCCACTTATTAAATTAGAACAACACTTCATAATTCTATTAAAGACTCCATCAACACCACATGAGCTCTTGTTTTTCAGTATTTTTATAATTGCCTTAATTTCAGTGGGGGATGTTGGTGCTATTTCTAAAGGCCTAAAGTCCTGGGGAATGACATTTTTAACATACTTTTTAGCTTCTTCAACGGAACCCTTTAACCCTATTTTTGCTACTACATTCAGAAAGTGATTGTTAAAAATACTTGCAGCTCGTGAATTATCACTCACAACATCATCATTTAGCTTTATTGCTATGGTATGCTGTGCACTGTCAGGCTGCTCCGTCTCCCATTTGAGAATATTCAATATAGTTTTAATTTTATTATTCGCATTATTACTTTCTGTCAAAACACGTAACCTTCTCGACTTCTTAATGACTTTCCTTAAAATATTACAGTATCTTTTGTAGTATGAAAGTAACGTCGGATCCAACTTATTCTGGCTGTCCATATATTTCCCTCTTCCTCTTACACGATATCTTAATTCCCTTTGTAATTAATTAACCTTATTTTAAAAAAATAATCTTTAAAAATACGAGGTATGTTCAGAGAGTAAGTTGTCAAACGAAGTTAAAATTAACGTCTACAAATCAAGTATTTAGTTATTTTTAAAAAATAATCTATAAAAATACGAGGCACGTTTACAGAGTAAGTGTACTGCGACCACAACGGGCTGTGGCTTTCTTCTTTTGTTTTTGAGGGTTTGGGAATACTAAGTGGTAAACAGGGATCACTTGACCGGAACGATTTTCGCAGAAACACGGTCGTATGTGAACTCATGTTGTACTGTCCAATAGCGTGAAAGATGTCGGTAAAAAATCTCGATAAGGCGAGACATGCGCTGCAACTCGCTTCGTGCTCACGGAAGGAATAACACCTACCGAAATTTTTTTGCGAATCAAAACGGTATACGGCGGAGGTGTTTTGAAGGGAACGAGTGTATGTAAGTGGTGCAGGGAGTTTAGTGGAGGCAGAACAAATTTTCATGATGAACAGAGGAGTGGAAACCTTTACACTTTGACTGATGAATTGGTTTCGTGCAAAAAATCGAGGAAACTGTTCGAGAAGACCGCCGATTGCCAGTGGAAGAAATTTCTGCGATGTTTCCATAATCTGCAGACCTCGTTTGCACCAGACAGTAACTGAAACGCTGGGATACCGGAAACTATGTGCAAGATGGACCCCCAAATCGGTTTTCAGAGCAGCACGAGAAAAATGGGGCCAGTTGTGCCCGCGAGTTTCTCGAGTGACTTGAACTGGAATATGTGGATTTTCTGAGTTCTCTTGTGACTGGAGATGAAACTTGGGTGGCTCATTACACGCCATAAACAAACGGATGGCCGTCTCAGTGGCGTCACACCAGTTTCCCCTCTGCCAAAACTTCAGATCCACAATTTCGGGCTAAAAAAACCATGGTCTCAGTATTTTGTGGTCGAAGAGGCATCATTTGGTGCGAACGTTTGCTTTTGGGGGAGATCACCAATGCACAACGATGTTTTGAGACCTTAAAAAACTCAAAAGGAGCATTCAAAACAAAAGCAGGGGAATGATGACGAGAGGAGTGTGGCTGTTGCGCGACAGCGCACATGCTCACACAGCCTCAGCCGCCAAGACGCTCTTGGACTCATTTGTTTGGGATATTATGAACCACCCGCCGTATACCTCTGAACTGACGCCTTCACATTATGGATCATTTCACCATCCTGAAGGCACACGTGAGTGGAATTAAATTTTCAACCGACGAGTAGGTGCAGAAAGAGGTTCTGAAGTGGGCGAAGGAGCTGGTGGGAGACTTCTTCGAAGAGGGCATTACGAAGGTTGTGAAACAGACAGCTTACAACATGTACTGAATGGGCTGGCGTTTGTGTGGGAAAATAGTCAACAAGTGTATCATCAATACCCTGAATTTTTTTCCAATACAGTTTTTCTAAAAAAAATGGTTCAAATGGCTCTGAGCACTATGGGACTCAACTGCTGTGGTCATTACTCCCCTAGAACTTAGAACTACTTAAACCTAACCAACCTAAGGACATCACAAACATCCATGCCGGAGGCAGGATTCGAACCTGCGACCATAGCAGTCGCACGGTTCCGGACTGCGCGCCTAGAACCGCGAGACCACCGCGGCCGGCACAGTTTTTCTAAACGAACATGAAAATCTAGTACGCTTACTTTCTGAACATGCGTCGTAATGAATTGAAACTGCCTCTCTAAAATTCAAAGTAACGTCTACAAGCTAAACATACAGTCATTTCATAAAAATAGCACACGGTCATTTCCTCAAAGTTCATCTACAAAAACAAAAATAAAATGGACTTTTGTGTCGTTAAAACAATAAAACCGATGACTTTAAAGTCATACAAGTAAAGGTATATAAGGAGAGCTACATTGAGACCTTCTTTTCTTTTCGTAAGCCGAGGATATAAAACACGATGACTTTATTATCGTATACGCTGAAGTGCAAAAGAAATTGGTATAGGCATGCATATTCAAACACAGAGATACGTACACTGGCAGAATACGATGCTGCGGTCGGCAAAGCCCATGTAAGACAAGAAGTGTCTGGTGCAATGGCAAGTTATCAATATTTAAGTGAGTCTGAATGTGGTGGTTCAGTCGGCGCACGAGCGATTTGACACAGCGTCTCCGAGGTAGCGATGAAGTCGGGACTTTCCCGTACGGCCATTTCACGAATCCGGTAAAACATCGAATCTCCGATATCGCTGCGGTGGGCAAAAGATTCTGCAAGAACAGAACCATAGACGACTGAAAAGAATCGTTCAACGTGACAGATGTGCAACCTTTCCACAGATTGCTACAGATTCAATCCTGGGCCATTAGCGAATGTCAGAGTGCGAACCATTCAACGAAATATCATCGATATGAGCTTACGGAGCGGACGGCTCACGTGTGTACCCTTGATGACTCCACAACACAAAGCTTTACGCCTCGCCTGGGCCCGTCAACACCGACACTGGAGTGTTGATGATTGGAAACACGTTGCCTGGTCGAACGAGTCTCGTTTCAAATTGTATCCAGCGGATGGACGTGTACGGGTACGAAACCAATGGATCATGCATGTCAGCAGGAGACTGTTCAAGCTGGTGGAGGCTCTGTAATGGTGTGGGGCGTGTGCAGATGGAGTGCTATGGGATCCCTGGTACGTCTAGATACGACTGTGACAGGTGACACGTACGTACGGATGCTCTCTCATCACCTGTATCCGTTCATGTCCATTGCACATTCTGACAGTCTTGGGAAATTCCCGCAGGACACTGCGACACCCCATACGTCCAGAATTGCTACAGAGTGACTCCAGGAAAAGTCTTCTGAGTTTAAATACTTCCGATGGCACCCAGACTCTCCATTATTGAGCATATCTGGGATGCCTTGCAACCTGCTGTTCAGAAGAGGTCTCCACCCCCTCGTACTCTTACGGACTTATGGACAGCCCTGCAGGATTTGTGGTATCAGTTCCCTCCATCACTACTTCAGACATTAGTCGAGTCCCTGCCATGTCGTGTTGCGGCACTTCTGCGTGCTCGCGGGAGCGCTACACGGTAGTAGGTACGTGTACCTGTTTCTTTGGCTCTTCAGTGTATATACAAGGTGCATTCAAGTTCTAAGGCCTCCGATTTTTTTTCTAATTAACTACTCACCCGAAATCGATGAAACTGGCGTTACTTCTCGACGTAATCGCCCTGCAGACGTACACATTTTTCACAACGCTGACGCCATGATTCCATGGCAGCGGCGAAGGTTTCTTTAGGAGCCTGTTTTGACCACTGGAAAATCGCTGAGGCAATAGCAGCACGGCTGGTGAATGTGCGGCCACGGAGAGAGTCTTTCATTGTTCGAAAAAGCCAAAAGTCACTAGGAGCCAGGTCAGGTGAGTAGGGAGCATGACGAATCACTTCAAAGTTGTTATCACGAAGAAACTGTTGCGTAACGTTAGCTCGATGTGCGGGTGCGTTGTCTTGGTGAAACAGCACACGTGCAGCCCTGCCCGGACGTTTTTGTTGCAGTGCAGGAAGGAATTTGTTCTTCAAAACATTTTCGTAGGATGCACCTGTTACTTTGGAACGCAATGTGTAAGGATTACGCCCTCGCTGTCCCAGAACATGGACACCATCATTTTTTCAGCACTGGTGGTTACCCGAAATTTTTTTGGTGGCGGTGAATATGTGTGCTTCCATTGAGCTGACTGGCGCTTGGTTTCTGGATTGAAAAATGGCATCCACGTCTCATCCATTGTCACAACCGACGAAAAGAAAGTCCCATTCGTGCTGTCGTTGCGCGTCAACATTGCTTGGCAACATGTCACACGGGCAGCCATGTGGCCGTCTGTCAGCATTCGTGGCACCCACCTAGATGACACTTTTCGCATTTTCAGATCGTCATGCGGGATTGTGTGCACAAAACCCACAGAAATGCCAACTCTGGAGGCGATCTGTTCAACAGTCATTCGGCGATCCACCAAAAAAATTCTCTCCACTTTCTCAATCATGTCGTCAGACCAGCTTGTGCGAGCCCGAGGTTGTTTCGGTTTGCTGTCACACGATGTTCTGCCTTCATTAAACTGTCGCACCCACGAACGCACTTTCGACACATCCATAACTCCATCACCACATGTCTCCTTCACCTGTCGATGAATTTCAATTGGTTTCACACCACGCAAATTCAGAAAACGAATGATTGCACGCTGTTCAAGTAAGGTAAACGTCGCCATTTTAAGTATTTAAAACAGTTCTCATTCTCGCCGCTGGCGGTAAAATTCCATCTGCCGTACAGTCGTGCCATCTCTGGGACGTATTGACAATGAACGCGGCCTCATTTTAAAACAATGCGCATGTTTCTATCTCTTTCCAGTCCGGAGAATAAAAATCGGAGGCCTTAGAACTTGAATGCACCTCGTAATAAGATCATTAACATGTTACCATAGAAGAAGCTTTCGACTTCGGAATCGTTGCCATCTCGCGGCTGTTATGTTTACGTATTTACTGACCTGCAAATGTTGCCATATCGGCTGCGGCCTGCTGCCGGCGGACACACGATGCACGACAGGCAAGCACGATCCACGGATCAGCTTCCAACAATTGCTACACTATGTTTGCGACTGTGTTAAGCAGCTCCTTCACAGCTAGCAGTGCCGTGCCAGCATTCAGCTGCAAAGCGCTAACGGCTGCAGGAGAAAACTGTAGGCGTCCAGAGGGCTGTGAAAACACTGCGGCGTTGCTATAGAGACGTTTACAAAATTGTGTAACGCTATTGGTTGAGGTGGACCCGCGAAGCTGCCGTGCCCAGCCCACTGCAACTGTCTGGGGACAGCTTAGCCGACTCACTTTAAATGCGAACATTTTTAGGTTAGGCTTTACCGTGACTGTTACTGACATTAAATGAAACAATAAGTTCACTGTTACTAGTCACCGTTTTATTTATTTCCACGACGCGTTTCGAAGGTTTAAACCTCCATCATCGGGTGGATTTACATTAGTAAGTATTACATTTGTGTGTGTGTTGTGTTACGATTTTTGGAGGAACTTGTGGCACTGCCTGGTGGAGAAACGAGACACTATTTCATTTAATGTTTACCATTAGATATCAGTTTAATTTTTCGTCAAAAGTTATCCTAAACCATATTCTGAAATAGTGTCTCGTTTCTCCACTAGGCAGTGCCACAAGTTCCTCCAAAAATCGTAACACAACACACACACAAATGTAATACTTACTAATGTAAATCCACCCGATTATGGAGGTTTAAACCTCCGAAACGCGTCGTGGAAATAAATTAAACGGTGACTGGTAACAGTGAACTTACTGTTTCATTTAATTAGCCGACTCAGTTATTCTAAGTCTTGGAAGATGACAAAGTACTAATTAAGTCGGAAATCATTCCGTTTCTTAAGCACGCACTGTGATTCTCTTTTTCCTTGATTTAAGATTCCATTTCTTCTAATACGTTTAGGGAGTAGCTTTTAGGTAAAATTTTTTAAATTATGTTTCATGTTGCCTATTTTTTGTCTATCGGTGTTCCAATTATTACCGAGGGTACTCTTTTTCTGATCATGTGTCTTCTCTAAATCTAACTGAAAATTCTCGCCCGTTTACCCTCCATAAAATTATTACGTTTCTCTCAGGTTCTAAGGCGTAATCTTGCTCCCGAAAGTCCTTTGCTGCGAAGGCATTAGGTTTTGTAAAACTACGCGTCATTCCTTCCGAGGCTGCACCACCGTATGCCATTGCTACGTATGTATTACCATGAATACCAATTTTACAGTCGTTAGTTTCCTTCTTTTTCAGCTTGTGGTTTGCCTACGATGCTGTGGCGTATGGGAAGGTGTCGTCGCTGAGTGACTGTAGGGGTATAGAGAATGACTTAGACAAAATTTCAAATTGGTGTGGCGAATGGCAGCTTGCTCTAAATATAGAAAAATGTATCTGAGAGGGAAAATGAATCCCGTAATCTACGAATACGTCACTAATACACTCCTGGAAATTGAAATAAGAACACCGTGAATTCATTGTCCCAGTAAGGGGAAACTTTATTGACACATTCCTGGGGTCAGATACATCACATGATCACACTGAAAGAACCACAGGCACATAGACACAGGCAACAGAGCATGCACAATGTCGGCACTAGTACAGTGTATATCCACCTTTCGCAGCAATGCAGGCTGCTATTCTCCCATGGAGACGATCGTAGAGATGCTGGATGTAGTCCTGTGGAACGGCTTGCCATGCCATTTCCACCTGGCGCCTCAGTTGGACCAGCGTTCGTGCTGGACGTGCAGACCGCGTGAGACGACGCTTCATCCAGTCCCAAACATGCTCAATGGGGGCAGATCCGGAGATCTTGCTGGCCAGGGTAGTTGACTTACACCTTCTAGAGCACGTTGGGTGGCACGGGATACATGCGGACGCGCATTGTCCTGTTGGAACAGCAAGTTCCCTCGCCGGTCTAGGAATGGTAGAACGATGGGTTCGATGACGGTTTGGATGTACCGTACACTATTCAGTGTCCCCTCGACGATCACCAGTGGTGTACGGCCAGTGTAGGAGATCGCTCCCCACACCATGATGCCGGGTGTTGGCCCTGTGTGCCTCGGTCGTATGCAGTCCTGATTGTGGCGCTCACCTGCACGGCGCCAAACACGCATACGACCATCATTGGCACCAAGGCAGAAGCGACTCTCATCGCTGAAGACGACACGTCTCCATTCGTCCCTCCATTCACGCCTGTCGCGACACCACTGGAGGCGGGCTGCACTATGTTGGGGCGTGAGCGGAAGACGGCCTAACGGTGTGCGGGACCGTAGCCCAGCTTCATGGAGACGGATGCGAATGGTCCTCGCCGATACCCCAGGAGCAACAGTGTCCCTAATTTGCTGGGAAGTGGCGGTGCGGTCCCCTACGGCACTGCGTAGGATCCTACGGTCTTGGCGTGCATCCGTGCGTCGCTGCGGTGCGGTCCCAGGTCGACGGGGACGTGCACCTTCCGCCGACCACTGGCGACAACATCGATGTACTGTGGAGACCTCACGCCCCACGTGTTGAGCAATTCGGCGGTACGTCCACCCGGCCTCCCGCATGCCCACTATACGCCCTTGCTCAAAGTCCGTCAACTGCACATACGGTTCACGTCCACGCTGTCGCGGCATGCTACCAGTGTTAAAGACTGCGATGGAGCTCCGTATGCCACAGCAAACTGGCTGACACTGACGGCGGCGGTGCACAAATGCTGCGCAGCTAGCGCCATTCGACGGCCAACACCGCGGTTCCTGGTGTGTCCGCTGTGCCGTGCGTGTGATCATTGCTTGTACAGCCCTCTCGCAGTGTCCGGAGCAAGTATGGTGGGTCTGACACACCGGTGTCAATGTGTTCTTTTTTCCATTTCCAGGAGTGTACGAGGGTTGCCCAGAAAGTAATGCACCGCATTTTCTTTCTTCAGCCTGAAACAATGTTACGAATGCAAAACATTACGCATCTATTATTTGAAGTCTCCTGAGTCAGCACGCCAAGTTTCCGTCACTTCCGACAGATAGCGTAGCTGCAGCACAGTTTCAAAATGGCGTCTGTAGGTTATGTACGTTACAAGCAACGTGGCGTCATTGAATTTATCACTGCAGAGAAAAAAAAACTGTGGGGAATATTCACAAACGCATGTGCAAAGTCTATGGATCATTTGATGTCGATAGAAGTACAGTTAGTCGTTAGTCACAGTGGGTGAGGTCATCAAAAGGCGGTTCGGCGAAGCTCCACGATTTGCAGCAGTCGGGGAGGCCACCCCCAGCTGTCGTACTGGACATGATGCAGCGAGCAGATGTTGTCATTCGCGAGGACAGACGCAATACGACTCGGCAGTTGGCGCTGCATCTGTCAAGCAGCAAAGGAAGAGCGGATGCAATTATGAACAATCTCAGATATTCAAACATGTATGCAATATGGATCCCCCTGTGTCTAACGGTGGGTCACAAATCACATAGAAAAAACATTTGTCTCGATTTGTTACAACGTTTTGAAGGTGAGGGAGAGCCCTTCTTGAACCGGTTTGTGATAGGTGGTGAAACCTGGGATCACCATTTGAGCCCGATGGAATGGCGCCATACCCACTCCCCACAGAAGAAATCAAAGCAACTGCTCCCGCTGGTAAGGTCATAATCACTGTGTTCTGATACTGTGAAGGTGTGATTCTCACTGAAGTGATGCCAACAGGCTGTACAATTCATTCAGAAGCGAATGTCAACACACTAACAAAACTCAAGACGCGCTGCCGGCGACTTGGGCGTCACAACAACCCAGGAGATGTTTTGCTGCAACGCGCTAACGTTCGGCCCCATACAAGTCTGAGGACTGCTGAACACATCGCAAAACTGGGTGGAGCAGTGTTACCCCATCCACCCTACAGCCTTGACCTAGTCCCCTCAGACCTATTTTTGGCCAATAAAGGATGCCATTAGTGGAAGTGAAGCACTGGCTTCGCCACCAGGACAAGGATTGGTACCGACAGGGCATATAAGCCGTTGTTTCACGTGGTGGAAGGCTATAGAATGGCATGGAGATTACGTCGAAAAACAGGGTGCGTAGAAAAACACCATTCTTCCCTGTGTATAATTCTCATTATGTTCAATAAAGAACTGTTGAAGAGAAAAATGCGGTGCATTAGTTTCTGGGCAACCCACGCAGTTTACTATTCGAAGAAGTCACGTCGATTAAATATCTGGACGTAACGTTGCAAGGCGTTATGAAATGGAACTAGCATGAAAGTACGGTAGGAGGGAAGGCGAGTGACTGACTTGTGGTTTTTCTGTAAGGGAGAACACTATTGCGATCCATTCTTGGGTACTGCCCGAAAGTTTGGGATACCCACCAGGTTGGTTCAAATGGCTGTTAGCACTATGGGACTTAACATCTGAGGTCATCAGTCGCTTGGAACTTAGAACTACGTAAACCTAACTAACGGAGGCAGGATTCGAACCTGCGACTGTAGCAGCAGCGCGGTTCCGGACTGAAGCGCCTAGAACCGCTCAGCCACAGCTGCCGGCGATACCCACCAGGTCCGATTAAAACAAGGCGTCGAACCGATTCAGAGGCAGGCTGCTAAACCTTTTTCCCATAGGTTCGATCAACACGCAAATATTACAGGAATGCTTCATGAACTCAGGTGGAAATACCTGAAGGGAAGACAACGTTCTTTTGGCAGAACATTTTCGAGAAAATTATGGAGCCAGCATTTGAAGTTTACGGCAGAATGATTGTGCTCTCGCTAAGGTTAAGTTTCGTGTAAGGACAGAAAGTAAAATAAGAGGAATTAGGGATCCTGTGGAGGCAAACGGACAGCACAAGAAGGCCTCTCCCTCAGATTCAAAACGTTGCAACAAATTAAGACAAATATTTTTTCTGTGCGACTTGTTATCCACCGTTAGACAGAGCGGGACCCATCTTGCACGTACATTTGAATATCGAAGAGTGCGGACTATTGCATCCACACTTCCTTCGCTGCTTGACAGATGCAGCGCCTACTGCCGAGTCGTAATGCGTCTGTTCTTGTGAATGACAACATCACCTCGCTGCAACATGTCAGGTGTGACAGGTGGGGACGGTCTCCCCGACCGCAGCAAATCGGGGAACTTCGCCAAACCGCCTTTTCATGACCTCACCCTCTGTGCCTAACGACTAACTGTACTTCTGTCGATAGCAGATATTCCATAGACGTTGCACAAGCGTTTTAGAATATTCCCCACAGTTTCTTTCTCTGCAGTGAGAAATTCGATGACGGCACGTTGCTTGTAACGTACATCACCTTTTTTTTTTTTTTTTTGGTCATCAGTCTACTGACTGGTTTGATGCGGCCCACCACGAATTCCTTTCCTGTGCTAACCTCTTCATCTCTGAGCAGCACTTGCAACCTACGTCCTCAATTATTTGCTTGACGTATTCCAATCTCTGTCTTCTCTACAGCTCCCTCTAGTACCATGGAAGTCATTCCCTCATGTCTTAGCAGATGTCCTATCATCCTGTCCCTTCTCCTTATCAGTGTTTCCCACATATTCCTTTCCTCTCCGATTCTGCGTAGAACCTCCTCATTCCTTACCTTATCAGTCCACCTAATTTTCAACATTCGTCTATAGCACCACATATCAAATGCTTCGATTCTCTTCTGTTCCGGTTTCCCACAGTCCATGTTTCACTACCATACAATGCTGTACTCCAGACGTAGATCCTCAGAAATTTCTTCCTCAAATTAAGGCCGGTATTTGATATTAGTAGACTTCTCTTGGCCAGAAATGCCTTTTTTGCCATAGCGAGTCTGCTTTTGATGTCCTCCAGTGCTCCGTCCGTCATTGGTTATTTTACTGCCTAGGTAGCAGAATTCCTTAACTTCATTGACTTCGTGACCATCAATCCTGATGTTAAGTTTCTCGCTGTTCTCATTTCTACTACTTCTCATTACCTTCGTCTTTCTCCGATTTACTCTCAAACCATACTGTGTACTTATTAGACTGTTCATTCCGTTCAGCAGATCATTTAATTCTACTTCACTTTCACTCAGGATAGCAACGTCATCAGCGAATCGTATCATTAATATCCTTTCACCTTGTATTTTAATTCCACTCCTGAACCTTTCTTTTATTTCCATCATTGCTTCCTCGATGTACAGATTGAAGAGTAGGGGCGAAAGGCTACAGCCTTGTCTTACACCCTTCTTAATACGAGCACTTCATTCTTGATCGTCCACTCTTATTATTCCGTCTTGGTTGTTGTACATATTGTATATGACCCGTCTCTCCCTACAGCTTACCCCTACTTTTTTCAGAATCTCGAACAGCTTGCAGCATTTTATATTGTCGAACGCTTTTTCCAGGTCGACAAATCCTATGAACGTGTCTTGATTTTTCTTTAGCCTTGCTTCCATTATTAGTCGTAAAGCCAAACTGATCGTCACCTAGCGCTTTCCCAATTTTCTTTTCCATTCTTCTGTATATTATTCTTGTAAGCAGCTTCGATGCATGAGCTGTTAAGCTGATTGTGCGATAATTCTCGCACTTGTCAGCTCTTGCCGTCTTCGGAATTGTGTGGATGATGCTTTTCCGAAAGTCAGATGGTATGTCGCCAGACTCATATATTCTACACACCAACGTGAATAGTCGTTTTGTTGCCACTTCCCGAATGATTTTAGAAATTCTGATGGAATGTTATCTATCCCTTCTGCCTTATTTGACCGTAAGTCCTCCAAAGCTCTTTTAAATTCCGATTCTAATACTGGATCCCCTATCTCTTCTAAATCGACTCCTGTTTCTTCTTCTATCACATCAGACAAATCTTCACCCTCATAGAGGCTTTCAATGTATTCTTTCCACCTATCTGCTCTCTCCTCTGCATTTAACAGTGGAATTCCCGTTGCACTCTTAATGTTACCACCGTTGCTTTTAATGTCACCAAAGGCTGTTTTGACTTTCATGTATGCTGAGTCTCTCCTTCCGACAATCATATCTTTTTCGATGTCTTCACATTTTTCCTGCAGCCATTTCGTCTTCGCTTCCCCGCACTTCCTATTTATTTCATTCCTCAGCGACTTGTATTTCTGTATTCCTGATTTTCCAGGAACATGTTTGTACTTCCTCCTTTCATCAATCAACTGAAGTATTTCTTCTGTTACCCATTGTTTCTTCGCAGCTACCTTCTTTGTACCTATGTTTTCTTTCCCAACTTCTGTGATGGCCCTTTTTAGAGATGTCCATTCCTCTTCAACTGTACTGCCTACTGCGCTATTCCTTATTGCTGTATCTATAGCGTTAGAGAACTTCAAACGTATCTCGTCATTCCTTAGTACTTCCGTATCCCACTTCTTTGCGTATTGATTCTTCCTGACTAATGTCTTGAACTTCAGCCTACTCTTCATCACTACTATATTGTGATCTGAGTCTATATCTGCTCCTGGGTACGCCTTACAATCCAGTATCTGATTTCGGAATCTCTGTCTGACCATGATGTAATCTAATTGAAATCTTCCCGTATCTCCCGGCCTTTTCCAAGTGTACCTCCTCCTCTTGTGATTCTTGAACGGGGTATTCGCTATTACTAGCTTAAAGTTGTTACAGAACTCAATTAGTCTTTCTCCTCTTTCATTCCTTGTCCCAAGCCCATATTCTCCTGTAACCTTTTCTTCTACTCCTTCCCCTACAACTGCATTCCAGTCGCCCATGACTATTAGATTTTCGTCCCCCTTTACATACTGCATTACCCTTTCAGTATCCTCATACACTTTCTCTATCTGTTCATCTTCAGCTTGCGACGTCGGCATGTATACCTGAACTATCGTTGTCGGTGTTGGTCTGCTGTCGATTCTGATTAGAACAACCCGGTCACTGAACTGTTCACAGTAACACACCGTCTGCCCTACCTTCCTATTCATAACGAATCCTACACCTGTCATACCATTTTCTGCTGCTGTTGATGTTACCCGATACTCATCTGACCAGAAATCCTTGTCTCCCTTCCACTTCACTTCATTGACCCCTTCTACGAGGTGTGGCTAGAAAAAAACCGGACTAGTACTGGTGAAACAATAAAACGAATGCAATAAGGCTGAAAGTCGCGTGGCCTGTCACGTGACTCTCGCTCCGCCTACTGCTCGAGTTTCATCTGCCTCCTGCACTCAGTCTACCCGTGGCGTCTGTTTTAAGTAGTTGACGTTTTGTCTGTGCGTCGGAAAATGTTGAGTGTACAGAAAGAACTGCATGTTAACATCAAACTTTGTTTCAAACTAGGAAAATCTGCAAGTGAAACGTTTGTAATGTTACAACAAGTGTACGGCGATGATTGTTAATCGCGAACACAAGTGTTTTAGTGGTTTAAACGATTTAAAGATGGCCGTGAAGACACCAGTGATAACACTCGCACTGGCGGACCATTGTCAGCAAAAACTGATGCAAACATTGAAAAAATCGGTAAACTTGTTCGACAAGATCGCCGTTTAACAATCAGAGCAGTGTCTGAGTTAACAGGAGTTGACAAGGAAAGTGTCGAACAAGTTTACCGATTTTTTCAATGTTTGCATCAGTTTTTGCTGACAATGGTCTGCCAGTGCGAGTGTCATCACTGGTGTCTTCACGGCCATCTTTAAATCGTTTAAACCACTCAAACACTTGTGTTCGCGATAAACAATCATCGCCGTACACTTGTTGTAACATTACAAACGTTTCACTTGCAGATTTTCCTAGTTTGAAACAAAATTTGATGTTAACACGCTGTTTTTTCTGTACACTCAACATTTTTCGACGCACAGACAAAACGTCAACTACTTAAAACAGACGCCACGGGCAGACTGAGTCCAGGAGGCAGATGAAACTCGAGCAGTAGGCGGATCGAGAGTCACGTGACAGGCCACGCGACTTTCAGCCTTATTGCATTCGTTTTATTGTTTCACCAGTACTAGTCCGGTTTTTTTCTAGCCACACCTCGTATATCTAGATTGAGCCTTTGCATTTCCCTTTTCATATTTTCTAGTTTCCCTACCACGTTCAAGCTTCTGACATTCCACGCCCCGACTCGTAGAACGTTATCCTTTCGTTGATTATTCAATCTTTTTCTCATGGTAACCTCCCCCTTGGCAGTCCCCTCCTGGAGATCCGAATGGGGCACTATTCCGGAATCTTTTGCCAATGGAGAGATCATCATGACACTTCTTCAATTACAGGCCACATGTCCTGTGGATACACGTTACGTGTCTTTAATGCAGTGGTTTCCATTGCCTTCTGCATCCTCATCTCGTTGATCATTGCTGATTCTTCCGCCTTTAGGGGCAATTTTCCACCCCTATGACAAGAGAGTGCCCTGAACCTCTATCCGCTCCTCCGCCCTCTTTGACAAGGCCGTTGGCAGAATGAGGCTGACTTCTTATGCCGGAAGTCTTCGGCCGCCAATGCTGATTATTTATCAAATTTTAGGCATTGGCGGGGATCGAACCCGGGACCGAAGACGTTTTGATTATGAATCAAAGAGGCTTCCCCTAGACCACGGGTACATCGTACATCACCTACAGGCGTAATTTTGAAACTGCTCGCGTGTGGAACAGGAAACCAAATGATAGTAGTTGTACAAGGTAGTCTCCACTACGCATCACAGGCTCTTTGTCGAATATGTATGTAGAATATTTTCAAGTCATTCGCTTTACATCTGTTGGCCTCACCACTTCCGTAAATGTACTACGTTGTTCCGCAATTTCGCCCGTTACCTATAGACCGCTGATCAAAAATAGGCCCCGTTTACATCTATTTGGATGGTTAGGGTCGACATTTCCAGTTATATCAGTGGTCGTCCAATTTCTGAACACACTAAACAAATGGCTGCTACCTTCTTTTGGCCAGTGTTAGGAGGAGAAAATTGATGCAATCCTCTTTTTCGAGCTCTAACGTAAATTAAATTTTGGTGGCATTGCACACGCCTTCTCCGCTGTAATTAAAATCTTGTCCTTATGACCTTGATAAAGCAGTATGACGTCGTCGGCGTATCGTCTATGACAGATAACTTTGTCAAATTTGAATTAAAAAAGCTCTCCTCAAGTGCGGGAGTAAAAACGTCAGTTAAAGTTCCTGTTAAACTATTTGCCGTGGTCATCCCGTCTTGCTGATAAACATTTTGTCATTAAATGTAAAATAATTAACAGGCAGCGGTAACTCTAAAATTTCCATGAGTGTGCGCGTCATACTTACTTCGTGAGACGTATGAGGGGTTCACACCCATTTACCCACTTGAAAATGCGCGCTCGAAACTGTCCAGGAGTGCATAATAAGGTAGTCTTTAAACTAACAGCCTTGGGTAAATGATATCGTTCTTTGAATTCATCGAAACTGCGGTGCCAACCTAGAACGAGTCAGTGGTGTCGTACTACGCTCTAGCACTCAGGTGTTCTCAATCCGTTTGTGAGCCACCACCTATGCTATTTATCTGCATTACCACTTTACCCATAGATTTTACTGCCGCTGCCGTAAAATTACTCTGGTGGAACACGGAGTTGGTATTTGGATAAGGTACTTACTTATACTAAACCCTGAGCTGGCGTTGGTCTCTTCTCTGGGTGCCACTCAGTTCGTTATTCCTTTTCCAGTTGTAGGAGTGGTGCTTATTGGCTGAAAACAATGGTCATTGCATACAGTTAACTACTTGTCTTTCTGGGTATGGTACAATGATTTCGAATAATGAAAAGAGATGCCATTAACCGATATTTATTGGCAGCACCCGTATGTTGTCCTGATCTGGAAGACTTGCACTGAACTTCCTTTACTTTGTCTACACGTATCGTCGGTCCAGGTACATATATTATTCCAAAATGTCTCCTTCTCTTCCAAATCTCTACAGTCTAAGTACCGATCAACCACACAAAGTAGTAGTAAAATTACAATTTCTTCATAAATTTCATGTAACGTGTCTCAGACCAAACTGATTTCTTATGACGCTTAATACCGCATTATATTTGCCAAAACTTTTGCTTCATTTTTTACAGTTTCTGGCTCGCAACTGGATGTTAACTGTTTAATAAAACATTCACTTTTAAGATCATTAAAAGCAGAATTAATATAGGAAACATAGAAGAGGATTCGTCTCTTGGTTCATTTCCTTGGCCATTGCTTCCTGTAGTATTCGTTATTATGATGATGCATTCTGCGGCTCGAATTACAGGCGGATTCCGTCGTTTCGTAATTAGCTCATAGTAGGTCTTTTAAAGAGAACGACCGACCCTTACTCCAGTAAGCTCCGCTATTGGTCCGTCTGTTGCCACAGACGACACCTGACCGTGATTCCTTGTAGTAACACCCACATACTGGCCTTTTTTATCAGTCCTGTTCACATCCCTTGCTATTAAGACTTTACATCTCACGTCCAAATTTAATACTACTTGCAATATACTTGTAATAGTCTAAATTCACAAAACATCCGATGTGTTGTAATGGGACCTGACACGATTTTAAGTCCCGAGTCAATTGTTCTGCATTTGTTTCAGTTTGTAATCTGCAACTGTGGATTTAAAAGTTTTTGAACTCGTTTTCGCATTCCTTATACCACAGCCCACTATCCGTGAAAAAGATCTGGCCTTGTAGCAATAGCCAACATGGCGTCACTCCAAAGGTGCCCATAACCGTGGGCAATAGCGGGGGGGGGGGGGGGAGGGGGCTGTCCTTCCCTCCTCCCCTCACCCCACTATAGTAGAATGACGACTTGCACAGTCTTTTAAATCATTTTCTTGAAAGAGAAAGTCGTCATTCTACTTTCGAAGTATTAAAATTATTCCCCCCCCCCCCCCCCTTGCTTTTACCCGTTTGCAAACAATGGTATCGGCGCTCTTGCATCGCTATATAGGCACTGCGAACGGCTAAAACCAAGATGAAACTACAGCTGCTGTATTTTCTGAAGACATGTACCTCGTCTGTATGCTTTGATCATAGTTAGTAGGACAGGTGGATGTGGGTTGTAGTAATTATAAAAACACGTAGAGACTTGTACAGGACAGACTAGCGTGGAGAGCTGCTTCAAGTTGGTCTACAGACTGAAGACCACAATAGTTATACACGTGAATCAATGTAACTGAGTTACATGTTAAAACTTCCTGGCAGATTAAAACTGTCTCTTGCACCGAGACCCGAAACTGAGACCTTCGCCCTCAAGGGAATGGTGTTCTATTGCCAGAGTTATCCCAGTATGACTCATGATCCGTCCTCATAGCTGTACTTCCAGCAGTAGTCTTTCCTCTACTTTCGGAACTTCAAAGAAGTTATCCTGCACACTTCATTCGGTAAACGTACTGTAGATTACTACTAAGTCATTTCTCCACACCACTCTTTCTTCCAGAAGTGCTCGTCCCATAAGGAGTGCAGAAGAACTACTGTGCTGTTTGGAAGTTAAGAGAAGATGCAATGGAGGACAAGTTGCGAACCGTGCTTTGATTGTTTATTAGGCGTGGCAGAAGAATGTGAAATTGATAAAAAAGAACAATATAAAACACAGGTCTTGCCCGGCAAAATCAAAGTTCCCAGTTTGTAGTCAGAATCCAGCTAACAATTAATATCTGCCGGAAAGTTTCAGATTAGGGCACACTTCGCTGCTTGGGGGTAATCCACACTGGAAACTATACACGATATGATCAAAAGTATCCAGACCCCCATGAGTAACGAGGGATTGACTACCAGATGCGACGAGAGGTGGACCCAGCAATACCCATGGAGACGGGGACTATCGTGTTGTCAGTAGAATGAAACGGTCGGTCAGCAGTGTTCGCTAGCTGACTCGTCATTGGATGTAATAACAGCAAGGAAACTTCAACCTTATTATCCGCCGAAGTCCAGTGTTGGTGAGATTCTGAAATGCAAACGCTAAGAAATGACAACTGCTAAACCAAGACCAGGTACACCTCATTTACTGACTGACAGGCACCGTTGACTGTTACAGAGGGTGGTTGGACAAAATCCCATGAAATTACTTGCAAGTATCCAAGTGCTACCAGGGTGCGCTATGACAGAGCTGCTCCTCTGAAGTCACACATTTCCGTCGTCAGTTCAAAGCTACCCATAAAATGGTGCAAAGAGCGACGCGACAGCGCAGTGACTGCCCGAAAACCTATAATTTGGTGACGCGAATCACGTTTTACCCTCTGGAAATCCGATGCAAGGTTTTGGGTTAACCTAAGGCCTGCAGAACATTACTTGTGTTCATGTGTGGTGCCAACATTGGAGGAGGTGTTGCTACGGTGTGGCAGCATTTTACCTGGTCCCGGTGTGGTCCACTTATTGCGCTTAAGAATGCGGTGAATGCTGAAAGATATAAAAGCATCATACAGCGTCGTGTACTGCACGCAGCAGAGGAATACGCTACCGGCCATTAAAATTGCTAAACCAAGAAGAAATGCAGATGATAAGCGGGTATTGATTGGACAAATATAATATACTAGAGCTGACATGTGATTACATTTTCACGAAATTTGGGTGCACAGATCCTGACAAATCAGTACCCAGAAGAACCACCTCTGGCCGTAATAACGGCCTTGATACGCCTGGGCATTGAGTCAAACAGAGCATGGATGGCGTGTACAGGTACAGCTCCCCATGCAGCTTCAACACGATACCACAGTTCATCAAGAGTAGTGACTGGCGTATTGTGACGAGCCAGTTGCTCGGCCACCATTGACCAGACGTTTTCAGTTGGTGAGACATCTGAAGAATGTGTTGGCCAGTTCAACAGTCGAACATTTTCTGTATCCAGAAAGGCCCGTACAGGACCTGCAAGATGCGGTCGTGTATTATCCTGCTGAAATGTATGGTTTCGCAAGGATCGAATGAAGGGTAGAGCCACGGGTCGTAACATATCTGAAATGTAACGTCCACTGTTCAAAGTGCCGTCAGTGCGAACAAGAGGTGACCGAGACGTGTAGCCAATGGCACCCCATACCATCACGCCGGGTCATACGCCAGTATGGCGATGACGAATACACGCTTCCAATGTGCGTTCACCGCGATGTCGCCATACATGGATGTGACCATCATAATGCTGTAAACAGAACCGGATTCATCCGAAAAAATGACGTTTTGCTATTCGTTCACCCAGCTTCTTCGTTGAGTACACCATCGCAGGCGCTCCTGTCCCTGACGCAGCGTCAGGGTTAACCGCAGCCATGGTCTCCGAGCTGATAGTCCATGCCGCTGCAAACGTCGTCGAACTGTTCGTGCAGATGGTTGTTGTCTTACAAACGTCCCCATCTGTTGACTCATGGGATCGACACGTGGCTGCACGATCCTTTGCAGCCATGCGGATAAGATGCCTGTCATCTCGAATGCTAGTGATACGAGGCCGTTGGGATCCAGCACGGCGTTCCGTATTACTCTCCTGAAATCACCGATTCCATATTCTGCTGACAGTCACTGGATCTCGACCAACGCGAGCAGCAATGTCGCAATACGATAAACCGCAATCGCGATAGGCTACAATCCGACCTTTATCAAAGTCTGAAACGTGATGATACGCATTTCTCCTCCTTACACGAGGCATTACAACAACGTTTCACCAGGCAACGCCGGTCTACTGTTGTTTGTGTATGAGAATTCGGTTGGAAGCTTTCCTCATGTCAGCACGTTGTAGGTGTCGCCACTGGCGCCACCCTTGTGTGAATGCTCTGAAAAACTAGTCATTTGCATATCACAGCATCTTCTTCCTGTCGGTTAAATTTCGCGTCTGTAGCACGTCATCTTCGCGGTGTAGCAATTTTAATGGCCAGTAGTGTAGTTCATACAAGATGGCTGTTTGTACAAGGGGCGTTCAATAACTAAGACAAGATATTTTTTCTGACAACAGATGGTTTTCTTCAGGATACCAGAACCATATTATTCCCCTCTCTCTTGGCTACAAGGCCCTATTTTTTTAACATAGTCTCTGTTCAACGCGACGACTTTACGCCATCTTACTGGATCATCCTGTACTCTGTTGGCCGACGGCGGAGCCAACGTGTCGCTGCATGAATAACTTGCCCCTCATTCCTGTGAATTGCATCCTTCATTCGGCCAAACAGATGGAAGTGCGAAGTTGTGAGATTCAAATGGTTCAAATGGCTCCAAGCACTATGTGACCTAACATCTGTGGTCATCAGTCCGCTAGACTTAGAACTACGTAAACCTAACTAACCTTAGGACATCCATGGCCGAGGCAGGATTCGAACCTGCGACCGTAGCAACAGCGTGGTTCCGGACTGAAGCGCCTAGAACCGCTCGGTCACATCGGTCGGCTGAAGTTGTCAGATCCTGGTTGTAGGGTGGAAGAGGTAGAAGAGTCGAGTGAAGTTTTGTGAGGCCATAAGTTGTCGCAGAGAAGAAAACGTTCGTTTGCATATTTGCGGCGACCACATTGTGCTGAAGTCATTTCTTCAGTTCCCCCTAGATAGCAAAATACACTTCAAAGTATATCGTTACGCCAAGTGGGACGACAGCAAACAGAGTAACCCCTTCAGAATCCCAGAAGACGTCGCCATCATGTTATCGGCTAAGGATGCGGCTTTGAACTTTTTCTTCGGAGGAGAGGTGTTCTGGTGCTGCTACATAGATTGCCACTTTGTTTCTGGTTCGAAGTAATGACCCCACGGTTCATCGCCTGTAACGAGTGCGACAGAAATTTGTCATTATCAGCCTCGTAACGCGCAAGCAGTTCCGCACACGTCGTCCTTCGTTACTCTTTATAGACTTCCGTTAGGTGGCGAGGAATCCAGCGGTTACACACCTCTGACAAGGGAACCTCCCCATCGCACCCCCCTCAGATTTAGTTATAAGTTGGCACAGTGGATAGTCCATGAAAAACTGAACACAGATCAATCGAGAAAACAGGAAGAAGTTGTGTGGAACTATGAAAAAAATAAGCAAAATATACAATCTGAGTAGTCCATGTGCAAGATACGCAACATCATGAATAATGTGAGCTCAGGAGCGCCGTGGTCCCGTGGTTAGCGTGAGCACCTGCGGAGTTAGAGGTCCTTGGTTCCCGTCTTCCCTCGAGTGAAAATTTTATTTTTTTTATTTTCGCAAAGTTAAGATCTGTCCGTTCGTTCATTGACGTCTCTGTTCACTGTAATAAGTTTAGTGTCTGTGTTTTGCGACCGCACCGCAAAACCATGCGATTAGTAGATGAAAGGACGTGCCTTTCCAATGGGAACCGAAAACATTTGATCGCAAGTTCATAGCTCAAAACCGATTCCTACACAGGTAAACACCTCTGATATATTCTATACGACACTGGTGACGGCATGTGCGTCACAAGAGAGGAATATGTTGTCGACCCACCTAACTTGTACACTTGGCGAATGGGTAAAAAGATTCTTCTACTTTGCCCGATTTAGCTTTTCTTGTGGATGTGATAATCACTCCCAAAAAAGTGATGAAAACATAAGAGTTTATCAGATAACAATTGTCTGAAAATAATACATTAAACTTTTCACGCGAGGGAAGACTTGAACCAAGAACCTCTCGTTCCGCAGCTACTCACGCTAACCACGGGACCACGGCGCTCCTGCGCTCACATTATTCATGATGTTGCCTATCTTGCCATGGACTACTCAGTTTGTATATTTTGCTTATTTTTTTTATAGTTCCACACAACTTCTTCCTGTTTTCTCGATTGATCTGTGTTCAGTTTTTCAAGGCCTATCCACTGTGCCAACTTATAACTAAATCTGAGGGGGGTGCGATGGGGAGGTTCCCTTGTGAGTGCCCCACCTGGCGGACGAGTGTGCCAGCACAACCAACAGAGACGTCCAGTTGTGCGGCGGGGTGTTTCATTGCTATCGTTTGATCACCACGAATGAGAGCGTCCACACGTTCCAACATTGCGGGATTCACAAGTATGTGTGACTGGCTGGCACGCGGCAAGTCAGACAGGTCTGCGCGGTCTAGTTGCGATGATGATAGACGCCTCGCCCTGCATCTCACCGTGCTTTTATTCACTGTCAGGTCTCCATAGACATTCTGGAAGCGCCTACTGATATCTACGATTTTCTGGCTTTCCGCCAAAAGAAACTCAATGACAGCTCTCTGCTTGAAACGCTTCTCTATTGCAGACGCCAATTTGGAGACTACGCACAGCGCCGCCATCTGTGGGAACTTCATGAAACTATAGTGACTGAGGCGGGAATATTCCACGATGTCTCACCTAAACTGGCTGAGAAAGAAAATGTATTGCATTACTCATTGAACGCCTCTCATATGAGTATGATAATGCACCAGGCCATAAAGCAGCAATGGTTTGTGGACAACAAGATTGCTGTAGTGGACTGGTCTGGACCTGGTCATAACCCAGTGGAACACCTTTGGGATGAGGCAGATCGGCGACATCGCTCCAGGCCCCAGTGGCCGACATCGCTAGCTTCTCTGGTTTCGCTTCTTGCGGAAGAGTGGGCTATCATTTTTATAGAAAGAGTCAGACACTTCATTTAAAGTGTCCTCAGCAGAGTTCAAGCCGTCACAAATGCTAAGTGTGGACGTACCCCATTTCAGTGCCCACTAAGATAGCCGTTCGGACACTTTAAGGGGCTCCGGAACGCCCTATACTTGCAATGTTAAAATAACGCTTATAAATTACATCTTTCCTCACAAAGTATTTGAGGTAGGAGGTTGAACTTTTTACAGATTATTTATTGGAATATGGGCTACAACTTAACACAGGGATTTTACAAAATTTTAGTTCAGTTATTAAAGATGATTTTTTTCAATTGTAATGAAAATTCACAACATTTTTTGCAATTTTTTATTTATATATTCAAAAATATACAGTTTTTTGGAAAAAGGCTGTGTTAAATTTTGCAGAAGGTACTGTGTAACATTTACTGAAAGTTTGAAACAAATATGTTTGGAAGATCCTTAGAAAACATGTAATTAGTTTGAGAAAATAAAAGTTATGGGAATCGAGCGACAAAGATTGGATTAACTTTTTAGTGCATTCCAGGTCCATAGGATGGATTATCTTCATCCTCTGCAAACTCCTCCTCCAGCTTCCTCTTGTTCCTCCTCCTGTTTACTCTTGCTTGTATTTCTAGACTCTTTACAGCCCTGTCTGCAGCCCGAAGGCGTTCCTTGTCTAAAGCAAGCATCGCTCGTTGTTGTGTTCGTAGATTTTGCTACCATTTTCTTCAGTTGCAGTTACTGCAACACTGTTCCAAAAGGTGGTCATGTATGAACACTTATCACATTTCAGTTGTATTTCACTAGCAAGTCCTACGTGCTTTATTATGGAGAGTTCCAGACCAACTTCACCACAATGAATACATCTTACACAGTTTGAAAAAATTCCTTTCAGAACCGACATATCAAATATTTCATTCACATCCGATTCGCCCATAAAACATTCATAGTTTTCACTCATTGAACCAAGCTTCTTCTGTGAAGTATTTTCTTTCGCACTTTGACTGCTATGGGCAGGTGTACTTGAGAGGTTAGGTTCACTCACTTGGTTATCGTCTTTATTGTTTACAGTAATAACACATACCTTTGACTTTCCAACATTTCTCCTTTTCTTAAAAGCCTTCAGAGGATTTCTAATAATTTTACTTTTACTCATTATTATACTTCAACAAAACAGAGACTCAAGAAACAGAATTAATTACG